>NC_066580.1:296866980-297546564 GCF_024323335.1 Lathyrus oleraceus | reverse complement strand
TAAACAATTAAAAACAAATAAAAAATCAATTAAATCATGAAAAATATTAATAATGATCCAAAAAATAATTTTAATTTAGAATATGAAAGAGGAAAATATTTAAAATTTTTTGGCGAAACTCTCATATTTTTTGGAGCAATATTTAAATTAATATGAATTAATGAACATCCAAGGAATAAAAATTAAAGTAAAAAAATAAAAAAAACGTGGACCACTTGATCTGCCTCATTAATTGAGGTGGCAGATCAAGTGGTGAGAAACGTGCATTCCATGGTACACGCTAGTCAGCGCGCCACACACTTGGTCATTAGAAGCAACGTTCCTGATTAAAACAAATTGAATCAATCCAATGGCTCAGGACCACGCCACATCATTGCTGGAGAAAAGCGCATGTCGTCTTCTCAGGCGACCTTGGCCAGACTTGTCTATTCATCACCTCATCAAAAATGAAAAAGAAGGACATGATCTGAAAGGAAAAATGGTGTAGATCACGTATATCACCTCAATTTTAACTAACTCCTCACATATAGAAAGATATGAGGAGTTGAAATTTGAGGTATGTCAACTGAGTTGTTTCGATTTGACCTCTAAGCAACTCAATCTTCTTGCCTATATTGGTAGGACTTCAGACAACCAAAGAATCAAGAGAATTGAGCAAGATTGAGAGAGAATCGAAGAGATGAAATTTTCTAATAAATACCTTTAATGTAGGTCTGGATTCACTGTTCTTGCCTTGGCTTGTGCTTGTTCTCCCTCAGAATGCTTGCAGAAGTTGAATGAAATGCACAAAAGGTCTTGGATCCCTGGAGTTTTGAATCTCAACAAAGTGAGATTCAAACTCAATTTCAAGATGAAATTCTCAGGATTATCCTCTCAAATGGAAGGGTTAGGGGTTTAGGATCAAGGCTGGCGCGAATGTCTGTTTAATTCTGACGCTAGAGGGCTCTATTTATAGCTGTAGCTCATGATATTTGCACCTTCAAATTCACTTTCCAAAATTGGAAATTGATGATGCATGGGTGCATGGGCGTGTACAGGCCCATGATATCATTGCTTTAGGTCTACAAATGAGGGTAAGAGAGTATGAAATCAACTTGGATTGCAAGGCAAGTGTGTTTGAAGATTTAAAGTTTGATCTTTGCCAAATGATGACACCATGTTCATGCCATGCGCAGCCCTAACAATTCTTGTCCAAAATGGATGAACTTGGACTTTTTTGAAAGGTTAGATCAAGAGGAACAACTTTCATGTTCAACACTTTTCCATTTGAAAATTGTATCATGATGAATTTTGAGGTGGATGTTTGGATATTTCAACATGTTGAAAATTTTTCTAAGTGTCAAGTCATATATCTCAATATTCCACGTTGCTTAACTTTTTTATGTGAGCTTCAAATGAGAAAAGTATCTTCATAAAAGTTGTAACTCTTTAAAATACCTTCAAAATGGTAACAAAATTTATGTCATTTGGATTTGAAATGATAGAGTTATGCATTTTTGAAGTTTGGAAAAATCACTTGTTCAATGGCATAGGTCAAAAGTGACCTATAATGTAGCCTCATATCACATGCTCATTAAAGTTGAATTTTCTTTCACTCCAAACATAAAACTGAAGTAGACATATTAAATTTGATTGTGCAACTTGGAAATCTTTCATTTTATAAAAATTGAGCAAGTTAGGGCCTTGGGAAGTTGACTTTCAAATTAGGGTTTAGACAAAATGACCTATAATGTTTCAACATAGAAAATGATTTTCCAAGCAAAAATATCTCTATGTATCAACATTAAAGTTGTTTGTAATGTAATTTAGAGTAACTTTGGTCTTGGAATCATTTTCATATGGTGCAAATTGTAGGAGACAGGGTCTAGGGAGACCCAGTTTTGATCAGATGAAATCATCTGGCCAACCACCATCAACCAACTTGCTAACCTTCAATTATTTGGACTTTCTAGGCTCAGGTAGATCAAATATGCATAAGATTATGAATTTTTAACTGCCCCTTGAGAAATTTGATCAATTGGTGAGATAGCTTGTTGGAGAAGTTACTCAAGATACCCAGTCAAACTAGGGTTTCCAAGGCAAATCCCCCTCAAACTCTTGAAGAAAACTTGATCAATAGGATTCAATGGAACTCATATATGATTCCCATTTCCATTCTTGTAACAATTCCATGGTTGTGTTCTTTTTCATGAGGGTCTCAAACCCTAGATATGAACTTGATAAATCAATGGTGATCATGCCCTACCTACAAAAGAGTTAGGAAAATGCAAAGACATATTTTTGGTATTTTGGTTAGTAAAATGATAATATACAAGTATGATACAATCACATAGTGCTTGGTGATCTCTCCCACAACAAACCCAATGAAAGAGGGGTAATGAGGATGCCAAGGTATGATCCCAATTCTAATGCTTATGATGAAATTGCATGAGGGATCTTAGGGTCAAAATAGGGGTCTTACACAACCAAGCAAAGATGAAAATTCACTGACCTGCAAGATGGAGGATTGTCTTGGAACTTGTTGAAATTTGAAGGTGATGAAGACGAAGAAGATTAAGTAAAAACCAAAGGTATGCTACTTGGACTCTTTAATCTTCCACTTCTACTATGAACTCCCCCTCTTCAAGAATCAACTCTGAAAAATTATGAATTGAGTTGTTGTTATTGATGTTTGATTATATGAATGTAGGGATGATTGTTGCATGAAAGAGGTTTAGCTCAATTGATAACAAACTTCAATGTGAATCTTGCTCCAATGGTGATTTGAGCTTTGGTGTAGGGAGAGGAATCGGAGAAGATGAAGTGAGAGGAGAAAAGTTGAACTTGGAATGAGTAATTTGAGAGAATTATGATTTGGGTCATTATTTAATTTGATTAGAGTGATGATTTTATATAGATTATAGGTTTGGATCAAATGGAGGTTAGGAGTTAGTTTTGATGTGGCTTAGAATTTTTTAAATGAGGATTGAAGTTAGTTAAAATGGTTTGGAACTAGTTTGAACAGGTTTGGAGTTAGTTTGAATTGGTTTGGCTGGGAAGTTTGGTGAGTTGAAGTGTTAAGAGCTTGGTTTAATGTGTGGATAATATGGTTGGTTGATGCATAATTATGTAAAGAGTTCAATGTGTATTGATGCAAGCATTGGGATTGGTTTGGAATGTAAAGGATACTGCATTACGGCTGAAAAGTGCAGTATTTTTGCTACTACCAGCAGGTGTAATCGATTACCATAAAAAATGGGTTTTTTAGGCTACAGGAAGTTGTGTAATCGATTACCAAAACATGGTAATCGATTACCATCATAAAAAAATAATTTTTTTGGCTACTGGAAGCAAGGTAATCGATTACCCAAACATGGTAATCGATTACCATCATGAAAAAATGTTTTTTTTTTGCTTGTTTTTTATGCATGGGATCATGTGTGAGGCATAATGGCTTGGATTTATTTGAATGAATGAATGAAATGGAATTAATGGGTCATGTAATGACTTTATAAAATGGACAATGAACTTGTATCAAAGGGACTATAACTCAAAGCATGGATCAATCTTGCCATTTTAATAAAATCATGAAAGTAATGGATGAATTGGGAATGAAATAAGACTCTGATAAAATGGATCATGAGACCATGAGGTCAATGAAACATGAATGAAAACATGGCTTAAATCAATCACATAACACCATGCATTAGGATTTACTAGGTCAACGTTTAAAGTTATGTATCAAAAAAGAATCTTGAGCAAGGTGAGAAGCCAACTCAAGTGGTGTATCAATGCCATGAACCTCAACTAGGGTTTCCACTACCTCAATGCAAACCATAGGGTTCACAAACCTCAATGCCAAGTAATAGGGTTTTGATGAACCATAGATCAGAAAGCCAAACCATCAAAGCACCTGAATGGCAACTATCCCTGATTAGGGTTTCAAATAAAGCCCATAGCTCCACAGGCAACACCTCAAACCATGAACCCAAAATTAGGGTTCAGAAGTTAGGTTAATTACACAAAAGGTCAAACACAAAGTCAAGAATTAAGGTTGGGATGTACAAATGAATGTCAAGATGTAGGCCACAAGAGTCAAGGTCCCAAAGAATCTAGGAATTAGGGTTTCTCTCCACATGATGAGCAATACCATAATTCTCATGCCAAAACTGTGATTTTCACTAGCCACAAACCCTGAATCTATGATGCATGTTAGCAAGTGTTAATCATGAATGAATGATGCATATGAATAAGTGTCAAAGCATAAGTCAGATGAGAAGAGAAAAGGAAGGGTAAATTTTAGGGTACAACAATTCCCCACAAAGATTATTTTAACATTGATATCATATGCATCATGAGGTCTCTTAGGGACCATAATATATTTCTTAATGTTGTTATTTAAGTCCATTCTACTGAGTTGATACGAAGACTTTAACCTTCATATCCTCAACTACAATGTTTGTAAATAGGGGCAGCTGTAAGACCCCAATTTTTGACCCTAAGATCCCTCATGCTATCTCATCATTTGCATTGGCTTTAGGATCACACCTTGGCATCCTCCTTACCCCTCATTCATTGGGTTTTCATTAAAAGAGATCACCAAGAACATTTGATTGTATCATAATTTGTTCTTCCTTACTTACTAAGCAAAATGCCAAAAATATGTCAATGTATAGTTTACTTCCTTTGTAGGTAGTGTGTGTGTTCACTTATGCTTCATTAAACTCATATATAGGGTTTAAGACCCTCAATGCAAGGAGACTATTCAAGAGATAGTTTACCTTGATTCTAGATATCATGTATGGATCCCCATGATCTTCACATGTCATTTTTATCAAGAATTCATCAAGAGTTTGAAGCTTGTTTTCCTTGGAAGCCCTAATTCATCTGAATATCTTGAGTGACTTCCTCAACAAGTTTCTTTATCATTTGATCAATTATTTCAAGGTATACTTCATATTATATCATCTTACACATATATGATTCTCCATGAGTACAAAATATAAAGAGAATGTCAAGTTTGCAAGATGGTTCATGGTGGTTGACCAGAGAAAGTCAACTGATCAAAATTGGGGTTCCCTAGACTCTATCTCGTACAATGTTTATCATATGAAAATGATTCCAAGAGAAAAGTTACTCCTTGTGATATTCCAAACATACTTTCATGTTTAAGTAAAGAGCTAGTTTTGCTTGGAAGATCATTTTTTATGGTGAACAATTATAGGTCATTTTGTCTGAACCCTAGTTAGGAGGCCAACTTCTAAGGACCATAACTTGGTCAATTTTTATGATATGAAAGCTATTCAAGATCCATGACCAAATTGACGATGTCCTCTCCAACTTTTA
Source organism: Lathyrus oleraceus (assembly GCF_024323335.1). Classification (NCBI taxonomy): domain Eukaryota; kingdom Viridiplantae; phylum Streptophyta; class Magnoliopsida; order Fabales; family Fabaceae; genus Lathyrus; species Lathyrus oleraceus. Next base: position 297,541,239 of record NC_066580.1, on the reverse strand, counting down.
TGTTCGGAAGAAGTTCAAATTGAACTTGTAAATGCATGTGCCTAGAGGAAACATTATAGGTCATTTTGGGCCATTACCATTGAACAAGTGATTTTCCTCAACTTCTAAAATGCATAACTCCTTCATGACAATTCTAAATGAGGTCAAATTTGTGACCAAATTGAATATTTTGAAAGAGATACAACTTTGATGAAGAAACTATTTCCATTTGAAGTGCATGGCAAAAGTTATTTAAGGTGGAAGAAGTGAACATTTGACTTGGTACTTAGAAATTTTTTAAATATGTTTGATTTTCCAAATTTCCACCTCATAATTCATCATAATCTAAGCTTTAAGTAGAAAAGTGTTCAACATGAAAGTTGTTCCCCTTGATCTCACCTTTCCGAAAAGTCTAAGATCATCTCATTTGGCTAATAAATGAAGGACTTGCGCATGGGTTCTTTTCAAGGTTTCATTTGGATGGATTTCACATTCATTCTTCAAGCTCCGTTGCATGAGTACATGACACGATATCAGCATTGCACGTTGGTGATTTTGGACCTTATCACATCATTTCATGGGCCTATCACACTCCCATGCAAGCATGCAAGAAAATTGCTAATTTTGGAAAATTTTGAAAGTGTGTGAAAATGAATTGCAATGCCTATAAATACAACCCTCTTGGCTCAGAATTAGGGACCTTATGCCCATGCTTTGAACCTGCAATCCAAACCCTCACCATTAAAGGATAATCTTGAAGGTTTTCATTTGAAAATCGACCTTCAAATCTCATTCTGTTTTTAGATTGAACCTCAAAGAGTCCAAGCTTTTCTTTGATCCAATTCATCTCCTACAAGCTTCTGAAGCCAAGCCAAGGAAAATTGGAAGCAAGATCAAGCAAGGTTGAAGCTCACTGGAAGGTGATTTTCCAGAATTTTCATCTCTTCGATTCTCTCTCAATTCTTTACTATTCTTTGTGATTTTTGGTTGGCTTAAGTCCTACCAATGTAGGCAATAAGATTGAGTTGCTTTGAGGTCAAATTCAAGTTACTCAATTCATGATCCTCAAAATTCAAATCCATGTATCTTTTTATATACTTGGAATTGGAGAAAATTGAGGCCAGATTCGTGATTTTGAGAATTTTCTCTTTAAAATAGTGTCCTTTTTTTTCATTTTTTATTGAGTTGAAGGTGGACTAGTCCGATGAGGTCCACCGGAGAAGATGACCGGAGCCCTAGCTCTGGTGGTATGTTGGCGTGTCTATAACCATTTGATCATCATCTCATGTTTTAATCCCAGCCTCTCCTTTTAATTACCAAGTGTGTGGCGTAATTGACTAAGGTGTTTGTGGAACGCGAGAGCTTGGCCAACAAATATGCCACCTCAATTAATGAGGGAGATCTGATGGGCCTTGTTTTTTTGTATTTACTGAATTTCCATTTAATCCACTTATTTTTTTATGCATATTTTTAATTGTTTAAAAATACTTCTGACTTTTTAAAAATCATGAATTTTTTTGTCTAAGGTCCTTTGACCTTGTTTGACCTAGGATAAAGCTCTCGGCCATTTATTTGGTGTTTTGAAGAGATTTTAGGTTTTGACCAAATTAAATTTTATTTTAATGCATTTTTTATTTGATTAATTGTGTAAAAATTATGTTGAGCCATTTTTATGGTGTTGTGATGTTGGACTATTTGTTTGGGCCTTGGTCAAGGTTTATTTGACTTTTGTTGGATTAAAACCATTGGTTTTAATTTGATAAAATTCCTCCCATGACCAATTTGTGTATTCTCTCATTCCCTAAAATGAATAGATGGTTTTAATTTGATAAAATTCCTCCCATGACCAATTTGTGTGTTCTCTCATTCCCTCTCCTCTTCATCTTCATCCCTATTCTTTCCCATTCCCTAATTTGACCAATGAAATATCTAATGTCTTAAGGCTAATTGGTTCATCATTGACCTTGTGTCAGATGAACCAATACAAGTATGACTGAGATAGGTCCATCCTTCTTGATCTTTTCTTTTAGTGTGTGGTATGTTTTAGGAGTTTGGTTCATTATACCAAATCTCTAACATGCATTAACACCTAAATTTTTATTACCCGGCCTCATATTGTTGTGACTTCTATATAAGTCAAATTATGATTGCTTAACATTGAGCTAAATTTGACCCTAAAGGCATAGCGCTCTAGTAAGTGAAATTGTAAGTCTCTCATCCTTCATGGTATTGTGTGGAAACTTGACCTTTTTTCCTTACCATGGAAGATGTCTTGGTTCAAGGATCATGCTTGTGAATGGATGGTTGAGTGTTCTCCAAAGAATTTCTTAATCAATTAAAAGACATCTCTAACACTTGACTAACCTTTGACTAACATTTGACTAACTCTTATTAATATTGCTTTACTTTCATGTCATTTACTTTATGCAATTTAAATTTCATTCATTTATCATTCATTGTCATTTACATTTTTATGTTTATTCCATTTTTACTTGGCTCCTTTGAGCCATATCTTATTCTTGTATATATTCTTTGTGCATTTTAATTTTGTTTGTGGTCTTAGGACCTTAAAACACTTAATAAGCAACAAAAACCCTAAAAAATATTTGGTGGACTGTTGATCTTGATTTGAACTTTTGAACTTAGGATTAGGCAACATTCCCTGTGCAAAAAATACATGGGCAGGCCAACATTTTGAGACCAAGTTATTGTGAACTAATCCTTCATCTGATGCAAGTCTTGGACTCTGTTTTAATTCATTTGTTACTTTGTCTTAGTGCTAATTTTTATTTTGATCTTTTGTTTGATGCTTTGTTCTGAGTTGATCAAAGAATATTTCATATGGTACATGGGAAGACAAAGAAGATTGTTAGCTATGAGATTTCATTGCTTGGATGTGGCTATCCTTATTTGATGCCTTGATCTTCTTGATTTGTGGGTATTGCTAATTGCTTGTTGAGTATTGCTTGATTCAAAATCCAAAGGGAAAATTGGTTTTCTGTATGCATTGTTGTCTATTGGATGACATCCCATTGGTCAGATCTTTTCAACTCTTAACTTTCAATTTTATGCTTAGGATAGCCTTTTCATCTTCTCCCACTTATTAAATTTCAAAATCTCTCCCCCTTTTCAAAAACAAAAATATTTTCTTGTGATTTCAAACTTAGACCTTATTTTAAATAGAAACTTTGGCCTTATGCCAATGAATTTTCAAACTTTTTCTTAAACAAATTTGTTATTGAAATTAATCATATTGACTTCAAATTTCAAAAGACAAAAAATAAAAACTAACAATTCCATTCAAACCTTTGGCCCTTTAGTGCCTTCTCAATTAATCTTTTGTTAAAAGCAATTCACCAACTTCTTTGAAATTTTTACAACGAACTACGAGGTTTTGATCCCTCATTTTTATGTTGGTACGTAGGCACAAGGCCAAAGGTCTTGTAAAACACAAAAATATAATTAATGAATTCTTTTCTCATCCCCACACTCTAGTTTTTCTCAAACATCTTTTATACGAAACACATATGCACACATAAAGAAAGGCTCCCTAGGTGTACCTAAGACACTTTGGGTGCTAACACCTTCCCTCTGTGTAACTAACCCCCTTATCTGTAATCTCTGGCATTTTATTAGTTTTGATTTGAAAACTTCGTATCTTTGGGTTTTCTTCGTACTTTTCCCTTTTGCCTTGGAAACAATAAAAGCGCGATGGCGACTCTGGTTTTATTTATGTTAAGCTTATCCGTAGCTTGATTGTCATGAATTTACCGCTACAGAAATTAATTGGAGACTCCGCTAGGGAGTAGTCCTCAGTGGGTTTATCCTACTTTTTAAGTGTATATATCCATATATTTCATGTTTGTATATTTGTTTGTGTGATATAACTTTTCTGTTATGCTTGGTGATCTCTGAGTGGTGAGATAACTTCTAACCCAAACATGAGTGCAATTGAGATAAGAGGATGGTATAGTCATGTTCAACTTGTGTGGAGTAGTCCTTAACAAGTTGGCTTGAGACCTATTTACTCAATGAAAACCCTTTTGGAGTTACTGAAGTCATACAAGTTATTTGTGGTTAGGCATTACTTTCTCTGATTTGGGGTCCGAGTAGTTAAGGACCATAGAATATTTAATCCAACTTGGCCTATTTAGGACGTAGTGGGGAGACTGTTCAGGTGTAAAGCTGATAACAGTTGTTACACGATACTACACTCAGACGAGTTTCTCTTGAGAATATTATGGGTTGATGAGTCAGTCATCCTAACCTGTAATATCCGATGGATGGGATTAAAACTTTGGGAACTTTCATAGAACATGATCTACAATTTTTTATCCTTATTACACTCCTTTGGGATGGTTCTTAACCTAACTCAGTGCTCGTGACTTACAACAAACCCTTTTTCTTGGTTGATCCGATCAAGTCTTGTCAACATCAATGGAACTTAGGTGTTGATAAGGTGAAAACCATAATCCCCCAAAATGGATGATTGATCTTGATGATGACTTTATTCATCCATGACCTTTGTTTGTGTTTGACTTGTGTGTGATCCCTTGTTTGTGATTGTTGCATTCATGTATACATGAGTATCATAACAGTCATCACCGAAAAATAAATCTCAAGGAACTGAGGTCACATTTGCAAATATTTTTTAGACCATGGATTGTGGACGAAGGAACACTAAGAAGTACAGTTTCAGATGTCCTAATTTGAAAGAGCTAAGGAAGTTAACATCCTTTATATTAGATCCCTTGGACTTTAAGAAACATCATGGTAAGCTCTTGTCTGTGTTATCTACTAATGTAGTTGAAGGACTTCTGAGTGTTTTGGTTCAGTTATAGGATCCACTCTACCGGTGCTTCACTTTTCCTGATTATCAGCTTGTGCCCACACTGAAGGAGTATGCCCATCTCTTGGGTATACCTGTATCTGACAAAATACTCCCTCCGTCCCATATTATAAGCAAATTTCACCTTTCTAGATTCATTAAATAATTAATGTATCTGGTTTATTATATAGATCATATACATTAATTATTTAATGAATCTAAAAAGGTGAAATTTGCTTATAATATGGGACGGAGGGAGTACCTTTTAGTGGAATTGAAGGAGATTCCCAGATCTCATATCCTAGTTGAAGCTCTTCATCTGAAGAAATCTGAGATTGATTCTCATTTGGTGAATAAAGGAATTCTTGGTTTGACTTATGAATTTCTCATTGGAAAAGCTACTGTCTTTGTTTCGCACTTGCCTCAGGCGCCCCCTTTCATAGAAAACAAACAATGTCTACGGTGGTCTCAAAGACTGATGTCTCTCACTAATGATGATATTGCTTGGTGTGGTTCTGCATTGAGTAGTATGGATATTATTGACATTTGTGGTGAATTCTCTAATGTGCCTCTCATTATTACACATGGAGGAATCAACTACAACCCTGTTTTGGCTCGTCATCAGCTTGGGTTCCCCTTGAGAGACAAATCTGATAACACTCAGTTAGAAGGTATTTTCTATCAATACGGTAAAGATCTTGAATATTTTAAGTAGAGGATGATACATGCTTGGCATAATGTGCATAGAAAAGGAAGATCCAAGCTTGGTCCGTGCAACTGTGTAGCTTTGGAAGCTTACACTATTTGGGTGAAGATGAGAGCTTTGGAGCTGAAGATGTCGTACACTTGTGAAAGACCTATGTGTTTGGTTATGGCTGAACCGTCAACTCTCCCTATCCAAGATGTAGAGGAGTTGGAAGACGCATTCACCAAGATGAAGCAAAAGAGGGATATGTGGGAAGAGCAGTTCCATGTTTTGAGCCGAAAGCATGAAGACTTGCAGCTTGAGTCGAAAGACAAAGATGCGCTTATTGAGATTCTGGAAGACCGAGGAATGAAGAGACATGAAGAGCCAGAGGGTATATCTTCCTCTAGTATGCCTCAGCTTTCTGGCGCATGGAAGAATATTATTGATCAGCTTGTCCTTGAGAAGGATTAGAAGAAGACATATTTTGAGTCCGAGATTCGATGCATCCGAAGGAAGTATGTGCCTGCAGCCAGATCATCTGATATCGTGGCTAAGGGATCCTTATGATGATTAGTTTCCTTTTCTCTTGTATCTGTACTTTGGTTTCTGAAATTGTACTCAGTGTAATCCTTCCAAATTTTATGAATAAAAAGAGATTTTAGGGTCAATCGAATTGTTGTTATTACTATTATATATATTTGCAAATAAATCTTCATATGTTCCTTGAAATAAAACAAAAAAAAACATTGCATTTCATGCATCATTTGCATAGTAGGTTTTCTTCAGCCAGATGTCTTATCGGTTTATCTTCGGTGCTTCAGCCAAGCTGACTCACCGATACAACACTCGCGCTAATAAACCCAGTGTAAGACCTCAATTTTGACCCTAAGATCCCTCATGCTATGTTATCATATGCATTAGCATTCAGATCACAACTTGGCATCCTCCTTACCCCTTATTCATTGGGTTTGCATTGGGAGAGATCACCAAGCACATTTAATTGTATCATACTCCATTTATCTTATTTTACTAACCAAAATAACAAAAATATGTCAATGTATAGTTTGTTGCTTTTGTAGGTAGTGTACATGCTCATATATGATCTATCTATATCATATTTAGGGTTTGATACCCTCAATTCAAGGAGCTCAATCAAGAATTTGTTTACTTTGGCTCTAAGTGTCGCATATGTATCCCCATGATCTTCACATGTTATTTTGATCAAGAGATCATCAAGAGTTTGGAGTTTGCTCGCCTTGGAAACCCTAAGTCATTTGGGTTTCTTGTGTGACTTCTTCAATATGTTTCTTCACCAATTGATAAAATATTTCAAGGGATACTTAACATTACATCATCTTATGCATATATGATCCTCCATGAGTCCCAAAAGTCAAGAGAATGTCAAGCTAGCAAGTTGGTTCATGGTGGTTGACTAGAGGAAGTCAATTGGTCAAAACTGGGGTTCCCTAGACCTTATCTCCTACAATTTTTGTCATATGAAAATTCTTACAAGGGAAAATTTACTCTTAATGAAATTCCAAACAACTTTGATGTTGAGGTCTAGAGCTGGTTTTTCCTGGACAATCATTTTTTATGGTGAAAGATTATAGGTCATTTTGTCTAAACCCTAATTTGGAGGTCAACTTCCCAAGACCATAACTTGTTCATTTTTTATGATATGAAAGCCATTCAAATTCAGGATGTCAAATTCAACTTTTATGGGTAGAGGAAGTGCAAATTCAACTTGAGAATGCATGTTCCAGGTAAAAACATTATAGGTCATTTTGGGCAAATGACCATTGAACAGGTGATTTTCCTCAACTTCTAAAATGCATAACCCCTTCACTTTAAGTCCATAGAAAAAGTTATTTAAGGTGGAAAAGGATTGAAATAGCTAAAACTTTGATGAAGGAACTCTTTTCATTTGAACTCCATAGAAAAAGTTATTTAAGGTGGAAGAAGTGAACATTTGACTTGGGGCTTAGAAAATTTTCAAATATGTTTGATTTCCCAAACTTCCACCATAAAATTCATCATGATCCAAGCTTCAAATGAAAACGTGTTCAACATGAGAGGTGTTCCCCTTGATCTCACCTTTCCAAAACATCTAAGATCATCTCATTTCGATTACAATTGAGGGACTTACGCATGGCTTTATTGTGGAAAGTGTTTTCGCAAGATTGGATTTCAAATGATCAAATTCTTTTGCATGCTTACACATGATACATTCAGTACTCTTTAAACACGAATGGGAAGTGGATTGTATCATTCTCAAGGCCCAAACCATTGCCCATGCACCCATGCGATAAGGTTTCCAAATTTGTCCAATTTTGAAGTGGTGCAAATATCAAGTGCATTGCCTATTTAAACAAGCTTAAGGCTTCAGATTCATCATCAACACCTTGCCCAAGCTTTGCTAGACCATTTCAAACCCTCATTGCCATAGAATTTCTAAAGGTTTCTCTTGAAATCGAGCTTGAACATCATCTTCTGTTTGGAAGTTCAAACTCCAGAAATTCACTTCCCTTTTCATCTCATTTGGTTTCTGCAAGCAAGAGGAGAAGAAAGCAACCAAATCTAGATCAAGATCAATTGGAATTAGATCAACTCGAAAGTGATTTTTCAGAAACTTCTTCTCTTTGATTCTCTCTCAATTATCCACTATTCTTGTTGATTTTTGGTTGTCTGTAGTCTTACCTATGGAGGCAACAAGATTGAGTTGCTTTGAGGTCAAATCGAAGCAACTCAGTTCATGATCCTCAAAATTCAATTCCCTGTTTCTTTTCATATACTTGGAATTAGATAAAATTGAGGCCATATTCGAGCTCCTGGGCGTTTTTTCTTTGAATCCATGACTTGATTTTTCATTTTGGTGATGGTTGAAGGTGGACCAGTCTGGTGAGGTCCACCGGAGAAGAAGATCGAAGATCTGGCTTCGGCGATGTGTGGGAAGAATCTCAACCATAAGATCTTTTTAAAATGTTTTAATCTTGGGCGTTGCTTTTGATTACTATGCGTGTATCTGATTTGACTTAGGCATATATGGAACGCGCGCTTTGATCCATCTGATTTGCCACCTCAATTAATGAGGGAGATCAGATGGTCCACGTTTTTTTGATTTTGTGAAATTTATTTTAATTTCTTTATTTTCATTAATTCATATTAATTTCATTATTGATCCAAAAAATATGGAACTTTCACCAAAAAATTTCAAATATTTTTCCCTTTTATTTTCTGAATTAAAATTATTTTTTGGATCAATATTGATATTTTTCAGGATTTAATTATTTTTGTGTATATTTTTAATAGTTTAAAAATACTTATTACTTTTCAAAAATAATGAAATTTTCTCTCCAACGTCCTTTGACCTTGTTTGACCTATGATAAATATCTTGGCCATTTATTTGGTGTTTTGAAGAGGTTTTAGGTTTTTGATCAATCATAAGTTAATTTAATGCATTTTAATATGATTTTTAATTGTTTAAAAGTGTAGAATTTATGTTGAGCCACTTTTATTGATTTGTGAAGTTTGACTATGTGTTTGGGCCTTGGTCAAGGTTGATTTAACTTTTGTTGGATTAAAATCATTGGATTTAGGGGATTGATGAAATGTACATTTCATCTCCCAAAATGAATGAATGATTTTAATTTGATAAACTTCCTTCCATGACCGATTTGTGTTTGTCTCATTTCCCCTCCCTCTTCATCTTCAATACCATTCTATCTCATCCCTCTCATTGACCAGTGACATCTCAATATCCTAAGGCTAAGTGGTTCATCAATAACTTTGTGTTAGAAGAACCAATACAAGTATGGATGAGATTAGATCCATCCTTTGATCATTTTCTTTTTATGTGTGGTATGTTTTATGAGTATGATTCAATATACCATATCTCTAATATGCATTAACACCAAAATTTCTATTGCCCGACCTCAGATAGTTGTGACTTCTACATAAGTCCAATTACGATTGCTTAACATAGTGCTAAATTTTGACACAAAGGCATATGATTCTAGTAAGTGAGATTGTAAGTCTCTCCCCTTTCATGGTATTGTATGGAAACATGGCCTTTTTTCCTTCCTTTGGAAGATGTCTTGGTTCAAGGATCCATGCTTGTGAATAGAGGATTAAGTGTTCTTTAAAGAATGACTTAAACAATTGAATAGCAAAATTCCACTAACATCTAATCAACTAACATTTGACTAACTTTTAATTTCAAGTCATTTACTTTATGCACTTAAATTCAAGCCTTTTATCATTTGCCATTATACATATCATTTAACTTGTTTATTTTAATGCCATTTCCCTTTTGCTCACCTGAGCCATATATTGTGATTGTATATATTTGTTTGTATATTTTGTTTGTGCTTGTGGTCTTAGGACCTTAAAATACTTAATTAACAACAAAAACCCCTAAAAAATGTTTGTGTGGACTGTTGGATTTGATCTGAGCTTTGGACTTAGAATTAGGTAACATTCCCTATGCAAATGGACTTGGCTAATGCCAACATTTCTGAAACCATGTTCTTGTGATTTGAATTCTTATCTGGTGCAAGTATTGATATCCATTTAAGCTCATCTGCTACACGTTCTTGATGCTAACGTTATTTTGTACCTGGATCTAATGCCTTATTCTGAGCCATTCGAGGAGTATTTCATCTGATACATGTGGAAGATTATGAAGAAGACTATGAAGTTGTTAGCTTGAATGTGGCTATATTTATTTGATACCTTGCTCTGCATTTTGCTACCTTCTTATTAGGATTGCTTGATTTAAAGTCCAAAGGAAAAATGGGTTTCGATATGACATTCTTGTCTATTGGATTGCATCCCATTGGTCAGATCTTTTCAACTCTTAACTTTTAAATTTTTGCTTAGGATTAGTCTCTTCATCTCCTCCCACTTCTTAAATTCCAAATATCTCCCCCCTTTTAAAAACCTTCTTTGCTTGTGATTTCTAAACTTAGACTTTATTGCAAATTAGAAACTTTGGCCTTACGCCATTGCAGTTTTCAAACTTTTTTTTTTCTTAATCAAACTTGTAAATGAATCTAACCATATTAGACTTAGACTTTAAAAAGACAAAAAGAACTAACACTCATTCAAACTCTTCTAGACATTTTGTGCCTCTTTTAAACCCAAATTTTTGTTAAAAGCAATTTACTCACTTTGATATTGATACCACAAACTAAAAGGTTTTGATCCCTCATTTTTATGTTGGTACGTAGCCACAAGTCTGAAGGTCTTGTAAACACACAAATATAATCAATGAATTCTTTACTCATACCTACACTCTATTTGTTGCAAACATAATTTTATACCAAAACACATACACAAATAAAAAAGGGATCCCTAGGAGTACCTAGGACACTTTGGGTGCTAACACATTCCCTTTGTGTAACCAACCCCTTTACCTGTTATCTCTAACATTTTATTAGTTTTGATTTGAAAAATTCTTACCTTTGGGTTTTGTTCATACTTTTATCTTTTCCTTTGGAAATAATAAAAGCGCGGTGGCGACTCTGGTTTTTTTGACGTTAAGTTTATCCATAGCTTAATGGTCATGAATTTACCGCTACAAAAATTAAATGGCGACTTTGCTGGGGAGTAGTCCTTAGTGGGTTTAGCCTACTTTTTATTTGTATATATTTGTGTATTTATATGTTTGTATATTTGTTTTGTGTGATATAATCTGCTTGTTGTGCTTCGTGATCTCTGAGTGGTGAGATAAGTTCTAACCCGAACTTGAGTGCAATTAAGATAAGAGGATGGTATAGTCATGTTCGACTTGTGTGGAGTAGTCCTTCACAAGTTGGCTTGAGACCCATCTACTCAGTGGAAACCCTTTTGGAGCTATTGATGTCACACATGTTATTTGTGGTTAGGCATTACTTTCTCTGATTTGGGGTCCTAGAAGCTGAGGAACGTAGAATGTTTAACCTAACTTGGGCTATTTTAGGACGTAGTGCGGAGACTGTTCAGGTGTAGACTTGATAACAGTTGTTACGTGATACTACACTCAGACAAGTTTCTCTTGAGAAAATTATGGGTTGATGAGTGAGTCATCCTAACCTATAAAATCCGATAGATGGAATTAAGACTCTGGGAACTTTTTAGAACATGATCTACACGTTTTTATCCTTAGTACACTCCTTTGGGATGGTTCTTAACTTGACGCCATGCTCGTGACTCACAACAAACCCTTGATTCTTGATTGATCCAATCAAGTCTTGTCAATTTCAATGTAACTTGGGTGTTGATAAGGTAAAAACCATAATCCACCAATGGATGATTGATATTGACAATGACTTGATTCATCCCTTGACCTTTATTTGTTTGCCTTGTGTGTGATCCCTTATTTGAGATTGTTGCATTCATGCATTCATGCGCATCATAACATTCATCACACGAAAAATAACTTCGAGGAATTGAGGTTTTATTTGCAAATATTTTCAGACCATGGATTATGTACGAAGGAACACTAAGAAGTACAGTTTCAGATGTCCTGATTTGAAAGAGCTAAGGAATTTGTCATCCTTTGTATTAGATCCCTTGGACTTCAACCAACGTCATGTGAAGCTTTTATCTACTAATGTGGTTGAAGGACTCTTGAGTGTGTTGGTTCAGTTTTTTGATCCTCTCTACTGTTGCTTCAGTTTTCCCGATTATCAGCTTATGCCTATGTTAAAGGAGTATGCCCATATCTTGGGAGGACATGTTTCTGATAAGGTGCCTTTTTGTGGATTGGAGGAGATTCCCAGATCTCATCTTATAGCTGAAGCTCTTCATCTAAATAAGTCTGAGATTAAGGCTCATTGGGAGAAGAAATGAGGACTTTTTGGGTTCATTTCTAAGTTTCTCATAGGGAAAACTACTGTCTTTACTTAAGCCGGTAGTGTGGATGCTTTTGAAACGATCTTGTGTTACTCATCTACGGTTTAGTTTTGTTCCCTAATATTGACGGTTTTGTTGATGTTAACTCCACTAGAATCTTCTTGATTGGGAATCATGTGCCTACTCTGTTGGGTGATATATACTTTCTTTGCATCCAAGGAATTCTAAAAGTGGTGGGACTATTGTCTGATGTGTTCCTCTTCTATTCAAGTGGTTTATTTCGCACTTTCCTCATACGCCTGCTTTTGTGGAGAACAAACATTGTCTATGGTGGTCTCAGAGACTTATGTCCCACACTAATGATGATATAGTTTGGTATGACTCTGCATTGGGTAGCTTGGAGATTATTGATAGTTGTGGTGAGTTCTCTAATGCGCCTCTCATTGGTACACAAGGAGGAATCATTACAACCCTGCTTTGGCTCGACGTCAACTTGGGTTCCCCTTGAGAGACAAACCTAATAACACTCAGTTAGAAGGTATTTTCTATCAAGACGGTAAAGATCCCCAACATTTGAAGCAGAGGATGATACATGCTTGGCATAATGTGCATAGAAAAGGAAGATCCAAGCTTGGTCCATGCAACTGTGTAGCTTTGGAAGCTTACATTATTTGGGTGAAGATGAGAGCTTTGGAGCTGAAGATGTCGTGCATTTGTGAAAGACCTATGTCTTTGGTTGTGGCTGAGCCATCAACTCTCCTTAACCAAGATGTAGATGAGTTGGAATACGCACTCAAGATAAAGCAGGAGAAGGATATGTAGGAAGAGTGATTCCATGCTGAGCCGAAAGCATGAGGTTTTACAACTTGAGTCTAAAGACAAGGATGCACTTATTGAACTTCTTGAGGACCGAGCAGTGAAGAGACAGAGAGAACTAGATGGTCTATCTTCCTCTAGTATGCCTCAACCTTCCAATGCTTGGAAGAAGATTATTGATCAGCTTGTCCTTGAGAAGGATCAGATGAAGACTTTATTTGAGTCCGAGATTCGACGCATCCGAAGGAAGTACACACCTGCATCCCGATCATCTGACATTGTTGTTAGGGGATCCTTAGGATGATTAGTTTCCTTTCCTCTTGTATTTGTATTTTGGTTTCTGAAATCGTACTCAGTGTAATCCTTCCAGATTATATGAATAAAAGAGATTTTTATGGTTAATCAAATTGTTATTGTTATTTTGGAAATAAAATAGTATGTTCCTTGAAAATAAAAATAAAAAAACATTGAATTTCATGCATCATTTACATAATAGGTTTTCTTCTGCTAGATGTCTTATTGGTTATTCTTTTGTGCTTCAGCCAAGCTGACTCACCGATACAATACTCGCGCCAATCAACCGAGAATCATGGAACATTTGGAACAAGAGAGCCAAGAGGTGAAGGATGAGATTACTCGTTTGACTGCCATGATGAAGTCTGTTTTAGCTGCTCAAAATCAGTCTTCTCCAATGCCTGTAATTCCTCCTTCTCAGAGGACTACCATTTCAGGGGTTGCTACCTCAATAGTGCCTGCCACTCAGTTTTCTCCAGCTATGTCTGCCGGATTCTCGTGGGGAATGCCACCGAACTTTGTGCCTGTAGGGTTTGCCCTTACTTTTGCTTCCATGTCGGCATCTAGCCCCGTCATGTCTGTTCCGCCTCCAGTTGTTCATGCTCTGCCTCATGTCGAGGACACCATCTCCCATTTTGAGCTGTCTGAGGGTTCGAATGTTTATGAGAAGATGGATGAGATGAAGGATCAGTTCCTTGAGCTGAGAAAGGAATTGAAGACATTGAGAGGAAAAGATTTGTTTGGTAAGAGTGCTGATGAGCTTTGCATAGTGTCGAATGTCAAAATCCCGATGAAGTTCAAAGTCCCTGACTTTGAAAAGTATAAGGGAAATACCTGTCCACTTAGTCATCTTGTAATGTATGCCAAGAAAATGTCAACGCAAACTGATAATGATCAGTTACCGATTCACTATTTCCAAGACATTCTGACTGGTGCCGCTCTGAGGTGGTATATGGGGTTAGATAGTGCAAGTGTTCGCACGTTCAACGATTTGGGTGAATCCTTTGTAAAACAGTACAAGTAAATAGGGGACATGGCGCCTGATAGAGACCAACTGAGGTCGATGTCTCAGAAAGATAAAGAGACATTTAAAGAGTATGCCCAAAGGTGGAGAGAACCTGCTTTTTAGATCAATCATTCGTTGGAAGAGAAAGAGATGACTAATATTTTCCTGAAGACTCTGAGTTCGTTTTATTATGAACGAATGATTATCAGTACCCCCAATGACTTTACGGAGATGGTAAATATGGGGATGGGGTTAGAATAAGGAGTCTGAGAGGGACATTTGTTTAAGGAAGAGGTATCATCAAGCAAGAAGTATGGGAGCAGTTTCGCTAGAGAGAAGGAAGGTGAAACCAATGAAGTATCTATGGGGAGGTAGATGAGGCCTCATGTCAAAAGAAATCCGCAACCACGTCAGCATCATCATCAAATTTCATCCGTTATTCCAGTATTTTCTAACAATCAATCAATTCCAGTTCAACAACAACATCAACAATAGCCACAACAAAGAACAAACAACTACAACAAAAAGAAGGATGGTGTCCTTCGAGGACCGTACGCCGAATGTGAAAGCTAACCCATTGCCCGCTCATGGTAATTCCTCTATTAATATGGTAGACAATTGTCCAGGAATTTTTTGAGTGTTCGATGTGCGACGTATTCGTAGATCCTTTGTAGAAATGCATAGGAATTTGTGTACCATCACTGATTGTAAGCATGACCATGACGGCTGTGCAATTTGCAGTGTAAACGCCCATGGGTGTTCAATCGCCAAGAGAGATATCCAGAAGATGATGGATGAGAATGTAATCTAGATTCAACATTCGAGGGATATAAATGATGTCAATGTAATAGTACCAGTTTTCAAAACCCCTGAGAGGGTAGTGATTAAGTTTGACAGCAACAATAGTAACAACATCAATAGATCGGTATCACCGTTAGTAATACGGTTAGCAGGCCCCATCCCGTATGCATTTGATAGAGTTGTCCCATATCAGTATAATGCTACCATGTTGGAGAATGGTCAAGAGGTTTTGTTGCCTACAACCAATTCTGTTGTGAACATTGCCGATGTAGCTAAGGTGACCCGTAAGGGTCATGTTTTTGGACCTGTCTTTCCAAAAGAGGTGATAGAAGATGTGTCTGTTGGTAAGAAGGTTGATGTACCAGTAGTAAATCTGGTTAGTACTCCAAAGTGTCGGTCTGGTGAATCCAGTAACTTGAAGCGTAATGATGATGATGAGGTACTGAGATTGATCAAGAAAAGTGAATTTAATATGCTGGACCAGCTGCTCCAGACTCCGTCAAAGATTCCAATGTTGTCTCTGCTCATGAATTCTGAAGCACACAGAGAAGCATTGCAAAGAGTGTTGGAGCAAGCCTATGTAGAACATGATGTAACTGTGGATCAATTCGACCACATCATGGCTAACATCACTTCCTATAACAACTTGAGCTTTTGTGATGAAGAACTTCCCGAGGAAGGCAAAAATCACAATCTAGCACTGCATATATCAATGAATTGCAAGGAAGATGCATTGTCAAATGTGTTGGTTGATACCGGCTCTTTGTTTAATGTACTACCAAAATCAACTATGTTGAAGCTAACGTATAAAGGCGCCCCTATGAGGTACAGTGGCGTGATTGTCAAAGCACTTGATGGTTCTCGCAAGACTGTTATTAGTGAAGTGGACCTTCTAGTTAAGATAGGTCCGAGTGATTTCCAAATTACTTTTCAAGTAATGGACATCCACCCTGCCTATAGCTGCTTATTGGGAAGGCCATGGATACATGAGGCTGGAGCTGTGACATCCACTCTGCACCAGAAGCTGAAATTTGTGAAAAATGGAAAGCTCATCATTGTTGGTGGAGAGAAAGCGTTGTTGGTAAGTCACTTATCGTCTTTTTCATATGTAGAAGCTAAGGATGAGGTTGGAACTCCGCTCCAAGCTCTATCTATTGCAGAAGTAAAGAAGACTGGAGCATCCATGTCCTCTTTTAAAGATGCTTAGAAAGTTGTTGAAGATGGAAGTTCAGATCAGTGGGGTCATATGGTAGAGGTCGCCGAGAACAAGGATAGAGCTGGTTTGGGATACTAATGAGGGTCATTTTATGTCAAAGCTGAAGATGTGCAACCGAGTTTCCGTAGCGGGGGGTTCATTCATTGTAATGAAAAACACTCAGCTGCCGTAATCGAGGGTGATCAAGATGAAGACTGCGCCAATTTTGTGACGCATGGAAAGGCTTGCAATAATTGGATCGTTGTTGATGTTCTTATTATCGTCCATTGCTCTAAGTAATTTGTTTTTGTCATTTTAGAAAATCCTTCTCCTATGCCTAAGGGAGAAGTGAACATTGTTGGGCATATTTCAAAATAATCATCAATAAAATGCAATTCTATTCATCCACATCTATGATGTTTTGTTTTTACTTTTTTCTTTTCTGAAAATGGTAATCACATAAATCAAAAAAAAATTGTCCATCTGCATAATATTTGGTCACAATTCACTTCTCTAAAATCAAAATATCAAATCATTATGCAGGTTGGTTTCTAAACACATTGAATGCAATGATCATGCTTCTACTCCAAACTTTGAATTCCATGTGTTTGAGGCTGAGAAAGAAAGTGATGAAGAAGTGTCTGATGAATTGTCTCGTCTACTTGAGCACGAGGAAAAATACATTCAGCCATTCGAATAGTAGATTGAGTTAGTCAACTTTGGTTCTGAAAATGATGTGAAGGAAGTCAAGATTGGGTCTCAACTATGTCCAAAGGTTAAGAAGGGGTTGATTGATCTTCTTCGAGAGTATTCAGATGTGTTTGCTTGGTCCTATCAAGATATTCCTGGTTTGGATTCTGAGATTTTGGAGCATAGATTGTCGTTGAAGCCAGAATGCCCACTGGTCAAGCAGAAGCTGACGAGGACTCATGCTGATATGGCAGTGAAGATCAAAGAAGAAGTGCAAAACAAGATCAATGTCGGTTTCCTTGTTACTGTTGAGTATCCGCAGTGGGTGGCCAATATTATGCCTATTCCATAGAAAGATGGAAAAGTCCGTATGTGTGTTGATTATAGACATTTGAACAAAGCTAGTCCGAAAGATTATTTCCCTCTGCCACACATTAACAGGTTGATAGATAATACAGCTAAATTCAATGTTTTTTCGTTTATGGACGAATTATCCTATTATAATCAGATCAAGATGGCACTTGAGGATATGGAAAAGACCACATTCATTACTCCCTAGAGAACATTCTATTATAGAGTGATGCCTTTCGGTTTGAAGAATGCTGGTGCAACCTACCAAAGAGCTATGACCACTCTTTTTCATGATATGATGCATAAATCAAGTAATGAAGAAGAACATGTTGAGAATTTGTTGAAACTATTCCAGCGTTTGAGGAAGTACAAACTCAACTTGATAACCAATAAGTGTACATTTGGTGTTCGTTTTGGTAAGTTGTTGAGCTTTATCGTCAGCGAGAAGGGTATTGAAGTTGATCCTTCCAAGGTCAAAGCAATACAAGAGATGCCTGCGCCCAAAACTGAGAAACAAGTCAGAGGTTTTCTCGGCCCGCTTGAATTACATCTCAATATTCATTTCGCATATGACTGCCACGTGTGCACCTATATTTAAGCTTCTTCGGAAAGACCGGTCTTGTGATTGGACCAAAGATTTCCAAAAAGCTTTTGACAGTATAAAAGAGTATATGCTTGAGCCTCCGATTCTGCCTCCACCTGTTGAAGGAAGACCGTTGATCATGTATTTAACCGTGCTTGAAGAAAGTATGGGTTGTGTTCTTGGTCAGCAAGATGAAACTAGAAAGAAAGAATATGCTATTTACTACCTCAGTAAGAAATTCACCGAATGTGAGACTCGGTATTCTATGCTTTATAAGACTTGTTGCGCATTGGCTTGGGCTGCTAAGCGTCTGCGTCAGTATATGTTGAATCATACTACTTGTTTGATATCCAAAATGGATCCAATCAAGTATATTTTTGAGAAGCCTGCTTTAGCTGGGAGGATTTCCCGTTGGCAGATGTTGTTTTCAGAGTATGATACGGAATATCAATCTCAAAAAGAAATTAAAGGTAGTGTCTTGGCTGACCATTTGGCCCCCCAACCGATTGAAGACTATCAGTCAGTGCAATATGATTTTTCCTGATGAAGAGATCTTGTACCTGAAAATGAAAGATTGTGATGAACCATTGCTTGAAGAAGGGCTAGAACCTGGTACCCGTTGGGGCATGGTATTTGATGGAGCTGTTAATCAGTATGGTAATGGCATTGGGGCAATGATTATTACTCCTTAAGACACGCATTTCCCGTTTACGACTAGATTGACTTTCAAGTGTACGAATAATATGGCTGAATATGAAGCTTGTATTATGGGGCTTGAAGAGGCCATTGATCTCAGAATCAAATATCTTGACGTCTATGGAGATTCAGCTTTGGTTGTGAATCATATCAAAGGTGAATGGGTGACGAATTAACCCGGTTTGATACCATATAGAGATTATGTGAGGAGGATTTCAACTTTCTATACGAAGGTTGAATTTCATCATATCCCTCGAGGTGAAAACAGGATGGCAGATGCTCTTGTAACGTTTGCTTCAATGATTATAGTGAAATTTTGGAATGAAGTTCCCAATTTGATTGTGATGCATATTGATAGGCTAGCTCATGTGTTTGTTGTTATAGAGATCAAAGAGGAAAAACCGTGGTATTTTGATATTAAATGTTTTCTCCAAAGTCAGATTTACCCGCTTGGGGCATCTCTGAAAGATAAGAAGACTCTGAGGATATTACCCGACAACTTCTACCTAAATGGTGATGTGCTGTACAAGATAAACTTCGATAGGGTCCTGCTCAGATATGTGGATAGACACGAAGCTGACCTGTTGATGACTGAAGTCCATGAAGGTTCCTTTGGTACTCATTCCAATGGGCATGCTATGGCAAAGAAGATGTTAAGAGCAGGTTACTATTGGCTGACAATGGAATATGACTGTTGCAAGTTTGTGAAGAAATGCCACAAGTGTCAAATTTATGCAGATAAGATTCATGTTCCTCCGACACTATTAAATGTCATTTCCTCCGCATGACCCTTCTCCATGTGGGGAATTGATATGATTGGTATGATTGAGCGTAAAGCTTCAAACGAACATCGCTTCATTCTGGTGGCTATTGACTACTTCACAAACTGGGTTGAAGCGGCATCGTACGTGTAGCGGGGTATTCGTTACCATTAGAGATATTGTCTAAATCCAAGGTAAATCATACAAGTCGAGTCGCCACCGCACTTCTATTTATCCAAAGGAAAGGTTAGAAAGCGAACAAAAACCTAATAGTTTTAACAAAAACTAGTAAAAGAGAACAGAGATCTGGGTAAGGGGGTTGGTTATGCAATTGGAAGGTGTTAGGCACCCAAAACATCCTAGGTACTCCTAGGGAGCCCTTTTCATACTTGTGGTAGAGGTTGTTGTTTTTTGTGAAAAAAATTTGTTTGTGCAAACATGATTGAAGAGATGAGAAAAGAATATACAAGTTTATTTACATTTTATGTTTGGATGGATAAACCCATTGCCTACGTACCATCTTAAAAAAGATTAGGATCAAAACCTCGTAGTTCGGGGTAAAAATCTCAAAATGAGTTGGTGAATTGATTGTTTAAAAAGCCTTAAGGTCTTTTGTTATCAAAGGGAGAAAACTCAACCAAACCACAAATCCACCATGTGAGGATAGCTTCAACATGCTAGTGAGGGGTTAACCCTATAATAAGCATGGAAGACTCATTGTCCATCACTAAGGATATAGGTGAGTATTACATCTACCACAAGGATAACTCAAACCTAATAGCTAAAGGTTATGAAAGATTTTGATTAAGAAAGTGGCCATTGGAACCACAAAAAGAAATTTGAATGGTTTATATTTATCAATTAGAAGTATATATAAAAGTGGTCAAAGTTGATTTAAAGGTTCAATTCAAAATAAGTGTTATGAAAGGAAAGTTTGAAAATCAAAAGCATAAGGCTTAGGTTTCTAATGTTTGAAAACAATAGTTAAATGTTTGCACAAAAAGTTTTGGCTTGGGTTAGAGTGGAGAGAAGAAGAAGAAGGGCTAAGTCCTTAGTAAAACAAAAAGGTGAGGGATAAAGATACAAAACCACAGTGGAGTTCCTCTCTTGAGATCATATTGATGATCCAAGTAGCTCCCATCCTTTGGAATAAGCAATCACACAAGGCATAAGCAATCATCAAACAAGCCTCTTAAGAGATCCTCAATGTGTCTTGTGTCTTTCACTTTGGATGAACATGGCAATGGTCCTTCAATCAAGATCAAGTTGGAACTCCTAGCACAAGAACACACATTAAAAGTTCCATGAAGTAAAACAAGAATGGACAAGAGTGAGTTTAGAGATTTGGTCCTTCTAATCCATCTTCATCATTAAGGTCCATTTACTCCAATTTTTGCATAGGGAAAGTCCTAGAATCTAAGTCCACATCTCTATTCCTTGCATAGGATATGTCCTAGAATCTAAGTCTGCTTCTTTGCATTTTGGTTCACAACAATCAAAACGAAACACAAGCATGATAATATATACACAATTATGTGCTCAAGTGAGCAAAAGGCAAATGGCATTAACATAAACATGTGCTCAAATGAGCAAAGAGAAAAGCAAATGGATAATATGTGCAAGAATAGTAAATTGCATAAAATTAAAGAGCAAAAAGTAAATGTTAATAGTCAATAGTTAGTGTTAGTAGTTAGTGTGCCATAAGGCAAATTTAGCGCTATGTTAAGCAATCGTAATTGGACTTATGTAGAAGTCACAACTATCTGAGGCCGGTCAATAATAATGTAGGCAACAAACACAAGTTAGGAGTCTTGATTAGTGAACCAAGTCCCAACAACTTGCCATGCCAAAAAGGAAATGAGAATTGATGTTGTATTGGTTTAAGTCTTTTGCATGATTTAGGAAACAACCTATCCTTAATGCAAATCCATTCACTTGATCAATTGATCAAGATGAATTTGATTTGAATCAAGGAAGATTAAGTCTCCCTAATCAATGCTAACTTATCAACCTTCAACTCATTGATCAAAAAGAAAAAGAAGAAAAAGAAGAAGGAGATGGATAAGAGAAATGGAAAATGGCAAAATTAAAGTGCATTAAATGAAGTAACATGTACCAATCCCCATATGTTGACCAATGGCATTGAAAGTCAAGGTCAAACAATCAAAAACAGAAGTGAGATGAAGATTGGAAGTCAAGAAATGAACAAAATATTTTTTGGCATTTTTTAATATTTAAAATTAAAGTTGAATTGAAAATAAAAGAAAGGTCAAACTTCAAAATCACTTCAAATCAACCTTGAAAGGTCCAAGTAATTTATCCTAAGTTCAAAATGGTCAAACAAAGTTTGACAAAAAAATTCAGCATTTTTAAAAGTCATAAACTATTTTTAATCAATCAAAAATGAATAAAAATAACCTAATTGAACTAAAAATTGATGAGAATATTTTTCATAGATCCATCATCATTCAAATAGGTTAGAAAAATATTTTTGTATTTTTTGAATATCACAAACTATTTAAAATGAATTAAAAACAACCAGAAAAGAGAAAATTCACAAAAAATATCAAATGACAAAATAAAAAATATTAAAAATCAGAAATAAAAACTAGAAATTATTTGGAGACTAATGCAATTAGTCCCATAATTTTTAGATTAAAAATAAAGAAGTTATGAATTTTTGAAAATAATGGAAATAAAAGGAAATTAAATCAGAAATTAAAAATAAGAAAAATCCACAGCGCTTGGATCCCACTTCATTAATTGACGTGGCTGATCACAAGGCTGGGAGACGCGCGCGCACGGTAGACCCTAGTCAATGCAACCACACATGGATTAAATAAAAGTCATAACAATAAATGGCATGAATTAGATCTAACAATGCAATCACACGGTCCATATTTGATCTGGTATTGAAGCAGCCACCAGAGCCACCTTCTTCTCCGGTGTGCTTGCATTTTCCGGCCACCATAGGAGACAACCAAAGCTTAACCAAATCACGCGATCTATACATCATTGGAAAGCTGGGATGATGTACATCATCCTTGTACCATCCATTTTCCCTCTAGATTTCCATGGTGTGAGAAATCAGAGGTTGAAAAATCTGGTGTTCATCATGAACTCAATGGATTTCAAAAATTAAATGCATAATCATGATGCCTCTATTGAGAGGACTTCAGCCAACACAAGATCCAAGCAAATAGGTCAATGGATGATGAGATTCGAAGAAAATACCAGTTGAAGAGTAAGCTTGAATTCTGGAAACATGAGCTCGATTCTTTGCTTTCTTTGCCAAAACAGAAGATCAGTGAGATGAATGATGAAGGTCTAGAAGCTTTAGATCCAAGGATTCAACCAGATGTAGTTGAATTTTGGATCTGAAAAATTTAGGGGAAAATGAACTAGCTTCTTTGGTAATGGTTATGGTGAGATTTGTGCAGCATAACAGGTTGAATCAGGCGTCCCTTTTTGAATGGAATAGGGTCTCTATTTATAGAGGGAGTGGCAAGGAAATGATGTATTGGTCCGTGTGCATGAACATGGACAATCCTTGCATGGGCTTGCATGATCATGCACAAGGCCCAAAAACAATGCCAATTGCAAGCTGAACTCAAATGCCAAAGGTTTGGACGTGTAATTAGAGCTGTATTGGCTTGTGCATCAAGATTTCATGTGAATTCCATAATTATGCCTATATGTTCAACTCTTCAAAAATACCAATTGCCAAATCCAAATATGATCATGTGAGTAATGGTTAGAAAGGTCTTGATGTAAGGAACAATTGTTATGTTGGGAAAAAATCCATTTGGAGTGTGGAAAATTATGAAATTTTAGTTTAAAGTGTGATGTGCAAAACATGTCAATGCAAGGTTTCTAAATTTGGACCATGTTCAAGCCCTTCTGTTTTGATGATGCAAGCCTCAAATAGAAAAACCTCCAACGTCAAAGTTGTAGATATTTTTAAGACAATCAAAACGGACTTAAGTTTTGCATCATTTGGTTTTTTGATGAAAGAGTTATGGGCACTTGAAGTTGGACTTTTTTGCCTTTTAATGCATTTGGCCTAAAAGGACCTATAATGTTTTTCATTATCACATGTGTTTCCTTTGAGATTTTGAAATTTTGTCCAGCATAACATTTGAATTATACATCTTAAGCTTTCCAATGCATTTGATCCCACCTCAAAATAATAAAAGATGAATGAGTTATGTCCTTGGGAAGTTGACCTAAAATTAAGGTAATAGTCAAAATGACCTATAATGTATTGGAATGACAAATGGCCTTCCATGCCTCAAATCAATTTTTGATGAACATGAAAGTTGTTCATATTGTCCTTAAGGACATTTTTTCTTTAGGAACCATCTCCATTTGACCAATACATAAAAAGTTAGGTCTCAGTGCATTTCAAAATAGTTAGATGAATTGACTGACCAACTTCTCAAGTCCATGACTCATATCTTGATGAATTGATGATTGAGGATACTCAAATAAGTTCAAATATGCATGAAATGATGAATTAAAGGACTTCCATTGATTGCATTTGATCATGGGTTGAGGTTGCTTCAAGAGCAAGGCATTGTGGTGCATAGATGGATTAGGGCTTCCTTGAGAAACAAACCTCAAACCCTTTGACTTGCTTTGATCAAAATGATGAATTGAGATGCTAGGGAGGCATATTTGATGGATGAGATCTTTGGGAACCATTACCATGCTTACTATCATCTCCTCTTGACCTTACCATTGCACAGATGATCTCCTAGAAGCTCTTGACCTTGTGATGGCTAAAGCTGCAAACAAAAGATGTTAGTGACATATTTTTGTGCTTTTGGTTAGTAAACAAAATAAGAAAAGCAATGATATACAATTCAAGCATGCTTGGTGATCTCAAACCACTCTCAAGAAGTCCCACCCAAAGGCAAAGGGAACCAAGATGCCAGTGATCCTTGAGGCAATGGAAATGCAATGTTATGATGCCATGAGGGATCTTAGGGACAAAATTAGGGTCTTACAGATGCCTCTATTTAAGGTCATTCTCGCCGGAGAAGTGAAGGTTAAAATCTTCGTCTCGACGCGGTAGAATGGGCTTAAAGAATATCAAAGAGACGAATTTTGATCCCTAAGATACCTCATGATGCAGATGTATGCATGCAATTGGTAAAACTCTGTGGGGATAGGCCACCTCAAAAGAAAAAGAAATCCGGAGAAACTACAAATACAAAGGAGTAATACACTTATTAGGGAGACAGAGACTCTGGGGGAGTACAAGGTGAAAATGCGTGAGCAGGTCATGACTCAAAGCTTAGGGAACTGAATTCCAAAGGGAATAAATCCAATGGAAAGACTCGAGCTGACTCGAAGACGCCCGTATTGGGGAATATGCCAATACAGCAAAAACTATCTACAATGGATACTTCGAATGAAAATCCGGACTCAGGTGGGGAAAATCCCAACAGAAACCTCCTGGGGGAAGCAGGGGGATGAGGTATTACCGGTTACTGGGTAATAAGCTCAAAGAGACGTGTGCTATGAACACCGGTATAAGGGTGAGAGAACAACATGCTCGGGGAGAATGAATATCTAAGACCGATATAAGGGTGAGAGATATCAATCAACCAAATCATCTGAGGAAGACCTAAAAAGGTATATATCAACTCAGGAAAATCTGACTCCACAGGGGACAAAAAGTCAAAAGAGGGAGCAGAAAGAAGGAACACCAGGGATGCCGGTTACTGGGCATATAACAGGTGACCAACCAAAGTGTGAATTGGGGAATGTTCCCAAAACACTCATCATCCGAAAAAAGGGCAAAAAGCAAACTCGATTATGGGATGGACATTCGATTCCAAAACAGGGATACAAATCTTACTCAACTGGGGAAGAACAAAAGGCTTCGACCAAAGAGTGCATGAGATATATTATCTATTACCGTCAGAACGTAGATAATATACTTGCATGGAAGATTATCCACAACCGGTTACTGGGTTAATAAAGGATAGATCGACCGACAGAGAAAAGCATCGCGATATCGAAACTAGGTATATAATGATGACCAATCAAAGGGGAGCAACCAACATTACCGGTAACTGGTAAATGAAAGAGGGCTTACTGGGGATAAAATTGCCTAATCAGAGCAATTATCCACAAGAATGAGGGAATATCACCACCAAATATTGGATAATGATAACCGTTACGGAGGGGATTACATCTACCGGATACTGGGTAGAAAACCACGGAAAAGTAACCGTCATCAACTAGGATGAACAAGAAGGTTAACTCTGCAAAAGGGGGGAAAATAGGGTTTACAGCTACCGGTATAAGGGTAGAAAACCACAGACTCCGCCGAGGATAAGATGAATAATTACCGATTAGTGAGCAATTATTCATTTATACCATGGGGAAACACAGGAAACAATCACAAGGAGCCAATTTAGGATCAAACCAAAGAGGCAAACTGAATCAAGACTCGTCCTAGTGAGGATATAACTCAATAGGGGAACCCATCCCAATATATGTGTTGGGAGGAGGCAAAAACAACCGTCGTCCACGAGGATATAACTCAGTGGGGAAGGTGGCAGGAATGATAAACACTTTCTGCTTAATGGGCTGTCTCTACATTGAGGGATCAGACACCGACATCTGCTTGGGGAATGTATTACCAACTAGCAGAGGGATAACAAACATAGATATATGGCAAAGAATGCAATCATGAATATCTGCATGTTTGAAAATTATATGCACACATGCATGATTTATGTATGATGAATGCTGACAGACAGACATTTCTAACACAAACAGTTTCAAGGAGTACAAACATTCGATACTACATCTCAAGAGAGAAAGCCAGATTCACCGGAGAGTATCCAATCTGTCGGGGATCAGAGATACCAGGAAGCAAAGAACTCTGAAGGGGATGAATCATCAGTCAATCCAGCTGGGGACAAGAGTTTATTGCAGAGATAAAGTCTACCGCATAAGCAACTCTACTGGGGAATCCATCCAAGGGATAAAGGGACTCTGGGGATCAACCACCGAGTATCGTACCCACCAAGGAGATCACATCTTCTAAGGAGGAAAGATTACTAATCCACTAAAGGGGAGAGTGGTGGATATCTCAACAAGCATTCCACTCAATAGGATAAACCACAAAAGGCTCCGGAGGAAGAAAATACAGTCATGCTAGGAATATGAACAAATGTCTTACCCTGTTGGAGATCATACCTTCTTTGGGAGAGCACTGAAGAACTCCTAAGTATCCTTTTGTCATTGTGAATGTTCACTTTGTTTAAAAACAAATTATGAAAAATTCATTTCTTCAAAACAATGATATTTTCTCAATTTAAAACATGCAAAACATTTGATGAATGGGAACAAATAAGAGTACAAATAATTGGATAAAAGGCTCAAATTTATTTGATGGAATGGTAGTCTGCAAATGGCAAGACTCCATAGATCTATACAAATTTGAAATTGGTGATATATATTGGAAAAGGGCTACATTGAACATAATGACCATTTCTTCACCAATTCTGAATTCGATGTATTCGAAGCTTCAGTTGATGATGAATGAGCAAGAATCTCCGACGGATGACAGTTGTAGAACAAAGCCTTGTCAGGATGCAGTTACTTGCCAAATCCCTAATTTTTGCCTAGATTGCCCCCAGGATGAGTGTAAGACCCCAATTTTGTCCCTAAGATCCCTCATGGCATCATATCATACCATACCATTGCCTCAAGGATCTTTGTGCACCTTTGCTTCCCTCCTAGTGGGTGGGTATCCTGTGAGTGTGATTCTTGATCACCAAGCATGTTTTGCATTTGTATATCTTTGCTTTTCATCTGTTTACTAACCAAAAGTACAAAAATATTGTCATCTAACCATGTTACTTGCAGATGAAGCCAATTAGGTCAAATCAGTCAAAGTCAGTCATTGAGATAGATGGTGGCCATTCTTGAAGAATTTGGGCACCATGATCATTCATCAAGAGTTCATATTAGTTGTGACATCATTTTGAATCAAGATATCAAGTGGTAGGGGCTTTGAATTCATCAGAACATGGTTCAGTCAACCAAAACCCTAGCAAAGTCAATTGTGGTCAACTGTCCATTTAATCAGTGATTTGATGGTGGGAATTGGTTTGAGAGGTCTCATTCATGTCCATATAAGCCTCATATAACATGTCAAACATCCACAGTGAAGAATTTGAAGTCAGACAAGAAATTTCCAAAAATAGAAAGTTGACCTGTAATTGGATTTTGCCAAAAATGGAAAGTTCTTCTCCTCAAAATTACATCATCATACAAGCTTCAAATGAATTTTTGTCCAACATGAAAGTTGAAGACCTTGTTCTCCCATTTCCAAAAAGTCCAAGAACACTCATTTCTCATGTGTGGTTGGCAAGTTATGATCAAATCATTCTCAAAAAGTTTTGAACTTCAAAGTGAGATATCTTCCAAACCATTCGGCCAAATTGAGTGAGGTTTTTTGCTACAAGTCATATTTGATGTGCTCTATCCAAATTCTTCATCACAATTCACCAAAAATCAACCAAGCAAAATGGCCTTTTTCAAGTGGTTTGAATTTAAAATGAGGGAGGTGAAAAATGAACTTTCAAATTAACCACTTTCAATGCATTTTACCAATTACAAGTGTTCAGAAATCACATTTGGAGAGTGGTTTTGGGCCCATTTCGCACTGTAGCTCATGCACATGCAATTTGACTTAATTTCACTAATTGGCAAAACACTTCATTTAAGTTAATTCCAATTACCACTCAATTAACAAAACTTAAGCAATGCTAAAGAGAGTATATATTTCACATTTCTGGTAGAGAAACCCTAGCCACAACACACAAACCAGATCAGAAACTTCATTTTCTCTCAAGCTCTCATTTCCTTACTAAAACTTTTTTTCTGAAAATCTTTAAAGAACCCGTGTGCTTGAGCTTTGTGCCACCATCTACAAACCTTTTTGAAGCATTTGCAAACCTCAAATCACAACTGTAGAGCTGGAACCACACTGTTACATTGAGCTCTCTTCCATGGCAGATTTTGATTGGAGCTGTTTCAAAGGTTGTTGAGCTAAAATTCATTGTCCATTTATCAAGACAAACTTCATTGTGCATCTGTTTCAACCTTCCACGGTCAGAAAATCACCAAATCATCACTGTTCTTCGAGCTAGGTAAAATTTCGAACCTAGCCATTCTTAAAATCATGCTATGCTTTATGAAGATCTTGCCATGCTGATTATTTTGAACTTTGAATCGAGAGAAATGGTTGCATATTGAGAGAGATACATTGAATTTAAGTTTGTTGGTCGAATGTGTTTTTGCTTTGTTTTTCTTTGTTAGCTTGAATTGATGAAAAATAAGGTTGGATTATGATTGTGCGTGTTTAGACGGTTTGAATGGTGTGCTTGCTTCCAAATTCTGGGAATTTTGTTCTTCGCGTGGATGAACTTGGTACTGTAGCATAAACCCTAGAAAGCCAAGCCCAGAATTTTGTTTGATCGTGTTTGGCTAGGGCTTTGCATGATGTTTACTGTTTTATTGCCATGCACCAGTGAGGACGCGACACCTCCTTAAGTGAAACGCAAAGTTTCACTTAAGGGACTCCCAAATTACGAAATTGCCACTGCCGGTTTTCATTTTATTTAAATCATTTCATTATTTCAATTTTTATTTCATTTGATATGCCAATCTTCCAAAAATCATAAGTCAATCATTTTTAATCCAAATTTGATGGGATTTTTTGTGGAATGCTCCTCATGACCTCTAGTTTTTTATGATGATTTTTCCAGATTTTTTTGCGTGTGTGGATTTTAAAATGTGCTAGGGTTTGTTCATGTTGTCCATTTTGTGTATGTTATGCCAAATTGCTTGTGAAATGATGATACTTAATCCAATGCCTCTGAAAGTTTTTGTGCTTAAACAAGACATATTCATGGTGATTTTGGTGTATAGTTTGTGAATTTATCATTGCTGGTTGATGAGATATGAATTTTTGAATAGGGGTGTGACAATTTGTGTCACACCATGCATGTCCAACTTCATGATTTTTATTGCCATGCTTATTGAACTCAAAATGGTCTGGATTTTTGCATGAACATACTTGCGGATGTTTAGAATACATGTGAATTTTTCTGGAATTATTGATGGCATTTCCTATTTGATTGGAATTTTCTCCCCTGTTTGGTCATTTGTTGACTTTTTGTGACACATGATGTTATATGATTTGTGAAATTCTAATGCTTAACTGGATGGACTTGAAATTTGACATGTGAATTATAGACATCTTAAAGTTTCTCATGGTTTTAGTCCCATTCATTTATCATGTGTTGTTACTGTTTTATGATTTATTGAAGTTGGTACATGTTTTGATGCTTTATTTGAGTTTGCTTGAACTTGCTTTGAATTCCTGATTTTCATTGACCTACTTCCCTTGATCCAAATGATCTGAAATTTGGTATGCTTATCATGTTATGGATGATGTTTGAGCATGAATTATTTGAGGATTTATTGAAATGTTTGTGAGTGGGTTTGAATTGAATCATTCTGTTGACTTCTATGAGCTTCTATATGACATGTTTTGACCTAATTTGTTTGTGAAATGATAATGATGAATGATATGAACATGAAACCACTTGGGTTTGTTTATTAATTGTTTGAACTTGATTTTGGATGGCTTTCACTTGCTGTTTTGGATTTTTTATCCCCTTTTGACCCTAGGCTTGTCCTAGTGGTCTTGTTGCTCATGTTTGAGTTTGGTTTTTCAGGTTAAGAAGCAAATGCCTTAAGGAGACTTATGCAAGTTGATTAAGTTCGATTGATTATCATGAACTAACTTGTTTGTTTTGTAGGATGATTAGCTCATATGCTTTGAGCTTTGTGCATTGCACATTTGACTGATTGTGTTGATCCTTATCTTATATGGGTTTTGAATTTGACTTGTATACTGATTTTACTTGATTGATTTCAGGTACCATTAGTTGCTCAGTTCTTTTAAGAACTTGCTTTGCTTTGCTTGATAGCATTTGCATTGAGGTAGAATCCTTTTTCTTCATGTAGTCTGGAAGACCTGGCCTGTTACTTGGCCAGGCAACTGTCTGAAGTCCTCCTTAAGAGGCAATGTTTGTGCTTGTTTACTTTTGTCCCAAGCAGGAAAAGTCCTTTGAATAAGGCAATTGGTAGACAAAAGAGATATGTAACCTATCTCCTACTATTCTGTGAGTCACTCACCTTGCTCACACCATATGTGTTGATGCATAGTGAGTAAAAACCCAAGATCTATAGAGTCTAACTTGTGGAGAGAGTTCCATCTTTCTGAACTCCCACACCTTCTGATATTCAAAGCTCTCCCTGAACAGGGATAAGAGCATGAGGCACACCCCTCATATCCTTTCATCTGCTTCACCTTGGCTCTCAATGTCAAGGTTAAGAGCACCATTAACCCTATTCCAGTTGGCTTCAATGCCTAACCCTTTTGTATGAGCCTTATTGCTTGGTTATAGTGTGTGCTGAATGACTTCATTTGATTGATTGCTTACTTCATATGCACATGTTTGCTTGTATGCTTTGTGCATTTATCATCATTAATTGCTCATTAGTGCATGATCATTTCATTTGTCTTTGTGACATATCTTTGTTGATTACCCATTGAGGACAATTGTAAGACCATTCATTTGCCATTGTTCCTATGATATGGAAGTGAGTATAAGACCATTTCATTGGCCACTCATCTTCTCTTTGCTTGATGCATCTGTTTGATTTATGTGAGGATGCAATTGTAAGTCCATGTAATTTGGCATTTGTTTTCCCATGATCATATGTTGGAGGTTAGAATAAGCCCAGATAGATTGGCATCTGACATCCAAGTGTTTGCTTTGTTTTGTTGGAGATTGGTATAAGTCCAGATAGATTGGCATCCGGTATCCACTTTTTATTTCTTTGTTGAGGAGATTGGTATAAGTCCATAGAGTGGCCTCTGATATCCAGTTCTGTTTTAGGAGATTGGTATAGGTCCAGTGATTGGGATCTGGTATCCGCTTTTGTTGACTTTCTTTGCTTTGCTTGTTTGTTATTGCTCATTGCCTATTCCAAAGGACACACTTGAATCATCTTCTATATGATCTCAAGAGGTGAACCTTCTAGGAAGTTTTACACTCCATCTTCATCCATTCATCCATTTTGTCCTAAACCTTTTCACACATTGCTTTTAAAACTTGAGATAAATATTGTGCAAACATCTTCATGCTTTCAAATTAAAAACCTGGACCCCAAGTCCATGACTTTTTCAAACTCCATTTCATAGTATTTCTTTTGAATCAATCTTAATCATACTTTGACCCTCCTTTTGTGAATAATCATAATCAATTAACTTCACCCATTCAATTGTTTTGTGGCTTTGTCCATTCTTGTTAAGTTTTCATACATTAGCCATAGGTTTGATTTATCCTAGTTGGTTGATGTTAATCTCACCTATTTGTCCTTAGTTGATTCAATTGTAAGTCTTCCTTGCTTATTATAGGGTTAACCCCTCACTAGCAAGTTGAAGCTTTTCTCACATGGTGGACTTGTTGATTGTATAAGGTTGAGTTTTCTCCCGTGGATAACGTAAGACCTTAGGGCTTGTGTTTAAAATTGAATCCACTAACTTTTGGAAATCTTTTAGCCGAACTACGGCGTTTTGATCCTTACCTTTGATGGAAGGTACGTAGGCAACGGGTTCATCCGTTCGAACACAAAAATAATAAAATTGTATATTCTTTTCTCATCATCCCAATCATGTTTGCACAATAAATATTTCATAACAAATAACAATTTAGTACAACAAGTGTGAAAAGGGCTCCCTAGGAGTACCTAGGACGTAGTGGGTGCCTAACACCTTCCCATTGCGTAATTTACCCCTTACCCAGATTCTCTGATCTTTTCATTAGTTTTCTACGCGTAAAACTTCTTAGGCTTTTGTTCGCTTTTTAGCCAGTCCTTTGGATAAATAAAAGTGCGGTGGCGACTCGAATTCATTGTATGCTTTGCTTATGGTTTAATCAATAAATCATATAGCGACGAATACACCGCTACAGAAAAGTGGCGACTCTGCTGGGGATAAATCGATCCTTGGTTGTATTGCCTACTTTTCACCCTTGTTGTGTGATATATTGTTATTTGTTATATGACATATTTTTGTACCATTAGGGATGACTGTATTGATTGTAATGTTTGAATTGCTTGATATACAATTGTTGTTTGCTTTGGTGATCTGTGAGATGAGTTCTATACCCGAACTCGAGTGCACTCTAGGATAGGAGAATGGCATAGTCTTGTTGACTGGTATGGAGTATTCCTTAGCCAGTTGACTTGCGAGTCCATTCACTTGGTGGAGGTCATGTTGGATTAATAATGTCACACAAGTTATTTGTGGTTAGGCATTATTCTTTCAATCATGTGCCGCAGAAGCCAAGGACCATAGTTTACCAAGCCCATCTTGGCCTATTTTTAGGAATGTAGTGCGGAGGTCGTTCAGATGTAAGTTCTGATCCGATTGTTACGCGATACTACACTCATAAGAGTTTCTCTTGAGAATATTTTTGGAATACGAGTATTCGTTCCTCCGATAATATTCGAAAGATGGAACAATGATTATGGGAACCTCTGGTAGAACATGTCTGGCAGGTTTAAACCCTAGTACACTCCCTTTGGGTGGTTCTTAACTGAGACTCCATGCTCGTGACTCTCAACAAACCCGTGATTCGTGGTTGAGTCGTTCAGACAACCTTAATATCAATGGAACTTGGGCGTTGATAAGGTATAAAACCTAAATCCCCCAAAACAGATGGTTGATATTAAGGATGTTCGAGCCGGTTCATGTACCGTTAATATCAATGGAACTTGGGCTTTCGTCAAGCAATATAAGTACAACGTCGATATGGCGCCTAACCGAGATCAACTCAGGTCCATGTCGCAGAAGGACAAGGAAACGTTCAAGGAGTACGCCCAGAGATGGCGAGAGCTGGCAGCTCAGATTACTCCACCGCTGGAAGAGAAGGAAATGACCAAGATATTTTTGAAGACTCTTGGCTCATTCTATTATGAGTGGATGGTAGCAAGCGCTCCCTCTGATTTCACCGAGATGGTGAACATGGGGATGCGTCTTGAAGAAGGTGTCCGTGAAGGACGATTGGCGAAGGATGAGAGTTATTCCTCTAAATGATATGGAGCGTTTAAGAGGAAGGATGGGGAAGCACATGCTGTGCAATCCCATCCCAAGCACAGAAGACCCTCTGCTCAGAGGAAGCCTGCACGCCGTGCCGGCCATCAGCACCAGGTGGCTCATATAGCACCTGTCTTTAAAGACGATGCTCAGCAACATCAGCAATATCAACATCAGCAACAATACCAACAACCTCAATATCAGCAACAACCCCGTCCACAGCAACAGGCTTACCAGCCTCGTGGAAGTACAACCAATCAAGCTAACGTGAATTATGATAGGAAGAAGATCAGCTTCGATCCAATTCCTATGACATATGCAGAGCTTTATCCTTCCTTGTTGGAAAGGAAATTGGTTTCTCCCAGGGATCCTCCTGCCATTCCTGCAAATCCACAATGGTGGTACAAGCCAGACCAGCATTGTGTTTACCATTCTGGTGCTCCAGGCCACAACATCGAGAATTGCTTCCCACTCAAGACTAAGGTTCAAGACCTTATGAGGTGTGGAATCTTGAGTTTTGAAGATTCAGGCCCGAACGTCACCAAGAACCCATTGCCTGCGCATGGGAAATCTGTTAATATGGTTCAGGAATGCCTTGGGAAGTACAAGGTTAGATATGTCAGCCACATTAGGCAGTCGTTGGTTGAATTACACCGTTTGCTGTGTCAGTACAGCTACTTGGAGCATAACCACGACAAGTGCCGCGTCTGCTCGGTTAACCGCTTGGGTTGCGATCAAGTGCGAAGAGAACTCCAAAAGTTGTTGGATGAGGGTACCATTGAGATTCTGCAGAATCGCAATGTGGATGAAGACGAGCCTGAGATTAATGTTATATCTCCAGTATTCAAGTTGCCTGAGCATGTTGTTATCCGCTATGATAGCAGCAAGCCGAAGGCTTCCCCTTCTTTGGTCATTAAACCTGCCGGCCCTGTGCCCTATTCATCTGATAAGGCCGTACCATTCAGATATAACCCTGTTGCCGTGCAAGATGGGGTAGAAGTGCCTTTGCGTTCAACTTCCGTAACCAACGTCGCTGATGTAAGTGGCTTGACCCGAAGTGGCCGTGTGTTTTCTGCGCCTCCTAAGGCTGTTGCTTCTGATACGGTTGAGCGTCCGGTTGGGACCGCTGTGAATAGTCAGAATCCGGCACGTGATGTTGCCAAACCATCCTCCTCTGTACAAAAAACTCCCGTTCCTTCAGTTGGCCCGAGTGGCATTGTAGATGAAGAATCTGATGAGATGCTGAGGCTCATCAGAAAGAGTGAGTACAACGTTGTAGACCAGCTTCTACAAACGCCCTCTAAGATTTCCATCCTTTCTCTGCTGCTGAATTCAGAATCCCATAGGGAGGCTCTGCAGAAAGTCTTGGATCTGGCGTATGTTGATCACGACGTCACCATTGAGCAATTTGATAGTATTGTTGCAAACATCACCGCTTGTAACACTTTGAGCTTTTGTGACGCTGATCTCCCTGAGGAGGGAAGAGACCACAACATGGCTTTACATATCTCCATGAATTGCAAATCTGATGCAATGTCCAATGTGCTGGTGGACACTGGATCTTCTTTAAATGTATTGCCAAAGACCACACTCTCCAGATTGTCATATCAAGGTCCTCCTATGAGGCAGAGTGGGGTTGTTGTAAAAGCATTCGATGGGTCACGTAAGACCGTGATTGGGGAAGTTGATCTCCCAATCAAAATTGGACCAAGTGATTTCCAGGTTACCTTCCAGGTAATGGATATCCACCCATCTTATAGCTATCTCTTAGGCAGACCATGGATTCACGAGGCTGGCGCCGTGACATCCACCCTACACCAGAAGTTGAAATTTGTGAAAAATAAGAAACTGGTTGTGGTAGGGGGAGAAAAGGCTCTCCTGGCTAGCCATCTGTCTTCTTTCTCGTACATTGACGCTGAGGATGAAGTTGGAACGCCATTCCAAGCTTTATCTATTGATGAACCAATCGAGAAGAAGTCTCCTTCATTCATTTCCTACCGTGATGCAAAGCTGGCCATTGAATGTGGTGTAGTTGCTGGATTAGGGAAAGTGATTGAACTTGAAGACAATAGATCCCGGGCTGGCATTGGCTACTGTTCTGGGGCGTGTAATGAGCAAGGTTTGTTCACAAGTGGAGGATTCATCCATGATGATCAACCTGAAGAGGAAGCTGCTGCTATCTTGGAAGAGGATGCAGAAGACGTGAACAACTTCGTTATTCCTGGTGGTGTCTGCCACAATTGGGTCTCTGTAGATGTTCCTACAGTCATCAATAGATCAGAGTAATTGTTCACTTTGTTTAAAACCCTTCTCCCATGCCAAAAGGAGAAGTGATGACATTGTTGGCAAAGCATATATACAATGATGTTTTCATTCAATTAATGCATTGTTTAACATTTGGTTTTCCTTTGTTTTCACTTTTTGCTTTTTGCATGAAATCAGTGATCACAAAAAACCCATAAAAAAAACAAGAATAAAAAACAATCCTTTTCATATGCATAATGGTTTGCTTGTTTAAATTCTAAGTTTTTCATTAACCAAAATCATTATGCAGGTTGATCCTAAAACCCATTGAACATAATGATCCAACGCCATCTCCCAATTTTGAATTCCCTGTATTTGAGGCAGAGGAAGATGACGTTGAGGGGATTCCTGACGAGATTACCCGTCTCCTTGAGCACGAAGAGAAGATCATTCAGCCGCATCTCGAAGACTTGGAAACAGTCAACTTGGGGTCTGAGGATTGTGTTCGCCTGGTGAAGATTGGGGCACTTCTTGAAGGGTTTGTCAAGGAAGATTTGATCAGCTTGCTACGAGAATATTCAGATATCTTTGCTTGGTCCTATGAAGACATGCCGGGTTTAGATACAGATATTGTGCAACATTTCCTGCCTTTGAAGCCTGAGTGCGTGCTTGTGAAGCAGAAGCTCAGAAGAACTCATCCAGATATGGCGGTGAGGATCAAAGAGGAAGTTCAGAAGCAAATTGATGCGGGGTTTCTGGTGACTTCTACATATCCTCAATGGGTGGCCAATATTGTGCCTGTTCCTAAGAAGGACGGAAAAGTCCGTATGTGCGTTGATTATAGAGATTTGAATAAGGCTAGCCCGAAAGACGATTTTCCTCTACCACACATTGACATGTTGGTAGACAATACAGCTAAATTCAAAGTCTTTTCGTTTATGGACGGATTTTCCGGATATAATCAAATCAAGATGGCACCAGAGGATATGGAGAAGACAACATTCATCACACCTTGGGGAACATTCTGTTATCGAGTGATGCCCTTCGGTTTGAAGAAAGCCGGAGCCACGTATCAACGAGCTATGACTACCTTGTTTCATGATATGATGCACAAGGAGATAGAGGTCTATGTTGATGATATGATTGCTAAGTCCCGAACGGAAGTTGAGCATATTGAGCATTTGTTGAAGCTTTTTCAGTGTTTGAGGAAGTTTAAACTTCGCCTGAATCCGAACAAGTGTACATTTGGAGTCCGTTCCGGCAAATTGTTGGGTTTTGTGGTAAGTGAAAGAGGTATTGAGGTTGATCCTACAAAGGTCAAAGCAATACAAGAGATGCCTGCACCCAAAACTGAGAAGCAAGTCCGAGGTTTTCTTGGCCGCTTGAATTACATTTCCAGATTTATATCCCACATGACTGCCACATGTGCGCCGATATTCAAGATCCTCCGGAAAGATCAGTCTCATGATTGGACCGAGGATTGCCAGAAAGCTTTCGACAGTATCAAAGAATATCTGTCTGAACCTCCGATATTGTCTCCGCATGTGGAAGGAAGACCTCTGATCATGTATTTGACAGTTCTTGAAGACTCGATGGGTTGTGTACTCGGTCAACAAGATGAATCAGGGAAGAAGGAATTTGCTATATACTACCTCAGTAAGAAGTTTACTGATTGTGAGTCTCGGTACTCTATGCTTGAGAAGACGTGCTGTGCTTTGGCTTGGGCTGCTAAGCGTTTGCGCCAGTACATGATAAATCATACAACTTGGTTGATATCTAGAATGGATCCAATTAAATATATCTTCGAGAAGCCTGCTTTAACTGGGAGGATTGCCCGTTGGCAGATGTTGTTGTCTGAGTATGATATTGAGTATCGAGCTCAAAAAGCTATCAAAGGTAGTATCTTGGCTGACCATTTAGCGCACCAGCCGATCGAAGATCATCAGTCTGTTCAGTATGACTTCCCTGATGAGGAAATTCTGTATTTGAAGATGAAAGATTGCGATGAGCCTACACTTGATGAAGGTCCGGAACCTGGTTCCAGGTGGACGATGGTGTTTGATGGCGCTGTTAATCAATATGGAAATGGAATTGGGGCAGTGATCATTACTCCTCAAGGTTCACACATTCCATTTACAGCAAGGCTAACCTTCAAATGCACGAATAATATGGCGGAGTATGAAGCCTGTATTATGGTACTTGAAGAATGCATTGATTTGAGAATCAAGTATCTTGATGTGTATGGTGATTCGGCCTTGGTTGTTAATCAGATCAAGGGAGAATGGGAGACGAATCAACCTGGCCTCATCCCATATAGAGATTATGCAAGGAGAATTTCAACATTCTTCACAGAAGTTGAATTTTATCACATTCCTCGAGAGGATAATCGGATGGCAGATGCTCTTGCTACGCTTGCTTCCATGATTGTGGTCAGATGGTGGAATGATGTCCCCAATATTACTGTGATGCGCTTGGACAGACCAACTCACATATTTGCAATCGAAGAAGTGAAAGATGACAAGCCTTGGTATTTTGATATTAAGAATTTCCTCCAGAACCAGGTCTACCCGCCTGGGGCATCTGTGAAAGATAGGAAAACTTTGAGAAGGTTGTCAGGCAGTTTCTACCTCAGTGGTGAAGTGCTGTATAAGAGAAATTTTGATATGGTTTTGCTCAGATGCGTGGATAGACACGAAGCAAACCTGTTGATGACTGAGGTCCATGAGGGTTCATTTGGTACTCATTCCAATGGACATGCCATGGCTAAGAAGATGCTGAGAGCAGGCTACTATTGGCTGACAATGGAGTCTGACTGTTGCAAGTATGTGAAGAAATGTCACAAGTGTCAAATTTATGCGGATAAGATTCATATTCCTCCGACACTTCTGAATGTGATTTCGTCACCGTGGCCTTTTTCTATGTGGGGAATTGACATGATCGGCATGATTGAGCCGAAAGCGTCCAACGGACACCGGTTTATTCTCGTAGCTATTGATTACTTCACCAAATGGGTTGAATCCGCTTCGTATGTGAATGTAACCAGGCAGGTGGTTGTGAAGTTTATCAAGAACCAGCTGATTTGCCGTTATGGTGTGCCAGAGAGGATCATTACTGATAATGGATCTAATCTGAATAATAAGATGATGGATGAGTTGTGCACTGAATTCAAGATTGCACACCATAATTCCTCTCCCTACAGACCTAAGATGAATGGGGCTGTTGAAGCTGCTAATAAGAATATCAAGAAGATTATCCAAAAGATGACTGTTACGTACAAAGATTGGCATGAGATGCTACCATTTGCTTTGCATGGATATCGTACGTCTGTACGCACTTCAACAGGGGCAACCCCTTTCTCTCTTGTTTACGGCATGGAAGTTGTTCTCCCAGTAGAGGTGGAGATCCCATCAATGAGAGTCTTGATGGAAGCCAAGTTGACTGATGCTGAATGGATGCAAAGTCGTTATGACCAATTGAATTTGATTGAAGAGAAGCGATTAACTGCCATGTGTCATGGTCAGTTGTATCAGCAGAGAATGAAGAAAGCATTCAATAAGAAGGTCAAGCCTCGTGTGTTCCGAGAAGGTGACCTCGTGCTCAAGAAAGTTTTGTCTTTCGCGCCCGATTCCAGGGGCAAGTGGACTCCAAACTATGAGGGTCCATATGTTGTTAAGAGAGCCTTTTCAGGCGGAGCTTTGATGCTTACATCAATGGATGGGGAGGATTTCACTCGTCCTGTGAATTCAGATGCAGTCAAGAAATACTTTGCCTAGAAAAAAAAGTATATGCAAAAGAAAAAACAGAATTGCTCGCTAAGTTGAAAACCCGAAAGGGCGGCTTAGGCAAAAATGAGCGTCTCGGTGGAAAACCCGCAAGGGTAATCCAGGCAAAAATTAGAGACTTGAAAAAAAAGAGAATATTTGCATCCCGCTAGATTGAGTACCTCACTCTGGGGCAATCTAGGCAAAAATTAGGGATTTGGTAAGTAACTGCATCCTGACAAGACTTTCTGTTTCACCAGCTGTTTTTTCGTCAGAGGATTCTCGATTCGTCGTCAACTGAAGCTTAGAATACATCGAGATTCAAATTGGTAGAGAAAGGATCATTATGTTCAATGTAGCCCTCTTCCAATATATATCACTGATTTCAAATTTGTACAGATCTATGGAGTCTTGCCATTTGCAGGCTACCATTCCATCAAATGAATTTGAGCTTTTATCCAATTATTTGCACTCTTATTTGTTTCAATTCAACAAGTGTTTTGCATGTTTTAATTGATAAAATATCATTGTTTTTAAAACAAATCAAATTTTTCAAAAATGGTTGTTTTAAACAAAGTGAATATTCACAAGGTTGAAAGGATACTCAAGAATATCTCAGTGCTCTCCCAAGGGTGGCATGATCTCCAACAGGTAAGAAATTTGGTTCACATTCCTGGTTTGGTTGTATCTTCTTTCTCCAGATCTTGTGATGGGGTTGTTCCCCAGCATAGTTGCAAGAAGAGTGTTGTTGAAGACTCAGTTTTCTCCAGCAGCAGTTTTCCCCAGTAGAGTTGCTTATGCAGTTGGATTCTACTTGGATGATGTTGTTCTCCTTCAATGGGTTGTTCCCCGGAGTTGTTTGGAGTTGCAAAGCTCTTTGCTTCTCAGTGGATGCTGAGATCCCCTACGGATCTTCGAGATTTTCTCTTGTTCCCCAACAGATTCGTCTTGGTGGCTGTTTTGCCTGTTGTGATTTTCTGTACCCTGGTTGGGTTGTTTGCTGATCCAGCACTCAGAGATTTGGTGTTTCCTGATATCTCTGATCCTCTGCTTCTCCAGCAGTACCCGCAGATCTATGCTTTATAGCATGTAGATCTTCGCAGATTGGCTTTCCAGTTGGTTCTCCCCTGGAAGTATAATATCGGGCGTTTGATTCCTGGACCTGTTTGTGTTAGATATGTCTGTTTTGTCAGCATTCATCAAACATAAATCACGCATATTCATGCATATTCATAAACATTCAGATATTCATGTTGCATTTTTGCCATATATCTTCCGTTTGTCGTTTCCTGCTATGGATACAGATCCCCAATAGATCTCCCCTAGCAGATGTCGGGTGTTAAAATCTCTCCATATAGAGTCAACCCCATAAGTAGAAAGTGTCTTTTGTCTGTCCTTCTGCAGTTCCCCATTGAGATATATCCTCGTGGATGACGGTTTCTTCCGCTTCCTCCCAACATATATATTGGGATGGATTTTCCTATTTGAGTTATATCCTCATTAGGACGTGTCTTGATTCAGTCTGTATTTTCGGATTATTCCCGAATTGGCTATTTGTCAACTGTCTTGTGCTTCCCAGTGGGTTGTTCCCCAGCGGAGTTTTTTCGGGCCTCTACCCTCATACCGGTAGTTGTAAGTCCTATTTTCCTTGCCCTTTTGATGGAATTGGTGGTTATATACCTTTATTCCGCGGCAAGAGTTTTGATTTTCTACCTAGCAATCGGTAGTTGTAAATCCTATTTTTCCTGCTCTCCAGTAGTTTGTGGTTTATTATGAGCCCTATCTTGGTTTCCCGTGCGGATTTGTGATTTGTTCTATCCCCACGCAGAGTTGTTGGTTTTCTACCCCGTATTCGGTAGATGTAAACCCTAATTCGTGGTTATCCCCACCAGAGTATGGCTATTACCCCGTATTCGGTAATTGTAAGTCCTATCTCTTTTTCCCTAACAGAGATAACCTCTGTGGTTCGTCCTGATTGTAAGTGGATTTCTGTTGTTGTGGTTTTATCCCTAACAGAGTTGGTGTCTCCCTGTGGTGATTTCTATCCCCAGTTGAGTTTGTGGTCTTCTACCCCGTATTCGGTAGTTGTAAATCCCAAGTGTTGATGTTTCTCCCCAGCGGAGTTTGTGCCTTGTGGTACAGTTGGATAATTGCCAGATGCTTGCAATTTATCCCCAGCGGGTCCCTTCACCGTTTGTCAGTGATTGCGTTCCCCGGATAGTTGATTGTTATCAATATATCCCCAGCTTGTCGTTGTGGATAATTGTTGTTTATGCAATTCATCCCCGGATCATTGATTCTTACCAGTGAATCCTCAGCAGATCGCCTTTCATTTACCCTCTTGTTGGTAATGTCTGTCGCTCTTTTTGATTGGTCATCATTATATACCTAGTTTGGTATCCTGATACCTTTCTTTTCGGTCGATTTATCCTTTATTAACCCTTATACCGGTTGTGGATAATCTTCCATGCGAGTATGTTATTCACGGTCTGCCGGTAATGAATAATATATCTCATGCACTCTTCAGTCGAAGCCTTTTTGTGTTTCCCTAGTCGAGTAAGTTTCGTTATTTCCCTTTGTGGAATCGAATATTCTCTGTTGTTGGATAATTGCCGGATGCTTGCAGTTTATCCCTCTGAGTTATCTTTCGTTTACCCGGATGCTTGGTATCGATTGTCTCTCTTTTTGGTTAGTCACCTATTATATACTTCGGTATCTCTGGTGTCTTTTCCTTTCGAGTATATTATTCACGGTCTGCCGGTAATGAATAATATGTCTCATGCGCTCTTTAGTTGGAATCCTTTGCTGATTTTCCCCAGTTGAGCAAGATTCGTATTCTTTGTAGAATCGAATATCCATCCTTTAACCAGTTTGTGTTTCGGATGATGAGTGTTTTGGCATATATACCAATTCACGTGTTCGGTAGATCACGTATTATATACCTTGGTATCTCTGGTGTTTCTTACCATGCGAGTTTATTATCTACGTTCTGACGGTAATAGATAATATATCTCATGCGAGTTTTCTTATCCACGGTCTGCCGGTAATGGATATTATATCTCATGCACTCTTTGGGTTTGTGTCCCCAGTTGAGTAAGATTCGTTTTCCCGTTGTGGATTCGAATGTCCATCCTGTAAGTCGATTTGCTTTCTCAAGCCCTCCTTTCGGATGATGAGTGTCTTGGCATATATACCAATTCACGCTTTGGTCGGTCACCTATTATATACCTCGGTATCCCTGGTGTCCCTTCCCTTTCTGCTCCCTATTATGACTTTGGTCCCTTGTGGAGTCAGATTTTCCTGAGTTTATGTACCTTTTCAGGTCTTTCTCAGATGTTTGGTTGATTGATATCTCTCACCCTTATACCGGTCTTAGATATTCATTCTTCCTGAGTTTGTTACCCTTATACCGGTAACATCTCATTCTTTGGTGCTTCCTCAGTGGAGTTTCCTGTTGCTTCTTCCCCGGAGTCAGTTTGTGTCTCTCCAATGGATGTTTTTCCTTTGGAATTTTCTTTTCCCAGTGTGAGTCCTTCACTCCCCAGTGAGGTCTCCAGTCTGATTTCTGTTATTTCCTAATCAGAGTAGTGTCTTGTTCACGCTGTGTCAGTTTTGTTTTTCCCAACTTGAAGTCGTATCCTGCTCACGCATTTCTCTTTCTTTTACTATCCCCAATAAGAGTCTTGTCACAGTCTCTGTTCCTGGTGAGTGTATTACTCCGATGGATCGTCTTTTCTTCTGTGTGAACTGTATTCCCCATAGAGTTGTGTCTTTTGCATGCATACATTTGCATCATGAGGTCTCTTAGGGACCAAAATTTGTCTCATTACTGTTATTTAAGCCCATTCTACCACGTCGAGTTGAAGATTTCTAAACTTCACTTCTCCGGCTAGAATGACCTTAAATAGGGGCATCTGTAAGACCCCAATTTTGTCCCTAAGATCCCTCATGGCATCATATCATACCATACCATTGCCTAAAGGATCTTTGTGCACCTTTGCTTCCCTCCTAGTGGGTGGGTATCCTGTGAGTGTGATTCTTGATCACCAAGCATGTTTTGCATTTGTATATCTTTGCTTTTCATCTGTTTACTAACCAAAAGTACAAAAATATTGTCATCTAACCATGTTACTTGCAGATGAAGCCAATTAGGTCAAATCAGTCAAAGTCAGTCATTGAGATAGATGGTGGCCATCATGATCATTCGTCAAGAGTTCATATGAGTTGTGAAATCATTTTGAATCAAGATATCAAGTGGTAGGGGCTTGGAATTCATCAGAACATGGTTCAGTCAACCAAAACCCTAGCAAAGTCAACTGAAGTCAACTGTGGTCAACTGTGCATTTAATCAGTGATTTGATGGTGGGAATTGGTTTGAGAGGTCTCATTCATGTCCGTATAAGCCTCATATAACATGTCAAACATCCACAGTGAAGAATTTGAAGTCAGACAAGAAATTTCCAAAAATAGAAAGTTGACCTGTAATTGGATTTTGCCAAAAATGGA
This sequence comes from Lathyrus oleraceus, assembly GCF_024323335.1. NCBI lineage: Eukaryota > Viridiplantae > Streptophyta > Magnoliopsida > Fabales > Fabaceae > Lathyrus > Lathyrus oleraceus. The sequence goes on along the minus strand of NC_066580.1, from coordinate 297,496,999 downwards.
AAGTTCTTCTCCTCAAAATTACATCATCATACAAGCTTCAAATGAATTTTTGTCCAACATGAAAGTTGAAGATTTTGTTCTCCCATTTCCAAACAGTCCAAGAACACTCATTTCTCATGTGTGGTTGGCAAGTTATGATCAAATCATTCTCAAAAAATTTTGAACTTCAAAGTGAGATATCTTCCAAACCATTTGGCCAAATTGAGTGAGGTTTTTTGCTACAAGTGATATTTGATGTGCTCTATCCAAATTCTTCATCACAATTCACCAAAAATCAACCAAGCAAAATGGCTTTTTTCAAGTGGTTTGAATTTAAAATGAGGGAGGTGTAAAATGAACTTTCAAATTAACCACTTTCAATGCATTTTACCAATTACAAGTGTTCAGAAATCACATTTGGAGAGTGGTTTTGGGCCCATTTCACACTGTAGCTCATGCACATGCAATTTGACTTAATTTCACTAATTGGCAAAACACTTCATTTAAGTTAATTTCAATTACCACTCAATTAACAAAACTTAAGCAATGCTAAAGAGAGTATATATTTCACATTTCTGGTAGAGAAACCCTAGCCACAACACACAAACCAGATCAGAAACTTCATTTTCTCTCAAGCTCTCATTTCCTTACTAAAACTTTTTTTCTGAAAATCTTTAAAGAACCCGTGTGCTTGAGCTTTGTGCCACCATCTGCAAACCTTTTTGAAGCATTTGCAAACCTCAAATCACAATTGTAGAGCTGGAACCACACTGTTGCATTGAGCTCCCTTCCATGGCAGATTTTGATTGGAGCTGTTTCAAAGGTTGTTGAGCTAAAATTCATTGTCCATTCATCAAGACAAACTTCATTGTGCATCTGTTTCAACCTTCCACGGTCAGAAAATCACCAAATCATCACTGTTCTTCGAGCTAGGTAAAATTTCGAACCTAGCCATTCTTAAAATCATGCTATGCTTTATGAAGATCTTGCCATGCTGATTATTTTGAACTTTGAATCGAGAGAAATGGTTGCATATTGAGAGAGATACATTGAATTTAAGTTTGTTGGTCAAATGTGTTTTTGCTTTGTTTTTCTTTGTTAGCTTGAATTGATGAAAAATAAGGTTGGATTATGATTGTGCGTGTTTAGACGGTTTGAATGGTGTGCTTGCTTCCCAATTCTGGGAATTTTGTTCTTCACGTGGATGAACTTGGTACTGTAGCATAAACCCTAGAAAGCCAAGCCCAGAATTTTGTTTGATCGTGTTTGGCTAGGGCTTTGCATGATGTTTACTGTTTTATTGCCATGCACCAGTGAGGACGTGACACCTCCTTAAGTGAAACGCAGAGTTTCACTTAAGGGACTCCCAAATTACGAAATTGCCACTGCCGGTTTTCATTTTATTTAAATCATTTCATTATTTCAATTTTTATTTCATTTAATATGCCAATCTTCCAAAAATCATAAGTCACTCATTTTTAATCCAAATTTGATGGGATTTTTTGTGGAATGCTCCTCATGACCTCTAGTTTTTTATGATGATTTTTCCAGATTTTTTTGCACGTGTGGATTTTAAAATGTGCTAGGGTTTGTTCATGTTGTCCATTTTGTGTATGTTATGCCAAATTGCTTGTGAAATGATGATACTTAATCCAATGCCTCTGAAATTTTTTGTGCTTAAACTAGACATGTTCATGGTGATTTTGGTGTAGAGTTTGTGAATTTATCATTGCTGGTTGATGAGATATGAATTTTTGAATAGGGGTGTGACAATTTGTGTCCCACCATGCATGTCCAACTTCATGATTTTTATTACCATGCTTATTGAACACAAAATGGTATGGGTTTTTGCATGAACATACTTGTGGATGTTTAGAATACATGTGAATGTTTCTGGAATTATTGATGGCATTTCCTATTTGATTGGAATTTTCTCCCCTGTTTGGTCATTTGTTGACTTTTTGTAACACATGATGTTATATGATTTGTGAAATTCTAATGCTTAACTGGATGGACTTGAAATTTGACATGTGAATTATAGACATCTTAAAGTTTGTCATGGTTTTAGTCCCATTCATTTATCATGTGTTGTCACTGTTTTATGATTTATTGAAGTTGGTACATGTTTTGATGCTTTATTTGAGTTTGCTTGAACTTACTTTGACTTCCTGATTTTCATTGACCTACTTCCCTTGATCAAAATGAGCTGAAATTTGGTATGCTTATCATGTTATGGATGATGTTTGAGCATGAATTATTTGAGGATTTATTGAAATGTTTGTGAGTGGGTTTGAATTGAAGCATTTTGTTGACTTCTATGAGCTTCTATATGACATGTTTTGACCTAATTTGTTTGTGAAATGATAATGATGAATGATATGAACATGAAACCACTTGGGTTTGTTTCTTAATTGTTTGAACTTGATTTTGGATGGCTTTCACTTGCTGTTTGAGTGGTCTTGTTGACCCTGTTTGAGTTTGGTTTTTCAGGTTAAGAAGCAAATGCCTTAAGGAGACTTATGCAAGTTGATTAAGTTCGATTGATTATCATGAACTAACTTGTTTGTTTTGTAGGATGCTTAGCTCATATGCTTTGAGCTTTGTGCATTGCACATTTGACTGATTGTGTTGATCCTTATCTTATATGGGTTTTGAATTTGAGTTGTATACTGATTTTACTTGATTGATTTCAGGTACCATTAGTTGCTCAGTTCTTTTAAGAACTTGCTTTGCTTTGCTTGATAGCATTTGCATTGAGGTAGAATCCTTTTTCTTCATGTAGTCTGGAAGACCTGGCCTGTTACTTGGCCAGGCAACTGTCTGAAGTCCTCCTTAAGAGGCAATGTTTGTGCTTGTTTACTTTTGTCCCAAGCAGGAAAAGTCCTTTGAATAAGGCAATTGGTAGACAAAAGAGATATGTAACCTATCTCCTACTATTCTGTGAGTCACTCACCTTGCTCACATCACATGTGTTGATGCATAGTGAGTAAAAACCCAAGATCTATAGAGTCTAACTTGTGGAGAGAGTTCCATCTTTCTGAACTCCCACACCTTCTGATATTCAAAGCTCTCCCTGACCAGGGATAAGAGCATGAGGCACACCCCTCATATCCTTTCATCTGCTTCACCTTGGCTCTCAATGTCAAGGTTAAGAGCACCATTAACCCTATTCCAGTTGGCTTCAATGCCTAACCCTTTTGTATGAGCCTTATTGCTTGGTTATAGTGTGTGCTGAATGACTTCATTTGATTGATCGCTTACTTCATATGCACATGTTTGCTTGTATGCTTTGTGCATTTATCATCATTAATTGCTCATTAGTGCATGATCATTTCATTTGTCTTTGTGACATATCTTTGTTGATTACCCATTGAGGACAATTGTAAGACCATTCATTGGCCATTGTTCATATGATATAGAAGTGAGTATAAGACCATTTCATTGGCCACTCATCTTCTCTTTGCTTGATGCATCTGTTTGATTTATGTGAGGATGCAATTGTAAGTCCATGTAATTTGGCATTTGTTTTCCCATGATCATATGTTGGAGGTTAGAATAAGCCCAGATAGATTGGCATCTGACATCCAAGTGTTTGCTTTGTTTTGTTGGAGATTGGTATAAGTCCAGATAGATTGGCATCCGGTATCCACTTTTTATTTCTTTGTTGAGGAGATTGGTATAAGTCCATAGAGTGGCCTCTGATATCCAGTTCTGTTTTAGGAGATTGGTATAGGTCCAGTGATTGGCATCCGGTATCCGCTTTTGTTGACTTTCTTTGCTTTGCTTGTTTGTTATTGCTCATTGCCTATTCCAAAGGACACACTTGAATCATCTTCTATATGATCTCAAGAGGTGAACCTTCTAGGAAGTTTTGCACTCCATCTTCATCCATTCATCCATTTTGTCCTAAACCTTTTCACACATTGCTTTTAAAACTTGAGATAAATATTGTGCAAACATCTTCATGCTTTCAAATTAAAAACCTGGACCCCAAGTCCATGACTTTTTCAAACTCCATTTCATAGTATTTCTTTTGAATCAATCTTAATCATACTTTGACCCTCCTTTTGTGAATAATCATAATCAATTAACTTCACCCATTCAATTGTTTTGTGGCTTTGTCTATTCTTGTTAAGTTTTCATACATTAGCCATAGGTTTGATTTATCCTAGTTGGTTGATGTTAATCTCACCTATTTGTCCTTAGTTGATTGAATTGTAAGTCTTCCTTGCTTATTATAGGGTTAACCCCTCACTAGCAAGTTGAAACTTTTCTCACATGGTGGACTTGTTGATTGTATAAGGTTGAATTTTCTCCCATGGATAACGTAAGACCTTAGGGCTTGTGTTTAAAATTGAATCCACTAACTTTGGGAAATCTTTTAGGTGAACTACGGCGTTTTGATCCTTACCTTTGATGGAAGGTACGTAGGCAACGGGTTCATCCGTTCGAACACAAAAATAATAAAATTGTATATTCTTTTCTCATCATCCCAATCATGTTTTCACAATAAATATTTCATAACAAATAACAATTTAGTACAACAAGTGTGAAAAGGGCTCCCTAGGAGTACCTAGGACGTAGTGGGTGCCTAACACCTTCCCATTGCGTAATTTACCCCTTACCCAGATTCTCTGATCTTTTCATTAGTTTTCTACGCGTAAAACTTCTTAGGCTTTTGTTCGCTTTTTAGCCAGTCCTTTGGATAAATAAAAGTGCGGTGGCGACTCAAATTCATTGTATGCTTTGCTTATGGTTTAATCAATAAATCATATAGCGACGAATACACCGCTACAATGAGGTACTCAATCTAGCGGGATACATATATTCTTTTTGCGTCTCTAACTTTTTCCTGGATCGCCCTTTCGGGTTTTCAATCCACCGAGATGCTCATTTTTTCCTAAGCCGCCCTTTCGGGTTTCAACTTAGCGAGCTATTCTGTTTTTATTTTTAGGCGAAGTATTTCTTGACTACATCTGAATTCACAGGACGAGTGAAATCCTCCCCATCCATGGTTGTAAGCATCAAAGCACCGCCTGAAAAGGCTCTCTTAACAACATATGGACCTTCGTAGTTTGGAGTCCACTTGCCCCGGGAATCGGGCGCGAAAGACAAGACTTTCTTGAGCACAAGGTCACCTTCTCGGAACACACGAGGCTTGACCTTCTTATCAAAAACTTTCTTCATTCTCTACTGATATAACTGACCATGGCACATGGCAGTCAATCTCTTTTCTTCAATCAAATTCAGCTGGTCATAACGACTCTGAACCCATTCAGCATCAGTGAACTTGGCCTTTGTCAAGACTCTCATTGATGGGATCTCCACCTCTACTGGGAGTACAGCCTCCATGCCATAAACAAGAGAGAAAGGGGTTGCTCCTGTTGAAGCGCGGACAGACGTATGATATCCATGTAAAGCAAATGGCAACATCTCATGCCAAACCTTGTACGTGACAACCATCTTTTGGATAATCTTCTTGATATTCTTATTAGCAGCTTCAACAGCCCCATTCATCTTGGGTCTGTAAGGAGAAGAATTATGATGCGCAATCTTGAACTCACTACACAGTTCTTTCATCATCTTGTTGTTCAAGTTAGATCCATTATCAGTAATGATCTTATCTGGCACACCATAACGACATATAAGCTGATTCTTGATAAACTTCACGACCACCTGCCTGGTCATTTTTGCATATGATGCCGCTTCAACCCACTTGGTGAAGTAATCAATTGCGACGAGAATAAATCTGTGTCCGTTGGACGCTTTCGGTTCTATCATGCCAATCATGTCAATTCCCCACATGGAGAAAGGCCATGGTGATGAAATCACATTCAGAAGTGTCGGGGGAATATGAATCTTATCCGCATAACTCTGACACTTATGGCATTTCTTCACATATTTGCAACAGTCAGACTCCACTGTCAGCCAATAGTAGCCTGCTCTCAACATCTTTCTGGCCATGGCGTGTCCATTGGACTGAGTACCAAATGAACCCTCATGGACCTCAGTCATCAACAAGTCTGCTTCGTGTCTATCCACGGATCTGGGAAACACCATATCAAAATTTCTCTTATAAAGCACATTACCATTGAGGTAGAAACTTCCTGATAGTCTCCTCAAAGTCTTCCTATCTTTCACCGATGCCCCAGGCGGGTAAGTCTGGCTCTGAAGGAAACGCTTGATATCCTAATACCACGGCTTATCATCTTTCACTTCTTCAACTGCAAACACATGAGCTGGTCTATCCAAGCGCATCACAGTGATATTGGGAACTTCATTCCAAAGTCTTACCACAATCATCGAAGCAAGTGTAGCAAGAGCATATGCCATCCGATTCTCATCTCGAGGAATATTATGGATGTCAACCTCAGTAAAGAACGTTGAAATCCTCCTCGCATAATCCCTATATGGAATGAGACCAGGCTGATTCGTTTCCCATTCACCCTTAATCTGATTGACAACGAGGGCCGAATCACCATAAACATCAAGATGCTTGATCCTTAGATCGATGCATTCCTCCAATCCCATAATGCAGGCCTCATACTCAGCCATATTATTCGTGCATTTGAAAGTTAGCCTTGCTGTAAAAGGAATATGTGTGCCCTGAGGAGTAATAATTACTACCCCAATACCATTTCCATACTGATTTACAGCGCCATCAAACACCATACTCCATCGGGAAACAGGCTCTGGCCCTTCATCGAGTGTAGGCTCGTCACAATCTTTCATTTTCAAATAAAGAATCTCTTCATCTGGAAAATCATATTGAACTGACTGATAATCCTCGATCGACTGATGTGCCAAATGGTCAGCCAAGATACTACCTTTAATAGCCTTCTGAGCTCGATACTCAATATCATACTCAGATAATAACATTTGCCAATGGGCAATTCTCCCTGTTAAAGCAGGCTTCTCGAAGATATACTTAATTGGATCCATTCTGGATATCAACCAAGTCGTATGATTTATCATATACTGGCGTAAGCGCTTAGCAGCCCAAGCCAAAGCACAGCATGTCTTCTCAACCATTGAATATCGAGACTCACAATCAATGAAATTTTGCTCAGGTAGTAGATGGCATATTCTTTCTTTCCTGATTCATCTTGCTGACCAAGGACACAACTCATTGAATCTTCAAGAATAGTCAGATACATAATCAAAGGTCTTCCTTCCACGGGCGGAGACAGGATCGGAGGCTCAGACAAATACTCCTTAATACTATCAAAAGCTTTCTGGCAATCCTCGGTCCGATCATGGGACTGATCTTTCCGGAGGAGCTTGAATATTGGTGCACATGTGGCAGTCATGTGGGATATGAATCTGGAAATATAATTCAAGCGGCCAAGAAAACCTCGGACTTGCTTCTCAGTTTTGGGCGCAGGCATCTCTTGTATTGCTTTGACCTTTGCATGGTCAACCTCAATACCTCTCTCACTGACAATGAAGCCCCATAACTTGCCAGAACGGACTCCAAATGTACACTTGTTGGGATTCAGACGAAGTTTATACTTCCTCAAGCGCTAAAAAAGTTTCAACAAGTGCTTTACATGTTTAACTTCCGTTCTTGACTTAGCAATCATATCATCAACATACACTTCAATCTCCTTGTGCATCATATCATGAAACAAGGTGGTCATAGCTCATTGATACGTGGCTCCGGTGTTCTTCAAACCGAAGGGCATCACTCGATAACAGAATGTTCCCTAAGGTGTGATGAATGTTGTCTTCTCCATATTCTCGGGTTCCATTTTGATCTGATTATATCTGGAAAATCTGTCCATAAATGAGAAGACATTGAATTTAGCTGTGTTATCTACCAACATATCAATGTGTGGTAGAGGGAAATCATCTTTCGGACTAGCTTTATTCAAGTCTCTATAGTCCACATACATCCGGACTTTTCCATCTTTCTTAGGCACGGGCACAATATTGGCCACCCATTGAGGATATGTAGAAGTCACCAGAAACCCCGCATCAATTTGCTTCTGAACCTCCTCTTTGATCTTCACTGCCATGTCAGGATGAGTTCTTTTGAGCTTCTACTTCACAGGCACGCACTCAGGCTTTAAGGGTAGGAAATGTTGCACGATATCAGTATCCAGACCAGGCATGTCTTCATATGACCATGCAAAGACGTCAACATATTCTTGTAGCAACTCAATCAACCCCTTCTTAACAGGTTCTTCCAGGAGTGCCCCAATCTTTACCTCTCGAACACAATCTTCAGACCCCAAGTTGACTATTTCCAAATTCTCGAGATGCGACTGAATGATCTTCTCTTCATGCTTAAGTAGACGGGTAATCTCATCATGAATCTCTTCAACATCATCTTCTTCTACCTCAAATACCGGGAATTCAAAGTTGGGAGATGGTGTTGGATCATTATGTTCAATGGGTTTGATCAACCTGCATAATGATTTTGGATATGAAAGCTTTAGAATTCAAACAAGGCAAATCATTATGCAGATGAAAATATTGATTTTATTCCTGTTTTTTTTAGGTTTTATGTGATCACCTATTTCTTGCAAAAAAAACGAAAAGGGAAAATAATTGGAAAAACAAACATTTAACATGAAAATATCATTGTATTAATGTGCCTACAATGTCATCACTCCTCCTTTTGGCATGGGAGGAGGGTTTTTAAACATAATGAACATTACTTCGACTTATGGATGACTGTTGGAATATCCACAGCGACCCAATTATTGCAGATTCCCCCAGGGATGACGAAGTTGCCAGAATCCTCTGTATCATCTTCCAAGACAGCAGCAGCTTCTTCATCCTGACCGGTGTGGATGAAACCTCCACTCTTGAACAGCCCTTGCGCGTTGAACACCCCAGAAGAAAAGCCTATGCCAGCCCGAGACTTGTTGTCTTCTATCAAAATCATTTTCCCTAAACCAGCAGTTGCACCACACTCAATGGCCAACTTTGCATCTTTATAGGAAGCAAATGAATGAGTTCTCTTCTCAATAGGCTCAGCAATGGATAAAGCTTAGAAAGGAGTTCCAACTTCATCCTCAGCATCTATGTATGAGGAGGAAGACAAGTGGCTAACCAGGAGAGCCTTTTCTCCCCCTACCACCATCAGTTTCTTGTTCTTCACAAATTTCAGTTTCTGGTGTAGGGTGGATGTCACGGCGCCTGCCTCGTGAATCCATGGTATGCCTAAGAGACAGCTATACGATGGGTGAATGTCCATAACCTGGAAGGTAATCTGGAAATCACTTGGTCCGATCTTGATTGGGAGATCAACTTCCCCAATCACAATTTTGCGAGACCCATCGAAAGCCTTCACAACAATTCCACTCTACCTCATGGGAGGCCCTTGATATGACAGTTTTGAGAGAATGGACTTTGGCAATACGTTCAGCGATGACCCAGTGTCCACCAGCACATTGGACATGGTGTCGTCTTTGCAGTTCATAGATATATGTAATGCCAAGTTGTGGTCTCTTCCCTCCTCGGGGAGATCAGAGTCACAGAAACTTAGGTTGTTACAAGTAGTAATGTTTGCAACAATTCTATCGAATTATTCTATCGTGACATCATGATCTACATATGCCACATTCAAAACCTTCTGCAGAGCCTCTCGGTGTGGTTCTGAATTCAAAAGCAAGGATAACACTGATATTTTGGATGGCGTTTGTAGAAGCTGGTATACAACATTGTACTCGCTTCTCTTGATGAGCCTTAGCATCTCATCACAGTCTTCTTTCACATTGCCGCTTGGGCCAATAGAAGCAGGAGTTATCAATGTAGAGGAGGGCTTAACAACAGGTTCCGGATTCGGAGTGCTCATCGCATTCCCAATCGGGCGTTCAACAGAATCAGCATTAGCTTGGGGCTTTGGAGGTGCTGAAAACACACGACCGCTGCGGGTCAAACCACTAACGTCTACAATGTTAACAATAGAGGAAGATGGTAAGGATACTTCTTTCCCATTTTCCACTGCTACAGCATTGTAGCGATATGGAATTGCCTTCTCAGAGGAGTAAGGTACTGGTCCGGCCGGCTTGATGGTCAATGCAGAAGAAACCTTATGCTTGCTACCATCATACTTGATGATAACAGGCTCGGGGATCCGAAACACTGGAGAAATCACATTGACTTCGGGCTCATCCTCATCAACATTTCTGTTTTGAAGGATCTCAATAACTCCTTCATCCAGCATTTCCTGAACATCTTTGCGCACCTAGCGACAACCTCTTTGATTGACAGAACAAACTCGGCATCTATCATGGTCATGCTCGTAGTGACTATACTCACACAACAAATGATGCATTTCGACCAGAGATTGTCGAATATGGCTGACATATTTGACTTTGTATTTGCCAGGGCAGCCCTGGACCATGTTAACAGACTTCCCATGCTCGAGCAATGGGTTCTTCTTTACGTTAGGACCTATGTCCTCGAAACATAGAATGCCACATCTCACAAGGTCTTGAACCTTAGTCTTCAAAGGGTAACCATTCTCCACGTCGTGGCCGGGAGCACCAGAATGGTAAACACAGTGTAATTCAGGCTTATACCACCACTAGGGGTTAGCAGGTATAGCCGGTGGATCTCTCGGAGTAATCAACTTCCTCTCTATCAAAGAGGGATATAACTCTGCATACGTCATTGGAATAGGATCAAAGGTGAAATTTTTCCTCTCGTAACTCGTGCTGGTTTGATTATTGTTCCGAGGCTGGTAGGCCTGTTGTTGCAGTCGGTATTGCTGATGTTGATATTGCGGATGCGGTTGCTGATTGTTGTTATGCTGCTGGTACTGCTGATTATCTCTGAAAACAGGTGCTATGTCAGCCACCTGGTGCTGGTTACCGGCGGGATGCGAGGTCTTCCTCCTCACAGAGGGTCTTCTTGGTTTCACATGGGAGGTCACAACATGTGCCTCTCCATCCTTCTTCTTCACAAACGCCCCATATCGTTTGGCAGAAGAGCCTTCTTCTCTAACCCATTCTTCTAGACGCATCCCCATATTCACCATCTCGGTGAAGTCAGAAGGAGCGCTAGCAATCATCCGCTCATAATAAAAAGAACTTAAGGTCTTCAAAAAGATCTTAGTCATCTTTTTCTCTTTTAGTGGAGGCACGATCTGTGATGCTAACTCTCGCCACCTCTAGGCGTACTCTTTAAACGTCTCCTTGTCCTTCTGGGACATGGCCCTCAATTGATCCCTATCGGGAGCCATATCCACATTGTACTTGTACTGCTTGACGAAGGCCTCGCCAATATCGTTGAAGGATCGGATGTTCGCACTGTCCAAACCCATGTACCAACGAAGGGCGGCACCGGATAGACTGTCCTGAAAGTAATGGATGAGCAACTGGTCGTTGTCGGTCTGAGTCAACATCTTCCTGGCATACATGCCCAGGTGAATGAGAGGACAAGTATTTCCTTTGTACTTCTCAAAGTCAGGGACCTTGAATTTTACAGGGATCTTCACATTGGGAACCAAGCAGAGTTCAGCAGCAGACTTGCCGAAAAGATCCTTTCCTTTGAGAGTTTTCAATTCCTTGCGAAGCTCAAGAAATCGATCGTTCATAGCGTCCATATTCTCATAGACATCTGGGCCTTTAGATGGCTCAAAATGATAGATGGTGTCGTCTACCCTGGGGAGGAGTTAAAGGTGTTGGAGAAGACTGGCTCTGGGCAGCCATGAATGACTCCATTAAGGCACTCAATCTGGCCACTTCCTCTTTCAGTTTGCGATTCTCTTGTTCCAGATGATCCATCAGTCTCGAAATGTTGGCTCTGGTGTAGTACCGGTGAGTCAGCTTGTCTTCAAAATAAATGAAGAATACAAAGTTAGACCACAGGACCAGAAGCCGGGAACAAATCCTGCTTATGCACATGATGCATGCAATGCTCGTGCATATGATTTGTTTTTTATTTCAAAGGAATTTTAGGGTTCTATTTGCAGATTTTGGAAATATTAAACATTGATCACATATGGAAATATTTCATCAAATAATATCGGGGAAAAGAAGTACAGCATTGTCAATCATATACAAGAGAAAAGGAAAATAATCATCCTATGGATCCCTAGAAACCATCATCTAAAGCTCGAGACACAGGAAGATAAGATGCACGAAGCCTCTTCACCTCCCTCTCGTAGACTGCCTCCATATCTGCCTTCTCCTTGCCGAGTCGATCGTACTTCCTTTTCCAAAACTAGGAAGACTGAGGAAGTAGAGAAGTCCATGCATCATCAGGATCGTCAATAACCTGATGTTCGAGGAACTCTATCAAAGCATCCTTCTCCTTGATCTGCTGAAGCAACTCCTCCCTTTCACGAATCCAAGCACGTGATCGATCTTCGTCTCTCAACTCCTCTACTCCTTGATCAGGGAGGGTTGAAGGCCCAGTCATAACCAAAGGCATAGGTCTCGGGTACTCGTAAGGCATGAGATACTCAGACGCTCTCTTCCTAACCCGAGCAGTGTAAGGCTCCATAGCAACACAATTCTTAGGACCCAACTCTTTCCTTCCTTTCCTATGAATCTTGCGCCAAGCACGGACCATTCTGCCCTTCAAGCCTTGGGGATCTTTACCCTCCTGAAAGAACACTCCCTCTAACAGAATGTTATTGGGTTTATCCCTTAGGGGGAACCCAAGCCGACGACGTGCCAAAACAGGGTTGTAGTTAATCCCACCACATGTACCAAGAAGAGGTACATTGGAGAATTCACCACAAGAGTCAATAATCTGCACACCATCATACACACGGTTGTACCAATAGATATCATCATTAGTGAGAGACATAAGTCTCGTGGACCACCGTAGACATCCCTTGTTCTCCTTGAAGGCGACCGTCTGCGGTAAGTGAGAAATAAACCACTTATACAACAAAGGCAAACAACACACAATGGCACCACCACCCTTTGTATTCCTCATATGCAAAGGTAAATAAGCATCACCCAACAGAGTAGGAACGAGATTAAGAGTAGAGAAAATCCTAATAACGTTCACATCCACAAACTTGTCGATGTTGCGGAACAATACTAATCCATAGATGAGAAGTACAAATATGGCCTCAAAGGCGTCCTCACTCATGGCCTTCCCATACATAGTAGCTTGAGCAATGAGGAACTCAAAAGGGAGACCTTGAATTCCACCTTTGGTAGTCATATGAGCACCAACCAGAGATTCATCTATGTGCAACATGTTTGCTATCTCTTGAGAAGTAGGAATACCCTCCAAGCCACTGAACGACAACTGATCTAGAATAGGTATACCCACAAGGTAGGCATACTCCTCAAGGGTAGGTAAAAGCTGGAAATCCGGAAACGTGAAACAACGGTACAAGGGATCATAAAATTGCACCAATGCACTCATCAACCCTTCATCCACCTAAGTAGTCAGAAGAGGAAGAAGCTTCCCAAAACGAGCCTTGAAACCCAAAGGATCTAATACATAGGATGTAAGATTCCTTAACTCTTTCAAATCTGGTTGTCTGAAGTTGTACTTCTTTGTATTCCTTCTTTGTCTTTCCATGTCTGAAAATTTGCAAATAAACCCCTTAACTTCCTTGATAAATTTCTTCATTAATGATATGGATGCAAATGAGTGCATGAATGCATGAATGCAACAATCACACTCAAGGATCAAGCAAAGCACACCAAACAAAGGTCATGGGATGGATCATATCATCCTTAATATCAATCATCCAATTTGGTGGATTATGGTTTACACGTTATCAACACCCAAGTTCCGTTGATATTAAGGATATATGAACAGATCAACCATGAATCAAGGGTTTGTTGCAAGTCACGAGCATGGGGTCTCGGTTAAGAACCACCCAAAGGGAGTGTACTAGGGTTTAAACCTGCCAAACACGTTCTACAAGAGGTTCCCATAGTCATCATCCCATCTTTCGGATATTAACGGAGAAACGACTACTCATATTCCAAAAATATTCTTAAGAGAGACTCTTATGAGTGTAGTATCGCATAACAATCGTATCAAATCTTACACTTGAATGACTTTCGCACTACATCCTAAGAATAGGCCAATATGGGCTTGGTAAACTAAGGTCCTTGGCTTCTAAGGTCTATATTGGAAAAAGTAATGTCTAACCACAACTTACTTGTGTGACATTATTGATCCCAACATGACCTCCACCAAGTGAATGGACTTGCAAGTCAACTTGCTAAGGAATAACTCCACACAAGTCAACAAGACTATGCCATTCTCCTATCCTAAGTGCACTCGAGTCCGGGTATAGAACTCATCTCACAAAGATCACCAAGCATACAAGGAGTTAATATCAAGCAATTCAATCATTACATACAATACAGTAATCCCAAATTGCACAAAAATACGTCACAAGACAATACAATACAACAAGCATGAAAAGTTGGCAAAACCCACTAGGCAAACAAATCCGCAGCAGAGTCGCCACTTTTCTGTAGCGGGGTATTCGTTACCATTAGAGATATTGACTAAATCCAAGGTAAATCATACAAGTCGAGTCGCCACCGCACTTCTATTTATCCAAAGGAATGGTTAGAAAGCAAACAAAAACCTAATAGTTTTAACAAAAACTACTAAAAGAGAACAAAGATCTGGGTAAGGGGGTTGGTTATGCAATGGGAAGGTGTTAGGCACCCAAAACATCCTAGGTACTCCTAGGGAGCCCTTTTCATACTTGTTGTAGAGGTTGTTGTTTTTTGTGAAAAAAATTTGTTTGTGCAAACATGATTGAAGAGATGAGAAAAGAATATACAAGTTTATTTACATTTTATGTTTGGATGGATAAACCCATTGCCTACGTACAATCTTAAAAAAGATTAGGATCAAAACCTCGTAGTTCGGGGTAAAAATCTCAAAATGAGTTGGTGAATTGATTGTTTAAAAAGCCTTAAGGTCTTTTGTTATCAAAGGGAGAAAACTCAAGCAAACCACAAATCCACCATGTGAGGATAGCTTCAACATGCTAGTGAGGGGTTAACCCTATAATAAGCATGGAAGACTCATTGTCCATCACTAAGGATATAGGTGAGTATTACATCTACCACAAGGATAACTCAAACCTAATAGCTAAAGGTTATGAAAGATTTTGATTAAGAAAGTGGCCATTGGAACCACAAAAAGAAATTTGAATGGGTTATATTTATCAATTAGAAGTATATACAAAAGGGGTCAAAGTTGATTTAAAGGTTCAATTCAAAATAAGTGTTATGAAAGGAAAGTTTGAAAATAAAAAGTATAAGGCTTAGGTTTCTAATGTTTGAAAACAATAGTTAAATGTTTGCACAAAAAGTTTTGGCTTGGGTTAGAGTGGATAGAAGAAGAAGAAGGGCTAAGTCCTATGTAAAACAAAAAGGTGAGGGATAAAGAAACAAAACCACAGTGGAGTTCCTCTCTTGAGATCATATTGATGATCCATGTAGCTACCATCCTTTGGAATAAGCAATCACACAAGGCATAAGCAATCATCTAACAAGCCTCTTAAGAGATCCTCAAGGTGTCTTGTGTCTTTCACTTTGGATGAACATGGCAATGGTCCTTCAATCAAGCTCAAGTTGGAACTCCTAGCACACGAACACACATTAAAAGTTCCGTGAAGTAAAACAAGAATGGACAAGAGTGAGTTTAGAGATTTGGTCTTTCTAATCCATCTTCATCATTAAGGTCCATTTACTCCAATTTTTGCATAGGGAAAGTCCTAGAATCTAAGTCCATTTCTCCATTCTTTGCATAGGGTATGTCCTAGAATCTAAGTCCGCTTCTTTTCATTTTGGATAATATGTGCAAGAATAGTAAATTGCATAAAATTAAAGAGCAAAAAGTAAATGTTAATAGTTAATAGTTAGTGTTAGTAGTTAGTGTGCCATAAGGCAAATTTAGCGCTATGTTAAGCAATCGTAATTAGACTTATGTAGAAGTCACAACTATCTGAGGCCGATCAATAATAATGTAGGCAACAAACACAAGTTAGGAGTCTTGATTAGTGAACCAAGTCCCAACAACTTGCCATGCCAAAAAGGAAATGAGAATTGATCTTGTATTTGTTTAAGTCTTTTGCAGGATTTAGGAAACAACCTATCCTTAATGCAAACGCATTCACTTGATCAATTGATCAAGATGAATTAGATTTGAATCAAGGAAGATTAAGTCTCCCTAATCAATGCTAACTTATCAACCTTCAACTCATTGATCAAAAAGAAAAAGAAAAGGAAGAAGAAGGAGATGGATAAGAGAAATGGAAAATGGCAAAATTAAAGTGCATTAAATGAAGTAACATGTACCAATCCTCATATGTTGACCAATGACATTGAAAGTCAAGGTCAAACAATCAAAGACAGAAGTGAGATGAAGATTGGAAGTCAAGAAATGAACAAAATATTTTTTGGCATTTTTTAATATTAAAAATTAAAGTTGAATTGAAAATAAAAGAAAGGTCAAACTTCAAAATCACTTCAAATCAACCTTAAAAGGTCCAAGTAATTTATCCTAAGTTCAACAAGGTCAAACAAAGTTTGACAAAAAATTTCAGCATTTTTAAAAGTCAGAAACTATTTTTAATCAATTAAAAATGAATAAAAATAACCTAATTGAACTAAAATCTCAAATAAATCTCAAATAAATTTAAAAATTGATGAGAATATTTTTCATAGATCCATCATCATACAAATAGGTTAGAAAAATATTTTTGTATTTTTTGAATATAAAAAACTATTTAAAATGAATTAAAACCAACCAGAAAAGAGAAAATTCACAAAAAATATCAAATGACAAAATAAAAAATATTAAAAATCATAAATAAAAACTAGAAATTATTTGGAGACTAATGCAATTGGTCCCATAATTTTTGGATTAAAAATAAAGAAGTTATGAATTTTTGAAAATAATGGAAATAAAAGGAACTTAAATCAGAAATTAAAAATAAGAAAAATCCACAACGCTTGGATCCCACTTCATTAATTGATGTGGTTGATCACAAGGTTGGGAGGCGCGCGCGCACGGTAGACCCTGGTCAATGCAACCACACATGGATTAAATAAAAGTCATAACAATGAATGGCATGGATTAGATCTGGAAATGCAATCACACGGTCCAGATTTGATCTGGCATTGAAGCAGCCACCGGAGCTACCTTCTTCTCCGGTGAGCTTGCATTTTCCGGCCACCATAGCAGACAACCAAAGCTTAACTAAATCACACGATCTATACATCATTGGAAAGCCGGGATGATGTACATCATCCCTGTACCATATATTTTCACTCTAGATTTCCATGGTGTGAGAAATCAGAGGTTGAAAAATCTGGTGTTCATCACGAACTCAATGGATTTCAAAAATTAAATGCATAATCATGATGCCTCTAATGAGAGGACTTCAGCCAACACAAGATCCAAGAAAATAGGTCAATGGATAATGAGATTCGAAGAAAATACCAGTTGAAGAGTAAGCTTGAATTCTGGAAACTTGAGCTCGATTCTTTGCTTTCTTTGCCAAAACAGAAGATCAGTGAGATGAATGATGAAGGTCTAGAAGCTTTAGATCCAAGGATTCAACCAGATATAGTTGAATTTTGGATCTGAAAAATTTAGAGGAAAATGAACTAGCTTCTTTGGTAATGGTTATGGAGAGATTTGTGCAGCATAACAGGTTGAATCAGGCGTCCCTTTTTGAATGGAATAGGGTCTCTATTTATAGAGGGAGTGGCAAGGAAATGATGAATTGGTCTGTGTGCATGAACATGGAGAATCCTTGCATGGGCTTGCATGATCATGCACAAGGCCCAAAAACAATGCCAATTGCAAGCTGAACTCAAATGCCAAAGGTTTGTACGTGTAATTAGAGTTGTATTGGCTTGTGCATCAAGATTTCACGTGAATTCCATAATTATGCCTAAATGTTCAACTCTTCGAAAATACCAATTGCCAAATCCAAATATGATCATGTGAGTAATGGTTGGAAAGGTCTTGATGTAAGGAACAATTGTTATGTTGGGAAAATATCCATTTGGAGTGTGGAAATTTATGAAATTTGAGTTTAAAGTGTGATGTGCAAAACATGTCAATGCAAGGTTTCTAAATTTGGACCATGTTCAAGCCCTTCTGTTTTGATGATGCATGCCTTAAATGGAAACACCTCCAACGTCAAAGTTGTAGATATTTTTAAGAAAATAAAAATGGAATTAAATTTTGCATAATTTGGATTTTTGATGAAAGAGTTATGGGCACTTGAAGTTGTTCTTTTTTGCCTTTTAATGCATTTGGCCTAAAAAGACCTATAATGGTTTGCATTATCACATGTGTTTCCTTTGAGATTTTGAAATTTTGTCCAACATAACATTTTAATTAGACATCTTAAGCTTTCCAATGCATTTGATCCCACCTCAAAATCATAAATAATGAATGAGTTATGTCCTTGGGAAGTTGACCCAAGATTAGGGTTTCAGTCAAAATGACCTATAATGTATTGGAATGACAAATGGCCTTCCAAGCCTAAAATCAATTTTTGATGAACATGAAAGTTGTTCATATTGTCCTTAAGAACATTTTTGCTTTAGGAACCATCTCCATTTTACCAACACATAAAACGTTAGGTCTCAGTGCATTTCAAAATAGTCAGATGAATTGACTGATCAACTTCTCAAGTCCATGACTCATATCTTGATGAATTGATGATTGAGGATACTCAAATAAGTTCAAATATGCATGAAATGATTAATTAAAGGACTTCCCTTGATTGCATTTGATCATGGGTTGAGGTTGCTTCAAGAGCAAGGCATTATGGTGCACAGATGGATTAAGGCTTCCTTGAGAAACAAACCTCAAACCCTTTGACTTGCTTCGATCAAACTGATGAATTGAGATGCTAGGGAGGCATGTTTGATGGATTAGAGCTTTGGGAACCATTACCATGCTTGCTATCATCTCCTCTTGACCTTACCATTACATAAATGATCTCCCAGAAGCTCTTGACCTTGTGATGGCTCAAGCTGCAAACAAAAGATGTTAGTGACATATTTTTATGCTTTTGGTTAGTAAACAAAATAAGAAAAGCAATGATATACAATTCAAGAATGCTTGGTGATCTCAAACCACTCTCAAGAAGTCCCACCGAAAGGCAAAGGGAACCAAGATGCTAGTGATCCTTGAGGCAATGCAAATGCAATGTTATGATGCCATGAGGGACCTTAGGGACAAAATTAGGGTCTTACAGTATGCGAATGTAACCATGCAAGTTGTTGTGAGGTTTATCAAGAATCAGAGTATATGCCGGTATGGTGTGCCAAGTAAGATCATTACTAATAATGGATTGAACTTGAATAATAATATGGTGGAAGCTCTTTGCAAAGACTTCAAGATTGCACATCATAATTCTTCTCCCTACAGACCTAAGATGAATTGGGTTCTCAAAGCTGCGAAAAAGAATACTAAGAAGATCATTCAGAAGATGGTTGGAACATACAAAGATTAGCATGAGATGCTCCCATTTGCTTTGAATGGGTATCGTACATCCATCTGCACTTCAACAGGGGCAACTCCTTTCTCACTTGTTTATGGCATGGAAGATTTTCTCCCAATAGAGATGGAGATCCTATCATTGCGTGTTTTATTGGAAACCAAGTTGACTGAAGTTGAATGGTGCCAGACCAGGTATGATCAGTTGAATTTGATTGAAGAGAAGAGGTTGATTGCCATGTGTCATGGTCAGTTGTATCAGTAGAGAATGAAGAAGGCATTTGATAAGAATGTCAGGCCTCATGTGTTAAGAGAAGCTGACCTTGTGCTCAAGAAAATATTATCTTTCAAACCGGATTCTATGGGCAAATGGACTCCTAATTATGAAGGCCCATATGTTGTTAAGAGCGCCTTTTCAGGCGGTGCTTTAATTCTTACAACTATGGATGGTGAAGAGTTCACTCTTCCTGTGAAGGCCGATGTAGTCAAGAAATACTTTACCTAAAATTGAAAAGATCAGCTCGCTAAGTTGAAAACCCAAAAGGGTGGCTTAGACAAAAATGAGCGTCTCGATGGATTGAAAACCCGAAAGGGCGATCTAGGCAAAAGTTAAAGACGTAAAACAGAAAAGTTATCCCGATAAATTGAGTACCCCACCTTAGGGAAATTTATGCAAAAAACTTAGGGATTATGGCAAGTAACTGCATCCTGTTGATCTTCAGTTTTGAAGACATTCTTGGGCACAACGTTTGGTTCTGATTCATCTTCAACCAAAGCCAAGAGCACATCGGATATTGAAGACGGTAGAAGGATTAGTGATCATTGTATTCAATGTATCCATTTTCCATGTAAATTACCATTTTTTCAACTTTTGTAAAGATCTATGGAGTCTTGTCATTTACAGACTACCATTATATTAAATAAAGTTGAGATTTTATCCAATTATTTCTACTCTTATTTATTCAGCAAAATATAATTAAAATGTTATAATTAACATTTTGAAATTGAAATTTTAAAATCAAAATCATGTTTTCTTAAATAATAAAACCAATTACTTTTGAAGAGCAATCAATTTCATTTAAGGAATATCAACATCGGTTTGAGGACAGGTGAGCCCTAAAATACGAAGAATTGTTGGTTTTCCCCAAGCAGTTGGCGTGATCTCTATTTCATCCCGAGCAGCATTACATCATCTCCAACCGAATTTTGTTGGTTTCCCCAGTCGAGTTTGCATTTGCCTCCCGTGAGTTGTAGGCACGTTTTCTCAGCAGTTTGCATTAGGTCCATCATAATATTATGTTTCCCCTAAAGTCTCCAACAGATTCCAATTCAACACTGATTCTAGAGCAGTATGTCTGATCCTCTGCAAAGTTGTCTCCCATTTGATATGGTGTTTACTTAAAATTCCCTGAAGAGTTAATGGTGTAAATCCTCGGCATATCTTTTCCTTTGCCCCAGCCAGGATTTGATCCTTTGAGGTGGATGGTTCGCGTTCATCCCCTACCTCTCTTTCTCCAGTAGATTCCTTCCTGTCGAGATTGGCCGAGTGTTGAATGGATGATTCAGATCGACGATGTTTGTGTCCTTTGTGATCGTTTTGTCAGCATAATCATCATATATATATATATATATATATATATATATATATATCTATATATATATATATATATATATATATATACATACATATACATACATAGATTTCATTATTACATTATTGCACTTTGTGATTCATTATTTTTCTAATCCTCTGCTATGGTGGTATCCTTTCCCCCACGCAGATTCAGTGTGTCTGTCCTCTTACAATTGTAGAGTGTCAGCCCCTTAAGCAGGAAGAATTCAACCTTTCTCATTCCCCACTGAGCTATTTCCTCGTGGATGATTATTGTTTCAGTTTCCTCCCCAGTTGATTACCTGGATGGAACCATTTCCCTTGAGTTATATCCTCATTGGGTTGAGTCTTTGATTGACCTTTTCTTTCTAGATCTTGCCTAGATAGATGCTTTTGGGTCACCTGAGATTCTGTTACCCAGTAACCGGTAATATTCTTCTCAATTTGTGAGTACTTTACTTTTGCCCAATAACCGGTAAAAGTAATCTATTTTCTCTTTCTCCCCAGCGGATTCGTGTTCACGTTTTCCCAAGAAGTTTATCCTTGATATGTTCATCCTAACGGATGATGGATATTTTCTTCCCCTGCTTTGAGTCTATCCTTGATATGTTCATTTTAACCAGTGTGGAATATTCTCTCTTTGGTATTCTACCCAGTAAGAAGGTAGTTGTAATCCCTATTTTTCCCCAGAGGGTTAATCCTTGATATGCTCATCCTAACCGATGACGAGTTTCATCCTCTTTGTGGTCTTCTGCCCAGTAACCGGTAGTTGTAAATCCTACTTTCCTCTTTGCAGAGTTTATCCTTGATATGTTCACTTTAACCGGTGACGGATATTTTCTCTTTGGTATTCTATCTAGTAACCGATAGATATAATTCTTATTTCTCCCCTCGGACTTTATCCTTGATATATTTACCTTAATAGGTAACGAATATTTTTCCTAATTCCCCAGGTGGTCTATCCTTGATACGTTCATCTTAACCGATAAAAAATATTTTACCTTTGATTTTATCCTTGATATGTTCACTTTAATCAATGACGGATATTCTCTCTCTATGGTCTCCTGCCCAGTAATTGGTAGTTGTAAATCCTATTGTGGCTTTTCCCCACCATGTTATTCTTACCCAATAACTGGTAATGAATACACCTTCTGGTTGCCCTCAACGAGGCATCCTTGATATGTTTACCCTAACCGGTAACGGATGTCCACTCTGACAGATTTTGTTATCTCCTTACCCAGTAACCGGTAGTAGATAATATACTTCTGATACTCCTGTGTTGAAGTTCTTTTCTTCCCAAGTTGAGTTTGAGTGTGTACTTCCTCAGTGAAATCACCATCCCCTGTCTGAATTGAGTATTTGAGTTTTGCCTTGATTTATCTGTTTCCCCTGCAGATTTTTTTTATCGCCGGCTGAGTCCTTCCATTGATTTATTTTTAAGAAATCCCTCGTGTCCCCCAGCAGTTTTAAGTCGTAGTCTGGCCTATGCACAACTTTTACCCCCCAAAGTCTTTGTCTCCCTAGTGAGTTTTCCTTAGGGAATGCATCATGCTCCTGTAGACTTCCAGTCTCTCTGGATTCTTTTCCTTTGTGGCAACATTTTCCCCATAAAGATTCTTTTCCTTTGTTGCATCATGAGGTCTCTTAGAGACAAATATTTTCTTCTAATTTTGTTATTTAAGTCCATTCTATTGAGTTGATACGAAGATTTTAACCTTTATCTCCTCAACTAGAACGTCCTTGAATAGGGGCAGCTGTAAGACACCAATTTTGACCGTAAGATCCCTCATGTTATCTTATCATATGCATTAGGATTGGGATCACAACGTGGCATCCTCCTTACCCCTCATTCATTGGGTTTTAATTGGGTGGGATCACTAAGCACATTTGATTGTATCATACTCCATTTATCTTTATTTACTAACCAAAAATAACAAAAATATATCATTGTATAGTTTGTTACTTTTGTAGGTAGTGTACATGCTCACCTATCCACTATCTAGATCATATCTAGGGTTTGAGACCCTCAATGCAAGAAGCTCAATAAAGAATTGGTTTACTTTGGATCTAAGTGTCATATACGGATCCCCATGATCTTCACATGTTATTTTGATCAAGAGATCATCAAGAGTTTGGAGTTTGCTTGCCTTGGAAACCCTAAGTCATCTGGGTATGTTGTGTGACTTCTTCAATAATTTTCTTCACCAATTGATCAAAAATTTCAAGGGGTACTTCATATTACATCATATTATGCATATATGATCCTCCATGAGTCCCAAAAGTCAAGAGAATGTCAAGCTAGCAAGTTGGTTCATGGTGGTTGACCAGAGGAAGTCAACTAGTCAAAACTGGGGTTCCTAGACCCTATCTCCTACAATCTTTGTCATATGAAAATGATTCCAAGATCAAATTGACTCTAAATGACATTAAAAACAACTTTCATGTTTAGGTCTAAGGTAGTTTTTCTTGGAAAGTTATTTTTTATGGTGAAAGATTATCGGTCATTTTGTCTAAACCCTAGTTTAGAGGTCAACTAACCAACACCATAACTTGCTCATTTATGATATGAAAGCCAATCAAATTTCATGCTCAAATTCAACATGTCTAATTTAACTTTTATGTTTGGATGAAGTGCAAATTCAACTTTCAAAAGCATATGCCAAGTGAAAACATTATAGGTCATTTTGGGCCAATACCATTGAACAAGTGATTTTCCTCAACTTCAAATTTAAGAGGTTTTAAATAGATACACCTTTGAAGAAGGAACGTTTTTCAATTGAAGACCATAGAAAAAGTTATTTAAGGTGGAAGAAGTGAACATTTGACTTGGTACTTAGAAAAATTTCAAATATGTTTGATTTCCCAAACTTCCACATCAAAATTCATCATGATCCAAGCTTAAAGTGGAAAGGTATTCAACATGAAAGTTATTCCCCTAGATATCACCTTTCCAAAACATCCAAGATCATCTCATTTGGATTAAAATTGAGGGACTTGCACATGGCTTCATCATGGAAAGTGTTGTGGAAAGATTGGATTTCAAATGATCAAATTCTTTTGCATGCTTACACATGATGCATTCAGTACTCTTTACACACAAATGTGAAGTGGATTGCATCATTCTCATGGCCCAAACCATTTCCCATGCACCCATGCGAGAAGGTTTCCAAATTTGTCCAATTTTCAAGTGGTGCAAATATCAAGTGCATTGCCTATTTAAATAAGTTTAAGACTTCAGATTCATCATCAACACCTTTCCCAAGCTTTGCTTGACCATTTCAAACCCTCACTGCCATAGAATTTCTGAAGGTTTCTCTTGAAATCAAGCTTGAACTTCATCTTCTGTTTGGAAGTTCAAACTCCATAAATTCACCTCCTTTTTCATCTCATTTGGTTTCTGCAAGCAAGAGGAGGAGAAAGTAATCAAATCCAGATCAAGATCAAGTGGAATTAGATCAACTCGAAGGTCATTTTTCAGAAACTTCTTCTCTTTGATTCTCTCTCAAATCTCCATTATTCTTGTTGATTTTTGGTTGTCTGAAAAGCTACCAATTTAGGCAACAAAATTGAGTTGCTTTGAGGTCAAATCGAAGCAACTTAGTTCATGATCCTCAAAATTCAATTCCTTGTATCTTTTCATAAACTTGGAATTAGAAAAAATTTGAGGCCATATTCGAGCTCCTGAGCATTTTTTCTTTGAATCCATGTATTGCTTTTTTGATTTTGATGATGGTTGAAGGTGGACCAATCCGGTGAGGTCCACCGGAGAAGAAGATCGGAGATCTGGCTCCGGCGATGTGTTGGAAGCATCTCAACCATAGGATCCTTCTAAAATGTTTTAATCATGGGCGTTGCTTCTGATTACCACGCGTGCATCTCATTTGACTTAGGCATATGTGGAACGCCCGCTCTGATCAATCTGATTTGCCACCTCAATTAATGAGGGATATCAGATGGTCCACGTTTTTTTTATTTTCTAAAATTTCTTTTAATTGCTTTATTTTCATTAATTCATGTTAACTTCATTATTGATCCAAAAAATATGGGACTTTCACCAAAAAATTTCAAATATTTTTCTCTTTCATTTTTTGAATTAAAATTATTTTCTGGATCATTATTGATATTTTTAATGATTTAATTGTTTTAGTTCATATTTTTAATTGTTTAAAAATGCTTATGACTTTTCAAAAATAATGAAATTTTTTCTCCAAGGTCTTTTGACCTTGTTTACCTATGATAAATCTCTTGGCCATTTATTTGATGTTTTGAAGAGGTTTTAGGTTTTTGATCAAACATAATTTAATTTAATGCATTTTTAATTGTTTAATTGTGTAGAAATTATGTTGATCCATTTTTATTGATTTGTAAGTTTGACTATGTGTTTGGGCCGTGGTCAAGGTTTACTTGACTTTTGTTGGATTAAAATCATTGGTTTTAGGGGATTGATGAAATGTACATTTCATCTCCCAAAATGAATGAATGATTTTAATTTGATAAAATTCCTCCCATGACCAATTTGTGTTAGTCTCATTTCCCATCCCCCTTCATCTTCAATCTCATTCTATACCATCCCTCTCATTGACCAATGACATCTCAATATCCTAAGGCTAAGTGGTTCATCAGTAACTTTGTGTTAGATGAACCAATACAAGTATGGATGAGATTAGGTCCATCCTTTGATCATTTTCTTTTTGTGTGTGGTATGTTTTAGGAGTATGGTTCATTATACCATATATATAACATGCATTAACACCAAAGTTTCTATTTCTCGGCCTCAGATATTTGTGACTTCCACATAAGTCCAATTACAATTACTTAATATAGCGCTAAATTTTGACCCAAACACATAGCATTCTAGTGAGTGAGATTGTAAGTATCCCCCTTTCATGGTATTGTGTGGAAACTAGGCCTTTTTTCCTTCTTTGGAAGATGTCTTGGATCAAGGATCCATGCATGTGAATAGAGGGTTGAATGTTCTCCAAAGAATGACTTAAACAATTGAAAAGCAAAACTCCACTAACATCTAATTAACTAACATTTGACTAACTTTTAATTTCAAGTCATTTACTTTATGCACTTTAAATTCAAGTCATTTATCATTTGCCATTATACATATCATTTAACTTGTTTATTTTAATGCCATTTTCCCTTTTGCTCACTAGAGCCATATATTGTGATTGTTTATATTTGTTTGTATATTTTTGTTTGTGCTTGTGATATTAGGACCTTAAAATACTTAATAAACAACAAAAACCCCTAAAAATGTTTGTGTGGATTATTGGATTTGATCTGAGCTTTGGACATAGAATTAGGAAACATTCCTTATGCAAAAAGACTTGGCCAATGCCAACATTTGTGAAACCAAGATCTTGTGATTTGAATTCTCATCTGATGCAAGTATTGGGTTTTTTTACCGAGATAACCCACATTTTCGAAAAAATTCCCAAAATACCCCACTTTTCAGGAAAATTCCCAAAATACCCCACTTTTAGGAGGAGGCGCCAATTGGATTGGCGACCCCTCTTAAAAATTTCAAGGAGGCGCCAATTGGATTGGCTAGGGCACCTGCCCTAGCCAATCCAATTGGCGCCTATGTGTTATTTTTAAGAGGAGGCACCAATTCAATTGGAGACTCCCTTAAAAAAGCCTCAAATGAAAAACCTCCAACATGAAAGTTGTAGATCTTTTCAAGACAATGAATTTGGATATAAATTTTGCATCATTTGGATTTTTTATGAGAAAGTTATCGGCAGTTGAAGTTGGACTGCTGAGTTTTTGAACTGTTATCTGACCTATAATGTCTTGCATTATTTCATGTGTTTCTTTTAGAGTTATGAAATTTTGTCCAACATAACAACTGAAGTAGACATCTTAAGTTTTGCAATGCACTTGGTCCCACCTGAAAATAATTAAAAATGAGTGAGTTAGGTCCTTGCGAACTTGACCCAAAATTAGGGTTTCTATCAAAATGACATATAATGTCTTGCATTATTTCATGTGTTTCTTTTAGAGTTATGAAATTTTATCCAACATAACAACTGAAGTACACATCTTAAATTTTGCAATGCACTTGGTCCCACCTCAAAATAATTAAAAATGAGTGAGTTAGGTCGCTGTGAAGTTGACCCAAAATTAGGGTTTCTGTCAAAATGACCTATAATGTTTTGAAATGAATGATGAGCTTTCAAGTTTCAAATGGATTTTTGATGAACATGAAAGTTGTTCATATGGCGACTCTTCTTAAAACTTGAATGGAGGCGCCAATTGGATTGGCTAGGGCAGATGCCCTAGCCAATCCAATTGGCGCCTATGTGTAGGTTTTAAGAAGAGGCGCCAACTCAATTGGCGAGTCCCTCATAAAATGCCTTTTTTGTCTTATAAATAGATGCGTTGTGTGACCTATTGTTCCACAACTCATATAATCATTTGGCTATCATGTTTGGTGTTCGTCGTCGATACGGTAAGGTGATTTATGCGAGAGACAAACCTCAATTGGTGATGCTGTTTTGGAACATCACCACGTTAGATCAACTGAGGAGGGAGTTGGTTCGATGGTTAGACGGGAAAATACCAGAAGGGGAAAAAATCAGAAGTATTGAGAGACTTGACAGTATCTTTGATTGGGTGCGAATGAAGACTGATAAGGATGCTAGGGAAATGATGTTCGGTCGAGACGACATTAATTCGATTGTTGTAATCAGTTAGAATTATTTATGTTTTCAGATGTTTTGTACTGATGTTGGTTATGAAACTCGTTGTAACAAGAACTTAATGATATATAATGATTGATTGTTACAGAAATACAATGTTACCAAAAGCTTAAGATCTAGAAAAAATGTTAAAAAAAGCTTAAGATCTAAATAAAATGTTACAAAAATCTTAAGATCTAGATGATGCTCCTTGATTGGGACAATTGTTTTTGTTGTGTCCTGGTTGACGACAGATACTACATAATCTTATCATTTTATCTGTGGAATCCATCTCTGTTCTGATACGTGTGCTGTTTGGCCTTCCTTTCTTCTTTCTACGCATCTGTTCATTGTGCCAAACAATATCTCCTTCATATGGAGGCCAGTAATCCTCCATTGGTAGTACTGAAAAGCTTTGACTATATACATTCATGATGGTGCTGGCCTTGTACACATCAGATAAATGGGTGTAAGCGTCTTGACGAGTATAAGCGCATGCTGCAATGACATCGGAGCAAGGTATGCGGAAGGCCTGAAATTTTCCACAATCGCACCAACTTCTGTGTAGTCTAACAGCGTAGGCTAAATTTGGTCTCCCCTCGTTGTTGCCCATTGTTTCCTGGACGCTGAAATTTTGTCTATGACGGTCAAACACTGTTACAGCGTGTGTCGTAGCTTTGATGCTCTCCTCTTTCATGACCTTCATGCAACACTCACTGAATACTTGTCCGGACATTAACACTGCACTCCATCTTTCACCTCTGGTTGCGAACATAGAAGCCAACCTATAATAGGTTTATCTTACCAAGGCGGTTATTGGCAGATTTCGAATCCCTTTGAAAAACCCGTTCATGCATTCCACAATGTTTGTTGTCATGTGGCCCCATCGACAACCACCGTCAAATGCTCTTGTCCACTGCTCTACTGGGATGTTATTTATCCATCTCCCCGCGTCTTCATTAGACAGTCGAATCTCATCACGATAATATTGAAATGACGGTTGAGTTAAAGCATACCCAGCATTCACCACCTTCTTGCGAAGATTCTTATCTTTTATAGCATGCATGAAGTTTTGTGCAATGTGTCTGATACAGTAGACATGTGTAGAAGGAGGATCATGCCATCCGTTGTCATGGTTGTTGTAGGCACTTTCAATGGCAGCATGTCTATCTAAAATCAAACATAGATTGGCTTGTGGAGCGACATGCGTTCTGAGATGTCGAAGAAAGAAACCCCATCCACCAGTTGTTTCACCTTCAACAAGAGCAAACGCAATGGGAAATACATTGTTGTTACCGTCTTGTGCAACTGCCATGAGCAAAGTACCCTTGTATTTTCCGTATAACCAGGTGCCATCAATTTGCAGGAGAGGTTTGCAGAAAGCGAAACCTTTGATGCACGGGTCAAATGCCCAAAAGAGACGGTGAAATATTCTATTACCTATAGCGTAGGTTCCGTCTGGCATCATTGTTGGCACTGTCTCCAGAATTGCCACAGTTCCTGGGACATAAGTTTTTAGTGCCCATAAAAACCGTGGTAATTCCTTGAATGAATCCTCCCAGTTGCCGAAAACCTGTTCAACATCCTTTGTCCTCGCAATCCATGCTTTCTTGTAAGATGGAGTATAATTATATGTTGTTCGGATATGGGATATAATTATACTCACCTTCACTGATGGGTCTTTATTTACCAATGGCAGAATGTCTTGACATATCAAGGCTGTGCTCAGTTTACGGTGATCTTGTTCAACGTTAGTTGCAACGCAACTGTGTGGTGGGTCTATTGAAGCGATCTCCCAAGAGTCATTTTTCTTCTTGTAAGATGCAGCCAAACGAAACTTACAAAGCATGTTACGACATTCGATAACATACCT
Source organism: Lathyrus oleraceus (assembly GCF_024323335.1). Taxonomy (NCBI): domain Eukaryota; kingdom Viridiplantae; phylum Streptophyta; class Magnoliopsida; order Fabales; family Fabaceae; genus Lathyrus; species Lathyrus oleraceus. The sequence continues at coordinate 297,467,421 of NC_066580.1, read as the reverse complement.
TCTAGAATCAGTGCGTTTCACTGTAAAGTCAGCAAAGTTATTCATGTGGAATTTTTTGATTGCCAAGACACATTCTTCTTTGGTACGAAACATGTCTCCCACCTTTAATTCGCCTACTGGTCTCGGATACGGATTATAGAAGACACTGTCGGACGTTTCATCGTCGTGAAGATCCATATTTGTCATATGTTGAGGAGGATTGTAGGCATGACTAGGAGGTATTGGTGGTGGTTGAGCCTCATCGTCATCGTCGTTGTTCAGGATGTGATCAACCTGTATCTCAGTCTCCTCTTCTTCTTCATCAACAACGTCGACTTCTACTTCTGCTTCTGGGTTGAGTTCATCTGACCATTGTGCATCATCTGCAGCATCTTCACCAGCTGCATCCTGATCGGTTAGTTGAGACTGTTGAGACGGTATACATGGTTGTACAGTAATGTACAACTCGATAAAATCCATGCCTGAATGGTCATGACTAAGAAACATGTTTTGAACATCTTCATCGTCTCGTATCTTAAGGGGGAAAAACTTGCATTGACCATTCTCAAAAAATATAGGATTTTGATATGTCATCTTTGACACAATACCTGATCCTATAAAGGATTGTATTCTTTTTTTCAAATTCAAAAAGGTTGCATTTCTCTTCATCGTGAATCTAAAGCTATCAGTGTTTCTAAAACAAAAACCATGAAGCTCAGACTCAAAAGTTTCACCATTGCAGTGAACGTTGACACTGTATAATGATGAAGATGACATTTTGGAGATGAAAACTATTTTGCAAGTGCAGATGAATGTGAGAGAAGTGTCTTGGATGTTGATAGTAAGACACTTAAATAGATGGTATCAGTATCTCACATGCTAGCTAGTTCTGAGATGATGCGTCGGACATTGAAGCTACTCTGAGATAATGTGTCAAGCATGCAAGTCAGTTCTGAGATGAGGTGTCTGTCATGCAAGACAGTGTGAGTTGATGTGTCAAGCATGCTAGCTAGTCAAGACAGAAGTGAGTCTTCAGCATGCAGGATACTAGAGAGCCACGTAACTTCTTTGGTACGAAACAGATGTGTCAATGTGCAAGACAGTGTGAGTTGATGTGTCAAGCAGGCAAGCTATCAAGAAGTGACTCTTCAGTATGCAGGAGACAAGATAGCCATGTGTCGGACATGTAAGACAGTTCTGAGATGATGTGTCAGTCAGGCAAGACAGTGTGAGTTGATGTGTCAGACAGGCAACCTATCAAGAAGTGAGTCTTCAACATGCAGGATACTAGAGAGCCACGTGTCAGAGATGATGTGTCAGTCAGGAAAGACAATGTGAGTTGATGTGTCAGACAGGCAAGCTATCAAGAAGTTAGTCATCAGCATGCAGGAGACAAGACAACCACGTGTCGGACACCTAAGATGGTCAGACATGATGTGTCAACCAGGCAAGGCATCAAGAAGTTAGTCATCAGCATGCAGGAGACAAGACAGACACGTGTAGGACACCTAAGATGGTCAGAGATGATGTGTCAATCATGCAAGCCATCCATAAGTGAGTTGTTTAGCATGCAGGAGACAACAGTGCCACGTGTCAGACATGCAGAAGGTGACGCCAATTGGTTTGGCGCCTACGCTTAAGGCTTGCACATGGTCGCCAATTTGAATGGCGCCCCCATGGAGTCAGTCCTCGAAACCAAGCATTCAGAACTAGCCTTGCATGCATGTACCCTATGGTGTCGCCAATATGAATGGTGCCCCCTCTTTATTATTGCACATGGTCGCCAAATGAGGTGGAGACACCATGCAAACACAATTTTTTATGCTCTCCTCCATTTGCCTATAAATTCATCCACTCCTTCAACAATTCTTCCACACCAACATTCTCACTACTTCATCTAAATTACTTCTTTTACAATTTCATCTTCAACAAAATCTTCCAATTTCATCTACACCAACTCCCCAACAATATGTCTTTACTCACAATGGGCGAAGCACACAGAGAAACAATTGCAAACATCGCAACATACGTAAGTTTTTTCTTATACTAATTTTTTATGTTTCATCTCCACCAACCCTATTTTATTTTGAAATACCAACTTTGTCAAGTGTTATATTATTTCTATTATAAGATGTATCAAGGTTTCGAACTCGAGTCCACGAATTTGTCCCAATGGACCCGATGATTCAACCTTATGTTGAACTTGCCGGTTTTGGTCACATTAGCAAGATTATGTCTTGGTCTATAGATAACAAGTTCATTCTAGCCTTATGCGAAAGATGGAGGCCAAAGACACACACATTTTGGTTTCCAACCGGTGAGTGTACCGTGACGTTAGAAGACGTCTACATGCTTTTAGGACTACGAATTGAAGGCAAAGCTATTAATGGTAATACCAACTATGCAAATTCAATTTGCATAGAGCTTTTAAACACTGATTTGTTAGATGATAATGCTAGAGGTCAAGGTATACTACTCTCACGCCTAAAGTCATATTATAATAGTTTTTATTTAGATGAGCATTCTACCGAAGATGTTCGAATCATCAAAACTAGGTGTTACATTATGTTGTTACTAGGATCCTTTTTATTTCCCGAAGGTAGTGATTCTAGCATGCATATTATGTACTTACCTTTACTTAGACATATAGATAGAATAGGTAGTTATAGTTGGGGATCCACATGTCTAGCCTATCTTTATAGTTCGTTGTGTAAAAACTCCCACAAAGGCACATCTACGTTTTCTGGATGTGCTGTTTTGCTACAAGCTTGGGGATGGTCAAGACTACCGTCTCTAGCACCGGTCAATAACAACCCCTTCACTTTTCCATATGCAAAAAAGTAAGTTGTTTAAATTGCTATATCTTTACTTCCTTCCTTACAGTTTAGTACCCATAACTAATTTTTTTTAACTTTTTGGTGTAGATGGTCGGCACGCGGTATGAATTACAGCAGATGTCTGAGACACTATATTACTCAATATCGCAACCTGTTGGATCACCTTCGACCGACAGACGTAAGCAAAATGACTTCATTAATTCGTCATATTATGTTGACTTTTTTTACATTCATTTAAATCCTATCGTCTTTAACATTTCAGTTCATTTGGCGTCCATACCTTAATATGGATCATGAGCATCAAATCAACCCTGAAGACGCAGCCGTATGGACAACATGCACACCGATAATACGGTTCACAACAGTGGAGATGCACAATACCGATCGTGTGAAGCTGCAGTTCGGTATGGTCCAGAATATCCCAGACCCCCCAGCTAGCCTAGGAGAATGGCATATGCGTAAAGTGAACGACCAATGGAACTACAACCCTTGGCAACAATTCGCAAGATCAGAGTGTCGCAAGTGGAAGCACCGTCATGACCATGTCTTAACTGACGCAGTCATGCCAAATGAGGTAAAACCAAGTCGTACTTATATGGCTTGGTATAGATCGGTTGGATTTCAATTCATCGCCGATGATATGTACCTCTACGACCCACGCCAGACAAGTTACACACAAGAAGGATCAACATCTAACCCCCAACAACAATCTCAGCCCGATTACTCACAACCACCTATCCGTCAAACTTTCCGTTCCACAAACACACAAACATACAACCAAAACATGCCATTCACCCAACCCCAATACCAAGAACATCCCCCATACCACCACCAACAAATGGACCATCAACCTTCGACCGAACATCGCTTCGCACCCACACCATCACCCTATCAATGTCGCCTTAGCCAAAACACGAACCGCCCCTCCTCCTACCGTAGCCAAGAACCCCAAACATCACAATACCAAAACATCCCACAACCATACCCTTTCCAAACACCCCAACAACCTTTCCAACTGTTCCTAGACCCATCATTCACACCCATGTCTCCCTTCAACCGTCCCGGTCGCCCATCCATGAGTCAACCACACCCCAACTTCTCTGGCATAGGTCATGAGCTCAACTACGCCGGTACACCATCATTGAATACAGAAGACTATGCTGAGTTGGCTGAATACCTCAACGGATCTTCTCCTGTAGGAGGTAATGACGCTCCTGGACCATCAGATGAACAAACACCGGTGCAGAATCGTCAACGTGGGTTAGGGCCAAGGGTTAGGGTAACTAGGGTATGTGGGACCGGAGGTCGGTTAGGTGATCCCGGTCATCACCATTAGGATTCTTTGTGTAAAATCCAAATTTTATTAATATCAATTCGTATTATGTCAAATTTATCTTTGTGTAAACGCCAAACATTAGGTTTCTTTCATAATTCTAAAATAAACACATATCATAATACAAAACATTATAGGTCAGAAACCTTAATTCAAGGGCTTGTTATTGTTATGTTGAAGGGCTTGAATTTGGTCCCTTTTGGCAAAATTCACATACACATGTTTTGACAGAAACCCTAATTTTGGGTCAAGTTCGCAAGGACCTACCTCACTCATTTTTAATTATTTTGAGGTGGGACCAAGTGCATTGGAAAATTTAAGATGTCTACTTCACTTGTTTTGTTGGACAAAAATTCATAACTCTAACACAAACACATGCAATAATACAAAACATTATAGAAGACAATAACAGATAAAATGTCAAAGAGTCCAAGTTCAGGTGCCCATACCTCTCTCATAAACATTGCAAATGATGCAAAACATTAGTCCAAATTCATTATCTTGAAAAGATCTACAACTTTTATGTTGAAGGTTTTGTCATTTGAGGCTTTTATCATTCAAACTAAAGGGCTTGAAGTTGGTCCCTTTTGGCAAAATTCACAAACACTTGTTTTGACGGAAACCCTAATTTTGGGTCACCTTCGCAGGGACCTAACTCAATCATTTTTAATTATTTTGAGGTGGGACCACGTGCATTTGAAAATTTAAGATGTCTACTTCAAATGTTATGTTGGACAAAAATTCATATTCCTAAAAGAAACACATGCAATAATACAAAACATTATCGGTCAGATAACAGTTCAAAAACTCATAAGTCCAACTTCAACTACCCATAAATTTCTCATAAAAAATCCAAATGATGCACAATTTATATCCAAATTCATTGCCTTGAAAAGATCTACAACTCTCATGTTGGAAGTGTTTTCATTTGAGGCTTTTTTAAGGGAGGCGCCAATTGGATTGGCGCCCCCTCTTAAAAATTACACATATGGGCCAATTGGATTGGCAAGGGAAGGTGCCCTAGCCAATCCAATTGGCGTCTCCTTGCAATTTTTAAGAGGGGTCGCCAATCCAATTGGCGCCTCCTCCTAAAAGTGGGGTAGATTGGGAAATTTTTTGAAAACTGGGTTATTTTGGGAATTTCTTCGAAAAAGTGGGTTATCTCGGTAAATTTGCCCAAGTATTGATATCCATTTGATTTCATCTTCTACATGGTCTTGATGCAAATGTTATTTTGAACTTGGATCTAATGCCTTATTCTGAGCCATTCAAGGAGTATGTCATTTGATACATGGGGAAGATTATGAAGAAGACTATGAATTTGTTAGCTTGGATGTGGCTATCTTTATTTGATGCCTTGCTCTTCATTTTGCTACCTGCTTATTGATATTGCTTGATTTAAAGTCCAAAGGAAAAGTTGGTTTCTATATGACATTCTTGTCTATTGGATTGCATCCCATTGGTCAAATCTTTTCAACTCTTAACTTTTAAATGTTTTCTAAGGATTAGTCTCTTCATCTCCTCCCACTTCTTAAATTTCAAATCTCTCCCCCCTTTTAAAAACCTTCTTTGCTTGTGATTTCTAAACTTAGACTTTATTGCAAATTAGAAACTTTAGCCTTATGCCATTGCAGTTTTCAAACTTTTTTTTCTTAATCAAACTTGTAAATGAATCTAACCATATTAGACTCAGAATTTCAAAAGACAAAAAGAACTATCACTCATTCAAACTCTTTTAGGCCTTTTGTGCCTCTTTTAAACTTAAATTTTTGTGACAAGCAATTCACTCACTTTGAAATTGATACCACGAACTAAGAGGTTTTGATCCCTCATTTTTATGTTGGTACGTAGGAACAAGTCCGTAGATCTTGTCAAACACAAAAATATAATCAATGAATTATTTTCTCATCGCCACACTTTATTTGTTGCAAACATAATTTTATACCAAAACACATACACACATAAAAAAGGGCTCCCTAGGAGTACCTAGGACACTTTGGGTGCTAACACCTTCCCTCTGTGTAACCAACCCCCTTACCTGTAATCTCTTGCATTTTATAAGATTTTATTAGAAAACTTCTTATCTTTGGGTTTTGTTCATACTTTCCCTTTTCCTTTGGAAATAATAAAAGCGCGGTGGCGACTCTGGTTTTATTGATGTTAAGTTTATCCATAGCTTAATGGTCATGAATTTACTAGTACACCAAGGATAATGGAGCATTTAGAGAAAGAGAACAGAGAGGCGAGGCATGAAATTTCCATGTTAAGAACATTGATGGAATCTGTGATTGCTGCGCAGAACAAATCTTCACCAACTCCTGCAACTCCTTCCCAAAGGACTATCATTTCCGAGGTTGCTACCTCAACCGTTCCTATTGCCGCCAACCAATCTGATCCTTCTATGCCTACTGGTAGTTGTAATCCCTATTTTTCCCCATAGGGTTAATCCTTGATATGCTCATCCTAACCGATGACGAGTTTCATCCTCTTTGTGGTCTTCTGCCCAGTAACCGGTAGTTGTAAATCCTACTTTCCTCTTTGCAGAGTTTATCCTTGATATGATCACTTTAACCGGTGACGGATATTCTCTCTTTGGTATTCTATCTAGTAACCGATAGATATAATTCTTATTTCTTCCCTCGAACTTTATCCTTGATATATTTACCTTAATCGGTAACGAATATTTTTCCTAATTCCCCAGGTGGTCTATCCTTGATACGTTCATCTTAACCGATAAAAAATATTCTACCTTTGATTTTATCCTTGATATGTTCACTTTAATCAATGACGAATATTCTCTCTCTATGGTCTCCTGCCCAGTAATTGGTAGTTGTAAATCCTATTGTGGCTTTTCCCCATCATGTTATTCTTACCCAATAACTGGTAATGAATACACCTTCTGGTTGCCCTCAACGAGGCATCCTTGATATGTTTACCCTAACCGGTACCGGATGTCCACTCTGACAGATTTTGGTATCTCCTTACCCAGTAACCGGTAGTAGATAATATACTTCTGATACTCCTGTGTTGAAGTTCTTTTCTTCCCAAGTTGAGTATGAGTGCGTACTTCCTCAGTGAAATCGCCATCCCCTATCTGAATTGATTATTTGAGTTTTGCCTTGATTTATCTGTTTCCCCTGCAGATTTTTTTTATCGCCGGCTGAGTCCTTCCATTGATTTATTTTTAAGAAATCCCTCGTGTCCCCCAGCAGTTTTAACTCGTAGTATGGCCTATGCACAACTTTTACCCCCCAAAGTCTTTGTCTCCCTAGTGAGTTTTCCTTAGGGAATGCATCATGCTCCTGTAGACTTCCAGTCTCTCTGGATTCTTTTCCTTTGTGGCAACATTTTCCCCATAAAGATTCTTTTCCTTTGTTGCATCATGAGGTCTCTTAGAGACAAAAATTTGCTTCTATTGTTGTTATTTAAGTCCATTCTATTGAGTTGATACGAAGATTTTAACCTTCATTTCCTCAACTAGAACGTCCTTGAATATGGGCAGCTGTAAGACACCAATTTTGACCGTAAGATCCCTCATGTTATCTTATCATATGCATTAGGATTGGGATCATAACGTGGCATCCTCCTTACCCCTCATTCATTGGGTTTTAATTGGGTGGGTTCACTAAGCACATTTGATTGTATCATACTCTATTCATCTTTATTTACTAACCAAAAATAACAAAAATATATCATTGTATAGTTTGTTACTTTTGTAGGTAGTGTACATGCTCACCTATCCACTATCTAGATCATATCTAGGGTTTGAGACCCTCAATGCAAGAAGCTCAATAAAGAATTGGTTTACTTTGGATCTAAGTGCCATATACGGATCCCCATGATCTTCACATGTTATTTTGATCAAGAGATCATCAAGAGTTTGGAGTTTGCTTGCCTTGGAAACCCTAAGTCATCTGGGTATCTTGTGTGACTTCTTCAATAATTTTCTTCACCAATTGATCAAAAATTTCAAGGGGTACTTCACATTACATCATATTATGCATATATGATCCTCCATGAGTCCCAAAAGTCAAGAGAATGTCAAGCTAGCAAGTTGGTTCATGGTGGTTGACCAGAGGAAGTCAACTAGTCAAAACTGGGGTTCCTAGACCCTATCTCCTACAATCTTTGTCATATGAAAATGATTCCAAGATCAAATTGACTCTAAATGACATTAAAAACAACTTTCATGTTGAGGTCTAAGGTAGTTTTTCTTGGAAAGTTATTTTTTATGGTGAAAGATTATCGGTCATTTTGTCTAAACCCTAGTTTAGAGGTCAACTAACCAAGACCATAACTTGCTCATTTATGACATGAAAGCCAATCAAATTTCATGCTCAAATTCAACATGTCTAATTTAACTTTTATGTTTGGATGAAGTGCAAATTCAACTTTCAAAAGCATATGCCAAGTGAAAACATTATAGGTCATTTTGGGCCAATACCATTGAACAAGTGATTTTCCTCAACTTCTAAAATGCATAACCCCTTCATTCCTAATCCAAATGAGGTCAAATTTGTAACCAAATTTAAGAGGTTTTAAATAGATACACCTTTGAAGAAGGAACGTTTTTCAATTGAAGACCATAGAAAAAGTTATTTAAGGTGGAAGAAGTGAACATTTGACTTGTTACTTAGAAAAATTTCAAATATGTTTGATTTCCCAAACTTCCACATCAAAATTCATCATGATCCAAGCTTAAAGTGGAAAGGTGTTCAACATGAAAGTTATTCCCCTAGATATCACCTTTCCAAAACATCCAAGATCATCTCATTTGGATTAAAATTGAGGGACTTGCACATGGCTTCATCATGGAAAGTGTTGTGGAAAGATTGGATTTCAAATGATCAAATTCTTTTGCATGCTTACACGTGATGCATTCAGTACTCTTTACACACGAATGTGAAGTGGATTGCATCATTCTCATGGCCCAAACCATTTCCCATGCACCCATGCGAGAAGGTTTCCAAATTTGTCCAATTTTCAAGTGGTGCAAATATCAAGCGCATTGCCTATTTAAATAAGTTTAAGACTTCAGATTCATCATCAACACCTTTCCCAAGCTTTGCTTGACCATTTCAAACCCTCACTGCCATAGAATTTCTGAAGGTTTCTCTTGAAATCAAGCTTGAACTTCATCTTCTGTTTGGAAGTTCAAACTCCATAAATTCGCCTCCTTTTTAATCTCATTTGGTTTCTGCAAGCAAGAGGAGGAGAAAGTAATCAAATCCAGATCAAGATCAAGTGAAATTAGATAAACTTGAAGGTGATTTTTTCAGAAACTTCTTCTCTTTGATTCTCTCTCAATTCTCCATTATTCTTGTTTATTTTTGGTTGTCTGAAAAGCTACCAATTTAGGCAACAAGATTGAGTCGCTTTGAGGTCAAATCGAAGCAACTTAGTTCATGATCCTCAAAATTTAATTCCTTGTATCTTTTCATAAACTTGGAATTAGACAAAATTGAGGCCATATTCGAGCTCCTGAGCATTTTTTCTTTGAATCCATGTATTACTTTTTTGATTTTGATGATGGTTGAAGGTGGACCAGTCCAGTGAGGTCCACAGGAGAAGAAGATCAGAGATCTGGCTCCGGCGATGTGTTGGAAGCGTCTCAACCATAGGATCCTTTTAAAATGTTTTAATCATGGGCGTTCCTTTTGATTACCACGTGTGCATCTCATTTGACTTAGGCATATGTGGAACGCCCGCTCTGATCCATCTGATTTGCCACCTCAATTAATGAGGGAGATCAGATGGTCCACGTTTTTTTTATTTTCTAAAATTTCTTTTAATTGCTTTATTTTCATTAATTCATGTTAACTTCATTATTGATCCAAAAAATATGGGACTTTCACCAAAAAAATTCAATTATTTTTCTCTTTCATTTTTTGAATTAAAATTATTTTCTGGATCATTATTGATATTTTTAATGATTTAATTGTTTTTGTTCATATTTTTAATTGTTTAAAAATGCTTATGACTTTTCAAAAATAATGAAATTTTTTCTCCAAGGTCCTTTGACCTTGTTTACCTATGATAAATCTCTTGGCCATTTATTTGATGTTTTGAAGAGGTTTTAGGTTTTTGATCAAACATAATTTAACTTAATGCATTTTAATTTGATTTTTAATTGTTTAATTTTGTAGAAATTATGTTGAGCCATTTTTATTGATTTGTAAGTTTGACTATGTGTTTAGGGGATTGATGAAATGTACATTTCATCTCCCAAAATGAATGAATGATTTTAATTTGATAAAATTCCTCCCATGACCAATTTGTGTTAGTCTCATTTCCCACCCCCTTCATCTTCAATCCCATTCTATCCCATCCCTCTCATTGACCAATGACATCTCAATATCCTAAGGCTAAGTGGTTTATCAGTAACTTTGTGTTAGATGAACCAATACAAGTATGGATGAGATTAGGTCCATCCTTTGATCATTTTCTTTTTGTGTGTGGTATGTTTTAGGAGTATGGTTCATTATACCATATATCTAACATGCATTAACACCAAAGTTTCTATTTCTCGGCCTCAGATATTTGTGACTTCCACATAAGTCCAATTACAATTACTTAACATAGCGCTAAATTTTGACCCAAACACATAGCATTCTAGTAAGTGAGATTGTAAGTATCCCCCCTTTCATGGTATTGTGTGGAAACTAGGTCTTTTTTCCTTCTTTGGAAGATGTCTTGGATCAAGGATCCATGCATGTGAATAGAGGGTTGAGTGTTCTCCAAAGAATGACTTAAACAATTGAAAAGAAACACTCCACTAACATCTAATTAACTAACATTTGACTAACTTTTAATTTCAAGTCATTTACTTTATGCACTTTAAATTCAAGTCATTTATCATTTGCCATTATACATATGATTTAACTTGTTTATTTTAATGCCATTTTTCCTTTTGCTCACTAGAGCCATATATTGTGATTGTTTATATTTGTTTGTGCTTGTGATATTAGGACCTTAAAATACTTAATAAACAACAAAAACCCCTAAAAATGTTTGTGTGGATTATTGGATTTGATCTGAGCTTTGGACTTAGATTTAGGAAACATTCTTTATGCAAAAAGACTTGGCCAATGCCAACATTTCTGAAACCAAGATCTTGTGATTTGAATTCTCATCTGATGCAACTATTGATATCCATTTGATTTCATCTTCTACATGGTCTTGATACAAATGTTATTTTGAACCTGGATCTAATGCCTTATTCTGAGCCATTCAAGGAGTATGTCATTTGATACATGGGGAAGATTTTGAAGAAGACTATGAATTTGTTAGCTTGGATGTGGCTATCTTTATTTGATGCCTTGCTCTTCATTGTGTTACCTGCTTATTGATATTGCTTGATTTAAATTCCAAAGGAAAAGTTGGTTTCTATATGACATTCTTGTCTATTGGATTGCATCCCATTGGTCAAATCTTTTCAACTCTTAACTTTTAAAAATTTTCTTAGGATTAGTCTCTTCATCTCCTCCCACTTCTTTAATTTTAAATCTCTACCCCCTTTTAAAAACCTTCTTTGCTTGTGATTTCTAAACTTAGACTTTATTGCAAATTAGAAACTTTAGCCTTATGCCATTGCAGTTTTCAAACTTTTTTTTCTTAATCAAACTTGTAAATGAATCTAACCATATTAGACTTAGAATTTCAAAAGACAAAAAGAACTATCACTCATTCAAACTCTTTTAGGCCTTTTGTGCCTCTTTTAAACTTAAATTTTTGTTACAAGCAATTCACTCACTTTGAAATTGATACCACGAACTACGAGGTTTTGATCCCTCATTTTTATGTTGGTACGTAGGAACAAGTCCGAAGATCTTGTCAAACACAAAACTATAATCAATGAATTATTTTCTCATCCCCACACTTTATTTGTTGCAACCATAATTTTATACCAAAACACATACACACATAAAAAAGGGCTCCCTAGGAGTACCTAGGATACTTTGGGTGCTAACACCTTCCCTCTGTGTAACCAACCCCCTTACCTGTAATCTCTTGCATTTTATAAGTTTTGATTTGAAAACTTCTTATCTTTGGGTTTTGTTCGTACTTTCCCTTTTCCTTTGGAAATAATAAAAGCGCTGTGGCGACTCTGGTTTTATTGATGTTAAGTTTATCCATAGCTTAATGGTCATGAATTTACTAGTACACCAAGGATAATGGAGCATTTAGAGAAAGAGAACAGAGAGTCGAGGCATGAAATTTCCAGGTTAAGAACATTGATGGAATCTGTGATTGTTGTGCAGAACCAATCTTCACCAACTCCTGCAACTCCTCCCCAAAGGACTATCATTTCCGAGGTTGCTACCTCAACCGTTCCTATTGCCGCCAACCAATCTGATCCTTCTATGCCTACTGGATTCCCTTGGGGGATGCTTTCCAACTTTATGCATGAAGGGTATGCACCCACTTTTATTTCTCTACCGGCATCTAGCCCGGTCATGTCAGTGCCTCCTTCAGTTGTTCACAATCCTCCTCGTGTTAAGGATACCATCTAACAGTCTGAACCATCTAAGGGTCCACACGTGTATGAGAAAATGGACGACATGAAGTATCAGTTCCTCGAGCTACGTAAAGAGTTGAAGACTTTAAGAGGAAAGTATTTGTTTGGGAAGAGTGATATTGAGCTCTTCCTGGTGCCTAATGTGAAAATCCAGATGAAGTTCAAGGTCCCTGACTTTGAAAAGTATAAAGGGAACACCTGTCCGCTAAGCCACCTTGTGATATACGCCAGAAAGATGTCTACTAAAACTGTTAATGATCAGTTGCTGATTTACTATTTCAAAGACAACTCAACTAATGCTGCTTTGAGATAGTATATGGGTCTAGACAGTACAAGTGTCTGTACTTTCAACGACTTAGGTGGGGCCTTTGTCAAGGAGTATAAGTACAACGTTGATATGGCGCCCGATAGAGACCAACTGAGGTCTATGTCTCAGAAAGATAAGGAGACGTTCAAAGAGTATGCTCAGAGATGGAGGGAGCTGGCTGCCCAGATAAGTCCATAATTGGAAGAGAAAGAGATGACGAAGATCTTCTTTAAGACACTGAGTTCATTTTACTACGAACATATGATTTCTAGTGCCCCCAATGAATTTACCGAAATGGTAAATATGGGGATGAGGCTAGAAGAAGGAGTCTGTGAAGGACGTCTGTCTAAAGAAGAAGCATCGTCTAGTAAGAAGTATGATGGGAGTTTCTCCAAGAGGAAAGAGGGAGAAACTAATTCAGTATCTGTGAGGAAGCAGAGGAGGCCTCATGTCAGAAAGAGTTCTCAACCTCGAGAACATTAGCATCAAGTTTCATCAATGATTCTTGTATTTTCCTATAATTCCAATAATCAATTAGTTCTGATTCAACAACAACAACATCAACAACAACTGCAATAAATAACCAACTTCAACAACAACATAGTCATCAAAAAAACTTTGAGAGGAAGAAGGTCTCCTTTGACCTTATTCCTATGTCGTATGCATAAGTGTACCCATCTTTCATTCTCAAGAAACTCATTCAACCCAGAAATCCTCCACAGATTCCTGAGCCACTTCCATGGTGGTTCAAACCTGAACTTTGATGTGCTTTTCACCAAGGATCCTCTGGCCACGACATAGTGAACTGCTATCCATTGAAGTATGAAGTGAAAAATCTTGTAAAGAGTGGGATGGTGTCCTTTGAGGACAGAGCGCCAAATGTGAAAGCCAGTCCTTTGCCCGCTCATGGTAATGTTACTGTGAACATGGTGGACGACTGTCCAGGGAATTTCCGAGTTTTTGATGTAAGGTGTATTCAGAGGTCTCTGGTGGAAATGCATATGAATCTTTGTTTAATTAGTTACAGTGAACATGACCATGATGGTTGTGCGATTTACAGTGCGAACACCCATGGGTGTATGATTGTCAAGAGGGATATCTAAAAGATGATGGAAGAGAATGTAATCCATATTCAACAATCGAGAAATATAGATGATGTGAATGTCATCGTGCATGTGTTTAAAAACCATGAGTATGTAGTTATCCATTTTGATAGCAACAACAACAACAATATCAACGGATCGGTATCACCGTTAGTTATACGGTTTGCGGGCCATGTTCTGTATACATCCGATAAAGTTGTTCCTTATCAATACAACGCCACAATGATAGAAAATGGTCAAGAGGTTCCTCTACCTGTTGTAGACTCCATGGTGAATATTGTTGATATTGCAAAGGTGACCCGAAGTGGTCGTGTGTTCGGTATGGGTTTTCCGAAAGAGGTAGAAGATGATGTAACAAGTAAGAGGCAGAGATTCCAGCGGTAAATTCTATTAGTACTTCAGTGTGTCAGTCTGGTTAATCTAGCAAACTGAAGACTAATGATGACGATGAAGTTTTGAAATTTATCAAAAGTAGTGAGTTCAATGTTGTGGAGCAGTTGCTCCAAACTCCATCAAATATCTTCGTGTTGTAACTATTAATGAACTCTGAGGCATATAGGGAGGCATTGCAGAAAGTTCTCGAGCAGACTTATGTTGAGCATGATGTGACTGTGGATCAGTTCGACTACATTGTTGCCTATATTACTCCTTACAATAATCCGAGCTTTCTTATGAAGAGCTTCCTGAGAAAGGTAGAAATCGCAATTTCGTGCTACACATTTTAATGAATTGTAAGGAGGACGCTATGTCCAATGTGTTGGTTGATACCGGTTCGTATTTGAATGTGCTTCCGAAATCAACTTTGTCGAGACCTTCTTATCAAGGCGCCCCAATGAGATACAGTGGCGTAATTGTTGAATCGTTCGACGGTTCTCGAAAAACTGTCATTGGTGAAGTTGACCTTCCAGTGAAGATAGGTCTGAGTGATTTCCAAATTAGTTTCCAGGTAATGGATATCCACCTGGCCTACAATTGTCTATTATCAAGGCCATGGATTCATGAAGCAGGAGTTGTGATGTCTACTCTACACCAAAAGCTGAAATTTGTGAAGAACGACAAACTTATCGTTGTAAGTGGAGAGAAGGCACTATTGGTAAGCCATTTGTCATATTTTTCATATGTTGAAGCCGAGGAGGAGGTTGGAACATCGTTTGAAGCCTTGTCTATTGCTAAAGAGAAGAAAACTGGGGCACCCATGTCTTCTTTAAAAGATGCACAAAAGGCTACTGAGGCTGGCAGCATTGATCAATGGTGTCGTATGTAGAGATTGCCGAAAACAAGAATAAGGATGGATTAGGATTTGAACCAGGACCATTCAATGTCAAAGTTGAAGATGTGAAACCACGTTTCCGCAGTGGAGGGTTCATTCATGAGAATGATCAATCCTCAGCTGATGTGATTGAAGACAGTGATGATGAAGACGAAGCTTGCGCCAACTTTGTGACACATGGCCAGACTTGCAACAATTGGGTTGCTGATGATGTCCCTACTATTATTCATCGCTCTAAGTAATTTGTTTTTTCATTTTTTTAGATAAAATCCTTCTCCTATGCCTAACGGAGAAGTGAACATTGTTAGGAATTTCTATTATCATCAATAAAAGATAATTTTATTCATCCACATCTATGATGTTTATTTTTACTTTTTTCTTTTCTAAAAATGGTAATCACAAAAACCATAAATAAATAATAATGTTCCATCTGCATAATATTTGATCACAATTTACTTCTCTAAAATCAAAATATCAGATCATTATGTGTGTTATTTCTTAAACCCATTGAATACAATGATCATACTCCCTCTTCAAACTTTGATTTCCTTGTGTTTGAAGTTGAGGAAGAGATTGATGATGAAGGAGTATCTGATGAATTATCTCGTTTACTTTAAGAGTAGAAGATGATGTGAAGGAAGTCAAGATTGGGTCTCAACTGTGTCCATAGGCTAAGAAGGGGTTGATTGATCTTGTTCGAGAATATTCATATGTGTTTGCCTGGTCCTATCAAGACATGTCTGGTTTGGATTCTGAGATCGTGGAGCATATTTTACCATTGAAGCCAGAATGCCCGCCAGTTAAACAAAAGTTGAGAAGGACTAATCCTGATATGGCAGTTAAGATCAAAGAGGAAGTGCAGAAGTAGATTGATGTTGGTTTCCTTGTTACCTCTGAGTATCCGTAGTGGGTGGCCAATATTGTGCTTGTTCATAAGAAACATCGAAAAATCTGCATGTGTGTTGATTATAGAGATTTGAGCAAAGCTTGTCTGAAATATGATTTTCCTCTGCCACACATTGACATGTTGGTAGACAATACAGCTAAATTTTAAGTCTTTTTGTTTATGGACGGATTTTCCGGTCATAATCAGATCAAGATGGCACTTGAAGATATGGAGAAGATCACATTCATTACACCCTGGAGAACATTCTGTTATAGAGTGATGTCTTTCGGTTTAAAGAATGCTGGTGCAACATACTAGAGAGCTATGACCACTCTTTTTCATGATATGATGCATAAAGAAATTGAAGTTTATGTTGACGATATGATTGCCAAATCAAGTGAAGAAGAAGAACATGTTGAGCAATTATTGAAGTTATTCCAGCGTTTGAGGAAATACAAACTCTTCTTGAATCTAAATAAATGTACATTTGGTATTCGTTCGGGTAAGTTGTTGGGCATTATTATCAGTGAGAAGGGTATTAAACTTGATCCTGCCAAGGTCAAAGGAATAAAAGAGATGCATGGGCCCAAAACTGAGAAGCAAGTCATATGTTTTCTCATCCACTTGAACTATATCTCAAGATTTATATCACATATGACTGCCACATGTGTGCCTATTTTCAAGCTTCTTTGGAAAGATCAGTCTTGTGATTGAACTGAAGATTGTTAGAAAGCTTTTGATAGTATCAAAGAGTATCTGCTTGAGCCTTCGATTTTGTCTCCGCCTGTTGAAGGAAGACCGTTGATCATGTATTTGACTGTGCTTGACGAGAGTATGGGTTGTGTGCTTGGTCAACAAGATGAATCTGGACAAAAAGAGTATGCAATTTACTACCTCAGTAAAAAATTCACCAACTGTGAGACTCTATATTCTATGCTTGAAAATACTTGTTGAGCATTGGCTTAGGATGCTAAGCGTTTGCGCCATTATATGTTGAATCAGACTACTTGGTTGATATCCAAAATGGATCCAATCAAGTAAATTTTTTGGAAGCCTGCTTTAACTGGGAGGATTTCCTGTTGGCAGATGTTATTATCTGAATATGATATTGAATACCGATTTCAGAAAGCTATTAAAGGTAGTGTCTTGGCCGACCATCTAGCTCATCAACCAATTGAAGATTATCAGTCAGTGCAATATGATTTTCCTGACGAAGAGATTTTATACTTGAAGATGAAAGATTGTGATGAATCATTGCTTGAAGAAGGGCCAAAACCTGGTTCCCGTTAGGGCATGGTATTTGATGGAGCTATTAATTAGTATGGTAATGGCATTGGGGAAATAATTATTACTCCTCAAGGCATGGATTTTCCATTTATAGCTAGATTGAATTTCAAGTGTACGAACAACATGGTTGAATATGAAGCTTGCATTATGGGGCTTAAAGAGGCCATTGATTTCAGAATCAAGTATCTCGACGTCTATGGACATTCAACTTTGGTTGTGAATCAAATCAAATGTATGTGGCACGCGAATCAACCCAGTTTGATACCATATAAAGATTATGCGAGGAGGATTTCAACTTTCTTTACAAAGGTTGAGTTTCATCATATCCCTCGAGATGAAAATCGGATGGTAGATGCTCTTGCAACGTTGGCTTCAATGATTGTGGTAAAATTTTGGAATGAAGTTCCCAATTTGACAGTGATGCATATTGATAGGCCAACTCATGTATTTGCTGTTGAAGAAGTCAAAGATGAAAAGCCATGGTATTATGACATCAAATGTTTCCTTCAAAGTCAGATTTACCCACTTGGGGCATCTTTGAAAGATAAGAAGACTTTGAGAAGATTAGCTGACAACTTTTACCTGAATGGTGATGTGTTTTATAAGAGAAACTTCAATATGGTTCTGCTCAGATGCATGGATAGACATGAAGCATACTTATTGATGACCGAAGTCCATGAAGGTTCGTTTGGTACTCACTCTAATGGATATGCTATGGAGAAGAAGATGTTGAGATCATGCTACTATTGGCTGACAATGGAATTTGATTGTTGCAAGTTTGTGAAGAAATGCCATAAGTGTCAAATTTATGCAGACAAGATTCATGTTCCTCCGACACTGTTGAATTTCATTTCCTCTCCATGGCCATTCTCCAGGTCGGGAATTGATATGATTGGCATGATTGAGCCCAAAGCTTCGAACGAACATCGTTTCATTCTGATAGTTATTGATTACTTCATAAAGTGGGTTGAAGCGGTATTATTGCAAATGTGACCAAGCAAGTTGTTGTAAGGTTTATCAAGAATCATATTTTATGTTGTTATGGTGTTCCCAGTAAGATCATTACTGATAATGGATCTAACTTGAATAACAATATGGTGGAAGCTCTCTGCAAAGACTTCAGGATTGCACACCATAGTTCTTCTCCCTACAGACCCAAGATGAATGGGGATGTTGAAGCTACGAATAAGAACATCAAGAGGATCATTCAGAAGATGGTTGTAACATATAAAGATTGGCACGACATGCTCCCATTCTCTTTGCATAGGTACCGTACATCCGTCCTCACTTCAACATGGGAAACCCCTTTCTTTCTCGTTTATGGAATATAAGTTTTGCTCCCAGTAGAGGTTGAGATCCCATCATTGCGTGTCTTGATGGAAGCCAAGTTGACAGAAACTGAATGGTGCCAAACCAGATATGATCAGTTGAATTTGATTGAAGAAAAGAGGTTGACTACCATGTGTCATGGTAAGTTATATCAGCAAAGAATGAAGAAATATTTTGATAAGATGTTCAGGCCTCGAGTGTTCAGAGAAGGTGACCTTGTGCTCAAGAAGATTTTATCTTTCAAACCAGATACTAGGGGAAAATAGACTCCTAATTACGAAGGCCCATATGTTATTAAGAGAGCCTTTTCAGGTGGTGTTTTGATTCTTACAACTATGGATGGTGAATAGTTCACTCGTCCTGTGAATGCCGATGCAGTCAAGAAATACTTCGCCTAAAAAGAAAAGAACAGCTCGCTAAGTTGAAAACCCGAAAGGGCGGCTTAGGCAAAAATGAGCGTCTCGGTGGATTGAAAATCCGAAAGGGAAATCCAGGCAAAAATTAGGGACATGAAACAGAAAACTATCCTGGTAGATTAAGTACCCCACCTTGGGGCAATCTAGGAAAAAATTAGGGATTATGGCAAGTAACGGCAGACAGTTTATAGTAGGTCATCTGGTTCTGATACATTCTTCTCAACCGAAGCCAAGAGCACAATGGATATTGAAGTTGGTAGGAAGAATAGTTGTCATTGTATTCAATGTAGCCCTTTTCGATGTAAATTACCATTTTCAACTTTGTAAAGATCTATGGAGTCTTGTCATTTAGAGACTACCATCCTATTAAATAAAGTTGAGGTTTTTATCCAATTGTTTATACTCTTATTTATTTCTGCTAAATAAAATTGAATTTTTATGATGATAATTTTGAAATAAATTAATGAATAAAAATAATTTTTCTTAAAAAATAATAAAAACAATCACTTTAAGAATAATCGATTTCAGCAAGGAATATCAATAGCAATCTGAGGACGGGTAAGTCTTGAAGTGCGAAGCCTTGTTAGTCTTCCCCAAGCAGTTTGGTTTGGTAACTTTTCCTCAACAGTTCTTCATTCATCCCCAACTTGGTTGATAACTTTCTCCCCGAGTAATTTATCCTCCCCAATAGAGTTGAGTTGATGATCGGCTCCTATCCCACAGTTGCGGTACTCCTTTTGATATCCTCCAGTTTGTGACTTCGGAAATCCGGGACCTTTATTTGGTTTCCAGTAGCATATTTGTGTTGTATAACTTTGGCAGTTTATCGGATTCAGTTATCTTTTCCTGGGAATTGGTTTATTTCATAACTTCCTAAAGGAGTTTAATTGATTTTTTTAGGAATGCAACGATCTTGGTCATAGCATCCTCAACATTTTTGCTTAGATCCCCCTGCAGAGTTTTACCTCTTGTATTCCCTGATGGAGTTTATCATCAGTTATCGTAGATCTCTTATTTTCGACAGTGTTTGACCCTGAGCAACGTTTGGTCCCCTACGAGGTTGTCTCCCATTTGATATGGTGTAGACCTAAAATTCCCTGCAGAGTTGACAATTTAGATCCTCAGCAGATATTCTCTCTTTCTCCCCAACCATGTTGAGTTATTTAGATCCAGATGATTTAGCCCCAACATTTTTCTCCAGTTGATTATTTCCATCTTGTTGAGATTAGCCGAGTGTTGCAGCGATGATTCAAATCTGTGATATTTGTATCCTTTGTGATTGTTTTGTCAGCATAATCATCAATCATATACATACATATTCATACATCAAATATTTCATTATGCATTTTTATTTCATCATTCTGATCCCCTATTTTGGTGATGTCATTTACCCATACAGGTTTGGTGCGTATATCCTCCTTCAATTGTAGAGTGTCAACCCCCTTAGGCAGAGAGAGTTTAACCTTTATCATTCCCCATTGAGTTATTTCCTCGTGGATGATCATTACTTCAGTTTCCTCCCAAGTTAATTATTTGGATGGAACCACTCCCCTTGGGTTATATCCTCATTGGGTTGAGTCTTTGTTTGACCGTTTCATTCTAGTTACTACCTAGTTTGATATTATGGTCCCCTGAGACTCTATTACCCAATAACTGGTAATATTCTTCTCGACGTTTGAGTACTTTACTTTTACCCAATACCCAGTAAATTGTATTTTACTTCCTTTGTTGTCCCCAGCGGATTCATTTCCATGTTTCCCCAGACAATCTATCCTTGATATGTTCATCTTAACTGATGATGGATAGTCTCCCTTTGTGGTTTTCTACATAGTAAAAAGGTATTTGTAATCCCTATTTAATCCCTTGAGAGTTAATCCTTGATATGTTCATCTTAACTGATGACATATTTTCTCGTCTTTGTGGTCTTCTTCCTAGTAACCGGTAGTTGTAAATCATGCTTTCCCCTGCCGAGTCTATCATTGATATGTTCATCCTAACCGATGACGGATATTCTCTTTTGGTATTCTATCAAGTAATTGATATATATAATTCCGATTTTTCATCGCCATTATATCCTTGATATGTTCATCCTAACCGATGACGTAATTCTTCCTTTGAGTCTATCCTGGATATGCTCACTTTAACTGGTGACAGATATTCTTTCTTAGGTATGTTACCTAGTAACCGGTTGTTATAAATCCTGTTTGATCTTTTCCCCAACAGGTTATTCTTACCCAATAACAGGTAATGAATATACCTCTTTTTCCTCAGTGAGTCATCCTCGATATGGTTACCCTAATAGGTAATGGATATCCCTCTGTCAGAGTATATTTTCTTCCTACCCAGTATCCGGTTCTAGATAATGTATTTCTGGTAGTCCTGTGTTGAAGTTCATTCTTCCCTAGTTGAGTCTGATTCAAGTATTTCATCTTTGTTCTGATCTACCCGTTTCCCCTGCAGATTTCCCTTATCCCCAATTGATTCCTTCCATTGATTTATTTTCATGGAAATCCCCTCGTGTCTCTAGAAGTTTTTAAGTCATAGCCTGGCCTACACACAACTTTCATCCCCCAAAGTCTCCGTCTCCATAGTGAGTGTTCCTTATGGAATGCATTATGCTCCTATGGACTTTCAATCTCTCCGGATTCTTTTCCTTTGTGGCAATATATCCCCCACAGAGATTATTTTTTAACGTTCATATCATATGAATCATGAGGTCTCTTAGGGACCAAAATTTGTTTCTATATGTTGTTATTTAAGTCCATTCTACAGAGTTGATACGAAGATTTTGACCTTCACATCCTCAGTTAGAATGACCTTAAATAGGGGCAGCTGTAAGACCCCAATTTTGATCCTAAGATCCTTCATGCTATCTCATCATATGCATTAGCTTTAGGATCACACCTTGGGATCCTCCTTACCCCTCATTCATTGGGTTTGCATTGAGAGATATCACCAAGAACATTTGATTGTATCATACTTTGTTCTTCCTTATATACTAACCAAAATATCACAAATATGTCAATGTATAGTTTACTTATTTTGTAGGTAGTGTGCGTGTTCACTTAAGCACCATTAAGCTCATATATAGGGTTTGAGACCCTTAGTGAAAGGAGATTATCAAGAGATGGTTTACATTGATTCTAGACATTATTTATTGATCTCCATGATCTTCACATATAATTTTGATCAAGAATTCATCAAGAGTTTGAAGCTTGTTTGCCTTGGAAGCCCTAATTCATCTGGGTATCTTGAGTGACTTCCTCAGGAAGTTTCTTCATCATTTGATCAAATATTTCAAAGGATACTTCATATTACATCATCTTACACATATATGGTCCTCCATGAGTCCCAAATATTAAGAGAATTTCAAGTTTGCAAGATGGTTCATGGTGGTTGACTAGAGAAAGTCAACTGGTCAAAATTGGGGTTCCCTAGACCCTATCTCCTACAATTTTTATCATATGAAAATGATTCTAAGAGAGAAGTTACTCCTTATTACATTCCAAACAACGTTCATGTTTAAGTCAAGAGCTAGTTTTTCTTGGAAGGTCATTGTTTATGGTGAAAGATTATAGGTCATTTTGTTTGAACCCTGGTTAGTAGGTCACTTCTAAGGACCATAACTTGCTCAATTTTTATGAGATGAAATCCATTCAAGTTCCATGATCAAATTCAAGATTTCCTCTCCCACTTTTATATTTGGAAGAAGTTCAAATTAAACATGAAAATTCATGTGCCAAGAAGACATTATAGGTCATTTTGGGCCATTACCATTGAACAAGTGATTTTCCTCAACTTGTAAAATGCATAACTCCTTGATGCCAAATCCAAATGAGGTCAAATTTGTGACCAAATTTAAGAGGTTTGAAATATATACAACTTTGATGAAGAAATATTTTCCATTTGAAGCCCATGGAAAAAGTCATTCAAGGTGGAAGAAGTGAACATTTGACTTGGTACTTAGAAAATTTTCAAATATGTTTGATTTTCCAAACATCCACCTCAAAAATCATCATGCTCCAAGCTTCAAATGGAAAAGAGTTCAACATTAAAGTTGTTCCCCTTGATCTCACATTTCAAAAAGTCCAAGATCATTTCATTTGGCCAAAAATGAAGGACTTGCGCATGGGTTCTTTTCAAGGTTTCATTTGGATGGATTTCACATTCACTCTTCAATCTCCATTGCATGGGTACATGACATGATTTAAGCATTGCACATTGGTGATTTTGGACCTGATTACATCATTTCATGGGCCTATTAAACGCCCATGCAAGCATGCAAGGAAATTGTTAATTTTGGCAAATTTTGAAAGTGTGTGAAAATGAATTGCAATGACTATAAATACAACCCTCTTGACTCAGAATTAGGGACCTCGTGCCCAAGCTTTGAACCTACAATCCAAACCCTCACCATTAAAGGATAACCTTGAAGGTTTTCATTTGAAAATCTTGCTTCAAATCTCATTCTTTTTTAAGATTGAAACTCCAAGAGTCCAAGATTTTCTTTGATCCAATTCATCTCCTACAAGCTTCTGACGCTAAGCCAAGGACAATAGGAAGCAAGATCAAGCAAGGTTGAAGCTCACTCGAAGGTGATTTTCCAAAATTTTCATCTCTTCGATTCTTTTTCAATTCTTCACTATTCTTTGTGATTTTTGGTTGGCTGAAGTCCTACCAATGTAGGAAACAAGATTGAGTTGCTTTGAGGTCAAATCGAAGCAACTCAGTTCATGATCCTTAAAATTCAAATCAATGTATCTTTTTATATACTTGGAATAGGAGAAAATTGAGGCCAGATTCGTGATCCTGAGCATTTTCTCTTTAAAATAGTGTCCTTGTTTTTCATTTCTTATTGAGTTAAAGGTGGACCAGTCCGATGAGGTCCACCGGAGAAGATGACCGGAGCCATAGCTCGGGTGGTGTGTTAGCGTGTCCAGAACCATTTGATCATCATCTCATGTTTTAATCTCAGTCACTCCCTTTAATTTTCAAGTGTGTGACGTAGTTGACTAAGGTGTTTGTGGAACGTGCGCGCTTGGCCATCAGCTCTGCCACCTCAATTAATGAGGGAGATCTGATGGGCCTTGGATTTTTGTATTTTATGAATTTCCATTTAATCGAGTTATTTTATTTAATTCATAGAAATTTCACTTTTAATCCAAAAAATATGGGACTTTCACCAAAAATATTTAAATATTTTTCTCTTCCATATTCTGAATTAAAATTAATTTTTGGATTAATTTTGGTATTTTTCATGAATTAAATGTTTTTGTTCATATTTTTAATTGTTTAAAAATAATTTTGACTTTTTAAAAATCATGAATTTTTTTGTCTAATGTCCTTTGACGTTGTTTGACCTAAGATAAATCTCTCGGCCATTTATTTGGTGTTTTGAAGAGATTTTAGGTTTTGACCAAATTAAAATGTATTTTAATGCATTTTTGATATGATTTTTAATTGATTAATTATGTAAAAATCATGTTGAGCCATTTTTATGGTCATGTGATGTTTTACTATTTGTTTGAGCCTTGCTCAATGTTGATTTGACTTTTGTTGGATTAAAATAATTGGATTTAGGGGATTGATGAAATGTACATTTCATCTCCCAAAATGAATGGATAGTTTTAATTTGATAAAATTCCTCCCATGACCAATTTGTGTTTCTCTCATTCCCTTCCTTTTTCATCTTCATCAGTATTCTTTACCAATACAAGTATGATTGAGATAGGTTCATCCTTCTTGATCTTTTCTTTTAGTGTGTGGTATCTTTTAGGAGTTTGGTTCATTATACCAAATCTCTAACATGCATTAATACCTAAATTTTTATTGTCCGGCCTGAGATAGTTGTGACTTCTACATAAGTCCAATTATGATTGCTTAACATAGAGTTAAATTTAACCCTAAAGGCATAACATTCTATTAAGTGAGATTGTAAGTCTCCCATCCTTCATGGTATTATGTGGAAACTGGACCTTTTTTCCTTCCCATGGAAGATGTCTTGGTTCAAGGATCCATGCTTGTGAATGGATGGTTGAGTGTTCTCCAAAGAATGACTTAATCAATCAAAAGACATCTCTAACACTTGCCTAACATTTGACTAACTCTTATTAATATTGCTTTAATTTCAAGTCATTTTACTTTATGCAATTTGAATTTTAGTCATTTATCATTCATTGCCATTTATATTTCATTTAACTTGTTTATGTTTATGCCATTTTTACTTTGCTCCTTTGAGCCATATCTTATGATTGTATATATTTTTTGTGCATTTTAATTTTGTTTATGGTCTTAGGACCTTAAAACACTTAATTAACAACAAAACCCTAAAAAATATTTGGTGGACTGTTGATCTTGATCTGAACTTTTGGACTTAGGATTAGGCTACATTCCCTGTGCAAAAAGGACTTGGCCAATGCCAACATTTTTAGACCAAGTTATTCTGAACTGAGCCTTCATTTGATGCAAGCCTTAAACTCTATTTGAATTCATCTGTTACTTTGTCTTAGTGGTAATTGTCATTTAGTTCTTGTGTCTGATGCTTTGTTCTGAGTTCATCAACGAATATTTCATCTGGTACATGGGAAGACAAAGAAGACTGCTAGCTAAGGGATTTTCTTGCTTGGATGTGGCTATCTTTATTTGATGCCTTGATCTTTTTGATGTTTGGATATTTCTAATTGCTTGTTGAGTATTGTTTGATTCAACATCCAAAGGGAAAATGAGTTTTCTATATGACATTCTTGTCTGTTGGATGGTATCCCATTGGTCAGATCTTTTCAACTCTTAAATTTTAATTTTATGCTTAGGATAGCCTCTTCATCTTCTCCCACTTCTTAAATTTCGAAATCTCTTCCCCTTTTCAAAAAGCACTTTCTTTGCTTGTGATTTCAAACTTAGACTTTATTTTAAATAGAAACTTTTGCCTTATGCCAATGGATTTTCAGACTCTTTCTTAAATCAAATTTGTTATTGAATTTATTCATATTGACTTAAAATTTTAAAAGACAAAAAAAAACTAACAATTCAATTCAAACCTTTGGCCCTTTTATGCCTTCTCAATTAAGCCTTTGTTAAAAGCAATTCACCAGCTTCTTTGAAATTTTTACCACGAACTACGAGGTTTTGATCCCTCATTTTTATGTTGGTACGTAGGCACAAGGCTGATGGTCTTGTCAAACACAAAAATATAATTAATGAATTCTTTTCTCATTCCCACACTCTATTTTTTCTCAAACTTATTTTATACCAAACACACATGCACACATAAAAAAAGGCTCCATAAGAGTACCTAGGACACTTTGGGTGCTAACACCTTCCCTCTGTGTAACCAACCCCCTTACCTGTAATCTTTGGCATTTTATTAGTTTTGATTTGAAAATTTCTTATATTTGGGTTTTGTTCGTAATTTTCCTTTTTCCTTTGGAAACGATAAAAGCACGGTTGCGACTCTTGTTTTATTGACGTTAAGTTTATCCATAGCTTGATGGTCATGAATTTAACGCTACACCTCATCCCCCCTCATTCATTAGGTTTGCATCAGGGGAGATCCCCAAGTACATTTGATTGTATCAGAGTTTATTTTCTTTTGTTTACTAACTAAAATACCAAAAATATGTCTATGTATATCTTTGTCTCTTTTGTAGGTGTGTGTGTGTGTGTGTCCATTTGTGCCCCCCACCAAATTCATATATAGGGTTTTAGACCCTCAATTCAAGGGATCAATCAAGGAAAGTATCACAATTTTTCAAAACATCATATATGGATCCCCGTGTTCATTATTTTTTATTTAATCAAGTATTCATCAAGAGTTTGAAGTTTGTTTGCCTTGGAAGCCTTAATTCATTTAGGTATCTTGTGTAAATTCATCAGGAAGTTTCTTCATCAATTGGTCAAAATATTTCAAGGGATACTTCATTACACATCATGTCAAGCATATATGATCCTCCATGAGCCCTTAAGATGAAGATTCAAGTTTGCAAGTTGGTTCAAAGAGGTTGACTAGAGACAATCAACTTGTCAAATCTAGGGTACCCTAGACCCTATCTCCTATAATGTTTATTATATGAATATTATTTCAAGAGAAAATTTACTCTTTATGAAATTCCAAACAACTTTCATGTTGACATCAAGAGCTCATTTTTCTTGGAATGTCATTTGTTATGGTGAAAGATTATAGGTCATTTTGTATGTGCCCTAGTTAGGAGGTCAACTTCTAAAGACCCTAACTTGCTCAATTTTTATGATATGAAGATCATCCAAGTTTCATGATTAATTTCAATATTCTTATCCAACTTTTCTTCTTTTATAAATTTAAAATTCAACTTGCAAGGGTTTGTGCCAAGAGGAAACATTATAGCTCATCTTGGGCCATCATCATTGAACAAACATTTTTCTTGTACTACTAAAATCCATAACTCCCTCATGCAAGATTCAATTGGTGTCAATTTTTTACCAAATTGAATAGGAATGAAAGAGATACAAATTTTAAGAGGGAAACATTTTTATTTGAATCCCATAGCAAAAGTTATTCACGGTGGAAAAAGTGGTCATTTGACTTTATACTTAATAATATTTCAACTATGTTTGATTCCTCCAACTTCCACCTCAAAATACATCATGATAGAAGCTCTAAATGGAAAGGTTTTCACCAAAAAAGTTGTTCCCCTTCACGTTACCTTTCCAAAGAATCCAAGATCATGGCATTTGGAGCATATTTGAAGGACTTGCGCATGGATGTAGAGTATGGCCCCATTTGGATGATTTTCATGACTAATCTTAAAATACATTTGCATGGTCTCATGTTAAGCTTTCAACATCACATGTGCACAACTTTGGACCATTCCAATCATTTGATAATCCTATCACACGCCCATGCAAACATGAACACTTGAATTTCTATTTTTGGCATTTCGATGGAAGTGTGTGGAAATCAATTGCCAAGCCTATAAATGCAACTCATCCTGCTCAGAATTGAGGACACCTTGCCCAAGCCTTGCTCCTACAACCCTCCCACACTCCATATACAGGATAAGCTTCAGGATTTCATTTGAAATCGAGTTTCAATTTCACTTTTGTTTTGAGATTGAAACTTCAAGAATCCAAACCATTTGAGCATCCATTTCATCTACTGCAAGCTAATGGAAGCAAGCCTAAGCAAATTGAGATCGAGATCAAGCTTTATCACTACAAACAGAAGGTGAATTTTGTGAAACTTTCCTTCTTCAATTCTCCATCATTTCACTTGATTTTTGGTTGGATGAAGTCCTACCAATGTAGGAACCAAGATTGAGTTGCTTTGAGGTCAAATCGAAGCAACTCAAATCATACTCCTCAAATTTCAAATCCATATATCTTTCAACATACTTGGAATTGGAAGAAATTGAGTTCAGATTCGGACTCCTGAGGATTTTATCTTTAAATTAGTGTACTCGTATTTCATTTTCACGGAGGTTGGTGATGGACCAGTCCGGTGAGGTCCACCGGAGAAGAACACCGGAGCTAGGGCTCTGGTGGTGTGTTAGCACCTTCCCAACCATTTGATCATGTTTGAATATTTTAATCTTGACCCTCATGTTTGACTTACCATTGTTGCAGCGTGTTGACTAGATCTGCCACCTCAATTAATGAGGGAGATCTCATGGCCCTTGTTTTTTTCCAATTTCATTTTAATTTATGATTTTATATTTTAACTAGCTTATTTTGATTAATTTATAATAAATTTATTTTTTATCCAAAAAATATGGGACTTTCACCAAAAATCTTGTCATATTTTCCTGTTCCATATTTTGAATTAAAATCATTTTTTGGAATAATTTTGATATTTTTTGTGAATTAATTGATTTTGGACTTGTTTTAAAATATTTTAAAAAATACTTTTGACATTCCAAAAATTATGAAATTTTTTTCTAAGGTCCTTTGACCTTGTTTGACCTAGGATAAATCCCTTGGCCATTTATTTGGTGATTTAAAGGGATTTAAGGTTTTGTCCATTTAAAAAATGCATTTTAATTCATTTTAAAATTTATTTTTAATTGTGTAATTGTTTAAAAATATTGTTGAGCAATTTGATTGACCTTGTGATGTTTGAATTTTTGTTTGGCCTTTATCATGGTTGATTTGAACTTTTCTTTTGATCAATACTATTGGATTTAGTGGGTTGATGAAATGTACATTTCATCCCTCAATATGAATGGATAGTATTGATCAGATGAATTTTCTCATATTATCAATTTGGGTTTCTATTTCCCCTTCCATATTCACATTCATCCCTATTCTTTCCCAATCCATCATGGACCAATGATTTCGCTAATGTCCAAAGGCTAGTTGATTCATCAATGACCTTGTGTCAGATGAATCAACATGAGCTGGATTGAGATAGGTTCATCCCATCTTTATTTTTGTGTGTGGTATGTTTTACGAGCTGGGCTCTTTGTACCAAGTCTGTAACATGCATTAACACTAATATCTTTATTGCTCGGCCTCAGATAGTTGTGACTTCTACATAAGTCCAATTACGATTGCTTAACATAGAGCTAAATTTGTCCCGCAAGGCATATCCTTCTAGTAAGTGAGATTGTAAATCTCCCATTCTTCATGGTATTGTGTGAAGACTTGGCCTTTTTTTCCATTAATGAGTGCTAGTGGCATACTGTTGATTTATCCAAGTTGGAGCCCTTCTCATGGATGATGTCTTGGTTCATGTCTTCATACTTGTGAAAGGATGGTTGAGTGTTCTCCTAAGAATGACTTAAACAAATGGAACTCTTCACTAACATTTGACTAACCTTATTAACATTGCTTTACTTTCAAGTCATTTACTTAATGCAATTCAATTTCAATACCTTTATCATTCATTGCCATTTATATTTCATGCAACTTATTTATGTTTCAGTCATTTTCTTTTTGCTCACTAACATTTGTTGATTTTGTCCCTTTATGTTTCAGTCATCTTCACTAACATTTGACTAAACTTATATATATTGTTTTCTTGTGATCTTGTCCTGTTTGTAGTCTTAGGACCTTAAAATACCTAATAACAACAAAAACCCTAAAAAACATGTTGGTGGACTGTTGGACCTCTGCCCTTTGACTTGATATGAACTTTTAGACTTAGAATAGGCAACTTCCATATGCTCTAAAGGGCTTAGCTAATGCCACTATCTGAGATTGAACCATCCTTGAATCTGCCTTTCATCTGGTGCAAACCTTGAGTGCTCCTGGTTCATCTGTCACTTTGTATTTATGCTTGATTGTTTTATTATTATTAGGGATTATGTCTAATGATTATTTCTTTGAGTTTGCCAAGGAAATATTTCACCTGATACATTTGAAGACATAAAAGGCTGCTAGCTATTAGAGTGCTTTCTTGAATATTATGGATGTCTTTATTTGATGCCTTGCCCTTACATGATTATCTACTTGGATATTGCTCATGCTTGTTGTCTGCTCAAAAGTCCAAAGGAAAATGGGTTTCTATCTGACATTCTTGTCTCGTGGATTGCATCCCATTGGTCATAACTTTTTAAATCTTAACTTTTAATTTTTGTCTAGGTTAATCCCTTCATCTCCTCCCACTTCTTTAATTTCAAAATCTCTCCCTCATTTCAAAATCTTTTTTACTTGATTTCAAACTTTGACATGTTTTAATGATTGGAAACTTTGGCCTTATGCCATTGAATTTTTAAATCTTTTTCTTAAATCAAACATGTGAATGAACTTAATCATATTGACCTCAAATTCAAAAAGACAAAAAGAATTAACAACCCCATTCAAATCTTTGGCCATCTTTTTGCCTTTCTCTGCTAAACTTTTGTTAAAATCGATTCACTAACTTCTTTGAAAGATTTACCACGAACTACGAGTTTTTGATCCCTCATTTTTATGTTGGTACGTAGGCATATGACCCAAGGTTTCGGAAAACACAAAAATATAATTAACGAATTCTTTTCTCATCTTCCCATTTTATTTTTCTCAAACATCTTTTTAACTAAAACACTTGCACACAAAAAAGGCTCCCTAGGAGTACCTAGGACACTTTGGATGCTAATACCTTCCCTCTGTGTAACCAACCCCCTTACTTGTATTCTCTAGCATTTTATTAGTTTGATTTTAAAACTTCTTATCTTTGGGTTTTGTTCGTACTTTTCCCTTTTCCTTTGGAAATAAATAAGGCGCAGTGGCGACTCTGATTTTTCAATTGACGTCGGGTTTATCCATAGCTCGATGGTCACAAATGCACCGCTACAAAACCACAACAAGTTTTTTCAAGCTTCGAGTATCGAGACTAACAATCTGTAAACTTCTTACTCAAATAGTAGATGGCATGCTCCTTTCTACAAATTTCATCTTGTTGTCCAAGCACACAACCCATGGACTCTTCTAACATAGTCAAATACATAATCCATGGTCTTCCTTCCACTTGAGGAGACAAGATAGGAGGTTCAAGCAGATACTTCTTGATGTTGTCAAAAGCTTTTTGGTAGTCCTCTGTCTAAACACAACCTTGATCCTTGTGGAGAAGCTTGAAGATTGGCCCACACGTGGCAGTCATATGAGATGTGAATATAGATATATAATTCAGACGCCTAAGGAACCCTCTAACTTGCTTTTCTGTCTTCGGTGCAAGCATCTCTTGAATAGCTCTGACTTTATCAAGATCTACTTTAATACCTTTTTGGCAGACAATGATACCCAACAATTTACCTGAGCTAAAACCAAAAGTACATTTATTAGGATTTAACCGGAGTTTAAACTTTCTCAACCGCTGAAACAACTTCCACAAATACTCAACCAAAAGCAGGAATATGAACTTCTTTTACGTCTTCCCTGATAGTAGCATTATACTTGTAAGGCCCAACTTTATCAAACTCGTAAGGTATAGGACCCACCAAACGAATAACCAACAAAGAGACAGCAGTCTTCTGACCATCATATCAAATCACCACCGGTTCTGGGAGATTAAAACGAGGAACTATGATGTTTACCTTATGCTCATCTTCATTTCTATCACTCCTAACCTAAATGAGATTCTGATCTAGCATCTCTTGTAAGTCTCTTTTCACAATAATACACCTTTGGGGATCTTTGTAACAAATATGGCAAGAAGCATGGTCATGCTCATAATAGCTCAATTCACATGAATTAGCATGCATTTTAACCAAGGATCTCCTTATTAGATTGACGTTAAAACTCGGTACTTTCCTGGACATCCTTCGACCATATTCACAGTTGTATTGCCATGTTTAGGCAGCAGATTAACTTATACATTGGGATTAGAATTTCAAACGATAAAATAACACTTTGCATTAACCTTCTTACACCAGCCTTCAAGGCGAAACAATTCTCAATATCATGGCCAAGTGCTCCTTGGTGGAACGCACAATGTTGATAAGTTTTATACCACCACGGAAGCTCTTTCGGAACAGCTGGCAGAGTTCTTGTTTTCACCAAATTCTTCTGAATTAAAGCAAGAAACAACTCTATATAAGTCATTGGAATTGGCTCAAATTATACAGGCCTCTGGTCACAATTCTATTGATTTGTGCATTGTTGGAAACGCGTTTGATAACTCGGCGCTGCTTGAACAACCGCAGAAAAATTAATAACTGGAGTAACTAACACCATGTGCTGACGACATTGACTGTTCCTCAAAATCCTCCTACGTTTCTCTTGCAAGATAGTGTCTGCATCATGTTCCTTCTTCTTGGAAAACCCATTCTCATACCTTTTGGACCCATCAGATGAACCACATTCTTTCAAAAGTCCTTCATGGACACATTATTCTAATCTTAAACCCATATTTACCATTCCAGTAAAGTCACTAGGTGCACTTGCAACCATCCGGTCGTAATAGAACAGACTTAACGTCTTCAAAAATATCTTTGCCATTTCTACGCATATTCCTTGAAGGTCTCTTTATCTTTACGGGACATAACACAAAGTTGATCCCTGTTTGGTGCCATCTTGACATTATATTTATACTGGCGAACAAAGGCCTCACCTAGGTCATTGAACATTCAGATATGAGTATTATTAAGCCCCATATACCATTTTAGAGTAGCTCTAGTCAAACTGTCTTGAACGTGGATCAACAATTGATGATTTTTAGTTTGATTCGACATCTTACGAGCGTACATCACTAGATGACTTAGAGGACCGGAGTTGCCTTTGTACTTTTCAAAATTTGGAACCTTGAACTTGTGAGGAATATTCATATTAGGAACCAAACACAAATCATGATCATTTTTCTTGAATAAATCTTTCTCCCTCAAAGCTTGAATCTCTTTCTTCATAGCCTAAAATTGATCTTGGAACTCGTCCATTCTTTCATAAACACCAACAATCTCGCTTTTGTCAGCGTGAAAATAGGTTCTTCGACATAAGGAACAACATGAACCACGTGAGGTGGTACTGACATCACAGGTTAAGCCAATTCAACAGCAGGTTGGTACCCCTCAGGCACAAATTTGGAAGGCATTCCCCAAGGGAAACTAGAAGACATATAGTGATGTGGAGCACTGATGGGAGCCACTGAGATGGGCATAGAGACAAAATCAGAAATCACGGTCCTCTAAAGTGGAGACGGAGTCGGGGGAGGTGGAGGATGATTCCGAGCAGCCACTAAAGCTTCCATCATAGTAGTAATCCTCTCACATCCGTCCCTTAAAGTTGTCACCTCTTCACGGAGTTCACGATTCTCTTAATCTAGGCGGTCCATCTTTTTCAACTGATTAGCTCGAGTATTGTACCGCTGAGACAGCTTGTCTAAATGAAGACCGAGAAAGAAATAAGACCCCTGGAGAACTTGTTCAAAGCAAGACCAAGATGCAACATGATGCATGATATGTAAATGCAAATGGGAATATTAATTTTTACTTTCTAAGGAACTTTAAGACATAAGTTGCAAACATAAGAATATCATCTTTCAATGTAAAAAATATCATTTTATTAATAATGTAAAGGATTACAATCCGAAATACAATTTCAATGATCATAAAGAAGAGACGCTAGATCTATGGAACCATATCCGATGACGACCCAACTCCAAGCTGACACTTCTTGCGAATCCTTTTGATCTCTCTTTCGTAACTTCTTTTCATAGAATCCTTCTCTATCACTAGCTGGTCTATAATGCCTTTCCAAATGGCAGAAGTAGGAAGTTGAGTAGATGATGAAATGTTAGAGGAAAATAAATCCTCTTGGCCTCTAGATCTCTTCACAACATGTTGCTTGAGAAATTCTATCAAGTTATCCTTTTCCTTTAGACGCTTCTTCAATTCTACTTTCTCAAGGCGTGAGGTTTGAAATTTGTCTTCCCAACCATCCCTCTCTTGCTTCATCCTATCTAAAGCCTCGTGCAACCCCTCTATGCCTTTAATAGTGGGAGATTTGACCATCACTAAGGACATAGGTCTTTCATAAGTGTATGACATCTTGAATTATATTGCTCTCTTCTTCACTCAACTAGTGTAAGGCTTCAAAGCTACACAATTCCTCAATCCAAACTCATATTTCTCTTTCCTAAGAATATTATGCCAAGCATGCACTATCCTAGCTTTCAACCCTTGAGTGTCCTTCCCTTCTTGTAAAAATAAACCCTCTAATAGAGTGTTATTAGGTTTATCCTTTATACTGAACCCGAGTTGACGTCTTGCCAAAGTCGGATTATAGTTGATTCCTCATTGTGTACCAAGAAGAGGCACCATAGAGAACTCCCACAACTGTCAATAATTTTAATGTCGTTGTAAACGGGAGAACACGAAACTATGCCGTCATTGGTGAGAGACATAAGCCTTTTAGACCACCTTAAACAATCCTTGTTTTCTTGGAAGATAAGAGACAGTGGCAAGTGCGAAATAAACCACTTGTATAGTAAAGGCACACATTAGGTAGAACCCTTTGTATGATAACATAGGTAGAATTCCCCTATTCTTTGCATGCTAACATTAGGTAGATGTTCCCCTTTGTAAATCCTAACACATAGGTCCACATTGCATGACAACTCTAGGGCAGAGCTTCCCCACTTTTAGACCTTCCGTGCATCTCCGATCTTGTGGCATGTCAGTCCGTTCTATTGCAAAGAGGTAACTGCCTAAGACTCGATTCAGCGAGCTACGACACCTACTGCTAGGACGTTGAACACACTCCCCACCCTCCTTTGACACAGTTGGTGTCCTCTTTTGTAAGTCCATGTTCAAATGGAAATCCTTAACCCCTAATTAGCCGAACTACGTTTTGCTCTGATTCTCATTCCAGATGAGATACGTAGGCATAAGACGCGACGTCTTACCGAGCACACTTCTCTTTAACCCATAGGTAGCCGAGCTACGAAGACTCTGATTCTCATACTCAGATGAGATACGTAGGCAGTGGATGCGACATCCTTGCAAGTCATTTTCTTTTAACCTTCCTTTTAGTAAATAGTACTTTAGATATACCTACACCCTTTAGACTAGAACAACACTTATGAAAAGGGCTCCCTAGGAGTACCTAGGATGTTTTGGGTGCTTAAAACCTTCCCATTGCATAACCAACCCCCATACCCAGATCTCTGACATTTTTACTAGTTTTTGATTCGATAAAACTTTTAGGTTTTTGTTTGCTTTCTAACCATTCCTTTGGATAAATAGAAGTGCGGTGGCGACTCGACTTGTATGGTTTACCTTGGATTTAGTCAATATCTCTAATGGTAACGAATACCACGCTATAGAAAAGTGGCGACTCTGCTGGGGACTATCATTTGCCTAGTGGGTTTTGCCTACTTTTCATATTTGTTGTATTGTATGGTATATTGCTTTGTGACATATTTTTGTGCAATTTGAAATTACTGTATTGTATGTAATGATTGAATTGTTTGAATGTTAATTCCTTGTATGCTTGGTGATCTTCGTGAGATGAGTTCTATACCCGAACTCGAGTGCACTTAGGATAGGATAATGGCATAGTCTTGTTGACTTGTATGGAGTTATTCCTTAGCGAGTTGACTTGCAAGCCCATTCACTTGGTGGAGGTTATGTTGGGATCAATAATGTCACACGAGTAGTCGTGGTTAGGCATTACTCTTTCCAATATATGCCTTAGAAGCTAAGGACCTTAGTTTACCACGCACATCTTGGCCTATTTTTAAGACGTAACGCGAAGATCGTTCAAGTGTAAGATTTGATACGATTGTTACGCGATACTACACTCATAAGAGTCTCTCTTGAGAATATTTTTGGAATACGAGTAGTCGTTTATCCGATAATATCCGAAAGATGGGATGATAACTATGGGAACCTCTTGTAGAACATGATTGTCAGGTTTAACCATAGTACACTCCCTTTGGGTGGTTCTTAACCAAGACTCCATGCTCGCGACTCGCAACAAACCCTTGATTTGTGGTTGATCCGTTCTTGTGTATCCTTAATATTAATGGAACTTGGGTGTTGATAAGGTGTAAACCATAATCCATAAAATGGATGATTGATATTAAGGATGACTTGATCCATCCCATGACCTTTGTGTGGTGTGATTTCCTTGATCCTTGAGTGTGATTGTTGCATCCATGCATTCATGCATTCATATACATCCATATCATCAACAATGAGAAAACTTTCAAGGAACTTAAGAGGTTTATTTGCAAATTTTTGGACATGGATAAGCAATGAAGGAATACGAAGAAGTACAGTTTCAAACAACCCGACTTGAAAGAGTTAAGGAGTTTGACATCCTATGTGTTAGATCCATTGAAATTCAAGGCTCGTCATGGGAAGCTTCTGTCTATTCTGGCTACTCAAGTGGATGAAGGTCTAATGAGTGTGTTGGTGCAGTTCTATGATCCCTTGTACCGTTGCTTCACTTTTCCATATTTCCAGCTTTTGCCCACGCTTGAGGAGTATGCCTATCTTGTGGGCATGCCTATCCTAGACCAGTTGTCGTTCAGTGGCTTGGAGAGAGTTCCTTCTTCTCAAGAGATTGTTGATCTGTTACGTATAGATGAATCTATTATTGGTGGTCATATGACTACCAAAGGTGGAATTCATGGTCTCCCGTCTGATTTCCTCATTGATCAAGCTACTATGTTTGGGAAGGCCATGAGTGAGGATGCCTTTGAGGCCATATTTGTACTTCTCATCTATGGGCTAATGTTATTCCCCAACATCGACAAGTTTGTGGATGTGAACGCCATTAGGATTTTCTCTACTCTTAATCCCGTTCCTACTCTGATGGGTGACACTTATTTCTCTTTGCATATGAGGAATGCAAAGGGCGGTGGTACCATTGTGTGCTGTTTGCCTCTGTTGTACAAGTGGTTTATTTTGCACTTGCCTCAGACGCTCGCCTTCAAGGAGAACAAAGGATGTCTACGATGGTCCACGAGACTTATGTCTCTCACTAATGATGATATCTTTTGGTACAACCGTGTATATGATGGTGTGCAGATTATCGACTCTTGTGGTGAATTCTCCAATGTACCTCTTCTTGGTACATGCGGTGGAATTAACTACAACCCTATTTTGGCACGTCGTCAGCTTGGGTTCCCCCTAAAGGATAAACCCAATAACATTCTGTTAGAGGGTGTGTTCTTTCAGGAGGGTAAAGATCCCCAAGGCTTAAAGGGCAGGATGGTCCGCACTTGGTGCAAGATCCATAAGAAAGGAAGGAAGGAGCTAGGTACGAAGCACTGTATCGCTTTGGAACCCTATACCTCTTGGGTTAGGAGGAGAGCTTCCGAGTACCTCATGCCTTATGAGTATCCAAGACCCACACCTTTGGTTGTGGCTGGGCCTTCAACCCTCCCTAGCCAAGGAGTAGAGGAGTTGAGAGACGAAGATCGTTTGCGTGCTTGGATCTATGAACGAGAGGAGTTGCTTCAGCAGATCAGAGAGAAGGATGCTTTGATAGAGTTCCTTGAGCACCAGGTTATTGATGATCATGATGACGCATTGACTTCTCCACTTCCTCAGTCTTCCAAGTTTTGGAAGAGGATGTATGATCGACTCACCAAAGAGAAGGCAGATATGGAGGCAGCCTATGAGAGGGAGGTGAAGAGGCTTCGTGCAACGTATCTTCCGATCTCGAGGGCTTTGGACGATTGCTTCTAGGGATCCATAGAATGTTCATTTTCCTTCTCTCTTGTATTGTATTTGGTTACCAAGACTATAATTCTTTGGCGTAAAACCATTTCCAAATATTAATTGACGTGATATTTCCGTATGTGATAAACGTTTAATATTTCCAAAATTTGCAAATAAGACTCTAAAGTTCCTCTGGTATAAAAATTAAATCATAAGCATTGCATGCATCATGTTTGTCTATTCCTAGGGTTTTATATCTTCTTCTTAATTCTAGTCGGGGTTTTCTTACACTGTTTATCTAATGTGAGACTGGAATCAAGGGGTAGAATACCCTTTGAAATTGATAAACATGTCATTGCATTTGCATATTCATTAGCATGTCATGCATAACAGGTACCGCCGCAGTGTTCTAATCTTGTTTGGTATTCCATTATTAGGATAACTGACTTAGGCATTCACTGATACGGTACCCGAAGGAATCTACAGAGAGCAATGGAAGGTTTACAAGCAGAGCTCGCTGAGATAAGGATTCGCATGAATCAGTTCATGGAAGTGGTCAAAGGAGTGGCTCAGGGACAACAGGAGATTAGATTGTTGGTACAGGGGACTCCCCCTACTACTCAACCGGAGGTTTTGGTTGATCCTCCCGCTGGAGAGGCTAATGGACCCAATGGACTGGGGCCTATCCCAATCCCACATGGAAACCTTGGTCAACAACCCATCCATGATGATCAAGAGGATCAATTCCCCCTGCTTCAGGAGGAATTTGGCATGGGCCATGGTATGGACCCTATGTTTCGGAGACTGGAAGAGAGGTTGAAAGCTGTGGAAAGGCAGAATGATCTTGGTGTGGATGTTGTTGACTTGGGGCTGGTCCTAGGTGTGAGAGTTCCACCAAAGTTCAGAGTTCCAGTTTTTGATAAATACAATGGCAACTCCTGCCCGAAGACTCATGTACAAGCTTACTTCCACAAGATGGTTGCATACTCCGATGACGAGAAGCTACTCATGTACTTCTTCCAGGATAGTCTAGCTAGGGCATCCTTGGAATGGTATATGAGGCTGGATAGAGCCCACATCCGTTGTTGGAGAGATTTGGCTGAGGCCTTCATGAAGCAATATCAGTACAACACTGACATGGTACCTGACAGGACTCAGCTCCAGAATCTGTCTCTCAAGAGCAACGAGTGCTTCAAAGAGTATGCTCAACGCTGGAGAGAGTTGGCTTCCCGTGTTCAGCCTCCGATGTTGGAAAAAGAGATGGCCAACATGTTTATGAACACACTGCCTGGATCTTATTTGAGCGTCTGGTGGGTTGCAACGCCTCGAATTTTGCTGATGTGGTCTCTACCAGAGAGGGTGGAGAACTACTTGAAGACATGTAAGATCCAAAATGGGGTTGGATCATCTTCGAGGTCAAAGAAGCCGTTCTTAGGAGGACAGAAGACGAGAGAAGGGGATGCAAATGCCATATCTTCTTATCAGAACAGGGGTAACCAGAGGAATAACTTTCAGAATTACCATCAACAACCTTATGTTGCAGCAGTGACCATTCCGGCTGCAGCACCAGTGCAACAACAACAACCTCAACGTCAACAAAATCAATACCAACAACAACAGGGTAAAAGACCTACTTATAAATAGAGACAGAGGATGATGGATAGGCGTTTCGACACTCTTCCGATGTCGTATGCCTAGTTGCTTCCCAACCTTTAACATTTGCAACTTATGCAGTTACGCACTTTGGCTCCTCTCGTTGGCAGGCTTCCAATGGGTTATGACGCCAATGGTAGGTGTAATTTCCATTCTGGGGCACCTGGCCACACTATTGAGAACTACAAAGATTTTAAGCACGTAGTTCAAGACCTTATTGATTCAAAGGCCATTAACTTTGCGTTGGCTCCTAATATTGTCAACAATCCCATGCCGCAGCATGGTGGAGCAAATGTTAACATGGTTGAAGGAGAAGCCAAACTAGTCAAGGAGGTGTTGAAGCTGAAGACTCCGCTGTTAGAAATCAAAGAATCCTTGCTAAAGGCAGATGTTTTCCCTGGTTGCGGAAGTAGTTGTTTGGGCTGTGTCGCACAGAGTGGGGGTTGTGTGAAGCTGCAGCAGGGTATCCAAGCCTTGCTTGACGATGGTATCCTCCAAGCTGAAGACTTATCTGCCCAAAGGTCTGTTGAAAGGGTTGTTGAGAATGCAGATGTTGATCCTCTCTTTCCTGAAGATGCTGAAGAATTTACAAATGTTGTTCCTGCTGATTTTGTAATTCCCAATGATGTAATTAATTTTTCGGATGTTGTTGCTGATATCCCAAACATGGTGTTTGATTCTGATGTACTTGCTGAACTTGATTCCGATGTTTCGGATGTTTGTACTTCAATAAATAAGATTTCTGAGTATGACTGTGACGTTGCCAGTATCACAATTTTCTACCCGACCGCTCAGATCAGTGCGCCAGTAGCGCAACCGGTACCACCAGTGCGACCGCATCAATCCACTATGACCATCACGACCCCTGGTCCTTTACCTTTCACCAGTGAAAGGTCCATTCCTTGGCATTACGGGGAGAGTGTGTACACGCATGGTCATGAAGTGGAGCAGCCACTGAGAGTAGAAGAGGTGCAGGATCAGAAGTATGGATCTGGAGTTAAGTTAAAAGATCCCGCAGTGGACAATTTTGGTGGAATCGGGCGATTCACCAGAAGTGGTAGACTATTCTCACCACCGGTTACCCAACCTGATAGTGCTGACGCCGCGGCGAAGGCCAAAGGCAAGCAAGTTGCGAATGAGGGTACCTCTGCACCACAGGCTGGCTATGAGCCTACTTTCGCGAAAGATGTGGATGAGATTTTGAGAATTATAAAGAAAAGCGATTAGAAGGTAGTCGATCAGTTGATTCAGACGCCATCCAAGATATCTATTCTCTTACTTCTGTTGTGTTCGGAGGCACACAGGGAGGCACTCCTGAAGGTCCTTAATGCTGCATATGTGCCTCAAGAGATCTCAGTGAACCAACTAGAAGGGATCGTTGCAAATGTTCATACAAGCAATGGGTTGGGTTTTACTGATTTTGAATTGATGCCAGCTGGAAGCGATCATAACAAGGCTTTGCACATCTCGATGGAGTGTAAAGACACTGTGCTATCCCATGTTCTGGTGGATACAGGTTCCTCTCTCAATGTGCTACCCAAGAGAGCCCTGTGAAGGTTAGATGTAGAAGGTTTGATCTTGAAGCCTTCTGATCTTGTGGTGAGAGCCTTCGATGGTTCTAAGAGGTCGGTGTTCGGAGAGGTAGAATTGCCAATTCAGATTGGATCACAAACCTTTAACACCGTATTCTATGTGATGGATATCATTCCTTCGTATAGCTGCTTGCTGGGTCGTCCTTGGATCCACAATGCTGGGGCAGTCTCCTCGACCTTGCATCAGAAGATCAAGTTCCCGGTCAACGGAAGAATTATCACTGTCTGTGGTGAGGAGGATATTCTGGTCAGTAACCTGTCCACATTCAATTATGTAGAGGTATAAGGTGAGATTCATGAGACACTGTGTCAGGCCTTTGAGGCAGTTCAAGTCAAGGATGCAGCTCCAGTGGAAGTGGTTAAAGCAGGTGCCTCTTTGTCGTCCTTCAAGTAGGCACAGACCTTGGTAAATCCAGGTGTTGCTCCCGGTTGGGGACGTCTGGTGGATTTACCTGTAAAGGAAGACAAGTTTGGGATTGGGTATCAGCCGATATTGACTTCTACAACTTCAATGCCTCGGACTCGTCAGGGGCCAATTACTTTCTCCAGTGCTGGCATTATTCAGTACGGCCAGGTCTCTACAATCAACAAAGAAGATAGGGATAGTGATTGCGACATTGACAACTGGGTTCGTCCAAGGGTCCCGGGTGAAGATCTCCGCAACTGGTGTTCTGAAGAGATTATCCAAGTCACTCTTCTTAAAGAGTAATTTTCTTTGTTTATTCATGCATATCCAAGTCTTACGTTCCTCCCAGGGCGTGATGACTCATTGTAGGGCTCGTCTATGTAGATACCTGCATTTTTTATCATAAATAAAGGACGTCTTTTTGCATTCAAATATTTTGTTCACTGTCTTTCTATTTTTACAGTTTTCAAAAATTAAAAATATAAAAAAAAATATACATTTGGAAATGTTTTGTTTAGTTTCCACTTCTTGTTCACACTCATAAGCACATACCATCACTCATGCAGATGCACGTCACCGGATCCGATTGATAACAATTCTGCTATGGCTCGCTGAGACTTTGAAAATCCAATCTTTCAAGCTGAACAAGAGGGTGATGAAGACTGTGAGCTCCCTGAAGAACTTGTCAGGTTATTAAAACAGGAGGAAAGGGTCATTCAACCGCATCAAGAGTCTGTTGAAGTGATTAATCTCGGCACCGAGGACGCCAAGAGAGAAATCAAGGTAGGGGCTGCTTTGGAAGACAATGTGAAGAAGGGGTTGATCGAATTGCTGTAAGAGTATGTTGACATTTTTGCTTGGTCTTATCAGGACATGCCAGGGCTGGACACAGACATTGTGGTACACCGTTTGCCTCTCAAAGAGGATTGTCCTCCGGTTAATCAGAAGCTCAGAAGAACAAGACCAGAGATGGTTGTCAAGATAAAGGAAGAAGTGCAAAAACAGTTGGACGCAGGGTTCCTAGCGTTACAAATTATCCGCCATGGCTTGCAAATATCGTTCAGTACCTAAGAAGGATGGGAAGGTACGGATGTGTGTCGACTACCGGGATTTGAACAGAGCTAGTCCTAAAGATGATTTCCCATTACCTCACATCGATGTTTTGGTCGATAACACGGCTCAGTTCTCGATATTCTCATTTATGGATGACTTTTCTGGCTATAATCAAATTAAGATGGCACCAGAAGACATGGAGAAGACAACTTCATAACCCCATGGGGCACCTTCTTCTACAAGGTGATGCCGTTTGGTCTGAAAAATGCTGGGGCAACATATCAACGAGCTATGGTAACTCTTTTCCATGATATGATTCATCATGAAATCGAGGTTTATGTTGATGATATGATTGCCAAATCTCAAATGGAAGAAGAACATCTGGTGAATTTGCAGAAACTGTTTGAGCGTTTGAGGAAATTCAAGCTGAGGCTTAATCTGAACAAGTGTACTTTCGGGGTGAGATCTGGAAAACTGCTGGGTTTTATTGTTAGTGAAAAAGGGATTGAGGTGGATCCGGCCAAAGTGAAAGTGATACAATAAATGCCTGAGCCAAGAACAGAAAAACAAGTTCGTGGTTTCCTAGGAAGGTTGAACTACATTGCAAGGTTCCTCTCTCACCTAACAGCCACGTGTGAGCCAATATTCAAATTGTTGAGAAAAGATCAGGCCATCAGGTGGAATGATGATTGCCAAAGGGCTTTCGAGAAGATAAAAGAGTATTTGCAGAATCCTCCAATCCTTATGCCTCTAGTCCCAGGGAGACCGCTGATTATGTATTTGACAGTACTTGATAATTCCATGGGTTGTGTTCTCGGTCAACACGACGAGACAGGTAGGAAAGAGCATGCCATATACTCCCTGAGTAAAAAATTCACAGATTACGAGTCGAGATACTCGATGCTTGAAAGACATGTTGTGCAATTGCATGGGCTGCTAAGCGATTGAGACAATACATGCTGACTCACACAACCTTACTGGTCTCCAAAATGGATCTAGTCAAGTATATATTTGAGAAGCCAACTCTCACCGGAAGGGTTGCTCGTTGGCAAATGGTACTGACAGAGTACGACATCCAGTATACATCCCAGAAAGCCATCAAAGGGAGTATTCTGTCAAACTATCTTGCTCAGCAGCCGATTGATGATTATGAGCCGATGAAGTTTGATTTTCCGGATGAAGACATCATGTTCCTCAAGATGAAAGACTGTGAAGAGCCAATTGTTGAGGAGGGACCTGATCCAGATGAAAAGTGGACTTTAATGTTTGATGGGGCCGTCAATGCCAAAGGAAGTGGAATTGGTGTTGTCATTACCACTCCGAAAGGTGCCCACATGCCTTTCACCGCTCG
The DNA here is from genome assembly GCF_024323335.1 of Lathyrus oleraceus. NCBI lineage: Eukaryota > Viridiplantae > Streptophyta > Magnoliopsida > Fabales > Fabaceae > Lathyrus > Lathyrus oleraceus. Next base: position 297,423,043 of record NC_066580.1, on the reverse strand, counting down.
TCTGACTTTTGAGTGCACCAATAATGAAGCTGAGTATGAAGCCTATATCTTGGGTAATGAGCAAGCCATTGATTTGAGAATCAAGACTCTGGACATCTTCGAAGATTCAGTTCTAGTGATCAATCAAGTGAATGGTGATTGGAATACTCTCCATCCTAATCTGGTCCCCTACAGAGACTACACGAGAAAACTGTTCACTTTCTTTATAACAGTAAGGCTATATCATATACCTGGTAATGAGAACCAGATGGCAGATGCTCTTGCTACTCTTTCCTCCATGATCAAGGTGATTCGGTGGAACTATGCTCCCAAGATCAATGTTATGCGCCTTGATAGGGCCGCGTATGTGTTTGTTGCTGAACTGGTAGTTGATGACAAGCCCTGGTACCACGACATCAAGTGCTTTCTAAAGAATCAAGAGTACCCTGCAGGGGCATCCAAAAATGATAAAAAGACTTTGAGAAGATTGGCAGGCAATTTCTTTTTGAACAAAGACGATGTGCTATATAAGAGGAACTTCGACATGGTTTTGCTCAGATGCGTGGATAGACACAAAGCAAACATGTTAATGCAGGAAGTTCATGTCGGCGGACATACAATGGCTAAGATATTGTTGAGAGCGGGTTATTACTGGATGACCATGGAGTCTGAGTGTTTCAAATATGCTCGGAAGTGTCATAAGTGCCAGATTTATGTTGATAAGGTGCATGTGCCGCTAAATCCTTTGAATGTGATGTCTTCATCCTTGTTTCCATCGACTATTTCACCAAGTGGGTCGAAGCAGCGTCATTTGTGAAGGTCACCAGACATGTGGTTGCCCGATTCATCAAGAAAGAATTCATTTGTCGTTATGGGATTCCCGAAAGAATCATTACTGATAATGGTTCTAATCTCAATCACAAAAGGATGAAAGAGTTGTGCAAGAACTTCAACATTCAACATCACAACTCTTCCCCTTATAGTCCTAAGATGAACGGTGTTGTTGAGGCTGCAAATAAGAACATAAAGAAGATTGTATAGAAGATGGTCGTTATGTACAGAGATTGGCATGAGATGCTACCCTTCGCCTTGCATGGGTACCATACTTCAGTACGTACATTGACCGGGGAAATCCCTTATTCCCTTGTGTATAGTAGGAAGCAGTCCTACCTGTTGAAATGGAGATTCCTTCTCCAAGAGTCATGTTGGATGTCAAGTTAGACGAAGCTGAATGGATTCAAACAAGGTTCAATGAGTTGAGTCTTATCGAAGAGAAGCGAATGGCAGCCATTTGTCATGGGCAATTGTATTAGAGTCGGATGAAGAGCGCCTTCGATCAGAAAGTGCATCCTCGATGCTTCCAAGTAGGAGATTTGGTGTTGAAAAGGATCCTTCCTCCTCGGACAGATCACAGGGGCAAGTGGACTCCTAACTATGATGGACCATATATTGTCACCAAGGTTTTTGATGGTGGAGCCTTAATGCTTGCAACTATGGATGGTGAAAACTTCACTTCCCCTGTGAACTCAGACGTAGTTAAAAAATACTTCGCATAAAATAGACCCGCTGGACGATAAAAAGAATAGTCCAGGCAAAAAAATGGGCATCCCGGAGAACCAAGAAAATGAAAATGGTTCGGGCAAAAGTTAGGGATTAAAAAATGAAAAGATTGTACACCCGGTAAGTTGAAAACCTGAAAGGGCAACTTAGGCAAAAATGGGTATCCCGGTGAATCATAGAAGAATTGGAACCCGATAGAAATCCATTTCACATTGCCATTAGATTAATTTCTGTTTTTATCTGTTGTGCAATTACCTCTTTCCAGGGATTGCTTCCTGATGTAAATACCTATTCAGAGGCCACTCAATCAATAAAATCATGTTATTCAGTACATCTTTATGTTCATTTTCATTTTACTGATTTGTTTGCAAAAATGACGTCCGAATTTTTGATAAACATTGCATCATGAAACATAAGAGCTTTACAGGTACGTGCTTAATAAACATTGAAAATTGCTGTAAATTTTAAGTGCTTTGGATCGTCTATTCAGAACAGGCACACTCGGGGCATTTTCTTAAGGTCCCCATCAAATGATCGCGGATGTTTTTCCTCAACAGTTGGAATTTGGTATCTTATCCCTGCAGAGCTGGTCCGAGCGTTGGATTCTTCAATCCCAGCAGGCTCTCACTGCTGTACTTCCCCAAGCATTTGTTTCAGATTATACACTCCCCAGTTAGAGCCTCGATATTTTGTTATTTGCCAGAACACCGTGTGGTGGGTCATTTCCCCATAGAGTTCTTTATGTTGTGCATCTCCAACAGCCTTTCCAGGGTCCAGAAGATGGTGATCATTTCCCCAGCAGAATTCCTTGCCTCAGCTTGGCGTTCTCTCTAATCAAGCATTTCGCATCCCTGCATGTAGAATCATATTGCATTGCATCCTCCCAAATTGCGTAGCATTTCCATTTTCATGGAGCATTACGCCATTGGAAAATTCAAACATACACATGTAAAGCATAAGACATTCTCGGTATCCCAAGTGATAAGCCAGAAGTTTTGTTTCCAGTACTCAGACTGAAGGTTGTCCATGACTCATCCTTTATTCCCAACAGGGGTCGTTGGCCCACGCGACACCTCAATTATCATTTTCCCTATTTCTGTCGATGCTGACAGGCATGAAAATTTCCGGTATTTAGACCGAAGTGGCATTCAAGCCAATTTTCCGGTATTCAGACCGAAGTGGCATTCAGGCCAATTTTTCAGTATTCAGACCGAAGTGGCATTCAGGCCAATTTTCCGGTATTCAGACCGAAGTGGCATTCATGCCAGTTTTTCCGGTATTCATACCGAAGTGGCATTCAGGCCAGTTTTTCGATGTTCAGATCGAAGAAGTTTCCGACGTTCAGGTCGATGCAACTTGTTGCATTCAGGCCAGTTTTCCGGTATTCAGACCGAAGTGGCATTCAGGCCAGTTTCCCGGTGTTCAGACTGATGTTTGATAGTCTAAAATCTTCTGATACTCAGATCAAAGTCATTTCCAGTATTCAGACTGATGAGTGGCATTCAGGCCATGGTTATTTCTGTGTTACCATTTATTTTGGTATTTAGGATAACATTCTTTTTCGGTGCTCAGACCGACTCTCACCGTACCAGACGAAGTCTTTTTCAAGACCACATCTTTGCCGATTCTGACAGGCATTATAACTTCATTTTTCACTTCGGTGTAAATTTCCAGGCTTTTATTGTATTCAATCCCTTGATACCTCGAAAGTACGAAAGCCGTTGATATCTTCCTTTCAGGTCTCTAGTTGATTGAAGAGGGACAACTGTAATACCCCAAAATTTACCCTTCATTTTTTCTTGGAAGCATGGGATTATGTTTTACATTTCATTACATCATACTAGGTCATACTCATTGCGTACTGCATTAGTGACATGGAAATCAGGGTTTTGATTGATCACTCCTTAACAGAAGGAGCCCACACAAAGAAAGATTGAGAATTGGACTTCATTTTCTAAGTATACAAGTCTTAAGGGTCTCAGGGGGGGTCCAAGTATCTTTTTATGGTCCTCAGTTCATCAGTGAAGGATTCAAAGCTATTAGAGTGTTCATCTGGATTTAATTAGAAATTAGGGTTTCATGCCTACCTACAACAGGCAATGTTTGGTTGGAAGTAGAGGAGCTCATCCATGTCATGATTAGAGAGGCATCTTGGCCTAGGAAGATTCACAATTATCGCAGAAAGATCCATTGGCAATCAGTGCAATCAGTTCCTGATCATTTTGCCCTACAATTAGGGTTTGGTATAAAATCAGTTTATTTCTGATTCTTTGGGTGAAACTGTTTTCCATGGCCCTCCATATGTCCACAAGGGTCTACATACAAAAAATTAGCTCTTTATTTGAGCTAGAAGTGCTTCAATTGATCAATGGAATCGGGAATCAGACAATTTGGGAAAAGTCAACTATGGGGCCAGAAAAGTCAACTCCTGACATTTTGAGAGTGGAATCTCAAAATCCATGGCTAGGGGATCCTAAATGTGAAATTCGATCAAGGTTGGATCATGGATTCATCATTTAATCAGGAATTGGAAAAGTTACTTAATTTGGAAATGGTTGACTTTCCATTTAGGGCAAGTTTTCATGATCGTTGCACTCACTTTAAGCCCATTTTGCATCAAGATAAAAGCTCCATTTGAAACTTTTTCTAACATGAAACTTGTTCCTCTTGTTCCAAGCTTTCGAGAGATATAAAGTTTGCTCCATTTGGGTTAGAATTGAGAAAGTTATGCTTAGTCAAAGTGAGACATTTTTTTAGGACACTTAGAAAAATTTCTAAGTCCAAAATCTTCAAAATTTGTCAAGACTTCTTGGCCAGTTTTCTTGCACTTCAAGGCATTATTTAAAAATACTTTCTTTACAACAATTGTACCTTGCCATGTCCTATTTCACATCCTTTTAGAATCATCTCATTTGGAACCATGGTTTGAGAGATACATTCATTTAAAGTGGGCACCATGACTTGATTTTCTAGGCAGATTTTGGGCCTGGCTGGCCCAATCAGATTTTCTAAGCATGCTGCACAAACCAGTCACGTTTTTTACCTCTTTTGGAAATGCATTAGACATCCATTCACTTAAGTTTGGCCCAAAATAACAACATTTTACACCTCACTTCACACTTTTATTCTTATGGATAAATCACTTATTAAAAAACCCATGAGAACACCTAATCCACCCTATTTAAGAAGTTGAAACCCTAACCCTAAAGGAGCATTTGAATTTCGTGGCAAGGAGGAAAAGCTTCATCACATATCAGATTCCATTCCACTTCTATTTTCCATTAGGTAATCATCTCTTCCATGACCATGTTTTGATATATCTACGCTTGCTTACCATGTTCATCACCATTAATCCTTCCATTTTCATATTTCTTTTTCTTATTTAAAATATTTTCCTCATCCATAAAATTACCCAAAAATATTTTTCACTTTTCTTAACGTTATATTTAATTTTATATAATTTTTATTTTTGTATTTTTTAAATATTAATATTTTATTTTAATTATTTATTCAAAATGGTCCATTTTAACATACTTTTTTTATTGATTTTATTTTTATGACTTAAAATTATTGTTAGAAATTGATTTTTGGGATGAAGGTTGACCACTGTCTCATGGTCAACCTTATCTTTTCTTGGAATTTTTTTTCACATTTTCAATTTATTTTGGATTTATTTTTGACCTAGTTTGGTTGGTTGACTTTTAATTTGACTTCTAATTTATTTTAATTAATTCACATACCAATTTTCATTATTTTTAAAATCTTTTTGGGGTATGATGATGTCCTTACCCCACCTTATTCAGTTTAATTTTTCATAATTTTCTTGATTAATTTACTATTTATTCTTGATTTATTTCTAACCTAGTCTTATTAATTGACTTTTGGTTTGACCTATGTTTTGTTTTAATTAATTCACTAGCAAATTTTCATTATTTTTAAAATCTTTTTGGGGGATGATGATGTCCTGACCCCGTCTTATTTAGTTTAATTTTTCAAATTTTTTTTGATTAATTTGCTATTTATTTGTTATTTTTTTAATTTGACTTGAATTTTCAGTTGACTTCTTTATGATCGATGTTTGCATTAGGGATTGCTTATGGCAATTGAAGAGATCTTTTGATCTTCCCTTGTTCATCTCACATGCCATATATTAGGGGCCTTTTACCTTGATTTTCTTTGGTCCTTACCTCATTTCCTGATTAAATTATTCAGTGGACCCTTCGTGTGCATATTTTCATCTGTTTGATTCATCTGTTATCTTTTATACTTGTTTCTCTCATTCATGCTTTCCGTTGCTTGATTATTTAACATGTTCATACTCCCATGCATTGTTTAAATGCTCCATTATTTGATTCTTTGGTTTGATTATATATTGTTTATTTATCCGATCTGATTGATAAATGTTGCTTACTTGTATGATGTATGAGGCATATATTCTTATTGTTTGTTTGCCATGAACAATCCCCATTCATAACAAATGTACCCGTCTCCCATAAAGTGTATAATATTTATTTCTTTATTTCTTTAGTCACTTGTTAATACAAGAATTAAAACGAACATCCGATAACCATTTCAAAATAAGATCAAAAGCTCTATCCAACGTCGAGTAATCATTTTCAAAACTTAACAGAACCAGCACGAATTCATCCATCCTCTTGTAAGTCGATTGCCTCAGGCATCACCATCTACCTGTAAGTCGACTGCCTCCGGCATCGCCATCTACCCTTATCCGTAACTCCTCTTCGTGCTCCATCCATCGACTCTTGTTCCATTTAGGTAGCACCGATTAGGTAGAACCCTTTGGATGATAACATAGGTAGAATTCCCCTATTCTTTGCATGCTAACATTAGGTAGATGTCCCCCTTTGTAAATCCTAACACATAGGTCCATATTGCATGACAACTCTAGGGCAGAGCGTCCCCAATTTTACACCTTCCGTGCGTCTCCGATCTTGTGGCATGTCAGTCCGTTCTATTGCAAAGAGGTAACTACCTAAGACTCGATTCAGCGAGCTACAACACCTACTGCTAGGACGTTGAACACACTGCCCACCCTCCTTTGACACAGCGGGTGTCCTCTTTTGTAAGTCCATGTTCAGATGGCAATCCTTAACCCCTAGTTAGCCGAACTACGTTTTGCTCTAATTCTCATTCCAGATGAGATACGTAGGCATAAGACGTGACGTCTTACCGAGAACACTTCTCTTTAACCCATAGGTAGCCGAGCTACGAAGACTCTGATTCTCATACTCAGATGAGATACGTAGGCAGTGGATGCGACATCCGTGCAAGTCATTTTCTTTTAACCTTCCTTTTAGTAAATAGTACTTTAGATATACCTACACCCTTTAGACTAGAACAACACTTATGAAAAGGGCTCCCTAGGAGTACCTAGGATGTTTTGGGTGCTTAAAACCTTCCCATTGCATAACCAACCCCCTTACCCAGATCTCTGACATTTTACTAGTTTTTGATTCGATAAAACTTTTAGGTTTTTGTTCGCTTTCTAACCATTCCTTTGGATAAATAGAAGTGCGGTGGCGACTCGACTTGTATGGTTTACCTTGGATTTAGTCAATATCTCTAATGGTAACGAATACCCTGCTACACAAAGCACCAGACGAAACAAACAATAATAAACAATAACAAACACAATATACAAAAAAAAAACAAAGATGGGCTTAACCCACTAGGGACTATTCCCCAACAGAGTCTCCACTTTTCTGTAGTGGTAAAAGTTTTGAGATTAAGCTTTTAATTAACTTAACTCGCAAAGCAAGAGTCGCCACTGCGCTTTTATTGTTTTCAAAGGAATAGGGAAAAAGTACGAACAAAACCCAAAGAAGTTTTAAAACCAAAACTAATAAAAATAGAACAAGGGTCCAGGGGTTAATTATGAAAAGGAAAGGTATTAGCACCCTAAAAACCCATGTAACTCCATGGGAACCTCTTTTAAAATATGTACATTTTGGGAAAAGATTGGATAGATGGGAAAAGAAGTATGTTTTCTTTATTTTTATGTTTGCTAAGACTTTTTGAATTCTCTTGCCTACGTACCCACAAAGTGCAATGGGGGATCAAAACCTCGTAGTCCGTGGTAAAAATAACAAAGGGAGTTTGTTTTTGATTCCTTTTTATGGAAAAGTCATTTTGTCATTTTAAGGAGAATGCTCAACTAGTCACCCACAAGTATGAGAACTTTGCATCATCATGGGAATGGCTCCAACTTCGATAAGGATCAACAAGTATGCCACTATCTCCCACAGATGCAAAAGAATTATCATCAATACTATGGATATAGGAGAGTCATATCTCGACTATGGAAATGACTCATAACTAATACTTTGAGAAAAAAGTTTTAAAAGGAAAAGTGCACAAGGGCACAAAATGGTTTAAATGAGTTATGCATTTTTTAGTCTTTTGAAATTAGTCTGAGTATGCTTAAGATGAATTAGCATTTATTGGGAAAAAAGGTTTTGAAAATCACTTGAAAAAAGTCAAGATTTATTGATAAAGTGGTTCAAGTTTGAAAGCAAGAAGGTTTTGAAGAAGAGAGAAGATTTTGAAAATTAAAGATGGGGTGGAGAAGAAGATACTATCCTAAAGCATAGAGTTAACAGCTAGGGAGGAAAGATCTAACCAAGAAATAGCAAGATTTATTACATAAGTCAAGAAAGAATTCCCTCATATGGGTTGATCCCCAACCAAGTCAAATAAGCAAATTATAACCCATCCATCAGATGAAACCAAAGTAACTCAACCAAGTCTTCAAAGGTAGTCCCAAGTCAAAGGTACCGGATGGATTCCAAGGTCTCAAGTCACAAGTATAAAATCAAAGGTCAATCTCCTAATTCTAAGTCCATAACTCCATAATAATTACAAAGATAGTCACCACAAGTCCATGAGTTAGGAGAAACAAGATCATTTTAGATTTTTTTCTTTATTAGTGTTTTCTTTACAAGGATATAAAGAAAGGTCTAAATAGACAATGAACAAAATGGCATAATAATAAACAATATGATATGAAATTCTAAACATAAAGTATAAAGTAAATGACATAAAATAAGGGCATAAAGTAAATGACATTAAAATGGAAGTTAATACAAGTGAAGAGTTAGTAAGGGATGTTAGTAAAGATGGAAAGATGTTTTTGGTCATTTTTTGGAGAAGCCTCAACTATCCACTCATAAGCATGAAAATATGAACCAATACATCATTTGTGAGAAGGGCTCCAACTTGTATAAAATCAAGAAGTATGCCACTAGCTCTCACAAATGGAAAAGGAGCAACATTTTCATACAATACCATGAGGAATAGGACACTTACAATCTCACTTATAAAAATGCCATTACTTTTGGGACAAATTTAGCACTATGTTAAGCAATCGTAATTGGACTTAAGTAGAAGTCAAAACTATCTGAGGTCGGTCAATAATAATGTCTGTGTTAATACATGCTAGAGAAATGATATGTAAATCATTTTCCTAAAGCCATGACACACAAGAGAAGAAAGGGGGGATGATCAAGCAGAAAGGCTATGAGGATTGTCCATTACGTCTATCCATATTTCATGATACCTAGGATGAACTTATGCATCAATCCAAAGTACCTTAAATGATCCATGATCAATTAGGAGGTAGATTTGAAATGATGAAAGTTCATCAAACACCAATCCATACATCATGAACAAGATGGACACAAGCCATCCAATTGATCAAAGGGAAAAGAAAGAGATGAAGAAGAGAGACACAAGAGAAGTCAAACCCATATTGGATCAAAAATTTGATCCAATCATCATCAAAATCAATTATCCATTTTGGTGGATGAGGGTTTTCACCCCATCTTGCAAATCCTTTTAATATCTCTTTCAGAGTTGCTCTTCATGGCATCCTTCTCCATCACGAGTTGATCTATAATGCTTTTCGAAACACCGGAAGTAGGAAGATTAGTATATGATGAAATGTTATAGGAAAATAAATAGTCTTGGTTCCTTGACCTCTTCATAGCACGTTGCTCAAGCAACTCTATCAAGTCATCATTTTCCTTTGAATACTTTTGCAATGCTATCTTCTCGAGGTTTGAAGCGTGAAACTTGTCTTCCCAAGTATCCTTCTCTTGCTTCATCCTATCCAAAGCTTCTTGCAACTCCTATATGCCTTCAATATGAATAGTGGGTGATTTGACCACTACTAAAGACATAGGTCTCTCATAAGCATAAGGCATTTTGAATTCTTTTGCTCTCCTCTTCACCCAACTAGTGTTAGGTTCCAAAGCTACACAATTCTTCAATCCAAGCTCACTTTTTACTTTCCTATGAATATTGTTCCAAGCATGCACCATACTAGCCTTTTATCTTTGAGTGTCTTTCCCTTCTTGGAAAAATAAACCTTCTAATAAAGTGTTATTAGGTTTGTCCTTCATAGCGAACACAAGTTGACGTCTTGCTAAAGCCAAACTATAGTTGATTCCTCCTTGTATACCAAGAATAGTCACATTAGGGAACTCCTCACACATATTAATAATATTGACAATGTCATAAATAGAAGAATACCAAATGATGTCATCATTGGTGAGAAATATAAGTCTTTGAGACCAACTTAAACAACCCTTGTTTTCTTATAGAAAACTATGACAAGTGCGAAATAAACCACTTGTACAGAAAAGGTGCACAATAGATAATAGTTCCATTTCCCTTATAAGTCCTATTATGAATGGAGAAATAGGTGTCACCAAGCAAAGTTGACACAAGATTCCAAACCAAAAAGATCCTAATAGCATTAACATCAACAAAATACTCAATGTATGGAAACAAGACTAAACCATAGATGAATAAGGCAAGAATAGCTTCAAAGGCCACCATGCTATGAACATTAGCAAAACAAAAGGATTTCTCAATCAGAAATTTTGAAGTCAACCCTCAGATACCTCCTTTGATAGTGAGATTAATATCTATATCATATTTATTCAGGTGAATAGCTCTAGTAATAACTTGAGACTCTAGAACCCATTCCAAACCACAAAAATGAACCATATCAGAAATTGGTATACCCAAAAGATAAGCATACTCCTCCATGGTAGGAAATAACTAATAATCAGGGAAAGTGAAGCACCGGTAGACAGGATCATAGAATTGAATCAGAGCATAAAGAATACCATCTTTAACATCAGTAGATAGAAGAAACAAATGTCTTCCAAAACAGTCTCTGAAATCCTCAGGATCATCCATAAAAGAATCTAGTTTTCTCAAATCCTTAAGATCAGGACATCTTAAACTATATTTCCCATTATTGCTTCTTCCAATATCCATGGTCAAAAATATCAGCGATGTTTGCAAATAGAATCTTGTAGCGGTAAATCCATGACCATCAAGCTATGGATAAACTTGACATCAATAAAACCAGAGTCGCCACCCCGTTTTTATTGTTTCTAAAGGAAAAGGGAGAAAGTACGAACAAAACCCAAAGATAAGAAGTTTTCAAATAAAAACTAATAAAATGTCAGAGATTACAGGTAAGGGAGTTACTTACACAAGAGGAAGGTATTAACACCCAAAGTGTCATATGTACTCCTAGGGAGCCCCTCTTTTTTATGTGCAAGTGTTTTTGTTGAAAAGATGTTTGATAAAAATGGAATTGGGGGATGAGAAAAGAATTCGTTAATTATATTTTTATGTTTGACAAGACCTTATATCTTATGCCTACGTACCCACATAAAAATGATGGATCAAAACCCCACAGTTCGTGGTAAAAATTTCAAAGAAGTTGGTGAATTGATTTTAACAAAAGTTTAACAGAAAAGGCACAAAAAGGCCAAAGACTTGAATGAGGTTATTAGTTCTCTTCGTCTTTTGAAATTAAAGTCAATATGGCCAAGTTCATTTACAAGTTTGATTTAAGAAAATGTTTGAAAATTCAATGGTATAATGCCAGAGATTCTAATCACTAAAACATGTCTAAGTTGAAAACACGAGCAAAGAAGATTTTGAAAAGAGGGAGAGGTTTTTTTTAAATTAAAGAAGTGGGAGGAGATGAAGAGACTACCCCAGACGAAAATTAAAAGTTAAGCGTTGAAAAGATCTGACCAATGGGATGCAATCCACAAGACAAGAATGTCAGAAAGAAACCAATTTCCTTTGGACTTTTGAGCAGACAATAAGCATAAGCAATATCCAAGTTTTTATATGAAGGCCAAGGCATCAAATAAAGATAGCGATAATTTCCAAGCAAGCACTCCAATAGCTAGAAGTCTTTAGTGTCTTCAAATGTATCAGATGAAAATATTCCTTGGCAAACTCTTAGAAAAAATCATCAAACATAAACAATAATAAAAATATAAGTATCAAGCACAGAGAAAAAATGACAGATGAACCAGGAGCACTCGAGGTTTACATCAGATGAAAAGTACAATCAAGGATAGCTCAGTCTCAAATAGTGGCATTGGCCAAGTCCTTAAAGCATAGGAAAGATTGCCTATCATAAGTCCAAAGTTCATATCAAGTCCAACAGGTCACCAAGATATTTTTTAGGAATTTTGTTATTATTAAATATTTTAGGGTCCTAAGACCACAAACAGAACAAAATCACAAGCACACAATATATACAATCACAAGATATGGCTCCAACGAGCAAAGTTAAAAGAACTGAAACATATACAAATTGCATGAAATGTAAATGGAAATGAACGATAAAGGTACTGAAATTTAAATTGCATTAATTAAATGGCTTGAAAATAAAGCAACATAAATAAAAGCTTAGTAAAATGTTAGTGAATATTTCAATTTGTTTAAGACATTCTTTGGAGAACACTCAACCATTCATTCACAAGTATGAAGACATGAACAAAGACATCATCCATGAGAAGGGCTCCAACTTTGATAAATCAACAAGTATGCCACTAACTCTCATGAATGGAAAAAAAAGGTCAAGTCTTCACACAATTCCATGAATAATGGGAGACTTACAATCTCCCTTACAAGAATACTATGCCTTTTGGGACAAATTTAGCTCTATGTTAAGCAATCGTAATTGGACTTAAATAGAAGTCACAACTATCTGAGGTCTGGCAATAAAGATATTGGTGTTAATGCATGTTAGAGACTTGATACAAATAACCAAGCTCCTAAAACATACCACACACAAAAATAAAGTGTGAAGGGCCTATCTCAGTCAGGCTCATGTTGATTCATCTGACACAAAGTCATTGGTGAATCAACTAGCATTTGACTTGAAGATAATTCTTTTGTGAATAATGGATTGGGGAAGAATTGGGATGAAGATAAAGAGAGGAGAGGAAATATAAACCCAAATTGATCACAGGAGGAGATTCATCTGAACAATACTATTCATTCATCTTGGGGGATGAAATGTACATTTCATCAACCCCCCAAATCCAATAGTATTGATCAAATAAAAGTTCAAATCAACCACAACCAAGGCCAAACAAAAAGTCAAATATCACAAGGTCAATCAAATGGCTCACCAATATTTTTAATCAAATAAACAAATAAAAATCAATTTTAAAATGAATTAAAATGTATTTTTAAATGGACAAAACCTGAAATCTTTTCAAATCACCAAATAAATGGCCAAGGCATTTATCCTAGGTCAAACAAGGTCAAAGGACCTTAGACAAAAAAATTTAGAATTTTTGGAAAGTCAGAAGTAATTTAAAATATTCAAAAACAAGTCAAAAATGATTTAATTCATAAAAAATATCAAAGTCAATCCAAAAAATGATTTTAATTCAAAATATGGAATAGGAAAATATTTGAAGATTTTTGGTGAGACTCCTATCTTTTTTGAATAAAAAATGAAATTTCTATGAATTAAATAAAATGAATGGATTAAACATAAAATCAGAATAAAAAAATAAAAAATATGGGCCACCAGATCTCCCTCATAAATTTAGGTGGTAGATCTGATGGCCAAGCGCATAACATTCATGGTACACCTCAGTCAACGCGCTTGTAACACGAGTCATCTGAACCAATGCCCAAGATTAGAACGTGGGAAAATGATCTGATGGATAGGGATCCGGTCATCTTCTTCGGTGGACCTTACTGGACTGGTCCACTACCAACTTCCATGAAAATGAAAAGTGTATACACAAAATCTGCTCTCCAAACCCTCAAATTCTCACTATATTGAAAGATATGTGAAATTCAAAATTGAGGAATATAAACTGAGTCGCTTCAATTTGACCTTAAAGCAACTCAATCTTGTTGCCTACATTGGTAGGACTTTATCCAACCAAAATGAGAGAATTGAGGGAGGATTTAAGAATAAAAGTTTCACAAAATTCACCTTCTGTTTGCAGTGATGAAGCTCGATCTTGATCTCATTTTGCTTGGGATTGCTTCTATTAGCTTGTAGGAGATGATTTGGATGCAAAAGTGCTTTGAATTCTTGGAGTTTTAATTCCAAAACATAATCAGAATCAAAACTCGATTTCAAGAGAAATGTTCAAGAAATTCTATGAATGAAGGGACAGAGTATTTGCAGGTCAAAGCTTGGCCCAAGGGTCCTGGCTTCTGAGCAGAATGAGTTGCATTTATCGACTTCCCAATTGATTTTCACACACTTCCATTCAAATGCCAAAAATAGCAACTCTAGTGTGCATGGCTACATGGGCATGTAACAAGGCCCAAATAATGATTGTAATGAGTCCAAAATCATGCGCAAGTGATGCTGAAAGCAGTTCATGAGGCCATGCATTGTTGGTTGAAAGTTGATCAAAAATGTTTCCAAATAGGGCCATGTAAAGTAACCATGTGCAAGTCCCTCAAATTTGATCCAAATGCCATGATCTTGGACTCTTTGGAAAGGTAACATGAAGGGGAACAACATTATTATTGAAACTTTTTCCATTTTGAGCTTGGATCATGATGAAATGTGATGTGGAAGTTGTAGCTCTTTCAATCCTCTTCAATTTGATCAAAGCTTTGACACCATTTGAATCTTACATGAGGGAGTTATGGATTTTAGAAGTTGCGAAAAATTTCTTGTTCAATGATGATGACCCAAAATGATCTATAATGTTTCCTCTTAGTACATGCCCATACAAGTGAAATTTGAATTTTCTCAAAGAATAAACGTGGTAGAAGAGAATGGATGCACACATTACCTACATAAGGATTGAAACTACACTAGAAATATTTTTGGTATTTTGGTTAGTAAACAAAGGAAAATAAAGTATTATACAATAAAATGTGCTTCGTGATCTCTCCCAATTCAAACTCAATGAATGAAGGATAAGGAGGCTACCAAGGTGCGATCCAAAAGTCAATGCAAATGATGAGATAACATGAGGGATCTTAGGGTCAAAATTGGGGTCTTAAAACTTCCCCTATTTAAGGACATTCTATTTGAGGATGTGAAGGTTAAAATCTTCTTATCAACTTGGTAGAACGGACATAAATATCAACATCAAGAAGCAAATTTTGGTCCCTAAGAGAACTCATGATGTATATGAGATGAATGAAAAAATAATCTTTGTGGGGAATATATTTCCACAAAGGAACAAAATCCATAGAGAATGAAAATAAACAGGAGCATAATTCATTCCATAAAGAAAACTCACTAAGGAGACAAAGACACTGGGGGATATAATGATATGCGTAGGCCAGAATACGACTTAAAAACTGCTGGAGACACGAGGGGATTCCATGAAAGCAAATCAATGGAAAGACTTGGACTGGGGAAAAATGAAATCTGCAAGGGGAAGAGATTAGATCAGAACAAAGCCAAAATACTCACACAAAAGGAAATTCAATTTCACAATGAAATACAAACCCAAACTCAACTACGGAAGAAAGACTTTAATACAGGAGTAAAAGAGATATATTATCTACCACCGGTTACTGGGTAGGAAGATAATATACTCGGACAGAGGGACATCCGTTATCGGTTAGGGTAAACATATCAAGGATGACGTTCTGAGGAAAACAAGGAATATTCATTACCGGTTACTGGGTAAGAATAGCCTAGTAGGGAAAAGAACCCAAATAGGAATTACAACTACCTTTTTATTCGGCAGAAGATGAAAGAGAGAGTATTCGTCACTAGTTAAAGTGAACATATCAAGGATAAACTCAAAGGAAGAATATCATCATCGGTTAGGATGAATATATTAAAGATAAACTATCAGGGGAAAGGGGGAGAATATCAATTATCGGTTAAGATAAACATATAAAGGATAGACTACCAAAAGAAATAGGATTTACAACTACCGGGTACTGGGTAGAAGACCAAATAGAGAGTATCTGTCACTGGTTAAAATGAACATATCAAGGATAAACTCAGAGGAGAGAATAGGATTTATATCTACCATTTACTAGGTAGAATACCGCAAAAAAGTGAAAATCCGTCACCGATTAAAGTGAACATATCAAGGATAGACTCTCTTGGGCGAAGAAGGGTTTACAACTACCTTTTTACTGGGTAGAAAACCAAACAGGAAGAGCATCCATCACTAGTTAAGATGAACATACCAAGGATAAACATGCTGGGAAAACGAGAAAAAAGAATCCGCTGGAGAAATGAAAGGAGTAAATTACCTTTTACCAGTTACTGGGTAAACAACAGGTAAAATACTCATCACTAAGAAGGATATTACCAATTACTGGGTAATAAACTCTTGGAGACCAAAACATCTATGTTGGTAAGAACTGGAAAGAAACGCTCAAACAAGACTCAACCCAATGAGGATATAACTCGAGGGGAGTGGTTCTATCCAGATAATGAACTGGGGAGGAATTTGAAATAGCAATCATCCACGAGGAAATAACTCAGTGGGGAGGGAGAAAGAATAAACTCTTTCTGCTCAAAAGGGGCTGACTCTCTGCAATTGAAGGAGGACAGACACACCAAATCTGTTTGGGGAAATAATATTGCCAAAGCAGGAAACCAGAAGAAAGGCCAATGCGTCAAAATGCACAATGAAATATCTAATGTTGTATTTTATACAGGAATATACATGGGTATGTATATGATCATGATGATAAACAAGCACAAAGGATACAAACATGAAGATCTGAATCATCACAGTTAGATACTGGGCTAATTTCAACAAGATGGGAACACCAACTGAAGAACCTACTAGGGATGAAAATAAATCACCAAGGATAAAGACATGGGGGACATGCATTCAGCCACAAACTGTTGAAACTCATAGTTGTGCGAAATATATATATCAGTAGCAAAAGAGGATCAGAACAAATCCAACACAAAGTCAAATCTCAAAAGAGGAGGAGATACTGCTAGGGGATAAGCCAAGATTGTCAAAGACCTTTCTTAAAACTCAAACTCCTTAGGGAACGAAAGTGATGCTGAAAACATCAACCGATATATTGAGGATAAGGAAAATATGCTGAGGATCCATATCTCAAGTTGAGGGGTATATATACTTGGAAGCAACAAGTCGATATTGCAAGGAATTTTAGGTCAACACCATATCAAATGGGAGACAACCCTGTAAGAGACAACTGGAATACTGCTTAGAATCAAAATACTGCCTGAATGAAGAGAACTTCTATGAGAAGATGGAACTATGCCAGGGATCTGAGTCACAACAAGAGGAAAAACTCTAAGGGGGGAATCAGGTAACTTGATGGGGATTCCATAAAAAATCAACTTTGTGGGGCTTCACTTGGGACACACAATCTTCCAGGACAAATCAAAGGCCAAATGAGTATACAAATCAACAACAAATTCCTCAAAAGGAAAGTTATAGTCATCAAACCATTCTTGGTGATTGAGAAATAAACCAATTCCAAGGTACAAGAATTATCAACCGAATCTGCATACTCATGAAGGGGTGAAGTTGACACAACTATGCAATAAACAAATAAAGGTGTTGAGGATATGGAAACCAAATAAAGGTTTCACAAAGATCCATGGTTCATTCAGAAACACATATGCAAACTCAGAGTGAAAACTATAAAGCTTCAGCTAGGGGGAAGGATGAACTGCAAAGGGAACAAGACATCATATCTAATGGAGATAAATGATGAACTGCCTGGGGAGCAAACCATCAACTCTACTGGGGATGAACGAAGAACTATTGAGGAGGCAAAGTCATCAACCAAATTCTTGGGGAAGACAACAATGCTACACATCTCAAGACCTACCGTCCTTAGATAGTTGTTTGATATTCCTTTTTTGAAATTGATTAATCTTAAAGTAAATGCCTTATTATTTCAAGGGAAATGATTATTCATTAATTTATTTATTTCAAAATTATCATCATAAAAATTTAATTTTATTAAAGCAGAAACAAATAAGAATAAGAAATAATTGGATAAAATCTCAACTTTATTTAGTAAAATGGTAGTCCGTAAATGGCGGGACTCCATGGATCTTTACAAAGTTTGAAAATGGTAATTTACATGGAAAAAGGGCTACGTTGAATACAATAATCACTACTCTCCCTACCAACTTTGAAATCCTTCAGTTGAGAATCATGAATCAGAACCAAATGACTGTTCAATTTTGCTCAACGATCAGGACCAACCGAATGCATTTACTTGCCATAAATTCCTAATTTTTTCCTAGATTTCCCCAGGATGGGGGTACTCAATCTAGTAGGATAAATTTTTCTATTTTTGTCTCTAACTTTTGCCCGGATCGCCCTTTCGAGTTTTCAATCCACTGAGACGCTCATTTTTGCCTAAGCCGCCTTTTCAGGTTTTCAACTTAGCGAGCTTTTCATTTATTTTTTTAGGAGAATTATTTCTTGACTGCATCGGCATTCACATGACGTGTCAACTCTTCACCATCCATAGTTGTAAGAATTAATGCACATCCTAAATAGGCTCTCTTAACAACATATGGGCTTTCATAATTAAGAGTCCATTTTCCCCTAGCATTAGGTTTAAAAGATACAATCTTCTTGAGCATGAGGTCAACTTCTTGGAACATACGAGGATTGACCTTCTTATCAAAAGATTTCTTCATTCTCTGCTGATATAATTAACCATAACATGTGGCAGTCAATCTCTTCTCTTCAGTCAAATTGAGTTGGTCAAACCTGGTCTGACACCATTCAGCTTTGATCAACTTGGATTCCATCAAGAAATGCAATTACGGGATCTCAACCTCCACGGGGAGCATAACTTCCATGCCATAAACAAGAGAGAAAGGGTGTTCCCATGTTGAAGTAAGGACAGATGTACGATACCCATGCCAAGAAAACGGGAGCATCTCATGCCAATCTTTGTACGTCACAACCATCTTCTGGATAATCTTCTTGATGTTCTTGTTCGCAGCTTCAATAGCGCCATTCATCTTGGGTCTGTAGGGAGAAGAATTATGATGTTCAATCATGAAGTCTTTGGAAAGAGCTTCCACCATATTGTTATTAAAGTTTGATACATTATCAGTAATGATCTTACTTGGCACACCATAACTTCATATAATCTAATTCTTGATAAACCATAGCACAACCTGCTTGGTCACATTTGTGTATGATGTCGCTTCAACCCATTTTTTGAAGTAATCAATAGCCACTAAAATGAAATGATGCCCATTCGATGCTTTGGGCTCAATCATGCCAATCATATCAATTCCCCATATGGATAAGGGAAAGGGAAAGGAAATAACGTTCAACAATGTCAAAGGAACATGAATCTTATCGGCATATATTTGACACTTATGGCCTTTCTTCACAAACTTGCAACAATCAGATTCCATTGTCAGCCAATAATAACATGCTCTCAACATTTTCTTTGCCATAGCATGTCCATTGGAAGGAGAACCAAAGGAACCTTCATGGACTTAAGTCATCAACAAGTCTGCTTCATGTATATCCATGCATCTGAGCAAAACAACATTGAAATTTCTCTTATAAAGCACATCACCATTCAGGTAGAAGTTACCAGCTAATCTGATCAAAGTCTTCTTATCTTTCAAAGACGCCCCAGATGGATAAATCTGACTTTGGAGGAAACATTTGATGTCAAAATACCATAGCTTTTCATCTTTGACTTCTTCACCAGCAAACACAGAAGTGGGCCTATCAAGACACATCACAGTCAGATTGGGAACTTCATTCCAAAACTTAACCACAATCATGGAAGCCAACGTTGCAAGAGCATTTGTCATCCGGTTTTCATCTTGAGGGATATGATGAAATTCAACTTTTGTAAAGAATTTTGAAATCCTCCTCGCATAATATTTATACATATTAAACCCGGTTGATTCATCTCCCATTCACGTTTGATCTGATTAACACCCAAAGTTGAATCTCCATAGACGTCAAGATATTTAATTCTGAGATCAACGACCTCTTTGAGCCGAATAATACAAGCTTCATACTCAGCCATATTATTTTTACATTTGAATGTCAATCTAGCTTTAAACGGAAAATGAGTTCCTTGAGGAGTAATAATCATTGCCCCAATTCCATTACCATACGAATTAACAGCTCCCTCAAATACCATGCCCCAACGGGAACCAGACTCTAACCCTTCTTCAAGCAATGGTTGATCACAATCCTTCATATTCAAGTATCGAAACTCTTCTCCAAGAATATCATACTACACTGACTGATAATCTTTAATAGGTTGGTGAGCCAAATGGTCAACCAAGATAGTACCTTTAATAGCTTTCTGAGATCAGTATTCAATATCATACTTTGATAACAACATCTTCAAACGGGTGATCCTCCCAGTTAAAGCAGGCTTCTTACAAATGTACTTGATTGGATCCATTTTGGATATCATCTAAGTAGTCTGATTCAACATATACTGGCGCAGACGCTTAGCAGCCCAAGCCAATGTGCAACATGTTTTCTCAAGCATAGAATATCGAGACTCACAATCGGTGAACTTCTTACTAAGTTAGTAAATTGTGTATTCTTTCTTTCCATATTTGTCTTGCGGACCAAGAACACAACCCATACTCTCTTCCAACACAGTTAAATACATGATCAAAGGTCTTCCTTCAATATGAGGAGACAGAGTCAGAGGCTCAAGAAGATACTTGTTGATACTTTCAAAAGCTTTTTGGCAATCCTCGGTCCAATCAAAAGACCGATCTTTCCGAAGGAACTTATATATTGGTGCACATGTGGCAGTTATATGCGATATAAATATTGAGATATAGTTCAAGCGGCCAATAAAACCTCTGACTTGCTTCTCAGTTTTGGGCACAAGCATCTCTTATATTGCTTTGACCATGGCAGGATCAACCTCAATACCCTTCTCACTAACAATGAAGCCCAACAGCTTCCGAGAGCAAACACCAAAAGTACACTTATTGGGATTCAAGCGGAGTTTATACTTCCTCAAACGCTGCAATAACTTCAACAAATGCTCAACATGCTCTTCTTCATCTCTTGATTTAGCAATCATATCATCAACGTAAACCTCAATCTCTTTATGCATCATATCATGGAAAAGAGTGGTCATGGAACTCTGGTATGTTGCATCAACATTCTTTAAACCGAAAGGCATCACTCGATAACAGAATATTCCCTAAGGTGTAATGAATATGGTCTTCTCCATGTCTTTGGGTGCCATCTTGATCTAATTATAACCATAAAATTCGCCCATAAACGAAAAGACTTTGAATTTAGTTGTATTGTCTACCAACATATCAATGTGTGGCAGAGGAAAATCATCTTTTGGACTGGATTTATTCAAATCTCTGTAATCAACACACATGCAGACTTTTCCATCTTTCTTAGGAACAGGAACAATATTGGCACAACATCGTTCGCCCAAAACACAACCCTTAACCCGTAGTTAGCCGAACTACGCTTTGCTCTGATTCTCATTCCAGATGAGATACGTAGGCATAAGACGCGATGTCTTACCGAGCACGCTCCCCCTAACCGATAGGTAGCTGAGCTACGAAGACTTTGATTCTCATATTCAAATGAGATACGTATGCAGTGGATGCGACATCCATGCGAATCATTTTCTTTTAACCCCCCTTTTAATAAATAGTACATTAGATAAACCCACACCCTTTAGACGAGAACAACAAGAGTGGATCCCGTAGAGTACTACGGATGCGTAGGGGTGCTAATACCTTCCCTTCGCATAATCGACTCCCGAACCCAAGATTTGGTTGCGAGACCTTGTCTTTTCCTTTCCTTTTTCCAGGTTTAGTTCGAGCATTTCCTTTCCCTCCTTTGGGATAAATAACGCACGGTGGCGACTCTTCTGTCATTTTTCTTTTTCGCCGGTTGTTTTTTCGCAGGTTGCGACAGCTGGCGACTCTGCTGGGGACCCTGGTTTCCCTGAGCGAGTCCCTCCTAGCTCTTGTAGGTTGTTTGTTTGTTGGGTGTTTATCCTTTTGTACAGTTATTTATTTTTCAGGATTTACCTGCTTTATTGCACTGTGTACATATCATTGTTGTATTTGTTGGCTTTGCTGTTGGTTCTGTTTGTTGGGATGGGATGTTCTATGAGAGATAAGCCCATTACCCTGGCTTGAGTGTACACACAGGTTTTAGAGTGGATAGTCATGAGGCTTGCGTGGCGTGTTGCTACGTTAAGTCGTTCATGAAGACCCACACCCAGACGAGGTTTCTTTTGGATATATTCTGTCCTATGGGTGTTCCATAACAGCAAATGTTCCTCTAGAAGTCGTCGACTCTAGTGACCATTTCCCGAGAACTCAGTCGAGGCCTCTCCTCCGAGACGTGATTATGTTAGCTCTGGTGGGCGCATTCTCGCTGATCAATCCGAGGACCCCGAGATTAGGAACTTGCTATTAGGATATCTTGTTGAGGGGAGTCAACGAAGGTCTTTTATCCCGTAATAATGCGAAACCTTCAGTGGTAAACGTATTATTCGCGACTGAAGGGCCGAAGCTGACGAATTTCTGTTCTTAGAACCTACCAGTGAGGGGCGGGCTAAATTCAGGAAACCTTAACCTCCAACTAACCCGGTTTTCTGGAGCAGAGTTCTGATCTTGTATTACATTCTTCAGTGGGTTTCTCTTCAGACGGTGCAACCCGAGAGATGTTCAACCGGATCCAGCAATCCTGATTGACATGCCTTTGCATTGCATAACATCATTTGCATATTTGCATCCAACATCTCATGCTTATTCATTTGCAGGGTATTCCCTTTTTAAGGGGGGTGCCTTAAAATTGAATAAGCAGCGCATCGCATACCATGCATATTAACCATTGTCTGTTTTGCAGGTGTCACCGCAGTGTCTAATGTTTGTTCCCTGTCCCAAGCATTATTGGTCCCAAGCGAGTCCACATGTACCCGACCAAGGAAAATCGTCTGCAACTAGCGATGGACCAGGTACAAAAAGAGTTGGCTAATATGCGTGAAATGATGGATCAGTTCATGACATTGATGACTGGTATGGCAGAAGGCCAGGAAAAGCTGAGGGAATTGGTTGAGCATCCGAGGTCCGATCCAGAGGTAGAGATACCAAATGCTGAGGGAAACCCTGGTAATCCTGGGAACGCTGATAACCCTGTGAACACTGGTAACGCGGGCAACTCGAATGTTGATGGAAGCCCGGGTAATGTTGGCAACACGGGGAATGTTGGAAATGGTATTGGCGGAAGGTACAATGTGAATCAAGGAATTCGGATTAACGGGCGCCTCGTTACTGAAGATTATCAGTATGATTAATTCTCTTTACACGACGAAGCTCACGAGACCACTCGCCGTATGGATGAGCTTGCTAAGAAGCTCAAATCTTTGGAGTCTCAAAATTCCTTAGGTTTTGATGTCACAAATCTTGGTCTTGTTCAGGGAGTGAGGATCCCTCACAAGTTTAAACCCCCTACTTTCGAGAAATACAACGGGGCTTCTTGCCCACGCACTCATCTCCAATCTTATCTGGGAAGGTTGGGAGCTCACACGGAAGATGAAAAGCTGTGGATATACTATTTTGAAGACAGTCTAACTGGAGCTTCTCGTGAATGGTATTCTCATTTGTCCCGTACTACCATCAAGAGCTGGAAAGACTTGGCAGAGGCTTTTGTCAAGCAATATCAATACAACTTGGACATGGCTCCAAATAGAACCTTGTTGCAAGGAATGTCTCAGACTGCAAAGGAGACCTTTAGAGAATATGCTCATCGTTGGAGACAAATTGTTGCGTCCGTCCAACCCCCTATGTCTGAAAGGGAGATGGCGAACATGTTCATGAGCACTCTTCAAGGCAATTATATTGAGAGATTGGTTGCTTGCCCATCAATCAACTTTGCAGAGATAGTAATTGCAGGAGAAAGAATCGAGAGTCTATTGAAGATGGGCCGAATTCAAGACAACAGTGCTTTCAGCACATCAGGTTCCAAGAAACCGTTTGCTGGTAACGGTCAGCGAAGAAAAGAAGGTGAGACAAGCGTTGTGTATGCTGGCAGAGGCAGGGGCAGAGGATGCCCTAATTATTATCAAGATCAAGTGGCCGCAGTCACTATTCCTACACCTTCTCCTCAACAGCAACCGCAGTATCATCCGCAACAGCAACCCAGGTACAACGATCAACAACAAGGAGGTAATCCGGGTCAGCAGAGACACTATCAACAACGTCCAAGGCAGACGGACCGGGTCATTGAGCCAATCCCAATGCCTTATTCCGTATTACTTCCCAGGCTGATTGACATGAATCTTGTTACGTTAAGAACTTTGGCCCCACCAATCGATCCCAATAATTTTCCTAGAGGTTATGATGGGAACGCCATATGTGCTTTTCACTCCAACGCACCTGGCCATACTACAGATAATTGCAAGGCTCTCCAGCTAAAGGTACAAGATTTGAGAGATGCCCAGGCTATCAATTTTTCTCCGGTGCCTAATGTTATCCAAAACCAGATGCCAGCCCACGGCGGGCAGGGGATTAATATTGTTGAAGTGGTTAAAGCCAGTGATGCCAAAGGCTGGGGCAAATTTATGGAGCCAGTCATCAAAGAAGACAAGTTTGGATTGGGGTTTACTCCGGAGTCTCAGAAGAATGAAGCCGGTACTTTCTCCAGCGGGGGTTTGGTTTCTCCCCATATCATCAATGCTACAGATGAAGACAGAGCTGACAGCGACTGTGACTTAGATAGCTGGATTCGCCCGTGTGTCCCGGGAGAAAAGCTCAACAATTGGTCGTCCGAAAACGTCGCCCGGGTTACTCTAATGAAAGAGTAATTTTTATTGTTTTCCTTTTATTACATGCATAATAAAGTCTTACACTTTGCCCAAGGTGTAATGACTCATCTGTAGGGCCATCCATTTAGTCGCATTTCACAATTATTTTCATCATCAATAAAGGACAACTTTTGCAAACAATTTTGTGTTCTTTTTCTTTCAATTATTTTTTTTACTTTTAGAAATGGCAATGTTTCTTTTTCGTTTTCTTTCCAAAAATCTCGTAAAGCACGATCCTCCCTCAAGCAGAGATGATCACCCGGGTCTCACTGCTAACGACACTGCTATGGCCAAGTATGACTTCGACAATCCTATCTATCAAGCCGAAGAAGGGGTTGAGGAAGATTGTGAATTGCCTGAAGAGTTAGCCAGGTTGTTGAAACAGGAGGACCGAGCTATTACACCTTATCAGGAGGTGATTGAGACCGTCAACATTGGTACCGAAGACGACAAGAAAGAGATCAAGATCGGGGCTAGTCTACAGGCCGAGGTGAAAGAACAGTTGATCAGTATGCTCCGTGAGATACCGTTGAATGAAGATATGCCGCCGGTGAAGCAAAAGTTACACCGAACTCATCCTGGAAAGGTCAATGGGTTGTGTGCTCGGTCAGCATGACGAGTCAGGTCGAAAAGAGCATGCAATATACTACCTTAGCAAAAAGTTTAACGACTGTGAACAAAGATACTCACTGCTCGAGAAAACTTGTTGCGCTTTGGCATGGGTTGCTCGCCGACTAAGATAATATATGTTGACTCACACAACTCTATTGATATCAAAGATGGATCTAATCAAGTATATTTGTGAAAAGCCAGCGCTTACCGGAAGGGTTGCTAGGTGGCAAATGATACTGACAGAGTATGACATCCAATACACTACACAAAATGCCATCAAAGGAAGTGTCTTGTCAGACTATCTTGCAGAGCAACCGATTGATGATTACCAACCTATGAGGTTCGGCTGTCCTGATGAGGACACCATGTTTCTCAAATCGAAAGATTGCGAAGAACCACTCCTGGAGGAGGGGCCTGACCCTGAATCCAAATGGATTATGATGTTTGATGGGGCAGTCAACGTTAATGGTCGCGGAGTTGGTGCAGTGTTGATCACGCGGGAGGGAGTTCATATGCCATTTTGTGCCAGAATAACTTTTCCCTGCACCAACAATGAAGCCGAATACGAAGGTTGTATCCTAGGACTTGAGGAAGCCATCAACCTACGGATTAAAACCCTGGATGTTAAGCTGGACGAAGCAGAATGGGTCCGTTCCCGATACAATCAGCTAAGAGACTGGCAGCTATATGCCATGGCCAACTATATCAGAGACGAATGAAGAGAGCGTTTGATCAGAAAGTACGCCCTCGGGAGTATCAAGTCGGCGAATTGGTACTCAAAAGAATTCTTCCTCCCAACACAGATCACAGGGGCAAATGGACACCGAACTATGAGGGTCCATACGTGGTTAAAAGAGTTTTCTCTGGCGGAGCTTTGATGCTAACAACCATGGATGGCGAAGACTTCCCATCCCCTGTCAACTCAGACGCAGTGAAAAAATACTTCGCGTAATTGACCCGCTAGATGAAAGAAAAAGAATCCAGGCAAAAAAGGGCATCCCGACGAACCAAAAAGAAAAGAATAAAGAGGTTCGGGCAAAAATTAGGGATATAAAAAATAAAAAATAAAACGTACACCCGGTGAGTCGAAAACCAGAAAGTGCAGCACAGGCAAAAATAGGGTATCCCAGTGGATTGAAAACCCAAAAGGGCGGTCCGTGCAAAAGAGGGAATAAGCGAATGATTGCGATTTGAGTTCATCCGTGTTATATCACCGTTTCATTTAATCCGGCGATCTTCGAAGGTTAAAGATCGACTAGTCATCCACTTTAGAAGGCAAGATGAGCAGAGCGTCTTGAGGTCATACGAGCCATAGCAGAGTCGAAACTCAGTGGGACCCCGTATCCGCATTCCCATTAGGATAGTTTTCTTTTGTTCAATTTATAGCGATCACCTCTTTTCAGGGATCGGCTTCCTGATGTACTCGCCTATTCCTGGCACAAATTTTTCAACCAATAAAAGTCGAATAATTCAGTTAAAAAGCCTATTTATTTTTCATTTATCAGTTTGTTTGCAAAAGATGTCTGAATTCTTGATTAAACATATTGCATCTGAACATAATGGTGGATTTTGCAGATGATTTGCACAGGAAAACATTTAAAATTGCTTTGAATGTGCTTAATCCCGGACGGTGAATTCAAACCGAGTAATTCCCCCCGGGGCATACGTGTGTGATTGCAGGTCACAGGAACTGGATACCAAGTCATCATCCCTAAGCAGTTGACAAAGTCTCTCCTCAGCAGAGCATGTCCCCCAGTAGAGTTGGACCTTTCATCCCCAGCAACATCGGAGTAGTTGCATACCCAACAGACAAGAGGGAGGTGTTCCAAGTGTTCATCTCATTCCCCAGCAGATTATTTTTAACAGATTTGTTTTGATCCTCAGCCTGAGGACGATTAGCAAGTTCATATCCCCAACATAGGTCGATTCCTACGACATTTCCCTAGGAAGTGCTTTCCCCACAGACTCTCCACACAGAGCCTTGCCAAACAAAGTTCCCATAGTTGATACTCCCCCAGCAAGGTCAACTTTTCAAAGAAAAAAGGGGAAGCCAATTTATTTTCAGTGGCCCCCCGGTCCCGGCAGACGGATCATTCCCCACAGAGCATTCAAGGATTGATGCAGCGATCCGTTCCCTACCGGAGTTTGCTTCCCCAAGTAGATTTCTTTTTGCACCATGCATAAAATTTGCATTTGCATGCATATCATATCAAGCATACACATAAGCTGATAAACAGGTTCTTCAGAGCAGACTGAATAATTACTTCACAACCAAAGTCATGAGATTCAACCAGAGGATCGAGTGTGTGTGATCCAACATGAAGGTCATTTCGAATATTCAGCCTGAGAATCGTTTTCCAAAGAGCCAACCTGAGGTTCAATTCGAAGATTCAGCCTGAGAGTCATTTTCCAGTGAGCCAGCCTAAGGTTCAATTTGAAGACTCAGCCAGAGAGTCGCCTACAAGCGTTATTCCCCAGCAATCCATCTAGAGGAATAGATTGACAATTCAACAGAAAATCAACCTATAAGAGGATCCAGCCCGCGGATCGCGATTTAAAAAAGGGTCTATTTGAAGAGTCGTTACAACATGTTCTAGCTTGAAGAATATGTACGAAGCCCAGAAAGCGGAATATTCTCGAAGCTGCATATCTAACATGAAGGTTGGGTGTAGATTTTGAAAGAGGGTCAAACAGCGCATGCCTCAGATGCGAGATCTTGATGATGGGATTTTATCATCAAAACAATCCAGATCTAGCCAGAAGATCAAAGTCAGGTCCAACCCGAAGACCGAGAATAGATTCAGCCAGAGAATCAAAACGAAGTAGATCTAGCCAGAAGATCGAAGTAGATCTAGCCAGAAGATCGAAGTCAGGCTAGCCCGAAGACCGAGAGTAGATTCAACCAGAGAATCGAAATGAAGAAGATCTAGCTAGAAGATCGAAGAAGTTCTAGCCAGAAGATCGAATAAGATCTAGCCAGAAGATCGAAGTCAGGTCTAGCCCGAAGACCGAAAATAGATTCAGCCAGAGAATCAAAGAGGATAGATTCAGCCAGAGAATCGCAACAAATAAGATCTAGCCAGAAGATCAAAATCGTATCCAGCCCGAGGATCAAAATCGTATCCAGCCCGAGGATCAAAACTAATATCCAACCAGAGGACTAAATTGAGTATAGACCCAGCCAGAGGATCGAAACTCCAGATTCAGATTCAGCCAGAGGATCAGACAAAAAATAAACAGCGCGGTGTATTTCAGCATTTTTGTGGTGTTCTCAGAGTGCAAATTTTTGGTCTCTCTTTGGTATTCAATCACAGCTCACCCTGTTTGTCTGATAAGTTGTTCGCTTTCATCCTGCTCGGGTTAGCTGATGTTCGAATAGGGGCAGTTGTAACACCCCAAAATTTGCCCTCCTTATTCATGCATTCATTTTTTAGGTCATTTAACATTTCATATTGCATTTCATCATGTCAATCAGAATTAGATCTTAAAAGCTTGAACATCATCCAAGACACTTTGTGGTTTCTATCCGGGTAATTAGTCAACACAAGGGAAAGACTTGAGTTACTTCCAACAGGTTCAAATGGGGTCTATTCCTCAGTCCAAGCGCTAATCTCGAAGGAGAAAATAGCAGAGCCTGAGCTGTCATGCTCGCTAGGTGAGCAGCGTGGTTCGCTTAGCGAAAGGAAATGTCATGCTCGCTAGGCGAGCAGATCCTTCGCTAGGCGAAGCGCACGCGTTTTCAGAATATAACAGAAAGTCATGGGCTTGAGTTGCTTTCATTTTGAGCCCACAAAGTCACAAAAATCAAGTTATAAATACCAGAGTTTCAGTAGAACAAAGGACAGACAGGAAAAGAGGCAGAGACAGAAACCTATGAACTAATCTGCGGCAACCTCCAGGCAGCTCTGAAAAGTTCACTCTGACTCACACACTTTTTTGCCCCCATCTCATGCAAACCCTAACATTGCTTTGCAAACCCAGCCGTGTCACTCGATTTTAATCGATCTCTCCAATCAGGTTTGCCTTATCCCATTACCTTATGTTTTTAATTTGAATACTCTGAATGTATGAGGTATTATCGTGAGGTTTTGCCCACGGGTTTAGATGTGCATGAATGTGTAGGACAATACCTTGAATGTTTAATCGTTTAATTTCTGAAATGTGTGCCATAGGGTTTGGGGTATCTGAGATCATACTGTTACCCATGAAGAACCCAAAACCCGCAGGCGTTCGCTATCTGAGATCATACTGTTTAATCGTTTAATTTTTGCATAAGTTGCCACAAGGTGGGGTACTAAACTTATCGGGAAATTCCTTTCTGTTTTTATGTCTCTAAGTTTTGCCTGGATCGCGCTTTCGGGTTTTCAATCCACCGAGACACTCATTTTTTCCTAAGCCGCCCTTTCGTGTTTTCAACTTAGTAAGTTTTCTTTTCTTTTTAGGCGAAGTATTTCTTGACTGCATTTGCATTCACGGGATGAGTGAACTCTTCTCCATCCATAGTTGTAAGAATCAATGCCCCGCCTGAAAAGGCTCTCTTAACAACATATGGGCCTTCATAATTAGGAGTCCATTTTCCTCTAGAAGCTGGCTTGAACGTCAAAATCTTCTTGAGCACAAGGTCACCTTCTCTGAACACTCGAGGTTTGACCTTCTTATCAAAAGCTTTCTTCATTCTCTGCTGATATAACTGACCATGACACATGGTAGTCAATCTCTTCTCTTCTATTAAATTCAACTGGTCAAACATGGTCTGACACCATTCAGCTTCAGTCAACTTGGCTTCCATGAGCACACGCAACGAAGGAATGTCAACCTCTACGGGGAGAACTGCTTCCATACCATAAACAAGAAAGAAAGGGGTTTCCCCTATTAAAGTGCGGACGGATGTACGATACCCATGAAAAGCAAATGGGAGCATCTCATGCCAATCCTTATAAGTGACAACCATATCCTGGATAAGCTTCTTGATGTTCTTGTTCGCAACTTCAACAGCCCCATTCATATTGGGTCTATAGGGAGAAGAACTATGATGTGCAATCTTGAAGTCTTTGCAGAGAGCTTCCACCATATTGTTATTTAAGTTCGATCCATTATTAGTAATAATCTTACTTGGCACACCATAACGGCATATGATCTGATTCTTGATAAACCTTACAACAACTTGCTTGGTCACATTTGCATACGATGCCGCTTCAACCCATTTTGTGAAATAATCAATTGCCACTGAAATTCTGGTATCAAATATGAGATGTCGAAGGTAATGTCACGACACTAATATCTGAGTTACACTAACAGAATAAAGATATAGAATGGTAAAGCAAATGACACAAGCAATTGTTTACACAGGAAGGAAATCCATTAAAATAGAATCAGTTCAAAGACTCTCCGTACACTTCAACAAGTTACAGTCTTTCTCACCTAATCTCTACCCGTGCAATTTCTACCTAAGCACTCTTAGATATGAGAACCCACTCACTTCCCTACAATCACACCTGTGATTTTAAACAACAATCCCTTGAGAAAAGAAAAAAATTTCCAATAACACACTCTTGATTTTACTTCACAGTTTCAATCAAGAAGACACACACTTGATCTTGCTTCAGAGCTTTGATCAAGTTGACACACACTTGATCTTACTCCACAACTTTGATCAAGTAGACATACACTTGATCTTGCTTCACAACTTTGATCAAGTCGACACACACTCTTGCTTCACAGCTTTAGAGTGACAAATTACAACCACAAATTAGTCCAATTCAATCATAAAAAAATGACTTGAATGGCTTATAATTCTTACGACTAAACAGAAACAAACCCTAGCTCTCTCTATATTTCGCTCAGTATTGGTTGTGTTGTAAAACAGGTTTTCCAAGTCCCTTTTTATAGAAGCTTTCAGCTGGGCTTGGACCTCTTGAAAACCCTAAATCTTTTTTCCAATTAAATCTTTTCATAACAGTTGGTTAGATCTCCTTGGAAAATAAGTAAATCAGGTTGTAATCCATGATTCAATGCGCCTGCAAATCAGATCTTAAATCATACATATATTTCCATTAATTATGCAATCACAAAACACCAGACATTCACACTGAATGTTCTGTGTACAGGTTGTCATGACATCGGGTCTGACATCCTTGAAAAATTCTGCATAATTCCATAATTCCTTTTATAATTTCCAGCAGGTACAAACACATCAGATGTCATGACATCGTGTATGACATCCTGATACAATCCTGCATAATTATGTTTTCCATTTCAACTCCAGTAGGTACACATTATCAGAAGTCATGACCTTGTGTATGACATTCTGAAACGATCCTGCATGATCATGTTCTTGAACTCCAGCAGGTACATATCATTAGATGCCATGTCTTTATGACATTCTGAAACAATCCTGCATGATCATGTTCTTGAACTCCAACAGGTACATATGATATCTTATGTTAAGACATCACACATAAAATCTTGTGAACTCTCTTTGTTTTACCAAAATTGCTGCCAACACATAGAACCAACATCCACCAAAATGAAATGATGTCCATTCGAAGCTTTGGGCTCAATCATCCCAATCATATCAATTCCGCACATGGAGAAGGGCCATGGGGAAGAGATAACATTCAAAAGTGTCAGAGGAACATGAATCTTATCAGCATAAACTTGACACTTGTGGCACTTTTTCACAAATTTGCAACAGTCAAATTCCATTGTCAGCCAATAGTAACCTGCTCGCAACATCTTCTTCTCCATTGCATGTCCATTGGAATGAGTACCAAAGGAACCTTCATGCACTTCGGTCATCAACAAGTCTATTTCGTGTCAATCCACGCATCTGAGCAAAACCATGTCAAAGTTTCTTGTGTACAGTATATCACCATTCAAGTAGAAATTACCGGCTAATCTTCTCAAAGTCTTCTTGTCTTTCAAAAATGCCCCAGACGGGTAAATCTTACTTTGGAGGAAACATTTGATGTCATAATACCATGGCTTCTCATCTTTGATCTCTTCAACAGCAAACACATGAGTTGGCCTATCAAGACGCATCACAGATAAATTGGGAACTTCATTCCAATACTTCACCACAATCATTGATGCCAACGTTGCAAGAGCATCTGGCATCCGGTTTTCATCTCGAGGGATATGATGAAATTCAACCTTTGTAAAGAAAGTTGAAATCCTCCTCGCATAATCTCTATACGGTATTAAACCGGGTTGATTTGTCTCCCATTCTCCTTTGATTTGATTCACAACCAAAGCTGAATCACCGAAGACATCCAAATACTTGACTCTGAGGTTCATGGCCTCCTCAAGCCCCATAATGCAAGCTTCATATTCTGCCATGTTGTTTGTACACTTGAAAGTCAATCTAGCTGTAAAGGGTAGATGCGTGCCTTGAGGAGTAATAATCACTGCCCCAATTCCATTACCATATTGATTAACAACTCCATCAAATACCATGCCCCAACGGGAACCAGGTTCTGGCCCTTCTTCTAGCAATGGTTCATCACAATCCTTCATTTTCAAGTACAAAATCTCTTCATCAGGAAAATCATACTGCACTGACTGATATTCTTCAATTGGTTGGTGAGCCAAATGGTCAGCCAAGATACTACCTTTGATCGCTTTTTGAGATTGGTATTCGATATCATACTCTGATAGCAACATCTGCCAACGGGAAATCCTCCCAGTTAAAGCAGGCTTTTCAAATATATATGTTGCAACCTGAAAAAGGAGATGCGAAAAAACAACCGGCGAGAAAAGAAAAGACAGAAGAGTCGCCACCGTACTTTATTTATCCCAAAGGAGGGAAAGGAAACGCTCGAAGTAAACCTGGAAAAGGGAAAGGAAAAGACAAGGTCTCGCAACCAAATCTTGGGTTCGGGAGTCGATTATGCGAAGGGAAGGTATTAGCACCCCTACGAATCCATAGTACTCTACAGGATCTACTCTTGATGTTCTTGTCTAAAGGGCGTGGGTTTATCTAATGTATTATCTACTAAAAGGGTCAAAAGAAAATGACTCGCACGGATGTCGCATCCATTGCATACGTATCTCATCTGAATATGAGAATCAGAGTCTTCGTAGCTCGGCTACCTTTGGGCTAAAGAGGAGTGTGCTCGCTAAGACATCACGTCTTATGCCTACGTATCTCATCTGGAATGAGAATCAGAGCAAACCGTAGTTCGGCTAACTACGGGTTAAGGGTTGTGTTTTTTAGATGAACGACGTTACTACGCAATCTACCGGATGCTCGACCTTTGGAGACTTACTCGCCTGTAGTAGAAGGAGTTAACGTGTTCTTAGGAGAAGAAAAATCAATGAGTTTTTTTGGGTTTTAGGAATTCCCATGCAAAAAAGGAAGTCCTAGATGAAGGAACAGTGCTACCTTAATTGACATCCAAACGAGAGACTATACGAAGCCTACCAATCCTATGGGGAGACGATCACACCATACAAAACAAACATGCATAAAGTAAAATGCCACCAAGGGGGCTCAAACCTACATGGGTAGGGCTTTAGTCAAGAGGGGTCATATCAACCTCGACAAACAAGCCATGGAATAGGTAATCAAATGGGCTTTTAACCACTGGCATTGAACGTCAGGGTGAGCAGATCAAAAGGGTAATGAGGATAAGACCCCATAGCTCTTAACCCTGGACAAGGTGAGCTCATGCAAAAAGTGGGGATTCAGAAAGGTGGAACCCTCTCCACTGACTGACCGGACAAAAGATCTTGGGCTTTTATTTTGAAGCATCAGCACGTAGTGCGAGCATAAAGAACGACACACTGAATAACGGGGGATTGATTACTAATCCCTTTTATCCGTCAATTGCCTCTTCAGGGAGGTCTTTAGCACTGATGCCTCTTCTTGGAGGTCTTTGGGCACAAAAGTAAACAAACAAAAGAAAACATTGCCTCCTATCGAGGTCTTCCAGCTAAGAAAGCAGTAAAATGCGGGAAAGATAAAGGGATCAAGAGGTCTACCACACGGATAAAGATCCGAAGTAATAACAACTAAAGAAATAAGAAACCCAAAGATCTCTCGAGCTTATTGGGGATGATCGATTGAAATTGAATTGCACCGTTGGCTTTGCAGAACAAACTTAGGGTTTATATGAGAAGGAATTGGTTCTTTGCAGATGAGTTCCCTTCAGTCTCTGGAGGTTGCTCTGAATTAGTTAGAATCTCTGTAGGGTTTTTCCACTGAATTTTCTTTAGAATTTATAACCTGATTTTCGTGGCATTGTGGGCTCAAATGAGACAGGTCCAAGTCCAAGATTTTTCTGTTATATTTTATTTATTTATTTATTTATTTATCTTTTTTTTCTTTTCGTTTTTCTCGTTTTTTTTTTTAATTATTTTTTTTTAATTTTATTTTCAAAACGCGTGGGCTTCGCCTAGCGAGCATGACAGTTCAAAAAATTCCTCTAAGGGTAGGTGATTCTGGTGGCTTTTCTTGGGACTCGCTAGGCGACCCATTCTGCTTGCCTAGCGAGCATGACAGCTCATGAACAAACTTTTGCTCCTTCAAGATTAACGTTTTGACTGATGAATAGACCCCATTTGAACATGTTGGAAGTATCTCAAGCCATTCCCTTGTGTTGACTAATCACCCAGATATGACCCACAAAGTGTCTTGGATGATATTCAAGCTTCTTGGATCTAATTCCGATTGACATGATGAAATGCAATATGAAATGTTGAATGACCTAAAAATGAATGCATGAATGAGGGGGGCAAATTTTGAGGTATTACAACATACTTGATTGGATCCATTTTGGATATCAACCAAGTGGTATGATTCAATATATATTGACGCAAACGCTTAGCAACCCAAGCCAATGCGCAACAAGTTTTCTCAAGCATTAAATATCGAGTCTCACAGTCGGTGAATTTCTTACTTAGGTAGTAGATTGCAAATTCTTTCTTCCTAGTCTCATCTTGCTGACCAAGAACACACCCCATACTATCTTCTAGCACAGTCAAATACATGATCAACGGTCTTCCTTCAACAGGCGAAGACAAAATCAGAGGTTCAAGCAAATATTCCTTGATACTGTCAAATGCTTTCTGGCACTCTTTGGTCCAATCACAAGACTGATCTTTCCGAAGAAGCTTGAATATAGGCACATATGTGACAGTCATGTGGGAAATCAATCTGGAAATATAATTCAAGCGGCCGAGAAAACCTCTGACTTGCTTCTCAGTTTTGGGCACAGGAATCTCTTGTATTGCTTTGACCATGGCAGGATCAACTTCAATACCCTTCTCGCTGATAATAAAGCCCAACAACATACCATAACAAACACCAAAAGTACACTTATTGGGACTATGCGGAGTTTATACTTCCTCATACGCTGGAATAGCTTCAACAAATGCTCAACATGTTCCTCTTCATCAATCGACTTAGCAATCATGTCATCGACATAAACTTCAATCTCTTTATGCATCATATCATGAAAAAGAGTAGTCGACACACATGCGGACTTTTCCATCTTTCTTCGGCACTGGCACAATATTGGCCACCCATTGCGGATACTCAGCAGTCACAAGGAAACCAACATCAATCTGCTTATGGACTTCCTCTTTGATCTTCACAGCCATATCAGGATGCGTTCTTTTCAACTTCTGCTTGACTGATGGGGATTCTGGCTTCAACGGCAATCGATGCTCCACAATATCAGAATCCAACCCAGGCATGTCTTGATAGGACCAAGCAAACACATCTGAATATTCTTGAAGAAGATCAATCAACCCCTACTTAGCATCTGGACACGGTCAAGACCCAATCTTGACTTCCTTCACATCATCCTCGGAACCCAAGTTGACAAGCTCCATCTGCTCTTCAAACGGTTGAATAATCTTTTCATCTTGCTCAAGAAGACGAGATAGTTCATCACTCACTTCTACATCACTTTCCTCATCGGCCTCAATAACAGGGAATTCAAAATTTGGAGAAGGAGAAAGATCATTGTATTCAATGGGGTTAAGAACCAACTTGCATAATGATTTGATATTTTGATTTTAGAGAAGTGAATTTGTGACCAAATATTATGCAGATGGACAATTATATTGTTTATTTATGTTTTTTGTGATTACCATTTTCAGAAATAAGCAAAAAGTAAAAATAAAACATCAAATATGTGGATGAATAGAATTAATTTTATTAATGATCAATTTAAAATGCCCAAACAATGTTCACTTCTCCCTTAGGCACAAGAGAAGGATTTTAAAATATAAAAAGAAATTACTTAGATCGATGCAAAATAACAGGAATATCAACAGCAGTCCAATTGTTGCATGTATGTCCATGCATCACAAACAGCTATAAACCTCTACCATGCGCCCCAACTGATCAACAGTTCCTTCTTTAACAATCATCTGCGCATCTTTAAGAGAGGACATAAGTGCCCCAACTCTCTTCTCAGCAGCAATAGATAAGGCTTGGAACGGAGTTCCAACCTCATCCTTACCTTCCACATAGGATAAAGGTGACAGATGGTTAACCAATAGCGCCTTCTCACCTCCCACAATCACCAACTTTCCATTCTTGACAAATTTTAGCTTCTGATGCAGAGTGGAAGTAACAGCTCCTGCTTCATGAATCCATGGCCTTCCCAACAAACTGTTATAGGCCGGGTGAATATCCATTACCTAGAAAGTAATTTGAAAATCACTCAGACCTATTTTGACTGGAAGGTCCACTTCTCCAATGACTGTCTTACACGAGCCATCAAAGGCTTTGACAATTACTCCATTGTACCTCATGGGAGCTTCTTGGTAAGATAACTTTGACAATGTTGACTTTGGAAGCATATTGAGTGATGACCCAGTGTCAACTAGCACGTTTGACAAAGCATCTTCTTTGCAATTCATCAAAATGTGCAAAGCCAGATTGTGATTTGTTCCCTCCTCAGGGTGTTCTTCATCACTAAAGCTCAAATTGTACATGAAGTGATGTTAGCCACAATGTGAGCAAACTGATCCACAATAACATATTGCTCCACGTATGCCGGTTCTAAAACTCTCTGGAGTGCTTCTTTGTGCGCTTTAGAATTTAAAAGCAAAGACAACACAAAAATCTTTGAGGGGGTCTGGAGCAACTGCTCAACCACGTTAAATTCACTCCTTTTGATCAATCGGAGTACCTCATCATCATCACTATTGGCTTTCAAATTGCTCGATTCACCAGACTTATCCTTTGAACAACTCATAGGATCTACACTAGGCACCTCCGCCTTCTTACCAACAACTGTTTCTTCTCTATTCTCTGGGATCACAGGTCCAAAAACTCGACTAATGCGGGTCACCTTCGTAACATCTGCAATGCTCACCACTGAACTCGTCGTAGGTAACAGTACCTCTTGACCATTTTCTAAGATCGTAGCATCGTATTGATATGGTACATCCTTATCAGATGCATACGGGACTGGGCCCGCTAACCGTATTACCAACGACGAACCTGATTTACTGTTGACGCTCTAGCTATTGCTGCTATCATACTGAATCACCAACCGCTCTGGTTGTTTGAAAACGGGAACAATAACATTAACATCGTCATCTACATGACGGGATCGAACAATCTGAATCATGCCTTCATCCATGTTGGATGTCCCTTTTCACTACAGCACACCCCTTGGGTTCATACTACAGATATTACAACCATCGTGATCATGTTCACAGTCACTCACCAAACAGATATCTTTGTGCATTTGTACCAAGGATCTTCGGATAAACCGGACATCGAAAACTTTGAATTCACCTGGACAGTCGTCCACCATGTTCACTAAAGAATTCCCATGAGCAGGCAAAAGATTAGCTTTCACATTAGGCGTGCGGTCTTCAAAAGACACCATGTCACTCTTCATAAGCTTTTGCAACTCGTACTTCAGCGGATAACAGTTCTCAATATCGTGCCCAAGTGTACCCTGGTGAAAACCACAACAAGGTTCGGGTTTATACCACCAAGGAAGTGGTTCTGGGATCTATGGTGGGTTCCTCGGTTGAATCAAATTCTTAAGGACTAAAGATGGGTATAACTCTGCATATGACATAGGAATCGTGTAACACCCCAAATAAAGTAAAAGAATTATTTAATTAAGTTAATAATATATTTAATAATTTAATTAAATAAATTGAATTATTGGATTATTATTATTATTTTGGAATAATAATTATTATTGGAAAATATATAAGTGGAATAAGAGAAAAGGTTTTCATTTTTGGAAAAGGTTTTTACGTGAAAACTGAGAAGCTGCAGAGAAGAGGAAAAGGGCAAAGAGCTGTAGAGCAAAGGTTGGAGAACGGAAAAGCTTGAAGCTCGAAGAGTTGCCGGATTGTTAAGGTAAGGGGGGTTTATCGTCGTTTAATGGGTATTATCGATTAACATGTAATGGGTAGTGATAAACCGTTGAATTGACCCTAATTGGGATTGTTGAATACTGAGAAGTTATGTTGGATATGTTGTGTATAAGTTGTAATTGAATCTGTATTTGAGTGTATTGTGAATTTCTGGACGTACAGCTTTTTACGGAAGTTGAATCGGAGGTCCGGAAGTCCTCCAACGGCGGAAAATGCGGAAACTCTGCATTCTGCCTTGTGTTAGCGCAGGAACTGCTGTTTCGCCTGCGTTAACCGGTTAACCCAGGGTGTTAACCGGTTAACACTGTTATAAATTGTGAAAAATGTTGAGTTTTGCCTGCGTTAACCGGTTAACCTATAGCGTTAACCGGTTAACACTGTGCATTTTGCCTGGAAGTGTAATTTTCCTGCGTTAACCGGTTAACCTATAGCGTTAACCGGTTAACACTGTTGCAGTATGTAAAAATGGTTGATTTTTATGATAAAAGTGTAATTGGTGATTGGCCTATTGTATCCAATTGTGATAAATAAATTCGTGGAGTCTATGTTGCGAAATGTTGATGCAAAGATGTTGATAAGTTGTTTTGTGGAAAATATTAAGTTGTAGGCTGATGAGCCAAAGTTGAATATAAGTTATTTTGTTGAAAATGCTGAGTTGTAGGCTGATGAGCCAAAGTTGATTTTTAAGTCGTTGTTGCTGAAAAAGCTGTTATGTTGTCGTTGTTATTATGTTGTTGAACTTTCAAGTCGTACATGCCATATACATTCATATGCATTAAGTCGGGGCTTTTGCTCACACCACGTTGGCCTGGATTGGCAAAATTATGGGGCTTTTGCTCACACCACGTTGGCCTGGATTGGCAAAAATTTTAAGTTGAAAGTTGAAGGCTTATGCCTTGATGCCCACTAAACTGGCAATGATTTTAAGTTGGGAGTTTTACTCCAAATGGTACCACATGCATGAAGAGTCGAGTCTCATTTGAGTTGCATTTACGTTGTGTTTGAATATGATGTTGAGTTGAATATGCTGCTACCGAATGCATGATACGATGTGGGTGATTAACGTGTAAAGTTACTTAACATAACATGATGATTTATAATATTTGTTATATCGATTGAGGAACTCACCCTTACAGTTATATTTTTCAGGTAACGAGCAGTGAGTTGAGTAGAAGCTAGTGCTTGAAGTCTAGAGTAGTTTTAGTGGGTCATGCTCTGATAGATGTAACATCGGGACGGGATGTTTTAATTGCTGAATAAATGTTAATTTTAAGATATTACAGATGTTGAATGTTTCTATCCGCTGCGAATTTTTAAAGAAGTGTTTATGTTGAATTAAATAATGAGCATGACTGATTTTTACGGTGAATTATGTGAAGTATTATGTGACACCCTTGGTGCCTGATTACTCTGATATTGATTTATATGCTTTTGTTTTAATTAAATATTTGGGGTATTTAGAAGGGTGTTACATTAGTGGTATCAGAGCAGGTCGGTCTGTCCGGCCAGTTGTCGTGTCGTTACTGTCTAACAATTGTGTAATTGTTATTAATCTAACTTAAGTTGTGTTGTATTGATAAGTTGAAATGGCTGGAAGGAATGACGCTGCAATGGCTGCCGCAATGCAAGCAATGGCACAAGCGGTGCAGAACTTGCCAAATGCTGGTGGTGATGCTGGGTCACGTAGCTTGGCGACTTTTCAGAGAGAGAATCCGCCGGTGTTTAAAGGGAAGCATGATCCAGATGCAGCCTTGGGATGGTTGAAAGAGATTGAGAGAATCTTCCGTGTTATGGATTGCACTCCAGCTCCGAAGGTTCGGTATGGTACTCACATGCTAGCAGTCGAAGCTGATGACTGGTGGCTAGAGACTCACGAGAGGTTGACCGTGGCAGGTGAAGTCATTACTTGGGATGTATTCCGTAGGGAATTTCTGAGGAAGTATTATCCGGAAGATGTCCGTGGTAAGAAGGAAATTGAATTCCTTGAGCTGAAGCAAGGAAACATGTCTGTCACTGATTATGCTGCGAAATTTGTGGAGCTGTCCAAATTTTATCCTCATTACACTGGTGGTGGTGCTGAATTTTCGAGGTGCATCAAGTTTGAGAACGGATTGCGCTCTGAAATTAAGAAGGCTGTTGGGTATCAGAAGATACGCATTTTTACTGATTTGGTTGATAGCTGCAGGATATTTGAAGAAGACAATAATGCTCATTACAAGATTGTCAGTGACCGCAGAGGCAAGCAACATCAAAACCGTGGCAAGCCGTATGATGTTCCAGCTGGAAAAGGGAGACAAAGAGCTGCTCCGGCTCAGAGAGCTAGTGGGGGAGGTGCTCCTACTGGTATAGTTTGCTTCAAGTGTGGTCAGGCTGGTCATAAGAGTAATGTATGCACTGCTGAAGTAAAGAGGTGTTTTCGCTGTGGTAAGATTGGCCATGCAATAGCTGATTGCAAGCACAAGGAAGTGATTTGTTTTAATTGCGGAGAAGAAGGGCATATTGGAAGTCAGTGTCAGAAGCCGAAGAAAGGGAATCAGTCAGGAGGCAAGGTCTTTGCTTTATCGGGTTCTGAGACTTCTGCA
This sequence comes from Lathyrus oleraceus, assembly GCF_024323335.1. Classification (NCBI taxonomy): domain Eukaryota; kingdom Viridiplantae; phylum Streptophyta; class Magnoliopsida; order Fabales; family Fabaceae; genus Lathyrus; species Lathyrus oleraceus. The sequence goes on along the minus strand of NC_066580.1, from coordinate 297,381,842 downwards.
GATGATCGTTTGATCCGAGGTACGTGTTATATTAATGGCTTTCCTCTTGTAGCTATTATTGACACAGGTGCGACTCATTCCTTTATATCTTTGGATTGTGCTGTGAAACTTAAGTTAGAGATATCTGAGATGTTTGGTAGTATGGTAATTGATACTCCTGCGAAGGGTTCAGTGACTACTACTTCGGTTTGTTTAAATTGTCCTTTGAGTATTTTTGGTAGGGACTTTGGGATGGACCTAGTGTGTCTTCCACTAGTGCAGATTGATGTTATTCTGGGTATGAACTGGTTGGTGTTTAACCGAGTTTCTATCAATTGTTTTGATAAGACTGTGATATTTCCTGAGAGTGAGGAAGGAAAGAGTTTGTTTCTATCAGCGAGACAAGTGGATGAGGAAGTAGCTGATGGGGCAGAGTTGTTTATGCTGTTAGCGACTTTGGAGGCTAAAGATAAACTGATGATTTGCGATCTAGCTGTGGTGTGTGATTTTCCTGATGTGTTTCCGGAAGAAGTGAATGAATTGCCGCCAGAGCGTGAAGTGGAGTTCTCTATTGACTTGGTACCTGGTACTAGGCCGATATCGATGGCTCCGTACCGTATGTCTGCTGTTGAGTTAACTGAATTGAAGAGTCAGTTGGAAGATCTATTGGATAAGAAATTTATTCGTCCGAGTGTGTCACCGTGGGGTGCACCAGTGCTATTGGTTAAGAAGAAAGAAGGTACTATGAGGTTGTGTGTGGACTACAGGCAACTGAATAAAGTGACGATCAAGAATCGGTATCCTTTGCCGAGGATTGATGATTTGATGGATCAGTTGGTTGGTGCAAGTGTGTTCAGTAAAATAGATTTGAGATTTGGGTATCATCAGATCCGTGTGAAAACAGAGGATATTCAGAAGACTGCTTTCAGAACAAGGTATGGACATTATGAGTATTCTGTAATGCCTTTTGGTGTGACTAATGCACCTGGAGTATTTATGGAGTATATGAATAGGATTTTCCATCCGTACCTAGACAAGTTTGTTGTGGTGTTTATTGATGATATTTTGGTGTATTCGAAATCTGAAGAAGAGCATGCTGAACATTTGAGAGTGGTTTTAGAAGTCCTACGAGAAAAGAAGTTATTTGCTAAATTGTCCAAGTGCGAATTTTGGTTAGGAGAGGTAAGTTTTCTTGGTCATGTGATTTCAAGAGGTGGTGTGGCTGTTGATCCTTCTAAGATAGAAGCGGTATCTAAGTGGGAAGCTCCGAAGTCTGTTGCTGAGATTCGAAGTTTTCTTGGTTTGGCTGGTTATTATAGGAAGTTCATTGAGGGATTTTCTAAGTTGGCGTTACCGTTGACGATGTTGACTAGAAAGGGGCAAGCGTTTATTTGGGACTCCAAATGTGAAGGAGGTTTCCAAGAGTTAAAGAGAAGGTTGACTACTGCTCCTATTCTGATATTACCGAGTTCGTCGGAATCATTTGAAGTTTATTGCGATGCTTCATTGTTGGGTTTGGGTGGCGTGTTGATGCAGAATAAGCAGGTTATAGCTTATGCTTCGAGACAACTGAGAGTTCATGAGAGGAACTATCCGACGCATGATTTAGAGTTGGCAGCTGTGGTTTTTGTTCTGAAGTTGTGGAGGCATTACTTGTACGAGTCAAGATTTGAGGTTTTCAGTGACCATAAAAGTTTAAAGTATTTGTTTGATCAGAAAGAGCTGAATATGAGACAGAGAAGATGGTTAGAGTTTCTGAAGGATTATGACTTTGGTTTGAATTACCATCCGGGTAAAGCAAACGTAGTGGCTGATGCATTGAGTCGGAAATCATTACATATGTCTATGTTAATGGTTAAGGAATTGGATTTAATTGAGCAGTTTAGAGACTTGAGTTTGGTGTGTGAGAGTACTCACAATAGTGTTAAATTGGGAATGTTGAAGTTGACAAGTGGTATTCTGGATGAGATCAGAGAGGGTCAGAAATCTGATATGCTTTTGGTTGATAAGTTGACTCTAGTGAATCAAGGTCAAGGTGGCGAATTCGGAGTTGATGAGAATGGTATTTTGAAGTTTGGTAGTCGGGTGTGTATTCCGGATGTTACCGAGCTTAAGAAGAGTATTCTTGAGGAAGGACATCGTAGTGGTCTGAGTATTCATCCTGGAGCTACGAAGATGTATCATGATTTGAAGAAGTTATTTTGGTGGCCGGGAATGAAAAGAGAAATTGCGAGTTTTGTCTATTCTTGTTTGACTTGTCAGAAGTCAAAGATTGAGCATCAGAAGCCGTCTGGGCTAATGCAACCGTTGGCTATCCCAGAGTGGAAGTGGGATAGTATCAGTATGGATTTTGTTTCTGGTTTACCGAGGACAAGTAAGAATTTTGAAGCTATTTGGGTGATTGTTGACAGATTAACAAAGTCGGCTCATTTCATTCCGATTAGAATGGATTATCCGTTAGAAAAATTGGCTGAGTTGTATATTGAGAAGATTGTAAGTTTGCATGGTATTCCGTCGAGTATTGTTTCGGACAGAGATCCTAGATTTACATCGAAGTTCTGGGAAGGTTTGCAGAGAGCTTTGGGAACTAAGCTGAGATTGAGTTCTGCATATCATCCGCAGACTGACGGTCAGACTGAGAGGACGATTCAGTCATTAGAAGATCTTTTGAGAGCTTGTGTTTTGGATAAAGGAGGTGGTTGGGATTGTTATTTACCGTTGATTGAGTTTACCTACAACAATAGTTTTCATTCGAGCATTGGTATGGCGCCGTTTGAAGCTTTGTATGGTAGGAGATGTCGGACACCGCTATGTTGGTGTGAGTCCGGTGAGAGTGCTGTGGTCGGACCGGAAATTGTTCAACAGACTACAGAAAAGATTAAGATGATTCAGGAGAAGATGAGGATGGCTCAGAGTCGTCAGAAGAGTTATCATGACAAGAGGAGGAAGTCACTTGAGTTTCAAGAGGGAGATCATGTGTTTCTTCGTGTTACTCCGATAACAGGTGTTGGTCGGGCTTTGAAGTCGAAGAAGTTGACACCTCGATTTATTGGTCCTTATCAGATTTTAGAGAGGATAGGAGAGGTAGCCTATCGTATCGCTTTACCGCCGTCACTTGCGAATTTGCATCAGGTTTTTCATGTGTCTCAGTTGAGGAGGTACATTCATGATCCGTCGCATGTAGTCCAAGTGGATGATGTACAGGTGAGAGATAACCTGACTGTTGAAACATCGCCTATGAGGATCGAGGATCGGGAGTTGAAGCAGTTGCGGGGTAAAGAGATTGCCTTAGTGAAGGTAGCTTGGGGAGGACCAGCAGGTGGCAATGTGACTTGGGAACTGGAGAGTCAGATGAAGGAGTCCTATCCAGAGTTATTTGTTTGAGGTATGTTTTCGAGGACGAAAACTCTTTTAGTGGGGGAGAGTTGTAACACCCCAAATAAAGTAAAAGAATTATTTAATTAAGTTAATAATATATTTAATAATTTAATTAAATAAATTGAATTATTGGATTATTATTATTATTTTGGAATAATAATTATTATTGGAAAATATATAAGTGGAATAAGAGAAAAGGTTTTCATTTTTGGAAAAGGTTTTTACGTGAAAACTGAGAAGCTGCAGAGAAGAGGAAAAGGGCAAAGAGCTGTAGAGCAAAGGTTGGAGAACGGAAAAGCTTGAAGCTCGAAGAGTTGCCGGATTGTTAAGGTAAGGGGGGTTTATCGTCGTTTAATGGGTATTATCGATTAACATGTAATGGGTAGTGATAAACCGTTGAATTGACCCTAATTGGGATTGTTGAATACTGAGAAGTTATGTTGGATATGTTGTGTATAAGTTGTAATTGAATGTGTATTTGAGTGTATTGTGAATTTCTGGACGTACAGCTTTTTACGGAAGTTGAATCGGAGGTCCGGAAGTCCTCCAACGGCGGAAAATGCGGAAACTCTGCATTCTGCCTTGTGTTAGCGCAGGAACTGCTGTTTCGCCTGCGTTAACCGGTTAACCCAGGGTGTTAACCGGTTAACACTGTTATAAATTGTGAAAAATGTTGAGTTTTGCCTGCGTTAACCGGTTAACCTATAGCGTTAACCGGTTAACACTGTGCGTTTTGCCTGGAAGTGTAATTTTCCTGCGTTAACCGGTTAACCTATAGCGTTAACCGGTTAACACTGTTGCAGTATGTAAAAATGGTTGATTTTTATGATAAAAGTGTAATTGGTGATTGGCCTATTGTATCCAATTGTGATAAATAAATTCGTGGAGTCTATGTTGCGAAATGTTGATGCAAAGATGTTGATAAGTTGTTTTGTAGAAAATATTAAGTTGTAGGCTGATGAGCCAAAGTTGAATATAAGTTATTTTGTTGAAAATGCTGAGTTGTAGGCTGATGAGCCAAAGTTGATTTTTAAGTCGTTGTTGCTGAAAAAGCTGTTATGTTGTCGTTGTTATTATGTTGTTGAACTTTCAAGTCGTACATGCCATATACATTCATATGCATTAAGTCGGGGCTTTTGCTCACACCACGTTGGCCTGGATTGGCAAAATTATGGGGCTTTTTCTCACACCACGTTGGCCTGGATTGGCAAAAATTTTAAGTTGAAAGTTGAAGGCTTATGCCTTGATGCCCACTAAACTGGCAATTATTTTAAGTTGGGAGTTTTACTCCAAATGGTACCACATGCATGAAGAGTCGAGTCTCATTTGAGTTGCATTTACGTTGTGTTTGAATATGATGTTGAGTTGAATATGCTGCTACCGAATGCATGATATGATGTGGGTGATTAACGTGTAAAGTTACTTAACATAACATGATGATTTATAATATTTGTTATATCGATTGAGGAACTCACCCTTACAGTTATATTTTTCAGGTAACGAGCAGTGAGTTGAGTAGAAGCTAGTGCTTGAAGTCTAGAGTAGTTTTAGTGGGTCATGCTCTGATAGATGTAACATCGGGACGGGATGTTTTAATTGCTGAATAAATGTTAATTTTAATATATTACAGATGTTGAATGTTTCTATCCGCTGCGAATTTTTAAAGAAGTGTTTATGTTGAATTAAATAATGAGCATGACTGATTTTTACGGTGAATTATGTGAAGTATTATGTGACACCCTTGGTGCCTGATTACTCTGATATTGATTTATATGCTGTTGTTTTAATTAAATATTTGGGGTATTTAGAAGGGTGTTACAAATCGGGTCAAAAGAGACCTTCTTCCTCTCAAAGTTCTGTTGTTGGTGATGATTGTTGTTGGAATTGTTGTTGTTGTAGGTGTTCGTTCTTTGTTGTGGTTGTTGTTGTTAACGTTGATTTTGATACTGATGTGGTTGTTGTTGTTGAATTGGTGTTGTTTGCTGATTGGAAAGTACTGGAATGACAAAAGATACTTGATGATGGTGATGTTGACGGGGTGGTGGATTTCTTTTGATCTGAGGCCTCCTCTGCCTCCCACTGATTATTGCGTTTGTCTCATTACCTTTCCTTTTGCTGAAACTACTCCCATACTTCTTGCTAGTAGACGCCTTATCTTTCGACAATCGTCCTTCACGGACCCCTTCTTCAAGTCTCATCCCCATATTTACCATTTCGGTAAAATCACTAGGGGCACTGGCGATCATACGTTCATAGTAAAATGAACTCAGGGTTTTGAGAAAGATTTTTGTCATTTCCTTCTTCTCCAAAGGAGGAGTGATCTGGGAAGCCAACTCCCTCTAATGTTGGGCATACTCTTTGAATGTCTCCGTATCTTTTTGAGACATGAACCTCAGTTGGTCCCTTTCAGGCGCCATATCCACGTTGTACTTGTACTGTTTCACGAAAGCCTCACCTAGGTCATTCAAAGTGCGGATGCTTGCACTATCTAACCCCATATACCAACGGAGTGCAGCACCTGTCAGGCTATCATGGAAATAGTGAATCAATAAATGGTCATTATCTGTCTAGGTTGACATCTTGCAGGCGTACATCACAAGATGACTGAGTGGACAAGAGTTCCCTTTGTACTTCTCAAAGTCAGGCACTTTGAATTTGACCGGGATTTTCACATTGGGCATTAAGCAAGTTCAGTGGCACTCTTCCCAAATAGATCTTTGCCTATCAGCATTTTCAATTCCTTGCGCAGCTCAAGAAATTGGTCCTTCATCTTGTCCATCTTCTCATAGACGTCCGAGCCCTCAGATGGCTCAGAATGATAAATGGTATCTTCTACACACGGTAAAGTGTGCACAACTGGAGGTGGCACAGACATGACCGGGCTAGATGCCAGTATGGAAGCAAAAGTGGGAGCGAAACCTTCTGGCACAAAATTCGGAGGCATTCCACAAGGGAATCCAGCCGGCAGACTGGGAGCGAAGTGGGCGGTGGCTGCAGGCACTATAGAGGTTACCACCTCAGAAATGACAGTTCTCGTAGGAGGAGTTACAGGAGTTGGAGAAGCTTGGCTCTGGGCAGTAAGAACTGACTCCATCATGGCAGTCAGCCGTGCAATCTTCTCTTTCAAATCTCGGTTTTCTTGCTCAAGGTGTTCCATGATCTTTGGATGATTAGCTCTGGTGTTGTACCGGTGAGTCAGCTTGGCTAAAGCACAGAAGAACACCAATATGACACCTGGAAAAAACCTACTTATGAAAATGGTGCATGAAATGCAATGCTTGATTATTTTTATTTTTCGAGGAATATACTATATCGTTTGCAAATATATAAAAATGGCAATTGCAATAATTTGATATGACCAAAAATATCTTTTTATTTATCTAAATTAGAAGGATTACACTGAGTACAATTTCAGAAACCAAAATAAAAATATACAAGAGAAAAGGAGACTAGTCATCCTAAGGATCCCTAACAACAGTGTCAGAAGATCTGGCTGAACGCGCGTACTTCCTTCGAACGCGCGTACCTCCATCTGAGTCTTCTCGAGGACAAACTGGTCAACAATTTTCTTCCAAGAAATGGAAGGTTGAGGCATGTTAGAGGAAGAAACCTCTGGCTCTCTTTGTCTCTTCGTCACTCGGTCTTCAAGTAGCTCAATCAATGCATCTTTGTCCTTATACTCCAACTGCAACTCTTCATGCTTTTTGCTTAAAGCATGGAAACGCTCTTCCCGCATATCTTTCTCTTGCTTCATCTTCATGAGTGCGTCTTCCAACTCCTCTACATCTTGGTTAGACAGAGTTAATGGCTCAACCACAACCATAGACACAGGTCTTTCACATGGATAAGGTATCTTCAAATCCATAGCTCTCTTCTTCACCCAAAGAGTGTAAGCTTCCAAAGCTACACAATTGCACGGACCAAGTTCGGATCTTCCTTTCCTATGCACATTATGCCAAGCGTGCATAATATTCTGCTTTAAATGTTTGGGATCTTTACCCTCTTGATAGAAAAGACCTTATAACAACATGTTATTAGGCTTATCTCAAGGTTGGGGATCTTTAACGACGAGCCATAGCAGGGTTGTAGTTAATTCCTCCGTGTGTACCAATGAGAGGCACATTAGAGAATTCACCACAACTATCGATAATCTCTAAACTGCTTAAGGACGGATCATACCAAACTATATCATCATTAGTGAGAGACATAAGTCTCTGAGACCACCTTAGACATTATTTGTTCTCCATAAAAGCAGGTGTTTGAGGCAAGTGCGAAATAAACCACTTGTACAGAAGAAGAGTGCAACAGACAATAGTTCCACCACCTTTAGAATTTCTTAGATGCAAAGAGAAATACATATCACCCAAAAAAGTAGGTACAAGATTCCCAATCAAGAAAAGTCTAATGGCATTAACATCAACAAAACCGTCAATGTTAGGGAATAAAGCTAATCCATAGATGAGCAACATAAAGATAGCTTCAAAAGCATCCACACTACCAGCTTGAGCAAAAGTGGTAGCTTTCTTGATGAGGAAAACAGATGGCAACCCAAATAACCCTCCTTTCTTCACCCAATGAGCCTTTATCTCAGACTTCTTCAAGTGAAGAGCTTCAACAATAATACTAGACCGGGGAATCTCCTCCAATCCACTAAAAGGTACTTTACTAGAAATAGGTATCCCCAAAACATGAGAATACTCCTCCAAGGTAGGCACAAGCTGAAAATCTGGGAAAGTGAAACAATGGTAGAGAGGATCATAGAACTGCACCAATACACTCAAGAGTCTTTCAACCATATCAGCAGATAAAATGGACAAAAGCTTCCCATGACATTGTTTGAAGTCCAAGGGATCTAATACAAAAGATGATAGCTTCCTTAACTCTTTCAAGTCGGGACATCTGAAACTGTACTTCTTAGTGTTCCTTCGTCCAAAATCCATGGTCTGAAAATATTTGCAAATGATACCTTAGTTCCTTGAAATTTTGTGTGATGAATGTTATGATGCGCATGAAATGCATGAATGCAACAACCACAAATAAGAGATCACACACAAGGAAAACAAAGGTCAAGGGATGAATCAAGTCATTGTCAAGATCAATAATCCATTTTGGTGGATTATGGTTTACACCTTATCAACACCTAAGTTCAATTGATATTGACATGGCTTATTGGATCAACCAAGAATCAAAGGTTTGTTGCAAGTCACGAGCATGGAGTCTGGGTAAGAACCATCCCAAAGGAGTGAACTAAGGATAAAAACCTGTAGATCATGTTCTAAAAAGTTCCCAGAGTCTTAATTCCATCTATCAGATATTATAGGTTAAGATGACTGACTCTTCGACCCATAATATTCTCAAGAGAAACTCTTCTGAGTGTAGTATCGTGTAACAACTTGTAAGACCCCAATTTTGTCCCTAAGATCCCTCATGGCATCATAACATTGCACTTGCATTGCCTCAAGGATCATTAGCATCTTGGTTCCCTTTGCCTTTGGGTGGGACCTCTTGTGAATGGTTTGATATCACCAGGCATGCTTGAATTATATATCATTGCTTTTCTTATTTTGTTTACTAACCAAAAGCACAAAAATATGTCACTAACATCTTTTGTTTGTAGTTTGAGCAATCACAAGGTCAAGAGCTTCAAGAAGATCCTTTGTGCAGAGATATGGTCAAATGAAGATGAAAGCAAGCATGGTAATTGTTCCCAAAGCTCTCATCCATCAAATGTGTCTCCCTAACATCTCAATTCATCATTTTTATCAAGGCAAGTCAAAGGGTTTGAGGTTTGTGTCCCAAAGGAACCCTAATTCATCTGTGCACCATAATGCCTTGCTCATGAAGCAACCTCAGCCCATGGTCAAATGAAATCAAGGTAAGTTCTTTAATTCATCATTTAATGCATATTTGAACTTATTTGAGTGTCCTCAATCATCAATTCATCAAGATATGAGTCATGGACTTGAGAAGTTGATCAGTCAATTCATCTGACTATTTTAAAATGCACTGAGGCCTAACTTTTTATGTGTTGGTCAAATGGAGATGATTCCAAAAGCAAAAATGTTCGTAGAGATAATATGAACAACTTTCATGTTCATCAAAAATTGATTTGAAGCTTGGAAGGTCATCTCCCATTCCAATACATTATAGGTCATTTTGACTGAAACCCTAATTTTGGGTCAACTTCCCAAGGACGTACCTCATTCATTTTTCATGATTTTGAGGTGGGATCAAATGAGTTGGAAAGCTTAAGATGTCTACTTCAAATGTTATGTTGAACAAAATTTCAAAATCTCAAAGGAAATACATGTGATAATGGAAGACATTATAGGTCACTTTGGACCAAATGCATTAAAAGGCAAAAAAGTCCAACTTCAAGTGCCCATAGCTTCTTCAAGAGATATACAACTTTTATGTTGGAGGTTTTTTCATTTGAGGCTTGCATCATCAAAACAGAAGGGCTTGAACATTGGCCAAATTTAGAAACTTTGCCTTTACATGTTTTGCACCTTGCACTTTAAACTCCATTTTCACCAATTTCCACACTTCAAATGGATTTTTTCCCAACATAAAAATTGTTCCTTACATCAAAACCTTTTCAACCATTACTCACATGATCATGTTTGGATTTGGCAATTGGTATTTTCGAAGAGGGGAAGTTTTTGGTTCAATTATGCATAACATGGTGAAACTTCATATGTAAGCAATTGGAGTGCAAACCACACGTCCAAACCTTCTCCAAATCATTTCAGTATCCATTTGCATTGGCTTTTGGGCCCTCCATGCACCTGTACAGGCCCATGCATGGAGGCCTTCAATTTTCATGCACACAAAATTCACCTTGCTTGCATCAGGTTTTGCTATAAATAGAGGTGCATACCTCCATCATAAACCAACCTAAAGGCGCCTGAAACCCTGCTGAAGTGATTCCCCAACCTCACCAAAGAAGCTATTTCAATTTTTCTTCAAATTTTTCAGATCCAAAATTCAACTACATCTGGTTGAATCCTTGGATCTAAAGCTTCTAAACCTTCATCCTTCAGCTCATTGATCTTCTGTTTTGGCAAAGAAAGGAAGGAACCGAGCTCAAGTTTCCAGAAATCAAGGTTGTTATGCAACTGGTTTTTTCTTCGAAACTCATTATGTATTGATCTATTTGATTGGATATTATGTTGGCTGAAGTCCTCTCCATAGAGGCATCATTTGTGCATTCAATTTTCAAAATCTAACAAGTTCATGATGAACACCACAGAACTTCCATCTCTGATTTCTCTCATATTTTGGTTAATATTTGGTTGTCTGCAATTTTGGCCGGAAAACACAAGCTCACCGGAGAAGAAGGTGGCTCCGGTGGCCGTCCTATTGCCAGTTTGAATGTGGATCGTTGGATTGAGTTTTCCAGATTTAATCCTGGCCCTCGCTTGTTATGACTTTCATTTATTCAATATGTTGCGCGTGGACTTGGACTTATGGTGGAAGCGCGCATCTGGAGAACATGATCTGCCAGCTCAATTAATGAGCTCAGATCTGACTGTAGCACCTCAAATTTGCACCCATCATTGTACAAACATTTTCATATTAGGACATAGCATATCATGGTCCACTGCATAGCATTGCATTGTCCTTTGCCCCAAGTGCAAGCCAATCAAGAAATTAGGTCAAACTGGTCAGGAGATCAGTCAGTCAAGCAAGCAAGCACAATTCTCAAGGAGACAAGGCCCTAGGTTTGGTCCAACATGTTCACATGACTTGGGGATCCATTTGAAGTGTTTTGGTCAAAGAGTGGATGCTCAGAAGTCATCAGTCAATGCACAGTCAGTCAGAAACCCTAAAAATTCAAACTTGGTCAACTGTGTCTAATTTTATGGTTTTGATGGTTGGATTTGGTTTGAGAGAGCTCATTCATGTCCCAATAGGCCTCATATATCATGTCAAACACCATCATGGAAGAATTTGAAGCCAGATCAGAAATTTCCAAAAATGGAAACTGGACCTGTAATTAAAACCTGCCAAAAATGGAAAGTCTTGATCCTCAAACTTACATCATGATACAAGCTTCAAATGAATTTTTGCCCAACATGAAAGTTGAAGATCTTGTTCTCCCATTTCCAAAAAGTCCAAGAACTCTCAATTCCCATGTATGGTTGGCAAGTTATGATCAATTCATTTTCAAAAATTCTTGAACTTCAAAAGGCCATATCTCTCAAACCATTTGGCCAATTTGGGTGGGGTTTTTTCCTACAAGTCACATTTGATCCCCTCTTTCCAAATATGTAACCCTCATGCACCAAAACCTCATGGATCAAAATGGCCTTTTTGAACTTGCCTTAATTAATTTCAAGTGAGTTGAATTTTGACTTTTCAAAATAATCATTTCTAACCAATTCTACCAATCAAACATGTTCTGAAAATGCATTTGAGACATGTTGCAAAGTCATTTTATGCAGTACATATAGCCATCACCTACTTGCTTGAAAATTGGAAGAAAAGTACACTTTTACCAACTACATCCCACATTTTCATGGCCCTTGATTCAGTGCCACAAGCAACATCAAACAGCAGATCTTAACATCATTTTCTGTCACTTTGAAACCCCTAGTAGCAGCATCAAACACTCAGATTTCATTTCATTCTCTAAAAACCTCATTTTTTGCATTTTTCAAAATCTGTCAAAAACTCTCAAAGAACTGGACATTGCCTTGCCTAAAACAATCCATACAACATTGTGGACCTGTTTCAACCATCATTCTCCAGCTGGAAGGCCATTTCCACGACTGTTTTTCTCCAAGCATCATCAATGGCAGAAGTTGTTTGCATCCAAACCAAGCCATTTCAAGCCAAACCGTCTTCATCACTCATCATTTGAAGACCTTTGGGACATCTGTTTCAAGCCAAAAACACAAGATAGCGACCGTATCACAACTGTTCATCAACTTTGGTAAAATTTCGACCTCCTTGTTTCATCAAATAGATACATGCTTATTGTAGATCTCTCCATGCTGAGCTTCATGATGTTTTTATTTTTGAAAATGGCCATGTATTCATGAAGTTATACTGAAATGAAGTTTGGTATTGATTTGCATTTTTGTTCGATTCATGAGCATGGTTGTGTTTTATTGAAAACTATTGATGGATTCGTGTTAGTGGTTGTTGGAGGATCATTTCTGTGCATTTAATTGATATTTCTGGAAAAATTTTGTGAAACACGATTTGAAGGTGATGATGTTCTTGCTGTTTGCCCAGAAAAACCCTAATTTCATAAAGCCATGCCCAGATTTTCCTCTTTCTCACGTGCTGCATGCCATGTTGGCCCAGGAGCCAATCAAAACATTTCCCTGGCCGCGCCTAAACGGCGTCGTTTTGTTTAATGAAGTCCAATATTACGCTTTTGCCATCCGGCCACTTAATTAATCCAATTTAATTCATTTTCATTTCAATAATTATTTCATTTGATCACCAATCTTGTAAAATTCATATTTCACTCATTTTAAATCCAAAATTCATGGGACTTGTTGCATTGTGTTCATATGGATCCCTAGTTTTTTATCATGATTTTTGCTGATTTTTTGGATGAGTGGATTTTAATTGGCATTAGGGTTTTGTTTATGTGCCCAATTTTTGTACATCTTGCCAAAACATTTGTGAAATGGTGATACTTTATCCAATGGCTCCCAAATTTTTTGTGCTTAAACTAGACACACTCATGGTGATTTTGGTGTAGAGTTTGTGAATTTATCATTGCTGGTTTGTGAGTTATGATTTTTTGAATTAGGGTGTGACAATTTGTGTCACACCATTGATGTGCAACTTGTTGATTTTTGATACCATGCTTTTTGACCTCCAATTGATCTGATTTTTTGCATGAACCAACTCTTGTATGTCTAGTTTACATGTGAATTTTCTTGGAATTATTTGTGGCATTTCCTAATTGTTTGAGATTTTCTCCCCTGTTTAGTCATATGTTGACTTTTTGTGACACATGTTCCCATTTCATTTGTGAAATTCTCATACTTTATTAGATGGACATGAAATTTTACATGAGATAACTAGACATACTCATCTTTTCCATGGTTTTAGTCCCATTCATTTATCATACACCATCTCTGATTTATGATTTTTCTAAGTTGATGCATGTTTGGTTGACTTCTTTGAGCATGTTCAAAATTGCCTTGCCTTTCTGATTTTCATTGACTTCCTTCCACTTGTCCAAACGAGATGAAATTTGACATGCTTACCATGCTGTGGGTTGTGATTGACCATGATTTATTTGGTGATTTTTGGAAATGTTTAAGATTGCTTTTGAGTTAAGTCTTGCTGTTGACTTCTATGAGCTTCTGTTTGCAACACTTTGACCTAAATTGTTCATGAAATGATGATGATGATTGATATGAATATGAACCCGATTGGTTGTGTTTCTTAATTGTTTGAACATGATTTTGGATGCTTACCACTTGCTGTTTTGACTTTCTCATTTATTTTTGACCCTAGGCTTGTCCTAGTGGTCCTGTTACTCACCTTTGAGCTCATGTTTTCAGGTTGACCAACAAATGACCAATGAGACCATTTCTTTTTGATTGAGCTTGCTTGATTATTATTGACTAACTTGTTCGTTTTGTAGGTGGCTTGGCTCACATGCCTTAAGCCTTACGCCTTGCACATCCATTTGACTCTAATTAACTGTTGATGTTTGTTTCTTTTTGCTTTGTTTGAAGTTGTATACTAATGTCTGCTTGACTATTTCAGGTGCTTTTTAGTTGCTCAGTTCCTTGTGAACTTTTGCTTTGCTTTGCTTGTATAAGCAATTTGCATTGAGGTATATTTCTCATCTTCATGTAGTCTGGAAGACCTGGCCTGTTACTTGGCCAGGCAACTGTCCGAAGTCCTCCTTAAGAGGCAATGTTTGTGGATGTTTAATTTTGTCCTTGCATAGAGTCAAAGACCTCCTAAGTGAAGAGGCAATTGGCAGAACCCAAGGGATATGCAATCTATCCCCTGCTATTCTGTGTGTCATCTGCTTTGCTCACACCACTGTGTTGATGCATTGCAGATACAAACCCAAGATCTTGTACAATTGTACAGTTGAGTCAGTTTTAAATGTGTAGAAGGGTTCCCACTTTCTGAACCCACACATTCTTGTCTTAAGCTCTCCCAGGCCAGGGATAAGAGCTGTGAAGTCTTATCTTCACTCACCTTTCATCTGCTTCACCTTAGCCCCTCAATGGCAAGGTTAAGAGCACATTCACCCAGTTCCAGAGGTTTGTTTGTTGAGGTTGATATGACCCCTCGACTAAAACCTAACCCTTGTTTGAGCCACTTGCTTGTGTATAGTGTGTGTTATCTGTGCTTGTATGTTTGTTTGACTTGCTTCCTGTGCAAGTTAGGGTTAGTTTAGACTTGCTTCTTGTGCAAGTTAGGTTTTTCTTGGCTTGCTTCCTGTGCAAGTTAAGTGTGTGTGTGGCTTGCTTCCTGTGCAAGTCATGACTAGGATAGGCTGGCTCCCTGTGCCAGTTAGCTAGAAACCTTAACTTAGGGATGATTTGCATGATAACATCTAGGCTCGAGTCGTAGTCTCCCTAGTTGTGTCTCCCTCTGTTATCTGGTTAGGCTAGTCCTTTTTCCCTCTGTAGGGGAACTACATCGCCCTGATCTTCATACCAGATGAAGTATGTAGGCAGGAGATTGAGCTGATCTCTCCGGGCGCCTGTGTCTTTGTTTTGTCTTGTTGTGTGCTTGGAAGCTGATGTAAGTCCATCGAGTGGCAGTTAGGTTCCAGTGTGCGTGTGTTTGGTTCGGATGCTGATGTAAGCCCAGTGATTGGCACTCAGGCTCCATGTTTGCCTTCTTGTGTGCGTTTTGGTTCGGATGCTGATGTAAGCCCAGTGATTGGCATTCAGGCTCCATGTTTGCCTCTTTGTGTGCGTTTTGGTTCGGATGCTAATGTAAGTCTAGTGGTTGGCATTCAGGCTCCACGTTTGCCTTTGCCAGTGTTTGTTTGTGTGCGTGTCAGCCGAGCTACGAATGCTCTGATTCTTCTCTCGTCCGAGAAGATACGTATGCATAGGATGCGATATCCTAGCGAGCATGTGTCGTTTCCCCAGTCCGAACTACTTCGACTCTGATGTCTATGCCTGATAGACTAAGTAGGCCCAGGATGCGATATCCTGCCGAGTCCGTCTTGTTTGTTTCTTGTGTCTCTTTCAGCCAGTGTGTGTGTGTGTGTGTGAGCAGTGTTTTAGCAACCATTTCCCTTTCTATTGTGCGTGGATCCCGTAGAGTACTACGGATGCGTAGGGGTGCTAATACCTTCCCTCCGCATAACCGACTCCCGAACCCATTCTCTTTGGTCGCGAGACCATGTTCTTTCCAGGTTTACTCTGAGCGTTTCCTTTCCCTCTTTTGGGATAAATAACGCACGGTGGCGGCTCTGTTGTTCTTGTTTTCCCGCCGGTTTTTCGCGTGATGCGACAGCTGGCGACTCTGCTGGGGAA
Organism: Lathyrus oleraceus; assembly: GCF_024323335.1. Lineage (NCBI taxonomy): Eukaryota > Viridiplantae > Streptophyta > Magnoliopsida > Fabales > Fabaceae > Lathyrus > Lathyrus oleraceus. The sequence goes on along the minus strand of NC_066580.1, from coordinate 297,365,997 downwards.
TTAATAGAGAAGTTGACCTCTTGCTGGTCCATCTTCCCTAAGCGAGTCTCTCCTAGCGCTCTCTAGGTTAGGGTTTTGGTTGCTGTTTGCTGTTGTATTTTATTGCATTCATTTGTATATATTTGCATTTACTGTCTGCATTTATTATTTGCATTAATGTTTGCATTCATTCATATTCATCTGCTGTGCTGTCTGTGTTTCTCTGTTTGGGGTGGGGATTACTCGAGGTAAAAGGCCCAATACCCAGGCTATGAGTGAGATCTAGGATACTTAGGAATAGAGTGATTCATGGGAAGCGGGTGGTATTGCGCCACTTAGCGGAACATTGATATCACGAGCAGTTCAGACCCTGGTGGGATATTGTCGTTACATACTTCAGGTGTGTATATGATGGTATTTTGCGAAAGGTTATTTATGCTGCGTTTCTCTTCGACTTTACCCTGGCCTAGATAACACCCGTGAATGGGGAGGGTTTGATCATTACAGGTACAGTTGCTGATTGGTTGGTGATTTGTTGGTGACTCTTGGTACTGATGGTGACTGTGAATTATGGGGCATTTATTTCTGGGACGCCAGAGTTCTGTCCGTGGTTTATCAGCGGGTTCCGTTTATTTCGGATCCCCGGGTTGAGTTAAGAGTACTTGTTCAGAGGATCCGTTTGTCACCCGTTCAGTGGTTGTTCCTGTGAAGATAGTGATGTAATCTCCGGTTCCGTTTATTTCGGAACTCCCCAAGTTGGATTTATGGTGACTTGGTCCCGCAAATTGACTGGTTCAGAAAAGCAGAGGGTCTACAGTTGACTTGGTGGCACAAGGGCCTGCATTCATGCATTTGCATCATATCATCTCGCATTCATCTGCATTCAACTCATGTCTGTCCGTACTCAGGGCCCGTTATTTTTAAATTAAAAACCCCGGTTGAGAGACATCCAGATGTCAAAATGTTGTTGATTAAATTTTATCTGTCTCAATGAAACCAAAAAAGAAAGAGGACTGAATATTCCTGGTACGGACAGACATTGCATGTGTGAGTCATACTAACCCGTTTGCTGTTTTGTAGGTTCCAGTATTCAACCAGTGCACATAGCTCGCCTGTTCAGATAACCTGCTGGGGGACAACAAATCCAAGCTAATGGATCTTCCCAACGCCGACATCCTTGAACTGAAAGAGATGATGAGGGAGTTGTTCAGTGTTGTGCAAGGACTTGCCTTGGGGCAGAAAGCCATGTCTGAGAGATTGGAAAAGATTGAGAAATGGCTGATAGTAGAGAAGGTTCAGGGGAAGGCTCCGTCCTCCGAAGTGAACAAACCTTCTGGTACTGTAGCAAGGAAATCCTCCGACAATGGTCCATTCAAGAGGGAAGTTGAGCCAGTTGGTGTGCCTGCAAAGAAAGAACGTAGTAAAGATCGTTATCATCCTTATGCTGCCACTGTAACCACTCCTGTCAGCAATCCACCTGCTCAACAGCAACAACTGCCACCTCAACAGAAGACACCGGGAGCTAAGAGCCAGGTGAAGAAGAAGAATGAGGATCGTCAGTTTGAGGAACCACCTGTGACTTATGCCCTTCTTTTCCAAAGGTTGAGGGATCTGGGATTAGTTCGGCCGAGGATTTTGATTCCTATAGAACAGCAGCGGAGGCCTGCAAACTATGATGAGAGTGCCAAGTGCGAGTTTCACTCTGGGGCACCCGGACACAACATTGAAGGTTGCAGAGCTTTTAAGCATATTGTCCAAGATCTGGTGGACTCCAAGGCTATCAGCTTGGCACAGATAATGAATGAGGATGTCAACCCCGTACACAGGCAGGGTCCCGTAAAGGTAAAGATGGTAAAAAAGAACAGGAGAGAAATGGAAGTGACTGAGGAGAAGCAGCTAAAAGGTCTAATGGCTATGGTTCCAAAACTTCTGCTACGGGATGGAGCTTTCCCTGCTGTTGATAAGGCTTGTGCGACTGTCACTACAGAAGGATGTGCACTGACAGGGGCCACGACCCAGAAGATGAAGAAAGTAGAAATGGACAATATAAGATGTAGAGCACCCAATCTGGCAGTTGAAACCGTCCAGGAGAAGAATGCCTTTGTCGCTGAGAAAGAGAAGAAGCTGTCCGTTTCTTCTTATAAACAAGCTCTGGAGGTGGTGAAGAACCAAGAGGCCCAAGGCTGGGGAAGGATCATTGACATCGTGGTAAAAGCAGACATGTTTGGGGTCGGTTATCAGCCAGATCAAGAGCCGTCTAGACCAAACAGAGGATGTCGCCCGCCGTACACCTTCGTCAGTGCAGGAATGCTGAATTCTGATCATGCTTGTTCAGTGGGTGAAGATGTTGACAGCGACCGCGAACTCGAGTTGTGGATAAAGTCGTGCGTACCAGGAAACTGGAAGGACTCCAAAAGCATCACTGTCACTCATTCTGAAGAGTAGTATTTCTGTTTTTCAATTTTTGTTTGCATGAAAGCCATACGTTTTGCCCGAAACGTAATGGTCCATTGTAAGGGCCATCTCATGTGTTTCATTATGCAACATTTTGCATCAGTGATGAATGGATGTTTTTGTAGTTAAAGGCGGTGTTCCCTATTTTTCATTTAATTTTGCAATTTAAAAAAGAAAAAAAACAAATAAAAATGGCAACGTTTTTTCATTCTCTTTCCTTTTGATTTTGTCTCGTTCCAAGGTGATTACTCTCCTGATCTCACCGATAACGATTTGGTTACACCTCTGTATGACTTCGACAATTCGATCTATCATGCCAGAGAAAAAGGCGAAGAAGATTGTGATTTGCTGGAGTTAGCCAGGTCATTGAAACAAGAGGAGAAGGTGATTCAACCGCACGAGGAGCGATTCAAGATTGTTACTCCAAGCTCCGCCGAGGTTAGAAAGCGAAAAGCTGAGGTCGTTTCAAAGGCAAGTCAAGAGCAGAATGGTAGCCCTTTTGAAAGAGGAGGCTGATACATGTGCCTGGTTGTATCTAGATACACCAAGGTGGGACACCAATGTTTTGGGTAATAAACTACCATCAGGAGGAGACTGTGCAAAAGCTGAGGCCGACAAAGGAGGAGAAAGAGAGAAGGTGTGAATAGACTATCAAGATGCGAGCAGAGCTAATCTGAAAGATGGATTACCGGTACATCACAATGAGGTATTGGTTGATTATATGGCTCAAGTCTCAGTGTTTATCTTCATGGATGGCTTCTTGGCCAAGACCAGATTGAATTGTTGCCAGATGATATGAAGTAAACCAGGTCCATCACACAAGGGGCACCTTCTTGTTCTAAGTTGATGTCGTTCCGTCACATGAGGCCGGTGCCACGTATCAGAGGTCTACGGTGACTTTGTTTCGTGATATGATTCATCGTGAAAGCAAATGCCATGTTGATGACATGATGGCAAAGTCCCAAGCAGAACAAGGGCATCCGGTAGACTTGGGGCAAGTTGTTTGACCGGTTGAGATAACTCATACTTTTGAGTCTGAATCAGTGCACTTATGGAGTGTTGTCCATCAAGCTACCGAGGCTTGTTGTAAGCGAACCAGAGGAATCGAGGTCGATCCTGCTAAAAAATAAAAAAATAAAAAAATAAAAAATAAAAAATAAAAAAAAACAAAAAAGGGTAAGTTGTAGGAACCTTTGATTCCGATACCTCAGTGAAAGAAATAACTGTTAATCCGGTACTTGATAACCCTCGAGGGGTCTACGAGGTGCGTATTGAGTCAGCATGACTAGTCTTGTCGAAAAGAGTATGCAATTTACCTAAGCAAAAAGTTTATCGACTGTGAAACAATACACTCACTGTTCGAAAAAACTTGATGTACTTCGGCATAGGCTGCTCGCCGACTGAGACAGTGTATGCTGATTCATACCACTTTGTGGATGTCCAAAATGGATCTGATCAGATATGTGTTTGAGAAGCTAGTAGCAACCCATGGAAAGGTTATCAACCAAGGAAGTTTGAGGTCCCTGATGAGGACATCTCGAGGTACTCAAATCGAAAGATTGAGAGTGACTGATCCCGGAGGAGGGGTCTGACCCCGAATCCGAACGGATTCCGATGTCTGAGGGGGAAGGAGATGAGGTGAATAAGTTAGTGCTTCCCGGATCACAGTTGGTTGCACCAACAATGGTGGTTGAACATAAAGTCTGTATCCTGGATATTGAACCTAGGGATGTGTATCTACCTGGGGCAGTGTCTTCCTCACAGAAATATGAGAAATCAGAGAAGACTGAATGGATAAGGACTCGGAATGACACGTTGAGCCCAACTGAGGGAAAGGGCTGACAGTTACCTGGCATGGGGCAATTGTACCCAGTGAACGAAGCATGTTGTTAACCAAGAAGTGTGACCTCGCGTGTACCACGTGGAAGAGTTGGTTGAAGGAGATCCTTCCTCCTCAAGACGATTGTGGGGCAAATGGATGAGCAGTTATGAATGTCCATTTATGGTCAAGAAGGTTTCCCCTGACAGAACCTTGTAGTTGACGACCACGGATGACGACGATTTTCCATCCACTGTGAGTGCGGACGCAGTTAGAAAATACTTCGTGAAAGAAACCCGCTGGACAAAAAGAATAAAGAGTCCAGGCAAAAAAGGGGCATCCCGGCGAACCAAGAAAAAGAGAAAGGTTCGGGCAAAAGTTAGGGATAAAAAATAAAAGAAAAGAACTGTACACCCGGCAAGTTGAAAACCCGCAAGGGCGACTTGGGCAAAAAAGGGTATCCCGGTGGACTGAAACCCGAAAGGGCGGTCCAGGCAAAAGAGGGAATGAAACGAACAACTGCGTCCAGCATGATCATTTGTGCTCATGATGACTTGGATAATCTCCGACAGAGACCGATCGGAAGCGTCTTGTTCAGAAGACAGAAGGTGCGGAAAGTCCTGAGGACATATGAGGTGTAACTGAGTGGGAACCCGATGAGATCACAGTTTCACGTTGCCATTAGGATAGATTTTTTTTTATGTGTGCAATCACCTCTTTCCAGGGTTTGCTTCCTGTGTGTTGCTCAATTGTGAGCCATCTTTTATTCCAGTCAAATAAAGCGTGTGTTCGGTCAAATAAATTTTGTTTTTGTGTCATTACTGTTTTGATTACGAAAACATCTATTCATTTTGATAAGAATATTTGCATTTTTGAAACATAGAGGTCCCTTCTGATGCATGCTTGTGAGATTGAAATCTGGAAATCTTACTTGGAAGTCTGAGTGACCTAAGTGTTGAAATATCAGAACACCTGGGACATACCGGGGGCACGTTTTTATCTGACGATCTCTTGTGCAGGTGCTGTTAGATATCTTCATTCACTTGCCAGTGGTAATATGAACCTTTTGACAAGAGATCCCCTCAGAGTCCAACCAGGGGCAAGGGATAGATGAACCGCGAAAGACGGTGAAGGATTACGACAACGATCCTGGAAAGTTAATCAAGAAGACTCTTCAAAGTCTGATGATTGGAAAGTATGTATGAATCCCAAGAGTTCAACCTCCGTGAAGTACGGACGAGTTGGGAATACAAGATGATGGAGCAGAAAAGTCCAGAAGAGTCTGGGAGTTCTTAAAAGTGGAAAGTCAACACTATGGGTGGATGATGGATACCAGTGTTCGGCGAGTCGACCGACATCCCTGTCAAACAAGCTGTATCTCCCCAGAGGATTAAGAGTGTGATCTCCCTGGCAGATTGGAGATCGTTGTCTCCTCAGCAAGCCTGAAGGTTATCACGTCCCCAGCAGGGGCAGGGGCAGAATGTTTCTCAGGATGGAGGACGTCTCCCCAGCCCAAGCCAGTATCGAAGCTATCAGAGTTATTTCCCCTACAGAGGTGTCTGTGGACAGTACCTTCTTTCCCCAGCAAATCTAAGGATTGTTTTTCCCCAGCAGGCCTATGCTTGCAGATTTCCCCAGTTGAGAATCCCCACTGAGCGCCTGGCAGTCATCTTCCCCAGGAGTCCCCTAGTGGAGTTTATCAGTAGACTGTTGGTGTGTTCCCCAACAATTGGTTTTGTGATGCTGTTATCTCCAGTATGGCCGTGAGTGCTTATCCCAAGCAGGTTTGTGGGAATTCATCTCCAGTATGATATGACGTGTTGTCATCCTCAACAGAGTTGTTACTCTCACCACTATGGTTGTTCTCTCCACTAGGATCGTTCTCCTCAGCAGAATGGTGTGGTTTTTCCTCAGCAAGTTCCCCGAGTGGAGCGGGTCTCATGAAATACATCTCCAGCAGTGATTCTCCTACATATGGATTGGTTGGGTCGTCCCTAGTCGAGTAGCATTTATTTCTCCAGCAGAGTTCATCCTACCAGTGGATTGGACGAGTTTCTGTGGTAGACTGATATCGGCATCCCCAGCTGAGTTGATTCTACCTATGGATCGCGTGGGTTATCCCCAGCGGAGCAACGGATATTCTCCAAAGCAGGGTTTATCCTATCTGAAGATTGGTTGAGTCTTCCTCCCAGCGAAGTAGCTTCGCCATTCCCCAAGCAGAGTTCCCCGCAGAGTATTTCCTCAGTCAGGGTCTCCCCACAGGGTTGGAGTACCTGATCTTTTGGCTCCCTAGCCAGGGTTCATTTGCATTTTGCATGTAGTAATCATTGCATCCTCAAAAATCGCGTAGCATTCCCACATTTATAAATGGAGCATTACGCCATAGAAAAATCAAACATATGCATTCATATGTTCGAAACCCCATTAGACCGTATTCCCTGCAGAGACGGATTTTTGTTCAACCTGTACAACGCATTTGCTACAGTTGCTCCAGTCAACAATTGGTGTTGATAATCCCCACAGAGGTTCATTTCCTCATCCGTTGGTGGAAGGAAGGTCTGTTTCTCCCCAGTGAGACCCCCTGCAAGTGTTTAGCCTTGCCTTGTCATCTTGTAGATGTCAGTATCCTGTCAGCACCCGCGTGTGTTAAAATTTTTGGTGTCGGTAAACACCCTCTTTCGGTGATTTCCCAGTCATGCGTAAGTGTCTGGTCTTCTTTGATGTCTGTAAACATCATCTTTCGATGTTCGTAACGTCGTCCCTCCCCTAGTGAAGATTCCTCCTCTCCGTTGGTGTCGATAAACGTCGAGTTTTTCCCGATCATCCGTTGATAATTTGGATATGTTCACTCTCCCAGAAGAGTTTCCTCCTCTCCGTTGGTGTCGATAAACGTCGAGTTTTTCCTAGTCATCCAGTGATGTCTAGTTGTACCCTCCCCATGTGGACTTACCTCTCCGTTGGTTTCGATAAACGACGAGTTTTTCCCATTCGTCCGTGACGTCTGGCTGTATTTCTCTTTTTCCCAGTCATCAGTAAATGTCTGGTCGATCTTTTTGGTGTCTGTAAACATCATCTTTCGATGTCTGTAAACGTCGAGTTTTCCCATTCATCAGTAAATGTCTGGTCGATCTTTTTGGTGTCTGTAAACATCATCTTTCGACGCCTGTAAACGTCGAGTTTTCCCATTCATCAGTAAATGTCTGGTCGATCTTTTTGGTGTCTGTAAACATCATCTTTCGACGCCTGTAAACGTCGAGTTTTCTCCCATTCATCAGTAAATGTCTGGTCGATCTTTTTGGTGTCTGTAAACATCATCTTTCGGTGTCTGTAAACGTCGAGTTTTCTCCCATTCATCAGTAAATGTCTGGTCAATCTTTTTGGTGTCTGTAAACATCATCTTTCGGTGTCTGTGAACGTCGAGTTTTCTCCCATTCATCAGTAAATGTCTGGTCAATCTTTTTGGTGTCTGTAAACATCATCTTTCGATGTCTGTAAACGTCGAGTTCTCTCCCATTCATCCGTTGATGTCTGGTCGAGTCCTCCCATTCATCAGTAAATGTCTGGTTACCTCTCCGTTGGTTTCGATAAACGTCGAGTTTTTCCTGGTCGTCCCCAGTTGGTTACCTCTCCGTTGGTCTTGGTAAACGTTGAGTTTTTCCCATTTCGTCCGTTGACGTATGATTGTATCTCTTCCAGTCATTCATTAATGTCTGGTTACCTCTCCGTTGGTCTTGGTAAACGTTGAGTTTTTCCTAGTTGTCCGTTGGCATCTAGTTGTGTTGTCTTTTCCCATTCACCATCGTTGTGATGTCTGGATGTGGTCGTACCCTTTAAAAACAAAACCAAAAAAATATATACCCAGTAATAAGTCCCAGTGGACGTTTCCATTGGTGGATCCCTGTTGTGCAAATTCTACGGTTCTTGGTATTCAATCCCTGTTTACCCTGAAAGTCTGACAGCCGTTGCTCTCATCCATTCGGGTTCCCAGCTGATTGAATAGGGGCAGCTGTAGCACCTCAAATTTGCACCCATCATTGTACAAACATTTTCATATGAGGACATAGCATATCATGGTCCACTGCATAGCATTGCATTGTCCTTTGCCCCAAGTGCAAGCCAATCAAGAAATTAGGTCAAACTGGTCAGGAGATCAGTCAGTCAAGCAAGCAAGCACAATTCTCAAGGAGACAAGGCCCTAGGTTTGGTCCAACATGTTCACATGACTTGGGGATCCATTTGAAGTGTTTTGGTCAAAGAGTGGATGCTCAGAAGTCATCAGTCAATGCACAGTCAGTCAGAAACCCTAAAAAGTCAAACTTGGTCAACTGTGTCTAATTTTATGGTTTTGATGGTTGGATTTGGTTTGAGAGAGCTCATTCATGTCCCAATAGGCCTCATATATCATGTCAAACACCATCATGGAAGAATTTGAAGCCAGATCAGAAATTTCCAAAAATGGAAACTGGACCTGTAATTAAAACCTGCCAAAAATGGAAAGTCTTGATCCTCAAACTTACATCATGATACAAGCTTCAAATGAATTTTTGTCCAACATGAAAGTTGAAGATCTTGTTCTCCCATTTCCAAAAAGTCCAAGAACTCTCAATTCCCATGTATGGTTGGCAAGTTATGATCAATTCATTTTCAAAAATTCTTGAACTTCAAAAGGCCATATCTCTCAAACCATTTGGCCAATTTGGGTGGGGTTTTTTCCTACATGTCACATTTGATCCCCTCTTTCCAAATATGTAACCCTCATGCACCAAAACCTCATGGATCAAAATGGCCTTTTTGAACTTGCCTTAATTAATTTCAAGTGAGTTGAATTTTGACTTTTCAAAATAATCATTTCTAACCAATTCTACCAATCAAACATGTTCTGAAAATGCATTTGAGACATGTTGCAAAGTCATTTTTATGCAGTACATATAGCCATCACCTACTTGCTTGAAAATTGGAAGAAAAGTACACTTTTACCAACTACATCCCACATTTTCATGGCCCTTGATTCAGTGCCACAAGCAACATCAAACAGCAGATCTTAACATCATTTTCTGTCACTTTGAAACCCCTAGTAGCAGCATCAAACACTCAGATTTCATTTCATTCTCTAAAAACCTCATTTTTTGCATTTTTCAAAATCTGTCAAAAACTCTCAAAGAACTGGACATTGCCTTGCCTAAAACAACATCCATACAACATTGTGGACCTGTTTCAACCATCATTCTCCAGCTGGAAGGCCATTTCCACGACTGTTTTTCTCCAAGCATCATCAATGGCAGAAGTTGTTTGCATCCAAACCAAGCCATTTCAAGCCAAACCTTCTTCATCACTCATCATTTGAAGACCTTTGGGACATCTGTTTCAAGCCAAAAACACAAGATAGCGACTGTATCACAACTGTTCATCAACTTTGGTAAAATTTCGACCTCCTTGTTTCATCAAATAGATACATGCTTATTGTAGATCTCTCCATGCTGAGCTTCATGATGTTTTTATTTTTGAAAATGGCCATGTATTCATGAAGTTATACTGAAATGAAGTTTGGTATTGATTTGCATTTTTGTTCGATTCATGAGCATGGTTGTGTTTTATTGAAAACTATTGATGGATTCGTGTTAGTGGTTGTTGGAGGATCATTTCTGTGCATTTAATTGATATTTCTGGAAAAAATTTGTGAAACACGATTTGAAGGTGATGATGTTCTTGCTGTTTGCCCAGAAAAACCCTAATTTCATAAAGCCATGCCCAGATTTTCCTCTTTCTCACGTGCTGCATGCCATGTTGGCCCAGGAGCCAATCAAAACATTTCCCTGGCCGCGCCTAAACGGCGTCGTTTTTTTTAATGAAGTCCAATATTACGCTTTTGCCATCCGGCCACTTAATTAATCCAATTTAATTCATTTTCATTTCAATAATTATTTCATTTGATCACCAATCTTGTAAAATTCATATTTCATTCATTTTAAATCCAAAATTCATGGGACTTGTTGCATTGTGTTCATATGGATCCCTAGTTTTTTATCATGATTTTTGCTGATTTTTTGGATGAGTGGATTTTAATTGGCATTAGGGTTTTGTTTATGTGCCCAATTTTTGTACATCTTGCCAAAACAATTGTGAAATGGTGATACTTTATCCAATGGCTCCCAAATTTTTTGTGCTTAAACTAGACACACTCATGGTGATTTTGGTGTAGAGTTTGTGAATTTATCATTGCTGGTTTGTGAGTTATGATTTTTTGAATTAGGGTGTGACAATTTGTGTCACACCATTGATGTGCAACTTGTTGATTTTTGATACCATGCTTCTTGACCTCCAATTGATCTGATTTTTTGCATGAACCTACTCTTGTATGTCAAGTTTACATGTGAATTTTCCTGGAATTATTTGTGGCATTTCCTAATTGTTTGAGATTTTCTCCCCTGTTTAGTCATATGTTGACTTTTTGTGACACATGTTCCCATTTCATTTGTGAAATTCTCATACTTTATTAGATGGACATGAAATTTTACATGAGATAACTAGACATACTCATCTTTGCCATGGTTTTAGTCCCATTCATTTATCATACACCATCTCTGATTTATGATTTTTCTAAGTTGATGCATGTTTGGTTGACTTCTTTGAGCATGTTCAAAATTGCCTTGCCTTTCTGATTTTCATTGACTGCCTTCCACTTGTCCAAACGAGATGAAATTTGACATGCTTACCATGCTGTGGGTTGTGATTGACCATGATTTATTTGGTGATTTTTGGAAATGTTTTAGATTGCTTTTGAGTTAAGTCTTGCTGTTGACTTCTATGAGCTTCTGTTTGCAACACTTTGACCTAAATTGTTCATGAAATGATGATGATGATTGATATGAATATGAACCCGATTGGTTGTGTTTCTTAATTGTTTGAACATGATTTTGGATGCTTACCACTTTCTGTTTTGACTTTCTCATTTATTTTTGACCCTAGGCTTGTCCTAGTGGTCCTGTTACTCACCTTTGAGCTCATGTTTTCAGGTTGACCAACAAATGACCAATGAGACCATTTCTTTTTGATTGAGCTTGCTTGATTATTATTGACTAACTTGTTCGTTTTGTAGGTGGCTTGGCTCACATGCCTTAAGCCTTACGCCTTGCACATCCATTTGACTCTAATTAACTGTTGATGTCTGTTTCTTTTTGCTTTGTTTGAAGTTGTGTACTAATGTCTGCTTGACTATTTCAGGTGCTTTTTAGTTGCTCAGTTCCTTGTGAAATTTTGCTTTGCTTTGCTTGTATAAGCAATTTGCATTGAGGTATATTTCTCATCTTCATGTAGTCTGGAAGACCTGGCCTGTTACTTGGCCAGGCAACTGTCTGAAGTCCTCCTTAAGAGGCAATGTTTGTGGATGTTTAATTTTGTCCTTGCATAGAGTCAAAGACCTCCTAAGTGAAGAGGCAATTGGCAGAACCCAAGGGATATGCAATCTATCCCCTGCTATTCCGTGTGTCATCTGCTTTGCTCACACCACTGTGTTGATGCATTGCAGATACAAACCCAAGATCTTGTACAATTGTACAGTTGAGTCAGTTTTAAATGTGTAGAAGGGTTCCCACTTTCTGAACCCACACATTCTTGTCTTAAGCTCTCCCAGGCCAGGGATAAGAGCTGTGAAGTCTTATCTTCACTCACCTTTCATCTGCTTCACCTTAGCCCCTCAATGGCAAGGTTAAGAGCACATTCACCCAGTTCCAGAGGTTTGTTTGTTGAGGTTGATATGACCCCTCGACTAAAACCTAACCCTTGTTTGAGCCACTTGCTTGTGTATAGTGTGTGTTATCTGTGCTTGTATGTTTGTTTGACTTGCTTCCTGTGCAAGTTAGGGTTAGTTTAGACTTGCTTCCTGTGCAAGTTAGGTTTTGCTTGGCTTGCTTCCTGTGCAAGTTAAGTGTGTGTGTGGCTTGCTTCCTGTGCAAGTCATGACTAGGATAGGCTGGCTCCCTGTGCCAGTTAGCTAGAAACCTTAACTTAGGGATGATTTGCATGATAACATCTAGGCTCGAGTCGTAGTCTCCCTAGTTGTGTCTCCCTCTGTTATCTGGTTAGGCTAGTCCTTTTTCCCTCTGTAGGGGAACTACATCGCCCTGATCTTCATACCAGATGAAGTATGTAGGCAGGAGATTGAGCTGATCTCTCCGGGCGCCTGTGTCTTTGTTTTGTCTTGTTGTGTGCTTGGAAGTTAATGTAAGTCCATCGAGTGGCAGTTAGGTTCCAGTGTGCGTGTGTTTGGTTCGGATGCTGATGTAAGCCCAGTGATTGGCACTCAGGCTCCATGTTTGCCTTCTTGTGTGCGTTTTGGTTCGGATGCTGATGTAAGCCCAGTGATTGGCATTCAGGCTCCACGTTTGCCTCTTTGTGTGCGTTTTGGTTCGGATGCTAATGTATGTCCAGTGGTTGGCATTCAGGCTCCACGTTTGCCTTTGCCAGTGTTTGTTTGTGTGCGTGTCAGCCGAGCTACGAATGCTCTGATTCTTCTCTCGTCCGAGAAGATATGTATGCATAGGATGCGATATCCTAGCGAGCATGTGTCGTTTCCCCAGTCCGAACTACTTCGACTCTGATGTCTATGCCTGATAGACTAAGTAGGCCCAGGATGCGATATCCTGCCGAGTCCGTCTTGTTTGTTTCTTGTGTCTCTTTCAGCAAGTGTGTGTGTGTGTGTGTGAGCAGTGTTTTAGCAACCATTTCCCTTTCTATTGTGCGTGGATCCCGTAGAGTACTACGGATGCGTAGGGGTGCTAATACCTTCCCTCCGCATAACCGACTCCCGAACCCATTCTCTTTGGTCGCGAGACCATGTTCTTTCCAGGTTTACTCTGAGCGTTTCCTTTCCCTCTTTTGGGATAAATAACGCACGGTGGCGGCTCTGTTGTTCTTGTTTTCCCGCCGGTTTTTCGCGTGATGCGACACTGACGCTCCTGGTTTTTTTGAATTTCCAATTTTCTGATTTAATTTCTTTTATTCCAATAATTTTCAAAAATTCATATCTCTTTTATTATTGGTCCAAAAATTATGGGACCAATTGCATTCTTCTCCAAATAATTTCTAGTTTATAATTTTGACCGGCCTCAGATAGTTGTGACTTCTACATAAGTCCAATTACGATTACTTAACATAGCGCTAAATTTGCCTTATGGCACACTAACTACTAACACTAACTATTGATAATTAACATTTATTTTATGCACTTTACTTTTATGCAATTTACTATTCTTGCACATATTATCCATTTGCTTTTCTCTTTGCTCACTTGAGCACATGTTTATGTTAATGCCCTTTGCCTTTTGCTCACTTGAGCACATAATTGTGTATATATTATTGTGCTTGTGTTTTTATTTTGATTGTTGTGGACCAAAATGAAAAGAAATGGACTTAGTTTCTGGGACTTTCCCTATGCAAAGAAATGGAGAATTGGACTTAGATTCTAGGACCCTTCCTTATGCAAAATTGGAGCAAATGGATCTTAATGATGAGGATGGGTTAGAAGAACCAAATCTCTAAACTCACTCTTGTCCATTCTTGTTTTACTTCATGGAATCTTTGATGTGTGTGCTTTTGTGCTAGGAGTTTCCATTTAAGCTTAATTGGAAGACCATTGCCATGATCATCCAAGTGAAAGATACAAGATACATTGAGGATCTCTTATGAGACTTGTTTGTTTGCTTATGCTTTGTGGTTGCTTATTCCAAAGGATGAGAGCTACTTGGATCATCAATATGATCTCAAGATAGGGACTCCATTGTGGTTTCATTTCTTATCCCTCACTTTTTTGTTTTGCTTAGGACTTAGCAATTCTTCTTCTTCTTTCCACTCTAACCCAAGGTTGATTTGAAGTGATTTTGAAATTTGACCTTTCTTTTATTTTTAATTCAAGTTTATTTTAATATTAAAAATGCCAAAAATATTTTGTTTATTGTTTGATCTCCAATCTTCATCTCAATTCTGATTTCTTATTGTTTGACTTTGACCTTCAATGTCACTTGGTCAATACACATGGATTGGTACATTTTATTTGACCTTATGCATTTTGATCTTTCAATTTCCTTATCCATTCTTCATCTTCTTCTTATTCTTCTTCTCTCTTTCTGATCAGTGAGTTGAAGGTTGATAAGTTAACATTGATTAGGGAGACTTAACCTTCCTTGATTCAAATCTAATTCATCTTGATCAATTGATCAAATGAATGGCTTTGCATTAAGGATAGGTTGTTTTCTAAATCATGCAAAAGGCTTAAACCAATACAAGATCAATTCTATTTTCCTTTTTGGCATGGCAAGTTGTTGGAACTTGGTTCACTAATCAAGACTTCTAACTTGTGTTGTTGCCTACATTATTATTGACCGGCCTCAGGTAGTTGTGACTTCTACATAAGTCCAATTACGATTGCTTAACATAGCGCTAAATTTGCCTTATGGCACACTAATTACTAACACTAACCATTAACAATTAACATTTACTTTTTGCTCTTTACTTTTATGCAATTTACTATTCTTGCACATATTATCCATTTGCTTTTCTCTTTTCTCACTTGAGCTCATGTTTATGTTAATGCCATTTGCCTTTTGCTCACTTGAGCACATAATTGTGTATATACTATTGTGCTTGTGTTTTTGTTTTGATTGTTGTGGACCAAATGCAAAGAAGTGGACTTAGATCTTAGGATTTTTCCCTATGCAAAGAATGGAGAAATGGACTTAGTTTCTAGGACATTCCCTATGCAAAATTGGAGAAAAAGGATCTTAATGATGAATATGGGCCAAGCCTTTAAACTCACTCTTGTCCATTCTTGATTTGTTTCATAAAACTCTTTGGTGTGTGTGTTCTTGTGCTAGGGGTTTCCACTTGAACTTAATTGAAGAACCATTACCATGAGCTCCCAAGAGAGAGAGATCCAAGATGCATTGAGAAGTTTTCTTCCAAGTTCACCTTGATTGATGATTGCTTGAGTTTATGCTTTGTATGTTTGCTTATTCCAAAGGATGAGAGCTACTTGGATCATCAATATGATCTCAAGAGAGGAACTCCATTGTGGTTTTGTTTCTTTATCCCTTACCTTTTTGCTTTACTTAGGACTTAGCCCTTCTTCTTCTTCCCTCCACTCTAACCCAAGCCAAGACTTTTGTGCAAACACTTAACATTTGTTTTCAAACATTAGAAACCTAAGCCTTATGCTTTTGATTTTCAAACTCTCTTTTCATAACACTTATTTTGAATTGAATCTTTAAGTCAACTTTGACCATTTTGTATACACTTCTAATTGGTAAATATAACCCATCAAAATGTCTTTTTGTGGTTCCAATGGTCACTTCTTTAATCAATTTTTTTCTCATAACCTTTAGCTATTAGGTTTGAGTTATCTTTGTGGTAGATGTAATACTCACCTATATCCTTAGTGATGGACAATGAGTCTTCCATGCTTATTATAGGGTTAACCCCTCATTAGCATGTTGAAGTTATCCTCACGTGGTGGATTTGTGGTTTTAGGTTGAGTTTTCTCCCTTTGATAACAAAAGACCTTAAGGCTTTGGGACCAATCAATTCACCAACTTGTTTTGAGATTTTTACCCCGAACTACGAGGTTTTGATCCTAATCTTTTTTTAGATGGTACGTAGGTAATGGGTTTATCCATCCAAACACAAAAATATAAATAAACTTGTATATTCTCTTCTCATCTCTTCAATCATATTTCCACAAACAAAATTTCCACAAAAGACAACAACCTTTACAACAAATGTGAAAAGGGCTCCCTAGGAGTACCTAGGATGTTTTGGGTGCCTAACACCTTCCCATTACATAACCAACCCCATTACCCAGATCTCTGTTTCTCTTTTACAAGTTTTTGTTAAAACTTTTAGGTTTTTGTTCGCTTTCTAACCATTCCTTTGGATAAATAGAAGTGCGGTGGCGACTCAACTTGTATGATTTACCTTGGATTTAGTCAATATCTCTAATGGTAACGAATACCCCGCTACACAACTGTTATCAAGTCTACACCTGAACAGTTTCCGCACTACGTCCTAAATAGGCCAAGATAGGTTAGGTCTTCTAAGGTCCTCATCTTCCCAGACCCAATTAGAAATAGCAATGCCTAACCACAAATACTTGTGTGACATTTCCAAATCCAAAGGAGTCTCCACTGAGCAGATGGATCTCAAGCCAACTTGTTAACGACTACTCCACACAAGTCGAAGATGACTATACCATCCTCTTATCTTAATTGCACATAAGTCCGGGTTAGAACTTATCTCACCACTCAGAGATCAACAAGCACAACAAGCACAACAAGCAGATTATATCACACATACATATATACAAACATCACATATATACAAATATATTCACACAAAAAGTAGGCTAAACCCACTGGAGACTACTCCCCAGCAGAGTCGCCACTTAATTTCTGTAGCGGGAAATTCCTGATCATCGAGCTATTGACAAGCTAGAGATCAATTAACAAGAGTCGCCACCGCACTTTTATTGTTTCCAATGGAAAAGGGAAAAAGTACGAACAAAACCCAATTAGTAAGAAGTTTTCAAATAAAAACTAATAAAAATCAGAGATCATAGATAAGGGGGTTGGTTACACAGAGGGAAGGTGTTAGCACCCAAAGTGTTCTAGGTACTCCTAGGGAGCCCTTTTTGTGTGCATATGTACTTGGTATGAAGTGATGTTTACAAACAAATAGAATTGGGGGATGAGAAAAGAATTCATTAATTATATTTTTGTGTTTGAAAAGACCTTCGGTCTTGTGCCTACGTACCAACATATGAATGAGGGATCAAAACCTCATAGTTCGTGCTATAAATTTCAAAATGAATGTGTTGGTTTTAACAAAATTTAATTTTGAAAGGCACAAAGGCCTGAAAATGGTTTGAATGAGTTATTTATTTTTGGCTTTTTGAAAGTTTAAATCAAGTATAGTTAAGTTTATTTACAAGTCTGATTTAAGGAAATAAGTTTGAAAGTGCAATGGCATAAAGCCAAAGTTTCTACCTTTTGCAAAAGTGGTCAAAGTTTAGAACAAAAGTAGTTCACACAAAGAAGGTTTTTGAAAATGGAGGGAGATATTTTGAAATTAAAGAAATGGGTAGAAGATGAAGAGACTATCCTATGAACAAAAATTTAAAAGTTTAAAGTTGAAAAGATCTGACCAAATGGGAGCAATCCAATAGACAAGTATGTCAATAGAAACCCTGAATTCCCTTGGACTTTTTAGAATCAAGCAACACACAAATGCACAAGTATCAATCTTGAAGAGCAAAATCATCAAATAAACATGGCCTCATCCAAGCTTATCCACTTCATGATCTTCTTCAAAATGGCCTATGTAGCAGATGAATTCCACAAGTCACAAGTTCAACATAACAGCTTAATAATGATCAATGTTGCAGATGAACTGGAAAGATCTTGAATGATGTATCAGATGAATTCAACTTGCAAGCACTTGGTTCTTCAACAAATTGGCATTGGCCAAGTCCATTAGCAAAGGAATGTTGCCTAAATTCTAAGTCCAATTGGGGAGATCAAAACAACAGTTCACTCAAAATCCTTTTAGGGTTTTTTGGTTATTATTAAGTGTATTCATGGTCAAAGACCAAACAAGCAAACAAAGTATATACCAACAAAATAATATCACACAATATGGTCCAAATGGACAAAGGGAAAATTACATTAACATAAACAATTAGAATGATATGTATAATGGCAAATGATATAAAGTGCTAAAACTAAATTGCATTAAAAGTAAAGACTTGAAATTAAACGTTAATGGTTAGTAAGTTAGTAGTTAGTTTTGTTTTGCTTTTGATTTTAAGACATTCTTTGGAGAACACTCAACCCACTTGCCACAAGCATGGATCCGTGAACCAAAACATCTTCCAAAGGAAGGAAAGAAGGCCAAGTTTCCACACAATACCATGGAAGGGGGGAGACATGCTTATGCCTTTTGTGTCACAAATTTAGCGCTTTGTTAAGCAATCGTAATTGGACTTATATAGAAGTCACAAATATTTGAGGCCGGGAAATAAACTTTTGGTTTTAATGCATGATGGAGACATATTATTATGGACTATGCTCATTAAACATACCACACACAAAAATATGCAAAAGGTGTGGCCTAATCTCATCCATACTCATGTTAATCTTTCAATCAACTAGCATTAGGATTTTGAGATGTCATTGGTCAATTGAAATGAATGGATGAAGAAAGGGAAATAGAGGAAGAGGGAAAGGGATGAATGAGATCACAAATTGGTCAAAGGAGGACTTTTACCAAATTAATATTATTCATTCATTTTGGGAGATGGAATGTACAATCTATCAATCCCCTAAATCCAATAATATTAACTTGACAAAGTCAAATCAACCTTGACCAAGACCCAACAACAAATAAGAAACTCAATTAAGTCAATCCAAATGGTCAACACAATTAAAATGACATTTATTCAATCAAAAATAGTAAAATAATGCATTAAATTTAAATATGTTTTGTCCAAATCCTAAAATCTCATCAAAACACAAAATAAATGGCCATGAGATTTATCATAGGTCAAACAAGGTCAAAGGACCTTGGAGAAAAAAATTCATAATTTTTGGACACTTAAAAATATTTTTAAACAATTAAAAACAAATGAAAAATCAATTAATTCATGAAAAATATTAATAATGATCCAAAAAATAATTTTAATTCAGAATATGAAAGAGAAAAATATTTGAATTTTTTTGGTGAAAGTCCCATATTTTTTTGAACAATCTTAAATTTATTATGAATTATTGAAGAAAATAGAATTAAAATAAAATTTCAGAAATTTAAAAATACGTGGACAATCAGATCACCCTCATTAATAGAGGTGGCAGATCTGATGATCCACAACACGCGTTCCACCAATGTCCTAGACAAACGCGCTGCAAACGTGGTATTCACAAGGGACGGCTAAGATTAAAACATGGAGGTTCGATCCCATGGCTCAGACCTAAGACACATCATCACCGGAGCCAGAGCTCCGGTTGTCTTCTCCGGTGAGCTTCACCGGACTGGTCAACATGAACCATTACCAAAATTCCAAACACGGACATGATTTTTAAGAGAAAACATCACTGAGCACGAATATCACCTCCAATTCATCCAATTCCAACTATATTGAGAGATATGTGGAATTGAAAAATGAGGTTCATGATCTAATTTGCTTCGATTTGGCCTCAAGGCAACTCAATCTTCTTGCCTACATTGGTAGCACTTCAGACAACTCAAGAATCAATGGAATTGAGCAAGAACCAAGGAGAATTAGAGAGTTTAAAATTTCTGCAAATTACCTTCAATGGAGGTCTAAGCTTGCTAGATCTTGACCTGAATCGTGCTTGGCTTCACTTCAATTGCTTGCAGGAGTGGAATGGAAAGGCTTAGAAGTAATGGATACTTGGAGAATTGAATTCCAAAACAGTGGAGATTCAAGCTCAAATTCAAATGAATTTATCAGATTTATCCTCTTAGAATGAAGGGTTTTCAATGGGGATTCAAAGTTGGCGCAAGGTGTGTGTGATTTCTAAGCAAAGGCAGTTGTATTTATAGAGGAATCCATGTGATATTTGCACACTCTTCTCACTTTCGAATTTTGGCAAAATGATGAAAGCATGGTGCATGGGCGCGCATAGGCCCATGGAATGATGGTTTGAAAGTCCAAATGAATGATCAGATGCTTTGGAGACATCTTGGTTGGTCTTAGTTCTCCCATGTTGAGCCTTTTACAGATGGTTAAGGGCATTACACTAATGTTGGCTCCTAGGTTGCATAGAGCTTTGTCTATGACGAACTTTCCAATGACACAAGGTATGGAGAAACTACCTGGGTCTTTTAGTTTGGTAGACATATTATTTTGGATTATTGCGCTACACTGAGCGGTAAGTGTAACTGTTTCATTATCCTTGATCTTTTTCTTATTGGATAGGATCTCCTTAAGTAATTTGGCATATGAGGGTATTTGTGTAATGGCTTTTGTAAAGGGAATCGTAATGTTTATTTACTTCAGAAGTTCAACAAATTTCCTAAATTGCCAGGCAGTTTTAGAATTTGTGAGTCTTTGAGGATATGGAATGGGTGGTTTATAAGGTAGTTGAGGCACATAAGGTTTTTCTTTCTCTTCGGCCTCTCGGGTACTATCTTCCTTCTCCTTCGGTTCACTTACCGCCTCAGTTGTTGTTTTGCCTGGTTTTTGGTACATGGCGGGATTTGGTAGTCTTGGATCCACGGGTCAGTCTAGTTCTCCTATCATTAGTGCACTCGAGTTCGGGTATAGAACTCGTCTCACAAGAAACCACTAAGCATCAAGCAATTCACACATTAAAAACAATACAGTCATCCCAAATTTGCACAAAAATATGTCACAAATAAATATAATTACACAACACACATAAGCAAAAAGTAGGGTAAACCCACTAGGAAATTGTTCTCCTCAGCAGAGTCGCCACTTTTCTATAGCGGGGATGTCGTTACCTTATAGTTTATTGACTAAACCAGAAGTAAACATACAATTCGAGTCGCCGCCGCACTTTTATTTATCCAAAAAGGAAAGGTTAAAAAGTGAACAAAAACCAAGTAAGAAGTTTTATCAAATCAAAAACTAATAAAAATGTCAGAGATCTAGGTAACGGGGTTGGTTATGAAATGGGAAGGTTTTACGCACCCAAAACATCCTTAGTACTCTAAGGGAACCTCTTTTTGCAAATATGTGTTGTAGGTTGGTATTTGTGAAAATAGGTGCAAAAGATTGGGGGGATGAGAAGAGAATAGATTATATTTACAATTTTGTTGTTTGAATGGATGAACCCATTGCCTACGTACCATCACAAAGGTAGGATCAAAACCTCGTAGTTCGGGGTAGAAACCACAAAGATTGGTGAATTGATTTGATCAAAAGCCTTAAGGTCTTTTTTTATCAAAGGGAGAAAACTCAACCTAAACCAACAATCCACCATGTGAGGAGAGCTTCAACATACTAGTGAGAGGTTAACCCTACAACAAGTATGGTAGACTTATAGTCCAATCACTAAGGATAAGGTGAGATTTACGTCAACCACTATGATAACTCAAACCTATGACTAATGTTTATGAAAAGGTTTAACAAAGGTGGCCATTGGAACCACAAAAATCAACTTGAAGTGAGTTGTATTTACAAGTTAGAAGTATTTAAAAAAATGATGTCAAAGTTGGATTAGGATTTATTCACAATGAGTATTAATGAAAATATTTTGAAAAGTGAAAGGCATAAGGCCTAGGTTTCTAATTTGAAAACAATGTCAAAGTTTGAAAGAAACGGGTTTGGCTTGGGTTAGAGTAAGGAGAAGAAGAGAAGGGATATTCCTAAAGCATACAAAGATAAGAGAAGATATAAAACCCTTGGAGTTCCTTTTCTTGAAATCAATAGATATGATTCAAGATGTTTCTTTCCTTTGGACTTGGAAAACATAATCAAGCAATCAAACAATTTAGATTCAAGCTCCTAGGATCTCCATTTGGCTTGTCTCTCTTAACTTGGCTACTCATGACAATGGTCTTCCTTACTATCTCAAGATGGAATCCCTATCACAAAAGAGCAAACAACAAAGAGTTCATAATACAATAAGAGGAATGGACAAAGAATGAGTTTTGGAAAGGAAGTCCTTTGAAGTCAACTTTGAAATTTAGCATTCTAAAGGCATGAGGCCTAGTTGCTCTTCAACAAATTTAGCATTCTAAAGGCACGAGGCCTAGTTGCTCTTGAACTCCTTTAAGCATAGGTATATCCTAATTCTAAGTCCTTTCTCCTTTTTGCATTAGGTTCATATAAAACAAAAGCAAAACCAACACAAAACAACAATATATTTATATACAATAATGAGCTCAAATGAACAAAAGGAAAATGACATAAACATAAAATATGTGCTCAAGTGAGAAAAATGAAAAGCAATATGAATAAATGAGCAAGAAATAAAGTGCATTAAAGTAAATTGCAAGAAAATTAAATGCTCAAATTAAAGTTAGTAAGTGGACTAATGTAGTGTAGTTATGTTAGTTTGTCATGAGACAATTTAGCGCTATGTTAAGCAATCGTAAGTGGACTAATGTAGTAGTCACACCTATTTGAGGCCGGCCAATAAAATTATAGGCAAATAAACACAAGTTAGAGATCATGACTAGAAAGCCAGCTCCAAAAACGAGCCATGCCAAAAGAAAAGAGAAAGGCCTTGTATGGACTTTATGTTTTTTGCTTGACCAAGAAGCAACCTATCTTGGACACAAAGCAACTCACTTGATCATGGATCAAGTTGAGTTTGATTTGGATCAAAGAAGGTTAAGCCTCTCATATGTCAAGACCAACCATAAGACATTAACTCATTGGCCAAAATAAAAATAAATGAGATGAAGATGAAAATGAATGGAAAGAGAAATAAAGTGTCAAACACAATTGGTCAAAAGTGAATCAGATCATCATTAACCAATGTTAAACAGAAGAGAAATGAAGGTTACAAGTCAACAAGTCAAAAATATTTTTTTGGTATTTTTGGAATTAAAATAAATGAAAAATTAAAATGGACAAAATATGGTCAAACCTCAAATTCAATTCAAATCAACTTCAACAAGTCCAATTAAATTCTCAAGGTCTAACATGGTCATACAAGGTTTGACAAATTTTTCAAACAATTTTTGAAATCAGAAACTATTTTAAAACAATTAAAAACAATAAAAATAACACAATATGAATTAAAATCTCAAATAAATCTCAAATAAATTAAGAAATTGGTGAGATTATTTTTCATTGACTTATCATGATCCATATGTGTTAAGAAAATATTTTTGGATTTTTCAGATATCAAAAAGTATTTTAAAATGAATTAAAACTATTAAAAACCAAATAATTCACAAAAAAAATATTAAATGAAGTCACAAAAATAATCAAAAATCAAAATATGAAACTAGATTTTTCAAGAAAATTTTTGGTATTGGTCTCATATTTTTGTGACTTCAAATAAAATATTTATGAATTTTTGAAAATAAAATGAATTAAATGAAATTAAAACAAAAATAAGGAAAATAGAAAAAAAAAACCAGCGCCTGTACAGGCGCTTGCAAAGCCCAATAATGAATGGAAATGCATGCTGAGGTCAAATGTAGTTGACTTCGATGTGCACAAGAGGCTGCACAAGCTTGCCTTCCAAGTTATGATGTGAATTTCAAAAATGAGCATGAACATTAAGCTCTTCGAAACTCCCACATGGAAAATCCAAAAATGGTCATGTGAGTAATGGTTGGAAAGCTCTTGGAATAAGGAACAAAAGTCATGTTGGGAAAAAATTCATTTGGAGTTTGGAAATTTATGAAAACTGGCTGTGAAGGTTTGGGTACACAACATGTCTAGGTTCCCTTTGAAAATTTTCAATAAAACAACCACTTTCAAGCCATTTTGTTTCAATGATGCATACGTCAAATGGAAAAACGTTCAACATCAAAGTTGTAGACCATTTCAATATGATCAATTAAGACTTACATTTTGCATCAATTGGATTTATAATGAGAAACTTATGGGCACTTGAAGTTGGACATGTTTCAAATTCAATGACTTAGGTCCAAAGTGACCTATAATGTTTTGTATTATCACATGTGTTTATTTTAGGATTATGCAACTTTGTCCAACATAACATTTTAAGTATACATCTTAAGCTTTCCAATGCATTTGTTTTATCTCAAAATCATAAAAAATAAGGAAGTTAGGTCCTTGGGAAGTTGACCTAAAATTAGAGTCTCAGTCAAAATGACCTATAATGTTTTGAAATTAATGATGACCTTACAAGTTTCAAATGGATTTTTGGTGAACATGAAAGTTTGTCATATGGTTCTTAAGAACATTGTTTATCTTGGGGTCATCTTCATTTGACAAACACATCAAACATTGTGTCTCAGTGATCCTCAGTTTAGTCAGATGACTTGACTGGTCAACTTCTCAAGGCCAAACTTCAAATATTGATGAATGAATGATTGAGGAACCTCACATAAGCTCATATATGCATAAAATAATGAATGAAAGAACTTCCCTTGATTAAATTTGATCATAGGATGAGGTTTCTTTATGAGCAAGGCACAGTTGATGCACAATTGAATTAGGGTTTCCTTGGGGAATAATCCTTAAGCCCTTTGGGTTATCTTGATCAAATTGGAAAATTGAGATACTTGGGAGACATATATGATAATTAAGATCTTTGTGGACCATTTTCATGCTTGTTCTTATCTTCATCTAGCCACTTCATTAAGCTTATGAGTCTCCTAGGAGCATTGGAGCAGATAATCACTTGAGCTTCAAAACAAAAAGAGTTAGTGACATATTTTTTGTGCTTTTGGTTAGTAAACAAAATAAGAAAAGCAATAATATACCATACAAGCATGCTTGGTGGTCTCAAACCAACTCACACAAGTCTCTTCCCTAGGGTAAATGAGCCACACATGCTATGATCCTTAAGGCAATGCACTGAGCAATGATATGATGCCATGAGGGATCTTAGGGTCAAAAATTAGGGTCTCACAGGTGGCTAAGGCGTCTACTTTGCTCGCTAATTGTTTAAGTTGCTCACTAGTATGTATGTTTTTGTTCAAGAAGTCTTTGTTTGTTTGAGCTTGGGTAGCTATGAAGCTCTCCATCATTAGTTTAAGGTTGGACTTCCTAGGCATGTTAGGAGCGTTATTAGTTGGATTTTGATATCTAGGCGGAACAGCGGGTGATTGGCCAGGTGCATACAGGGCATTGTTATTCTTATATGAAAAGTTAGGATGATTTTTCCAATTTGGGTTGTAGGTATTCGAATAAGGATTTCCTTGTGCGTAATTCACTTGATCAGTTGGGACTCCTACTAATATCTGACGTTCTGGTGCAGTGTGTCCAGGATTCCACATAACTCATAGTTTGGAGTCACGGCAACCCGGTGGTTGCGGGTGGTATGGTCAAGTTGTCTAACTTTTGAACAAGGGCATCTACCTTTGCATTGACGTGGTCAAGGCTACTGATTTCGTACAATCCACTTTTTGTTTGGGACTTTTCTACTGGAGTTCTTTCACCTCCCCATTGGCAATGGTTTTCGGCCATGTTTTCAATGAGTTGATAGGCTTCGTTGTATGGCTTGTCCATAAGTGCACCGCCCGCAGCAGCGTCTACTGTCAGTCTTGCGTTATACAGAAGCCCATTGTAAAATGTGTGAATGATCACCCAATCTTCGAGACCGTGATGTGTACATATCTTCATCATGTCTTTGTATCTCTCCCACGCATCGTAGAGAGATTCTACATCCTTTTGTCGAAATCCGTTGATTTGCGCTCTCAACATAGTAGTTTTGCTTGGCGGAAAATATCGGTATAAGAAAATGTTCTTCAGTTCTTCCCATGTTGTAGTTGAGTTGGATGGCAAGGATTGCAACCAAGCCCAAGCTCAGTCTCTTAGAAAGAAAGAAAAGAGGCGTAGTCTTATTGCATCTTGAGATACACCATTCGCCTTCATAGTGTCTGCGTACTGCACAAACTTGGTCAAATGTTCATTAGGGTCGTCCGTAGGATTTCCAGCAAATTGATATTGTTGGACGACTGATAATAATGAGGGTTTTAGCTCGAAATCATTTCGATTGATAGCGGGGGCAGCAATTTTGTTGTGAGGTTCTTCTTGGGACGGGGTACCGTAGAACTTAAGAGGACGATTATGTGGTCCTACTGCGGCCATGGTTGATTTTTCAACTGGCTCAGCCGTAGGAAAGAAGATATTGGGAATATTGTACCTTTGTTGGTACTCTAGTATTCGGCGTCTTAAATATAAGAAATGCTCTAATTCAGCGATTGATGGAGCTAAGTTGTCGCCTTGTGAGCGAGTACTTGGCATACAATCGGGGGAAATAAGGGAAAGGAGATTAGTTTTTTTACCTTAGTCTATATTGTGCAACAAAATAATCGCACTATTTGACTATATCAGGTCCCCGGCAACGGCGCCAAAAACTTGATACGTCTCGTGACTGTATATAGAATATAGTCTATCGGGTACTTGACTGCAAGTGCACAGTCTAGTCGTTTTAGTTTTAAAAGATATTGAACCCACAAGGACCGATGGTCAAACTAATTCTACCGACGTTACTATGTTTAGTTAAGGGAATGATTTTTAGAAGTTTGGTTGAAGAAAATTAAATCTAAGGGAAATTAAGTTTTAAGATAATATTAATAAAAGGATATCAGTATGCAGCGCATTAATCGTCAGGGATTCGATAAGTCACCGGTGTAAAATTTAAGTACCAAATATCTTTCAGTAGAAAATACTTATTTTAAAAGGCTCTATCTCACACTCTCGTGATTGTTGATTTGGACTATACTTTTAAGTCTGAATGTACGCTCTCGCTGTCCCATTTAAAGTTAAAAATACTTTTTGAAAATAAATAATTTCTAATTTCTTTTAAAGTGCTCTCGCTGTTTTTAAAATCAATGCCTAGTTTTTACTATCCAGTTCGATCGTCATGCTCTCGCAATTGTTGGTTCTCACCTTAGTTAATTTCCCACTCTCGTGGAAAAATCGTATTAAATAGTTTCCCACTCTTGTGACAAAGTTAATTAAATTTAAATTAAAAACCACAGCCAAAAAGATTGTTTGAGGAAAGAAGTTTTACACCGATTATTATTAAATCTCGTCTAATTAAATTGTTACATACCGATACTGTTAGTCTAGCCAGAGATGTTAAACAATGCAAACTAGACGAACATAAACAGATCAACAATAAAGCAAACATGATTATAATAATAATAAAGCAATAACAATTGTAATTGAATAAAGCAATAACATTTTAAGTAGACATCTTAAGCTTTCCAATGCATTTGGTATCATCTCAAAATCATAAAAAATAAGGAAGTTAGGTCCTTGGGAAGTTGACCTAAAATTAGGGTCTCTGTCAAAATGACCTATAATGTTTTGAAATTAATGATGACCTTACAAGTTTCAAATGGATTTTTGGTGAACATGAAAGTTTGTCATATGGTTCTTAAGAACATTGTTTATCTTGGGGTCATCTTCATTTGACAAACACATCAAACATTGTGTCTCAGTGATCCTCAGTTTAATTAGATGACTTAACTGGTCAACTTCTCAAGGCCAAACTTCAAATATTAATGAATGAATGATTGAGAAACCTCACATAAGCTCATATATGAATAAAATAATGAATGAAAGAACTTCCCTTGATTAAATTTGATCATATGATGAGGTTGCTTCATGAGCAAGGCACAGTTGATGCACAATTGAATTAGGGTTTCCATGGGGAATAATCCTCAAGCCCTTTGGGTTATCTTGATCAAATTGGAAAATTGAGATACTTGGGAGACATATATGATAATTAAGATCTTTGTGGACCATTTTCATGCTTGTTCTCATCTTCATCTAGCCACTTCATTGAGCTTAGGAGTCTCCTAGGAGCATTGGAGCACATGATCACTTGAGCTTTAAAACAAAAAGAGTTAGCGACATATTTTTCTGCTTTTGGTTACTAAACAAAATAAGAAAAGCAATAATATACCATACAAGCATTCTTGGTGGTCTCAAATACACTCACACAAGTCTCACCCCTAGGGTAAAGGAGCCACACATGCTATGATCCTTGAGGCAATGCACTGAGCAATGATATGATGCCATGAGGGATCTTGGGGTCAAAAATTAGGGTCTCACAGGTGGCTAAGGCGTCTACTTTGTTCGCTAATTGTTTAAGTTGCTCACTAGTAGGTATGTTTTTTTTCAAGAAGTCTTTGTTTGTTTGAGCTTGGGTAGCTATGAAGCTTTCCATCATTAGTTTAAGGTTGAACTTCCTAGGCTTGTTAGGAGCGTTATTAGTTGGCTTTTGATATCCAAGAGGGACAACAGGTGATTGGCCAGGTGCATACAGGGCGTTGTTATTCTTATACGAAGAGTTAGGATGATTTTTCCAATCTAGGTTGTAGGTATTCGAATAAGGATTTCCTTGTGCGTAATTCACTTGATCAGTTGGGACTCCTACTAATATCTGACGTTCTGGTGCAGTGTGTCCAGGAGTTCCACATAACTCATAGTTTGGAGTCACGGCAACCACGGTGGCTGCGGGTGGTATGGTCAAGTTGTCTAACTTTTGAACAAGGGCATCTACCTTTGCATGGACGTGGTCAAGGCTACTGATTTCGTACATTCCACTTTTTGTTTGGGACTTTTCTACTGGAGTTCTTTCACCTCCCCCTTGGCAATGGTTTTGGGCCATGTTTTCAATGAGTTGATAGGCTTTGTTGTATGGCTTGTCCATAAATGCACCGCCCGCAGCAGCGTCTACTGTCAGTCTTGCGTTATACAAAAGCCCATTGTAAAATGTGTGAATGATCACCCAATCTTCGAGACCGTGATGTGTACATATCTTCATCATGTCTTTGTATCTCTCCCACGCGTCGTAGAGAGATTCTACATCCTTTTGTCGAAATCCGTTGATTTGCGCTCTCAACATAGCAGTTTTGCTTGGCGGAAAATATCGGGATAAGAAAACGTTCTTCAGTTCTTCCCATGTTGTAACTGAGTTAGATGGCAAGGATTGCAACCAAGCCCAAGCTCAGTCTCTTAGAGAGAAAGAAAAGAGGCGTAGTCTTATCGCATCTTGAGATACACCATTCGCCTTCATAGTGTCTGCGTACTGCACAAACTTGGTCAAATGTTCATTAGGGTCGTCCGTAGGATTTCCAGCAAATTGATGTTGTTGGACGACTGATAATAATGAGGGTTTTAGCTTGAAATCATTTCGATTGATAGCGGGGGCAGCAATTTTGTTGTGAGGTTCTTTTTGGGACGGGGTACCGTAGAACATAAGAGGACGATTATGTGGTCCTACTGCGGCCATGGTTGATTTTTCAACTGGCTCAGCCGTAGGAAAGAAGATATTGGGAATATTGTACCTTCGTTGGAACTCTAGTATTCGGCATCTTAAATATAAGAAATGCTCTAATTAAGCGATTGGTAGAGCTAAGTTGTGGCCTTGCGAGCGAGTACTTGGAATACAATCGGGGGAAGTAAGGGAAATTTTTACATTAGTCTATACGGTGAAACAAAAGAATCGCACTATTTGACTAAATCAGGTCCCCGACAACGGCGCCAAAAACTTGATACGTTTCGTGACTGTGTATAGAATATAGTCTATCGGGTACTTGACTGCAAGTGCGCAGTCTAGTCGTTTTAGTTTTAAAAGATATTGAACCCACAAGGACCGATGGTCAAACTAATTCTACCGACGTTACTATGTTTTGTTAAGGGAATGATTTTTAGAAGTTTGGTTGAGGAAAATTAAATCTAAGGGAAATTAAGTTTTAAGATAATATTAATAAAAGGATATCAGTATGCAACGCATTAATCGTCAGGGATTCGATAAGTCACCGGTGTATAATTTAAGTACCAAATATCTTTCAGTAGAAAAAACTTATTTAAAAGGCTTTATCTCACACTCTCGTGATTGTTGATTTGGACTATACTTTTAAGTCAGAATGTACGCTCTCGCTGTCCCATTTAAAGTTAAAAATACTTTTTGAAAATAAATAAGTTCTAATTGCTTTTAAAGTGCTCTCGCTGTTTTAAAATCAATGCCTAGTTTTTACTATCCAGTTCGACCCTCATGCTCTCGCAATTGTTGGTTCTCACCTTAGTTAATTTCCCACTCTCGTGGCAAAATCGTATTAAATAGTTTCCCACTCTTGTGACAAAGTTAATTAAATTAAATTAAAAACCACAGCCAAAAAGATTGTTTGAGGAAAGAAGTTTTACACCGATTATTGTTAAATCTCGTCTAATTAAATTGTTACATACTCATACTGTTAGTTTAGCCGGACATGTTAAACAATGCAAACTAGACGAACATAAACAGATCAACAATAAAGCAAACATGATTATAATAATAATAAAGCAATAACAATTGTAATTGAATAAAGCAATAACATTTTAAGTAGACATCTTAAGCTTTCCAATGCATTTGGTATCATCTCAAAATCATAAAAAATAAGGAAGTTAGGTCCTTGGGAAGTTGACCTAAAATTAGGGTCTCAGTCAAAATGACCTATAATGTTTTGAAATTAATGATGACCTTACAAGTTTCAAATGGATTTTTGGTGAACATGAAAGTTTTTCATATGGTTCTTAAGAACATTGTTTATCTTGGGGTCATCTTCATTTGACAAACACATCAAACATTGTGTCTCAGTGATCCTCAGTTTAGTCAGATGACTTGACTGGTCAACTTCTCAAGGCCAAACTTCAAATATTGATGAATGAATGATTGAGGAACCTCACATAAGCTCATATATGCATAAAATAATGAATGAAAGAACTTCCCTTGATTAAATTTGATCATAGGATGAGGTTTCTTTATGAGCAAGGCACAGTTGATGCACAATTGAATTAGGGTTTCCTTGGGGAATAATCCTTAAGCCCTTTGGGTTATCTTGATCAAATTGGAAAATTGAGATACTTGGGAGACATATATGATAATTAAGATCTTTGTGGACCATTTTCATGCTTGTTCTTATCTTCATCTAGCCACTTCATTAAGCTTATGAGTCTCCTAGGAGCATTGGAGCAGATAATCACTTGAGCTTCAAAACAAAAAGAGTTAGTGACATATTTTTGTGCTTTTGGTTAGTAAACAAAATAAGAAAAGCAATAATATACCATACAAGCATGCTTGGTGGTCTCAAACCAACTCACACAAGTCTCTTCCCTAGGGTAAATGAGCCACACATG
This sequence comes from Lathyrus oleraceus, assembly GCF_024323335.1. NCBI lineage: Eukaryota > Viridiplantae > Streptophyta > Magnoliopsida > Fabales > Fabaceae > Lathyrus > Lathyrus oleraceus. Next base: position 297,334,930 of record NC_066580.1, on the reverse strand, counting down.
CTATGATCCTTAAGGCAATGCACTGAGCAATGATATGATGCCATGAGGGATCTTAGGGTCAAAAATTAGGGTCTCACAGGTGGCTAAGGCGTCTACTTTGCTCGCTAATTGTTTAAGTTGCTCACTAGTATGTATGTTTTTGTTCAAGAAGTCTTTGTTTGTTTGAGCTTGGGTAGCTATGAAGCTCTCCATCATTAGTTTAAGGTTGGACTTCCTAGGCATGTTAGGAGCGTTATTAGTTGGATTTTGATATCTAGGCGGAACAGCGGGTGATTGGCCAGGTGCATACAGGGCATTGTTATTCTTATATGAAAAGTTAGGATGATTTTTCCAATTTGGGTTGTAGGTATTCGAATAAGGATTTCCTTGTGCGTAATTCACTTGATCAGTTGGGACTCCTACTAATATCTGACGTTCTGGTGCAGTGTGTCCAGGATTCCACATAACTCATAGTTTGGAGTCACGGCAACCCCGGTGGTTGCGGGTGGTATGGTCAAGTTGTCTAACTTTTGAACAAGGGCATCTACCTTTGCATTGACGTGGTCAAGGCTACTGATTTCGTACAATCCACTTTTTGTTTGGGACTTTTCTACTGGAGTTCTTTCACCTCCCCATTGGCAATGGTTTTCGGCCATGTTTTCAATGAGTTGATAGGCTTCGTTGTATGGCTTGTCCATAAGTGCACCGCCCGCAGCAGCGTCTACTGTCAGTCTTGCGTTATACAGAAGCCCATTGTAAAATGTGTGAATGATCACCCAATCTTCGAGACCGTGATGTGTACATATCTTCATCATGTCTTTGTATCTCTCCCACGCATCGTAGAGAGATTCTACATCCTTTTGTCGAAATCCGTTGATTTGCGCTCTCAACATAGTAGTTTTGCTTGGCGGAAAATATCGGTATAAGAAAATGTTCTTCAGTTCTTCCCATGTTGTAGTTGAGTTGGATGGCAAGGATTGCAACCAAGCCCAAGCTCAGTCTCTTAGAAAGAAAGAAAAGAGGCGTAGTCTTATTGCATCTTGAGATACACCATTCGCCTTCATAGTGTCTGCGTACTGCACAAACTTGGTCAAATGTTCATTAGGGTCGTCCGTAGGATTTCCAGCAAATTGATATTGTTGGACGACTGATAATAATGAGGGTTTTAGCTCGAAATCATTTCGATTGATAGCGGGGGCAGCAATTTTGTTGTGAGGTTCTTCTTGGGACGGGGTACCGTAGAACTTAAGAGGACGATTATGTGGTCCTACTGCGGCCATGGTTGATTTTTCAACTGGCTCAGCCGTAGGAAAGAAGATATTGGGAATATTGTACTTTGTTGGTACTCTAGTATTCGGCGTCTTAAATATAAGAAATGCTCTAATTCAGCGATTGATGGAGCTAAGTTGTCGCCTTGTGAGCGAGTACTTGGCATACAATCGGGGGAAATAAGGGAAAGGAGATAGTTTTTTTACCTTAGTCTATATTGTGCAACAAAATAATCGCACTATTTGACTATATCAGGTCCCCGGCAACGGCGCCAAAAACTTGATACGTCTCGTGACTGTATATAGAATATAGTCTATCGGGTACTTGACTGCAAGTGCACAGTCTAGTCGTTTTAGTTTTAAAAGATATTGAACCCACAAGGACCGATGGTCAAACTAATTCTACCGACGTTACTATGTTTAGTTAAGGGAATGATTTTTAGAAGTTTGGTTGAAGAAAATTAAATCTAAGGGAAATTAAGTTTTAAGATAATATTAATAAAAGGATATCAGTATGCAGCGCATTAATCGTCAGGGATTCGATAAGTCACCGGTGTAAAATTTAAGTACCAAATATCTTTCAGTAGAAAATACTTATTTAAAAGGCTCTATCTCACACTCTCGTGATTGTTGATTTGGACTATACTTTTAAGTCTGAATGTACGCTCTCGCTGTCCCATTTAAAGTTAAAAATACTTTTTGAAAATAAATAATTCTAATTTTAAAGTGCTCTCGCTGTTTTTAAAATCAATGCCTAGTTTTTACTATCCAGTTCGATCGTCATGCTCTCGCAATTGTTGGTTCTCACCTTAGTTAATTTCCCACTCTCGTGGAAAAATCGTATTAAATAGTTTCCCACTCTTGTGACAAAGTTAATTAAATTTAAATTAAAAACCACAACCAAAAAGATTGTTTGAGGAAAGAAGTTTTACACCGATTATTATTAAATCTCGTCTAATTAAATTGTTACATACCGATACTGTTAGTCTAGCCAGAGATGTTAAACAATGCAAACTAGACGAACATAAACAGATCAACAATAAAGCAAACATGATTATAATAATAATAAAGCAATAACAATTGTAATTGAATAAAGCAATAACATTTTAAGTAGACATCTTAAGCTTTCCAATGCATTTGGTATCATCTCAAAATCATAAAAAATAAGGAAGTTAGGTCCTTGGGAAGTTGACCTAAAATTAGGGTCTCTGTCAAAATGACCTATAATGTTTTGAAATTAATGATGACCTTACAAGTTTCAAATGGATTTTTGGTGAACATGAAAGTTTGTCATATGGTTCTTAAGAACATTGTTTATCTTGGGGTCATCTTCATTTGACAAACACATCAAACATTGTGTCTCAGTGATCCTCAGTTTAATTAGATGACTTAACTGGTCAACTTCTCAAGGCCAAACTTCAAATATTAATGAATGAATGATTGAGAAACCTCACATAAGCTCATATATGAATAAAATAATGAATGAAAGAACTTCCCTTGATTAAATTTGATCATATGATGAGGTTGCTTCATGAGCAAGGCACAGTTGATGCACAATTGAATTAGGGTTTCCATGGGGAATAATCCTCAAGCCCTTTGGGTTATCTTGATCAAATTGGAAAATTGAGATACTTGGGAGACATATATGATAATTAAGATCTTTGTGGACCATTTTCATGCTTGTTCTCATCTTCATCTAGCCACTTCATTGAGCTTAGGAGTCTCCTAGGAGCATTGGAGCACATGATCACTTGAGCTTTAAAACAAAAAGAGTTAGCGACATATTTTCTGCTTTTGGTTACTAAACAAAATAAGAAAAGCAATAATATACCATACAAGCATTCTTGGTGGTCTCAAATACACTCACACAAGTCTCACCCCTAGGGTAAAGGAGCCACACATGCTATGATCCTTGAGGCAATGCACTGAGCAATGATATGATGCCATGAGGGATCTTGGGGTCAAAAATTAGGGTCTCACAGGTGGCTAAGGCGTCTACTTTGTTCGCTAATTGTTTAAGTTGCTCACTAGTAGGTATGTTTTTTTCAAGAAGTCTTTGTTTGTTTGAGCTTGGGTAGCTATGAAGCTTTCCATCATTAGTTTAAGGTTGAACTTCCTAGGCTTGTTAGGAGCGTTATTAGTTGGCTTTTGATATCCAGAGGGACAACAGGTGATTGGCCAGGTGCATACAGGGCGTTGTTATTCTTATACGAAGAGTTAGGATGATTTTTCCAATCTAGGTTGTAGGTATTCGAATAAGGATTTCCTTGTGCGTAATTCACTTGATCAGTTGGGACTCCTACTAATATCTGACGTTCTGGTGCAGTGTGTCCAGGAGTTCCACATAACTCATAGTTTGGAGTCACGGCAACCACGGTGGCTGCGGGTGGTATGGTCAAGTTGTCTAACTTTTGAACAAGGGCATCTACCTTTGCATGGACGTGGTCAAGGCTACTGATTTCGTACATTCCACTTTTTGTTTGGGACTTTTCTACTGGAGTTCTTTCACCTCCCCCTTGGCAATGGTTTTGGGCCATGTTTTCAATGAGTTGATAGGCTTTGTTGTATGGCTTGTCCATAAATGCACCGCCCGCAGCAGCGTCTACTGTCAGTCTTGCGTTATACAAAAGCCCATTGTAAAATGTGTGAATGATCACCCAATCTTCGAGACCGTGATGTGTACATATCTTCATCATGTCTTTGTATCTCTCCCACGCGTCGTAGAGAGATTCTACATCCTTTTGTCGAAATCCGTTGATTTGCGCTCTCAACATAGCAGTTTTGCTTGGCGGAAAATATCGGGATAAGAAAACGTTCTTCAGTTCTTCCCATGTTGTAACTGAGTTAGATGGCAAGGATTGCAACCAAGCCCAAGCTCAGTCTCTTAGAGAGAAAGAAAAGAGGCGTAGTCTTATCGCATCTTGAGATACACCATTCGCCTTCATAGTGTCTGCGTACTGCACAAACTTGGTCAAATGTTCATTAGGGTCGTCCGTAGGATTTCCAGCAAATTGATGTTGTTGGACGACTGATAATAATGAGGGTTTTAGCTTGAAATCATTTCGATTGATAGCGGGGGCAGCAATTTTGTTGTGAGGTTCTTTTTGGGACGGGGTACCGTAGAACATAAGAGGACGATTATGTGGTCCTACTGCGGCCATGGTTGATTTTTCAACTGGCTCAGCCGTAGGAAAGAAGATATTGGGAATATTGTACCTTCGTTGGAACTCTAGTATTCGGCATCTTAAATATAAGAAATGCTCTAATTAAGCGATTGGTAGAGCTAAGTTGTGGCCTTGCGAGCGAGTACTTGGAATACAATCGGGGGAAGTAAGGGAAATTTTTACATTAGTCTATACGGTGCAACAAAAGAATCGCACTATTTGACTAAATCAGGTCCCCGGCAACGGCGCCAAAAACTTGATACGTTTCGTGACTGTGTATAGAATATAGTCTATCGGGTACTTGACTGCAAGTGCGCAGTCTAGTCGTTTTAGTTTTAAAAGATATTGAACCCACAAGGACCGATGGTCAAACTAATTCTACCGACGTTACTATGTTTTGTTAAGGGAATGATTTTTAGAAGTTTGGTTGAGGAAAATTAAATCTAAGGGAAATTAAGTTTTAAGATAATATTAATAAAAGGATATCAGTATGCAACGCATTAATCGTCAGGGATTCGATAAGTCACCGGTGTATAATTTAAGTACCAAATATCTTTCAGTAGAAAAAACTTATTTAAAAGGCTTTATCTCACACTCTCGTGATTGTTGATTTGGACTATACTTTTAAGTCAGAATGTACGCTCTCGCTGTCCCATTTAAAGTTAAAAATACTTTTTGAAAATAAATAAGTTCTAATTGCTTTTAAAGTGCTCTCGCTGTTTTTAAAATCAATGCCTAGTTTTTACTATCCAGTTCGACCCTCATGCTCTCGCAATTGTTGGTTCTCACCTTAGTTAATTTCCCACTCTCGTGGCAAAATCGTATTAAATAGTTTCCCACTCTTGTGACAAAGTTAATTAAATTTAAATTAAAAACCACAGCCAAAAAGATTGTTTGAGGAAAGAAGTTTTACACCGATTATTGTTAAATCTCGTCTAATTAAATTGTTACATACTCATACTGTTAGTTTAGCCGGACATGTTAAACAATGCAAACTAGACGAACATAAACAGATCAACAATAAAGCAAACATGATTATAATAATAATAAAGCAATAACAATTGTAATTGAATAAAGCAATAACATTTTAAGTAGACATCTTAAGCTTTCCAATGCATTTGGTATCATCTCAAAATCATAAAAAATAAGGAAGTTAGGTCCTGGGAAGTTGACCTAAAATTAGGGTCTCAGTCAAAATGACCTATAATGTTTTGAAATTAATGATGACCTTAGAAGTTTCAAATGGATTTTTGGTGAACATGAAAGTTTGTCATATGGTTCTTAAGAACATTTTTATCATGGGGTCATCTTCATTTGACAAACACATCAAACATTGTGTCTTAGTGATCCTCAATTTAGTCAGATGACTTGACTGGTCAACTTCTCAAGGCCAAACTTCAAATATTAATGAATGAATGATTGAGAAACCTCACATAAGCTCATATATGAATAAAATAATGAATGAAAGAACTTCCCTTGATTAAATTTGATCATAGGATGAGGTTACTTCATGAGCAAGGCACAGTTGATGCACAATTGAATTAGGGTTTCCTTGGGGAATAATCCTCAAGCCCTTTGGGTTATCTTGATCAAATTGGCAAATTGAGATATATGGGAGACATATATGATAATTAAGATCTTTGTGGACCATTTTCATGCTTGTTCTCATCTTCATCTAGCCACTTCATTGAGCTTAGGAGTCTCCTAGGAGCATTGGAGCACATGATCACTTGAGCTTTAAAACAAAAAGAGTTAGTGACATATTTTTCTGCTTTTGGTTAGTAAACAAAATAAGAAAAGCAATAATATACCATACAAGCATTCTTGGTGGTCTCAAATACACTCACACAAGTCTCACCCCTAGGGTAAAAGAGCCACACATGCTATGATCCTTGAGGCAATGCACTGAGCAATGATATGATGCCATGAGGGATCTTGGGGTCAAAAATTAGGGTCTTACAGGTGGCTAAGGCGTCTACTTTGCTCGCTAATTGTTTAAGTTGCTCACTAGTATGTATGTTTTTGTTCAAGAAGTCTTTGTTTGTTTGAGCTTGGGTAACTATGAAGCTTTCCATAATTAGTTTAAGGTTGGACTTCCTAGGCTTGTTAGGAGCGTTATTAGTTGGCTTTTGATATCCAGGAGGAACAACGGGTGATTGGCCAGGTGCATACAGGGCGTTGTTATTCTTATACGAAGAGTTAGGATGATTTTTCCAATCAAGGTTGTAGGTATTCGAATAAGGATTTCCTTGTGCGTAATTCACTTGATCAATTGGGACTCCTACTAATATCTGACATTCTGGTGCAGTGTGTCCAGGAGTTCCACATAACTCATAGTTTGGAGTCACGGCAACCACGGTGGCTGCGGGTGGTATGGTCAAGTTGTCAAACTTTTGAACAAGGGCATCTACCTTTGCATGGACGTGGTCAAGGCTACTGATTTCGTACATTCCACTTTTTGTTTGGGACTTTTCTACTGGAGTTCTTTCACCTCCCCCTTGGCAATGGTTTTGGGCCATGTTTTCAATGAGTTGATAGGCTTTGTTGTATGGCTTGTCCATAAATGCACCGCCCGCAGCAGCGTCTACTGTCAGTCTTGCGTTATACAAAAGCCCATTGTAAAATGTGTGAATGATCACCCAATCTTCGAGACCGTGATGTGTACATATCTTCATCATGTCTTTGTATCTCTCCCACGCGTCGTAGAGAGATTCTACATCCTTTTGTCGAAATCCGTTGATTTGCGCTCTCAACATAGCAGTTTTGCTTGGCGGAAAATATCGGGATAAGAAAACGTTCTTCAGTTCTTCCCATGTTGTAACTGAGTTGGATGGCAAGGATTGCAACCAAGCCCAAGCTCAGTCTCTTAGAGAGAAAGAAAAGAGGCGTAGTCTTATCGCATCTTGAGATACACCATTCGCCTTCATAGTGTCTGCGTACTGCACAAACTTGGTCAAATGTTCATTAGGGTCGTCCGTAGGATTTCCAGCAAATTGATGTTGTTGGACGACTGATAATAATGAGGGTTTTAGCTCGAAATCATTTCGATTGATAGCGGGGGCAGCAATTTTGTTGTGAGGTTCTTTTTGGGACGGGGTACCGTAGAACATAAGAGGACGATTATGTGGTCCTACTGCGGCCATGGTTGATTTTTCAACTGGCTCAGCCGTAGGAAAGAAGATATTGGGAATATTGTACCTTCGTTGGAACTCTAGTATTCGGCATCTTAAATATAAGAAATGCTCTAATTAAGCGATTGGTGGAGCTAAGTTGTGGCCTTGCGAGCGAGTACTTGGAATACAATCGGGGGAAGTAAGGGAAATTTTTACATTAGTCTATACGGTGTAACAAAAGAATCGCACTATTTGACTAAATCAGGTCCCCGGCAACGGCGCCAAAAACTTGATACGTTTCGTGACTGTGTATAGAATATAGTCTATCGGGTACTTGACTGCAAGTGCGCAGTCTAGTCGTTTTAGTTTTAAAAGATATTGAACCCACAAGGACCGATGGTCAAACTAATTCTACCGACGTTACTATGTTTTGTTAAGGGAATGATTTTTAGAAGTTTGGTTGAGGAAAATTAAATCTAAGGGAAATTAAGTTTTAAGATAATATTAATAAAAGGATATCAGTATGCAACGCATTAATCGTCAGGGATTCGATAAGTCACCGGTGTATAATTTAAGTACCAAATATCTTTCAGTAGAAAATACTTATTTAAAAGGCTTTATCTCACACTCTCGTGATTGTTGATTTGGACTATACTTTTAAGTCAGAATGTACGCTCTCGCTGTCCCATTTAAAGTTAAAAATACTTTTTGAAAATAAATAAGTTCTAATTGCTTTTAAAGTGCTCTCGCTGTTTTTAAAATCAATGCCTAGTTTTTACTATCCAGTTCGACCCTCATGCTCTCGCAATTGTTGGTTCTCACCTTAGTTAATTTCCCACTCTCGTGGCAAAATCGTATTAAATAGTTTCCCACTCTTGTGACAAAGTTAATTAAATTTAAATTAAAAACCACAGCCAAAAAGATTGTTTGAGGAAAGAAGTTTTACACCGATTATTGTTAAATCTCGTCTAATTAAATTGTTACATACTCATACTGTTAGTTTAGCCGGACATGTTAAACAATGCAAACTAGACGAACATAAACAGATCAACAATAAAGCAAACATGATTATAATAATAATAAAGCAATAACAATTGTAATTGAATAAAGCAATAACATTTTAAGTAGACATCTTAAGCTTTCCAATGCATTTGGTATCATCTCAAAATCATAAAAAATAAGGAAGTTAGGTCCTTGGGAAGTTGACCTAAAATTAGGGTCTCAGTCAAAATGACCTATAATGTTTTGAAATTAATGATGACCTTACAAGTTTCAAATGGATTTTTGGTGAACATGAAAGTTTTTCATATGGTTCTTAAGAACATTGTTTATCTTGGGGTCATCTTCATTTGACAAACACATCAAACATTGTGTCTCAGTGATCCTCAGTTTAGTCAGATGACTTGACTGGTCAACTTCTCAAGGCCAAACTTCAAATATTGATGAATGAATGATTGAGGAACCTCACATAAGCTCATATATGCATAAAATAATGAATGAAAGAACTTCCCTTGATTAAATTTGATCATAGGATGAGGTTTCTTTATGAGCAAGGCACAGTTGATGCACAATTGAATTAGGGTTTCCTTGGGGAATAATCCTCAAGCCCTTTGGGTTATCTTGATCAAATTGGAAAATTGAGATATGGGAGACATATATGATAATTAAGATCTTTGTGGACCATTTTCATGCTTGTTCTTATCTTCATCTAGCCACTTCATTAAGCTTATGAGTCTCCTAGGAGCATTGGAGCAGATAATCACTTGAGCTTCAAAACAAAAAGAGTTAGTGACATATTTTTTTGCTTTTGGTTAGTAAACAAAATAAGAAAAGCAATAATATACCATACAAGCATGCTTGGTGGTCTCAAACCAACTCACACAAGTCTTCCCTAGGGTAAATGAGCCACACATGCTATGATCCTTAAGGCAATGCACTGAGCAATGATATGATGCCATGAGGGATCTTAGGGTCAAAAATTAGGGTCTCACAGGTGGCTAAGGCGTCTACTTTGCTCGCTAATTGTTTAAGTTGCTCACTAGTATGTATGTTTTTGTTCAAGAAGTCTTTGTTTGTTTGAGCTTGGGTAGCTATGAAGCTTTCCATCATTAGTTTAAGGTTGGACTTCCTAGGCATGTTAGGAGCGTTATTAGTTGGATTTTGATATCTAGGCGGAACAGCGGGTGATTGGCCAGGTGCATACAGGGCATTGTTATTCTTATATGAAAAGTTAGGATGATTTTTCCAATTTGGTTGTAGGTATTCGAATAAGGATTTCCTTGTGCGTAATTCACTTGATCAGTTGGGACTCCTACTAATATCTGACGTTCTGGTGCAGTGTGTCCAGGATTCCACATAACTCATAGTTTGGAGTCACGGCAACCACGGTGGTTGCGGGTGGTATGGTCAAGTTGTCTAACTTTTGAACAAGGGCATCTACCTTTGCATGGACGTGGTCAAGGCTACTGATTTCGTACAATCCACTTTTTGTTTGGGACTTTTCTACTGGAGTTCTTTCACCTCCCCATTGGCAATGGTTTTCGGCCATGTTTTCAATGAGTTGATAGGCTTCGTTGTATGGCTTGTCCATAAGTGCACCGCCCGCAGCAGCGTCTACTGTCAGTCTTGCGTTATACAGAAGCCCATTGTAAAATGTGTGAATGATCACCCAATCTTCGAGACCGTGATGTGTACATATCTTCATCATGTCTTTGTATCTCTCCCACGCATCGTAGAGAGATTCTACATCCTTTTGTCGAAATCCGTTGATTTGCGCTCTCAACATAGTAGTTTTGCTTGGCGGAAAATATCGGTATAAGAAAATGTTCTTCAGTTCTTCCCATGTTGTAGCTGAGTTGGATGGCAAGGATTGCAACCAAGCCCAAGCTCAGTCTCTTAGAAAGAAAGAAAAGAGGCGTAGTCTTATTGCATCTTGAGATACACCATTCGCCTTCATAGTGTCTGCGTACTGCACAAACTTGGTCAAATGTTCATTAGGGTCGTCCGTAGGATTTCCAGCAAATTGAAGTTGTTGGACGACTGATAATAATGAGGGTTTTAGCTCGAAATCATTTCGATTGATAGCGGGGGCAGCAATTTTGTTGTGAGGTTCTTTTGGGACGGGGTACCGTAGAACTTAAGAGGACGATTATGTGGTCCTACTGCGGCCATGGTTGATTTTTCAACTGGCTCAGCCGTAGGAAAGAAGATATTGGGAATATTGTACCTTTGTTGGTACTCTAGTATTCGGCGTCTTAAATATAAGAAATGCTCTAATTAAGCGATTGATGGAGCTAAGTTGTCGCCTTGCGAGCGAGTACTTGGCATACAATCGGGGGAAATAAGGGAAAGGAGATTAGTTTTTTACCTTAGTCTATATGGTGCAACAAAAGAATCGCACTATTTGACTAAATCAGGTCCCCGGCAACGGCGCCAAAAACTTGATACGTTTCGTGACTGTGTATAGAATATAGTCTATCGGGTACTTGACTGCAAGTGCACAGTCTAGTCGTGTTAGTTTTAAAAGATATTGAACCCACAAGGACCGATGGTCAAACTAATTCTACCGACGTTACTATGTTTTGTTAAGGGAATGATTTTTAGAAGTTTGGTTGAAGAAAATTAAATCTAAGGGGAATTAAGTTTTAAGATAATATTAATAAAAGGATATCAGTATGCAACGCATTAATCGTCAGGGATTCGATAAGTCACCGGTGTATAACTTAAGTACCAAATATCTTTCAGTAGAAAATACTTATTAAAAAGGCTTTATCTCACAATCTCGTGATTGTTGATTTGGACTATACTTTTAAGTCAGAATGTACGCTCTCGCTGTCCCATTTAAAGTTAAAAATACTTTTTGAAAATAAATAAGTTCTAATTGCTTTTAAAGTGCTCTCGTTGTTTTTAAAATCAATGCCTAGTTTTTACTATCCAGTTCGACCCTCATGCTCTCGCAATTGTTGGTTCTCACCTTAGTTAATTTCCCACTCTTGTGGCAAAATGGTATTAAATAGTTTCTCACTCTTGTGACAAAGTTAATTAAATTTAAATTAAAAACCACAGCCAAAAAGATTGTTTAAGGAAAGAAGTTTTACACCGATTATTATTAAATCTCGTCTAATTAAATTGTTACATACCGATACTGTTAGTTTAGCCAGACATGTTAAACAATGCAAACTAGACGATCATAAACAGATCAACAATTAAGCAAACATGATTATAATAATAATAAAGCAATAACAATTGTAATTGAATAAAGCAATAACATTTTAAGTAGACATCTTAAGCTTTCCAATGCATTTGGTATCATCTCAAAATCATAAAAAATAAGGAAGTTAGGTCCTTGGGAAGTTGACCTAAAATTAGGGTCTCAGTCAAAATGACCTATAATGTTTTGAAATTAATGATGACCTTAGAAGTTTCAAATGGATTTTTGGTGAACATGAAAGTTTGTCATATGGTTCTTAAGAACATTTTTTATCATGGGGTCATCTTCATTTGACAAACACATCAAACATTGTGTCTTAGTGATCCTCAATTTAGTCAGATGACTTGACTGGTCAACTTCTCAAGGCCAAACTTCAAATATTAATGAATGAATGATTGAGAAACCTCACATAAGCTCATATATGAATAAAATAATGAATGAAAGAACTTCCCTTGATTAAATTTTATCATAGGATGAGGTTACTTCATGAGCAAGGCACAGTTGATGCACAATTGAATTAGGGTTTCCTTGGGGAATAATCCTCAAGCCCTTTGGGTTATCTTGATCAAATTGGCAAATTGAGATAATGGGAGACATATATGATAATTAAGATCTTTGTGGACCATTTTCATGCTTGTTCTCATCTTCATCTAGCCACTTCATTGAGCTTAGGAGTCTCCTAGGAGCATTGGAGCACATGATCACTTGAGCTTTAAAACAAAAAGAGTTAGTGACATATTTTTCTGCTTTTGGTTAGTAAACAAAATAAGAAAAGCAATAATATACCATACAAGCATTCTTGGTGGTCTCAAATACACTCACACAAGTCTCACCCCTAGGGTAAAGGAGCCACACATGCTATGATCCTTGAGGCAATGCACTGAGCAATGATATGATGCCATGAGGGATCTTGGGGTCAAAAATTAGGGTCTTACAGGTGGCTAAGGCGTCTACTTTGCTCGCTAATTGTTTAAGTTGCTCACTAGTATGTATGTTTTTGTTCAAGAAGTCTTTGTTTGTTTGAGCTTGGGTAACTATGAAGCTTTCCATAATTAGTTTAAGGTTGGACTTCCTAGGCTTGTTAGGAGCGTTATTAGTTGGCTTTGGATATCCAGGAGGAACAACGGGTGATTGGCCAGGTGCATACAGGGCGTTGTTATTCTTATACGAAGAGTTAGGATGATTTTTCCAATCAAGGTTGTAGGTATTCGAATAAGGATTTCCTTGTGCGTAATTCACTTGATCAGTTGGGACTCCTACTAATATCTGACATTCTGGTGCAGTGTGTCCAGGAGTTCCACATAACTCATAGTTTGGAGTCATGGCAACCACGGTGGCTGCGGGTGGTATGGTCAAGTTGTGTAACTTTTGAACAAGGGCATCTACCTTTGCATGGACGTGGTCAAGGCTACGGATTTCGTACATTCCACTTTTTGTTTGGGACTTTTCTACTAGAGTTCTTTTACCTCCCCATTGGCAATGGTTTTGGGTCATGTTTTCAATGAGTTGATAGGCTTCGTTGTATGGCTTGTCCATAAGTGCACCGCCCGCAGCAGCGTCTAGTGTCAGTCTTGCGTTATACAGAAGCCCATTGTAAAATGTGTGAATGATCACCCAATCTTCGAGACCGTGATGTGTACATATCTTCATCATGTCTTTGTATCACTCCCACGCGTCGTAGAGGGATTCTACATCCTTTTGTCGAAATCTGTTGATTGCGCTCTCAGCATAGCAGTTTTGCTTGGCGGAAAATATCAGGATAAGAAAACGTTCTTCAGTTCTTCCCATGTTGTAACTGAGTTGGATGGCAAGGATTGCAACCAAGCCCAAGCTCAGTCTCTTAGAAAGAAAGAAAAGAGGCGTAGTCTTATTGCATCTTGAGATACACCACTCGCCTTCATAGTGTCTGCGTACTGCACAAACTTGGTCAAATGTTCATTAGGGTCGTCCGTAGGATTTCCAGCAAATTGATGTTGTTGGACGAATGATAATAATGAGGGTTTTAGCTCGAAATCGTTTCGATTGATAGCGGGGGCAGCAATTTTGTTGTGAGGTTCTTTTTGGGACGGGGTACCGTAGAACATAAGAGGACGATTATGTGGTCCTACTGCGGCCATGGTTGATTTTTCAACTGGCTCAGCCGTAGGAAAGAAGATATTGGGAATATTGTACCTTCGTTGGAACTCTAGTATTCGGTGTCTTAAATATAAGAAATGCTCTAATTAAGCGATTGATGGAGCTAAGTTGTCGCCTTGCGTGCGAGTACTTGGCATACAATCGGGGGAAATAAGGGAAAGGAGATAATTTTTTTACCTTAGTCTATACGGTGCAACAAAAGAATCGCACTATTTGACTAAATCAGGTCCCCGGCAACGGCGCCAAAAACTTGATACGTTTCGTGACTGTGTATAGAATATAGTCTATCGGGTACTTGACTGCAAGTGCGCAGTCTAGTCGTTTTAGTTTTTAAAGATATTGAACCCACAAGGACCAATGGTCAAACTAATTCTACCGACGTTACTATGTTTTGTTAAGGGAATGATTTTTAGAAGTTTGGTTGAAGAAAATTAAATCTAAGGGAAATTAAGTTTTAAGATAATATTAATAAAAGGATATCAGTATGCAACGCATTAATCGTCAGGGATTCGATAAGTCACCGGTGTATAATTTAAGTACCAAATATCTTTCAGTAGAAAATACTTATTTAAAAGGCTTTATCTCACACTCTCGTGATTGTTGATTTGGACTATACTTTTAAGTCAGAATGTACGCTCTCGCTGTCCCATTTAAAGTTAAAAATACTTTTTGAAAATAAATAAGTTTTAATTGCTTTTAAAGTGCTCTCGCTGTTTTTAAAATCAATGCCTAGTTTTTACTATCCAGTTCGACCGTCATGCTCTCGCAATTGTTGGTTCTCACCTTAGTTAATTTCCCACTCTCGTGGCAAAATCGTATTAAATAGTTTCCCACTCTTGTGACAAAGTTAATTAAATTTAAATTAAAAACCACAGCCAAAAAGATTGTTTGAGGAAAGAAGTTTTACACCGATTATTATTAAATCTCGTCTAATTAAATTGTTACATACTCATACTGTTAGTTTAGCCGGACATGTTAAACAATGCAAACTAGACGAACATAAACAGATCAACAATAAAGCAAATATGATTATAATAATAATAAAGCAATAACAATTGTAATTGAATAAAGCAATAACATTTTAAGTAGACATCTTTAGCTTTCCAATGCATTTGGTATCATCTCAAAATCATAAAAAATAAGGAAGTTAGGTCCTTGGGAAGTTGACCTAAAATTAGGGTCTCAGTCAAAATGACCTATAATGTTTTGAAATTAATGATGACCTTAGAAGTTTCAAATGGATTTTTGGTGAACATGAAAGTTTGTCATATGGTTCTTAAGAACATTTTTTATCATGGGGTCATCTTCATTTGACAAACACATCAAACATTGTGTCTTAGTGATCCTCAATTTAGTCAGATGACTTGACTGGTCAACTTCTCAAGGCCAAACTTCAAATATTAATGAATGAATGATTGAGAAACCTCACATAAGCTCATATATGAATAAAATAATGAATGAAAGAACTTCCCTTGATTAAATTTGATCATAGGATGAGGTTACTTCATGAGCAAGGAACAGTTGATGCACAATTGAATTAGGGTTTCCTTGGGGAATAATCCTCAAGCCCTTTGGGTTATCATGATCAAATTTGCAAATTGAGATATATGGGAGACATATATGATAATTAAGATCTTTGTGGACCATTTTCATGCTTGTTCTCATCTTCATCTAGCCACTTCATTGAGCTTAGGAGTCTCCTAGGAGCATTGGAGCACATGATCACTTGAGCTTTAAAACAAAAAGAGTTAGTGACATTTTTTTCTGCTTTTGGTTATTAAACAAAATAAGAAAAGCAATAATATACCATACAAGCATTCTTGGTGGTCTCAAATACACTCACACAAGTCTCACCCCTAGGGTAAAAGAGCCACACATGCTATGATCCTTGAGGCAATGCACTGAGCAATGATATGATGCCATGAGGGATCTTGGGGTCAAAAATTAGGGTCTTACAGGTGGCTAAGGCGTCTACTTTGCTCGCTAATTGTTTAAGTTGCTCACTAGTATGTATGTTTTTGTTCAAGAAGTCTTTGTTTGTTTGAGCTTGGGTAACTATGAAGCTTTCCATAATTAGTTTAAGGTTGGACTTCCTAGGCTTTTTAGGAGCGTTATTAGTTGGCTTTTGATATCCAGGAGGAACAACGGGTGATTGGCCAGGTGCATACAGGGCGTTGTTATTCTTATACGAAGAGTTAGGATGATTTTTCCAATCAAGGTTGTAGGTATTCGAATAAGGATTTCCTTGTGCGTAATTCACTTGATCAGTTGGGACTCCTACTAATATCTGACATTCTGGTGCAGTGTGTCCAGGAGTTCCACATAACTCATAGTTTGGAGTCACGGCAACCACGGTGGCTGCGGGTGGTATGGTCAAGTTGTCTAACTTTTGAACACGGGCATCTACCTTTGCATGGACGTGGTCAAGGCTACTGATTTCGTACATTCCACTTTTTGTTTGGGACTTTTCTACTGGAGTTCTTTCACCTCCCCATTGGCAATGGTTTTGGGCCATGTTTTCAATGAGTTGATAGGCTTCGTTGTATGGCTTGTCCATAAGTGCACCGCCCGCAGCAGCGTCTGGTGTCAGTCTTGCGTTATACAGAAGCCCATTGTAAAATGTGTGAATGATCACCCAATCTTCGAGACCGTGATGTGTACATATCTTCATCATGTCTTTGTATCTCTCCCACGCGTCGTAGAGGGATTCTACATCCTTTTGTCGAAATCTGTTGATTTGCGCTCTCAGCATAGCAGTTTTGCTTGGCGGAAAATATCATGATAAGAAAACGTTCTTCAGTTCTTCCCATGTTGTAACTGAGTTGGATGGCAAGGATTGCAACCAAGCCCAAGCTCAGTCTCTTAGAAAGAAAGAAAAGAGGCGTAGTCTTATTGCATCTTGAGATACACCATTCGCCTTCATAGTGTCTGCGTACTGCACAAACTTGGTCAAATGTTCATTAGGGTCGTCCGTAGGATTTCCAGCAAATTGATGTTGTTGGACGAATGATAATAATGAGGGTTTTAGCTCGAAATCGTTTCGATTAATAGCGGGGGCAGCAATTTTGTTGTGAGGTTCTTTTTGGGACGGGGTACCGTAGAACATAAGAGGACGATTATGTGGTCCTACTGCGGCCATGGTTGATTTTTCAACTGGCTCAGCCGTAGGAAAGAAGATATTGGGAATATTGTACCTTCGTTGGAACTCTAGTATTCGGCGTCTTAAATATAAGAAATGCTCTAATTAAGCGATTGATGGAGCTAAGTTGTCGCCTTGCGAGCGAGTACTTGGCATACAATCGGGGGAAATAAGGGAAAGGAGATAATTTTTTTACCTTAGTCTATACGGTGCAACAAAAGAATCGCACTATTTGACTAAATCAGGTCCCCGGCAACGGCGCCAAAAACTTGATATGTTTCGTGACTGTGTATAGAATATAGTCTATCGGGTACTTGACTGCAAGTGCGCAGTCTAGTCGTTTTAGTTTTAAAAGATATTGAACCCACAAGGACCGATGGTCAAACTAATTCTACCGACGTTACTATGTTTTGTTAAGGGAATCATTTTTAGAAGTTTGGTTGAAGAAAATTAAATCTAAGGGAAATTAAGTTTTAAGATAATATTAATAAAAGGATATCAGTATGCAACGCATTAATCGTCAGGGATTCGATAAGTCACCGGTGTATAATTTAAGTACCAAATATCTTTCAGTAGAAAATACTTATTTAAAAGGCTTTATCTCACACTCTCGTGATTGTTGATTTGGACTATACTTTTAAGTCAGAATGTACGCTCTCGCTGTCCCATTTAAAGTTAAAAATTCTTTTTGAAAATAAATAAGTTCTAATTGCTTTTAAAGTGCTCTCGCTGTTTTTAAAATCAATGCCTAGTTTTTACTATCCAGTTCGACCCTCATGCTCTCGCAATTGTTGGTTCTCACCTTAGTTAATTTCCCACTCTCGTGGCAAAATCGTATTAAATAGTTTCCCACTCTTGTGACAAAGTTAATTAAATTTAAATTAAAAACCACAGCCAAAAAGATTGTTTGAGGAAAGAAGTTTTACACCGATTATTATTAAATCTCGTCTAATTAAATTGTTACATACTCATACTGTTAGTTTAGCCGGACATGTTAAACAATGCAAACTAGACGAACATAAACAGATCAACAATAAAGCAAACATGATTATAATAATAATAAAGCAATAACAATTGTAATTGAATAAAGCAATAACATTTTAAGTAGACATCTTAAGCTTTCCAATGCATTTGGTATCATCTCAAAATCATAAAAAATAAGGAAGTTAGGTCCTTGGGAAGTTGACCTAAAATTAGGGTCTCAGTCAAAATGACCTATAATGTTTTGAAATTAATGATGACCTTAGAAGTTTCAAATGGATTTTTGGTGAACATGAAAGTTTGTCATATGGTTCTTAAGAACATTTTTTATCATGGGGTCATCTTCATTTGACAAACACATCAAACATTGTGTCTTAGTGATCCTCAATTTAGTCAGATGACTTGACTGGTCAACTTCTCAAGGCCAAACTTCAAATATTAATGAATGAATGATTGAGAAACCTCACATAAGCTCATATATGAATAAAATAATGAATGAAAGAACTTCCCTTGATTAAATTTGATCATAGGATGAGGTTACTTCATGAGCAAGGCACAGTTGATGCACAATTGAATTAGGGTTTCCTTGGGGAATAATCCTCAAGCCCTTTGGGTTATCTTGATCAAATTGGCAAATTGAGATATATGGGAGACATATATGATAATTAAGATCTTTGTGGACCATTTTCATGCTTGTTCTCATCTTCATCTAGCCACTTCATTGAGCTTAGGAGTCTCCTAGGAGCATTGGAGCACATGATCACTTGAGCTTTAAAACAAAAAGAGTTAGTGACATATTTTTCTGCTTTGGGTTAGTAAACAAAATAAGAAAAGCAATAATATACCATACAAGCATTCTTGGTGGTCTTAAATACACTCACACAAGTCTCACCCCTAGGGTAAAAGAGCCACACATGCTATGATCCTTGAGGCAATGCACTGAGCAATGATATGATGCCATGAGGGATCTTGGGGTCAAAAATTAGGGTCTTACAGATGGCTAAGGCGTCTACTTTGCTCGCTAATTGTTTAAGTTGCTCACTAGTATGTATGTTTTTGTTCAAGAAGTCTTTGTTTGTTTGAGCTTGGGTAAATATGAAGCTTTCCATAATTAGTTTAAGGTTGGACTTCCTAGGCTTGTTAGGAGCGTTATTAGTTGGCTTTTGATATCCAGGAGGAACAACGGGTGATTGGCCAGGTGCATACAGGGCGTTGTTATTCTTATACGAAGAGTTAGGATGATTTTTCCAATCAAGGTTGTAGGTATTCGAATAAGGATTTCCTTGTGCGTAATTCACTTGATCAGTTGGGACTCCTACTAATATCTGACATTCTGGTGCAGTGTGTCCAGGAGTTCCACATAACTCATAGTTTGGATTCACGGCAACCACGGTGGCTGCGGGTGGTATGGTCAAGTTGTCTAACTTTTGAACAAGGGCATCTACCTTTGCATGGACGTGGTCAAGGCTACTGATTTCGTACATTCCACTTTTTGTTTGGGACTTTTCTACTGGAGTTCTTTCACCTCCCCATTGGCAATGGTTTTGGGCCATGTTTTCAATGAGTTGATAGGCTTCGTTGTATGGCTTGTCCATAAGTGCACCGCCCGCAGCAGCGTCTAGTGTCAGTCTTGCGTTATACAGAAGCCCATTGTAAAATATGTGAATGATCACCCAATCTTCGAGACCGTGATGTGTACATATCATAATGATGTCTTTGTATCTCTCCCACGCGTCGTAGAGGGATTCTACATCCTTTTGTCGAAATCTGTTGATTTGCGCTCTCAGCATAGCAGTTTTGCTTGGCGGAAAATATCATGATAAGAAAACGTTCTTCAGTTCTTCCCATGTTGTAACTGAGTTGGATGGCAAGGATTGCAACCAAGCCCAAGCTCAGTCTCTTAGAAAGAAAGAAAAGAGGCGTAGTCTTATTGCATCTTGAGATACACCATTCGCCTTCATAGTGTCTGCGTACTGCACAAACTTGGTCAAATGTTCATTAGGGTCGTCCGAAGGATTTCCAGCAAATTGATGTTGTTGGACGAATGATAATAATGAGGGTTTTAGCTCGAAATCGTTTCGATTGATAGCGGGGGCAGCAATTTTGTTGTGAGGTTCTTTTTGGGACGGGGTACCGTAGAACATAAGAGGACGATTATGTGGTCCTACTGCGGCCATGGTTGATTTTTCAACTGGCTCAGCCGTAGGAAAGAAGATATTGGGAATATTGTACCTTCGTTGGAACTCTAGTATTCGGCGTCTTAAATATAAGAAATGCTCTAATTAAGCGATTGATGGAGCTAAGTTGTCGCCTTGCGAGCGAGTACTTGGCATACAATCGGGGGAAATAAGGGAAAGGAGATAATTTTTTTACCTTAGTCTATACGGTGCAACAAAAGAATCGCACTATTTGACTAAATCAGGTCCCCGGCAACGGCGCCAAAAACTTGATACGTTTCGTGACTGTGTATAGAATATAGTCTATCGGGTACTTGACTGCAAGTGCGCAGTCTAGTCGTTTTAGTTTGAAAAGATATTGAACCCACAAGGACCGATGGTCAAACTAATTCTACCGACGTTACTATGTTTTGTTAAGGGAATGATTTTTAGAAGTTTGGTTGAAGAAAATTAAATCTAAGGGAAATTAAGTTTTAAGATAATATTAATAAAAGGATATCAGTATGCAACGCATTAATCGTCAGGGATTCGATAAGTCACCGGTGTATAATTTAAGTACCAAATATCTTTCAGTAGAAAATACTTAT
The DNA here is from genome assembly GCF_024323335.1 of Lathyrus oleraceus. Classification (NCBI taxonomy): domain Eukaryota; kingdom Viridiplantae; phylum Streptophyta; class Magnoliopsida; order Fabales; family Fabaceae; genus Lathyrus; species Lathyrus oleraceus. The sequence continues at coordinate 297,314,176 of NC_066580.1, read as the reverse complement.
TTAAAAGGCTTTATCTCACACTCTCGTGATTGTTGATTTGGACTATACTTTTAAGTCAGAATGTACGCTCTCGCTGTCCCATTTAAAGTTAAAAATACTTTTTGAAAATAAATAAGTTCTAATTGCTTTTAAAGTGCTCTCGCTGTTTTTAAAATCAATGCCTAGTTTTTACTATCCAGTTCGACCCTCATGCTCTCGCAATTGTTGGTTCTCACCTTAGTTAATTTCCCACTCTCGTGGCAAAATCGTATTAAATAGTTTCCCACTCTTGTGACAAAGTTAATTAAATTTAAATTAAAAACCACAGCCAAAAAGATTGTTTGAGGAAAGAAGTTTTACACCGATTATTATTAAATCTCGTCTAATTAAATTGTTACATACTCATACTGTTAGTTTAGCCGGACATGTTAAACAATGCAAACTAGACGAACATAAACAGATCAACAATAAAGCAAACATGATTATAATAATAATAAAGCAATAACAATTGTAATTGAATAAAGCAATAACATTTTAAGTAGACATCTTAAGCTTTCCAATGCATTTGGTATCATCTCAAAATCATAAAAAATAAGGAAGTTATGTCCTTGGGAAGTTGACCTAAAATTAGGGTCTAAGTCAAAATGACCTATAATGTTTTGAAATTAATGATGACCTTAGAAGTTTCAAATGGATTTTTGGTGAACATGAAAGTTTGTCATATGGTTCTTAAGAACATTTTTTATCATGGGGTCATCTTCATTTGACAAACACATCAAACATTGTGTCTTAGTGATCCTCAGTTTAGTCAGATGACTTGACTCGTCAACTTCTCAAGGCCAAACTTCAAATATTAATGAATGAATGATTGAGAAACCTCACATAAGCTCATATATGAATAAAATAATGAATGAAAGAACTTCCCTTGATTAAATTTGATCATAGGATGAGGTTACTTCATGAGCAAGGCACAGTTGATGCACAATTGAATTAGGGTTTCCTTGGGGAATAATCCTCAAGCCCTTTGGGTTATCTTGATCAAATTGGCAAATTGAGATATATGGGAGACATATATGATAATTAAGATCTTTGTGGACCATTTTCATGCTTGTTCTCATCTTCATCTAGCCACTTCATTGAGCTTAGGAGTCTCCTAGGAGCATTGGAGAACATGATCACTTGAGCTTTAAAACAAAAAGAGTTAGTGACATATTTTTCTGCTTTTGGTTAGTAAACAAAATAAGAAAAGCAATAATATACCATACAAGCATTCTTGGTGGTCTCAAATACACTCACACAAGTCTCACCCCTAGGGTAAAGAGCCACACATGCTATGATCCTTGAGGCAATGCACTGAGCAATGATATGATGCCATGAGGGATCTTGGGGTCAAAAATTAGGGTCTTACAGGTGGCTAAGGCGTCTACTTTGCTCGCTAATTGTTTAAGTTGCTCACTAGTATGTATGTTTTTGTTCAAGAAGTCTTTGTTTGTTTGAGCTTGGGTAACTATGAAGCTTTCCATAATTAGTTTAAGGTTGGACTTCCTAGGCTTGTTAGGAGCGTTATTAGTTGGCTTTTGATATCCAGGAGGAACAACGGGTGATTGGCCAGGTGCATACAGGGCGTTGTTATTCTTATACGAAGAGTTAGGATGATTTTTCCAATCAAGGTTGTAGGTATTCGAATAAGGATTTCCTTGTGCGTAATTCACTTGATCAGTTGGGACTCCTACTAATATCTGACATTCTGGTGCAGTGTGTCCAGGAGTTCCACATAACTCATAGTTTGGAGTCACGGCAACCACGGTGGCTGCGGGTGGTATGGTCAAGTTGTCTGACTTTTGAACAAGGGCATCTACCTTTGCATGGACGTGGTTGTCGCATCACGCGAAAAACCGGCGGGAAAACAAGAACAACAAAGCCGCCACCGTGCGTTATTTATCCCAAAAGAGGGAAAGGAAACGCTCAGAGTAAACCTGGAAAGAACATGGTCTCGCGACCAAAGAGAATGGGTTCGGGAGTCGGTTATGCGAAGGGAAGGTATTAGCACCCCTACGCATCCGTAGTACTCTACGGGATCCACGCACAAAAGGAAGGAATATGGTTGCTAAACACTGCTCAAACACACACACACTGGCTGAAAGAGATAAAAGAGACTGACTGAAGCAGACTCGGCAGGATGTCGCATCCTGGGCCTACTTAGTCTACCAGGCATAGACATCAGAGTCGAAGTAGTTCGGACTGGGGAAAAGACACATGCTCGCTAGGATATCGCATCCTATGCATACGTATCTTCTCGGACGAGAGAAGAATCAGAGCATTCGTAGCTCGGCTGACACGCACACAAACAAACACAGGCAAAGGCAAACGTGGAGCCTGACTGCCAATCACTGGACTTACATCAGCATCCGAACCAAAACACACTCAAGAAGGCAAACATGGAGCCCGACTGCCAATCACTGGACTTACATCAGCATCCGAACCAAAACAACACACACTGGAACCCAAATGCCACTCGATGGACTTACATCGGCTTCCAAGCACACAACAACACAACAAGTTAATAGGGAGTCGGGGACTCGAGCCTATAACTGTTAAACAACACACTCAAAAAAACAGACAACGAATTGCTAAGGAGTCAGGCACTCGAGCCTAGCAACTGTCAGACAACTCACACAAAAAGAAAAAGGGCGCCCGGAGAGATCAGCTCAATCTCCTGCCTACATACTTCATCTGGTATGAAGATCAGGGCGATGTAGTTCCCCTACAGAGGGATAAAGGACTAGCCTAACCAGATAACAGAGGGAGACACAACTAGGGAGACTACGACTCGAGCCTAGATGTTATCATGCAAAATCATCCCTAAGTTAAGGTTTCTAGCTAACTGGCACAGGGAGCCAACCTATCCTAGTCATGACTTGCACAGGAAGCAAACCACACACACACCTAACTTGCACAGGAAGCAAGCCAAACAATCCTAACTTGCACAGGAAGCAAGTCAAACAATCCTAACTTGCACAGGAAGCAAGTCAAACAATCCTAACTTGCACAGGAAGCAAGTCAAACAATCCTAACTTGCACAGGAAGCAAGTCAAACAATCCTAACTTGCACAGGAAGCAAGTCAAACAATCCTACAAGCACAGATAGCACACACTATACACAAGCAAGTGGCTCAAACAAGGGTTAGGTTTTAGTCGAGGGGTCATATCAACCTCAACAAACAAACCTCTGGAACTGGGTGAAATGTTGCTCTTAACCTTGCCATTGAGAGACTAAGGTGAAGCAGATGAAAGGTGAGTGAAGATAAGACTTCACAGCTCTTATCCCTGGCCTGGGAGAGCTTAAGACAAGAATGTGTGGGTTCAGAAAGTGGGAACCCTTCTACACACTTAAAACTGACTCAACTGTACAATTGTACAAGATCTTGGGTTTGTATCTGCAATGCATCAACACAGTGGTGTGAGCAAAGCAGATGACGCACTGAATAGCAGGGGATAGGTTGCATATCCCTTGGGTTCTGCCAATTGCCTCTTCTCTTAGGAGGTCTTTGACTCTATACAAGGACAAATGTAAACAATCACAAACATTGCCTCTTAAGGAGGACTTCAGACAGTTGCCTGGCCAAGTAACAGACCAGGTCTTCCAGACTACATGAAGATTAGAAGCATACCTCAATGCAAATTGCTAAATAGCAAAGCAAAGCAAGTTCAAAGAACTTAAGCAACTAAAGGTACCTGAAATAGTCAAACTAATCAGTACACAGTTCAACAGTCAAAGCAAAAGGAGAGGAATCAACAGACAAATCAGGTAATCAGATGTGCAAGGCACAAGGCTCAAATCACATGAGTCAATCCACCTACAAAACAAAGGTTAGCTCAATGACATTTAAGCAAGCTCAATCAAAAGAAATTGATCTCATTGGTCACTTGGTGTTTAACCTGAAAACAGAAGCTCAAAAGTGAGTAACAGGACCACTAGGACAAGCCTAGGGTCAAAAAGGAATTAGAAAGTCAAAACAGCAAGTGGCAAGCATCCAAAATCATGTTCAAACAATTAAGAAACACAACCAATTGGTTTCACATTCATATCAATCACCAAATAAATCATGATCAATCACAACCCACAGCATGGTAAGCATGTCAAATTTCATCTCATTTGGACAAGTGGAAGGCAGTCAATGAAAATCAGAAAGGCAGAGCAATTTTGAACATGCTCAAAGAAGTCAACCAAACATGCATCAACTTAGAAAAATCATAAGTCAGAGATGGTGTATGATAAATGAATGGGACTAAAACCATGGCAAAGATTTGGATGTCTAGTTATCTCATGTAAAATTTCATGTCCATCTAATAAAGTATGAGAATTTCACAAATGAAATGGGAACATGTGTCACAAAACGTCAACATATGACTAAACAGGGGAGAAAATCTCAAACAATTAGGAAATGCCACAAATATATCCAAGAAAATTCACATGTAAACTAGACATACAAGAGTAGGTTCATGCAAAAAATCAGATCAATTGGAGGTCAAGAAGCATGGCTATGAAAATCATGAAGTTGGACATCATTGGTGTGACACAAATTGTCACACCCTAATTCAAAAAATCATATCTCACAAACCAGCAATGATAAATTCACAAACTCTACACCAAAATCACCATGAGTGTGTCTAGTTTAAGCACAAAAAATTTGGGAGCCATTGGATAAAGTATCATCATTTCACAAATGTTTTGGCAAAGTGTACAAAAATTGGTCACATGTCACAAACCCTAATAACAATTAAAATCCATTGATCCAAAAATTCTGGAAAAAATGTGATAAAAAAGTAGAGATCATGATGAACACAACACAAAAAATCCCATTGAATTTGGATTAAAAATGAACAAGTTATGGATTTTACAAGATTGGTGATCAAAGTTAAATAAAATGTAAAAGAAAACAACATTATGCAATGTGTCACATGCCACGAATGGCATTTTTGTAATTACTTGTGCCACTAACTTAAACGCTGCCGTTTTGGCCAGGAAATTGAAATAATTTGATTGGTCAGTATGGACCAAAGCCCTGCAGCACGTGAGAAAGATGAAGAAATCTGGGCAATTAGGGTTTTAATGAACAGTAACATCCTTCATCACCTTCCAAATCGTGTTTTCACAAATTTTCCCAGAAATGTCAATTGCATATATAGAAATGATCAGCAAACAACAAGCAACATGAATCCATCATTGGTTTTCACTAAATCGAGCTAGGCAACAAGAAATAAGCACAACAAGTTTGAACCATCCATCTTCATTTCAACATAACTCAACCATTACTCAACCATTTTTAAAATTAAAACCATCAATGAAATCAGCATCAAGAGACCTATCCAAAACATGTGATAGTTTTAAGAATAATGGAACTCGAAAATTTACCAAATCAGCAAGGCGATGGTGATACAGTTGGTATTTGGTGACTTTGACTCCAAACAGGTACACCTTAGGCTCCCTACAGTTGAGTGATACAAGGAACTTGGCTCATGGATGCTTGCTTTTGCTGGAATGTCAATCTGCCATGGCTGAGCTTCTTTGAAAACAGTACTAGAAAGGAACTTCCAGTTGGGAAAATATGGTTCCAAAGAGTCCACAATGATGCTTGGATGTTGTTTCAAACAAGGCACGGCTTAGCTCTTTGGAAATTTTTGGACTGGTTTTTAGAAATGGCCAAAATGAAGTTTTCTAGCATGAGTGAGTTAACCAAGGTTTCTTGCTGTAAGATGTGTTTGATGCTGCTGCTGGTTTCATTTTTTGACAGAAAAATGAAGTTATGATTTTCTGTTTTGATGTTGTTTCTGTTTGTGAACAGAATTTGCAATTTGGGTGAAAATGCCCAATGAGAGAGTGAGGATTTTTTGTGTGGTTAGAGGCTGCCAAAAAAAATGAGGTTTCAAAATGACAGAAAAAATGTATAAAATCTGCTGTTGGAAGTACAGATCACAGTCCATGGATATGTGGGATGTGGTGGTTGAAAAATGGTACTTTCTTCCAATTTTCAAGCAAGCTAGCATGGCCTTTTTTTCTGTTTTTTTAGGCTGCAAATGAGGTTTTAAATGACAGAAAATGATCTTCCAATTTTCTGTTTTCATAGTACAAGGCATGGTTCATGAAATGGTAGGATGGATTTGGTGGGAAATGCACTTTTTGTCCAAATTTCAAGCAAGTTAGGGAATGGCCATATGTACTGCATAAAAATGACTTGTAACATGACCAAAACATGATTTCTAAACATGTTTGAATGGCCAAATGGTAAAAAAATGATTATATCAAAAAGTCAACCCTTGGTCAAACTTGAATTTAAATGAGACAAGTCAAAAAATGCCATTTTGATTGGCAATGTTTTGGCTCATGAAATTTATATTTTTGGAAAGAGGGGATCAAATGTGACTTGTAGGAAAAAACCCCACCCAAATTGGCCAAATGGTTTGAGAGATATGGCCTTTTGAAGTTCAAGAATTTCTGAAATCGATTCGATCATAACTTGCCAACCACACATGGGAATTGAGAGTTCTTGGACTTTTTGGAAATGGGAGAACAAGATATTCAACTTTCATGTTGGGCAAAAATTCATTTGAAGCTTGTATCATGATATAAGTTTGAGGGTCAAGACTTTCCATTTTTGGTAATTTTCAGTTACAGGTCCAGTTTCCATTTTTGGAAATTTCTGATCTGGCTTCAAATTCTTCCATGATGGCGTTTGACATGATACATGAGGACTATATGGACATGAATGAGACCTCTCAAACCAATTTCCATCATCAAATCACTGATTAAATGGACAGTTGACCAACAGTTGACTTTTAGGGTTTCTGACTGACTGTGCATTGACTGATGAATTCCAAACCCTAATTCCTTGAGACCTTGACTTCAAATGATGTCCCAAGTTGTACGGGCTCTTGATTATTGATCATGGTGCCCAAATTCCACAAGAATGGCCACCATCTACTGCTTTGATTGACTGTTGACTGTCTTTGACTTTCTAGGGTTTTTGACTGTCTGTGTATGAACTGATGACCTCCAAGCCTTCAACCCTTGACTTGAACACTTCAAATGGACCTCCAAGTCGTGTGAACTTGTTGGACAAACCCTAGGGCCTTGGCTTCTTGAGAAATGCACTTGCTTGCTTGGTTGACTGATCTCCTGATCAGTTTGACCTAATTTCTTGATTGGCTTGCACTTGAGGCAAAAGAGGCAATGCAATGCTATGCAATGGACCATGATATGATATGACCTAATATGAAAATGTATGTATAATGATAGGTGCAAATTTGAGGTGCTACAGCTTCCCCTATTCAATCAGCTGGGAACCCGAATGGATGAGAGCAACGGCTGTCAGACTTTCAGGGTAAACAGGGATTGAATACCAAGAACCGTAGAAATTTGCACTCTGCTGGATATGATACAAGGAGAACCTCGTCATTTACCGATGACACCTACAATTGACAACTTCAGAAAGGCGAAACCATTTACCGATGGTTAGAAACTGGTGACTTGATATTTACCGATATCAACTTTAGTAAAACCATTTACCGATGGCTGTTGGGAAACAAATCTGATGCAAAAGGAAGCAAGACCATTTACCGATGGTGGCTTCAGAGAAACTTGACATTTACCGATATCAACTTCAACTTGACCATTTACCGATGGCTACTGCAACTGGGGATCTGATATTTGCCGATATCGAAGAAAACGGGGCCATTTACCGATGGCGTCTCCACTTGGGGAGGAACAAAATCTTTGTGGTGTAATCAGACAAGACGTTTACCGACGACTTCTGGGGATCTTGATTTTATCAACAAGGAAACAAAACATGACCAGACATTTACCGATGACTGGGATGAGACTCGACGTTTACCGACATCGAAAGATGATGTTTACCGACATCCAAAAACGACCGGACATTTACTGATGACCGGGGAACACTTTACTAAGGGAAAACAAATATTTGCAACTGGAAACCAGATAGGACATTTACAGATGGCTCTACTGGGGATTTTTTAGCTGGGGATTATCAGACCTTTACCGATGACTGCAGAAAAGACTCGATGTTTACAGACATCGAAAGATGATGTTTACAGACACAAAAGATCGACCAGACATTTACAGATGAATGGGAATACTCGACGTTTACAGACATCGAAAGATGATGTTTACAGACACCAAAAATGATCGACCAGACATTTACAGATGAATGGGAAAACTCGACGTTTACGGACATCGAAAGGTGATGTTTACAGACACCAAAAAGATCGACCAGACATTTACTGATGAATGGGAAGAATACTCGATGTTTACAGACACCGAAACAATGGTGTTTACTGACACCAAAAGTGATGACCAGACATTTACTGATGACTGGGAGAATACCCGATGTTTACAGACACCGAAAGAATGGTAGTTACTGACACCAAACAAAGAAACACACGCGGGTGCTGGCACGACACTTACTGGTATCATGAGAACGACATCTTAGATATGTCAAGGCAAGGTCGACCACTTGCTGGGGGTCTCACTGAGGAGAAACAAACTTTCTGTCACCAACAGGTGAGGTAATAAACCTTTGTGGGGATATCAATCCTGAATGCTGTCAAGAGCAACTGTAGCAGACTTGCTGTGCTGATGTTGAATGAAATGATCCGCCTCTGCCGGGGATACGGTCTGGTGAGGTTAACACATGAATGCATATGTTTGAATTTTTCTATGGCGTAATGCTCCATATTGAATGGGAATGCTACGCAATTTTTGAGGATGCAATGATTACTACATGCAAAATGCAAATGAACCCTGGCTAGGGAGCCGAAATGATCAGATACTCTGACTCTGTGGGGAGACTCCTCTTGGGGAAATACTCTGCGGGGAACTCTGCTTGGGGAATGGTAAACTCCGCTGGGGATATCCTTCAGTCCACAGATAGGATAAATGTTGGAGATAAATTTCAATGAACCTGCCTCACTCGGGGAGGAAATCGGCAAATACAGGCCTGCTGAGGATAGGCAATCCTTAGATCTGTCGGGGAATAGAAGGCACTATCCACAGACGTCTTCGCAGGGGAACATAGCTCTGGTAGCTTCCAAACTTGCTTGGGGAGAATATCTGCTGAGGAACGTCCTCACAGATGCCAATCTGAAAAACAGCACAACAAAATGCCCCTAGGGGATACATGGACAAGATACGCTCAAGTGTCCTCAACATTCAAAATGATTTTCACATGTTTTGTCATCCTGCAAGCTATTGTTTAGCCTTCATGTTCTTATATGCAATGCTTATCAAAAATTCGGACATTTTGCAAACAAAACAGTAAAAATAAAAACAAGAGAGCCATTTATCTGAATAACGACTTTTATTGATTTGAAAATGTGCCTGAAGAGGCAAATACATAGGGAAGCAATTCCTAGAAAGAGGTAATTGCACACAAAAGGAAAAATCTATCCTAATGGCAATGTGAACACGGCATCCACTATTTCCCAATCCTGTTATAACTCACAGATCATCAGTTTTCCTCCCAACTCCTTGCTTTCTGAGAAGAATGACTGGACGGATCACATCTTTCGAGATGGCAGACGACAAAGCTTGATGAAGTACAGACAACTCAGACTGTAGTCTTCGCTTTAATCCCTCTTTTGGCTGGATCGCCCTTTCGGGTTTTCAATCCACCGGGATACCCATTTTTGCCTAAGCCGCCCTTGCGGGTTTTCGACTTACCGGGTGTACAAATTCTTTTCATTTTTATCCCTAATTTTTGCCCGAACCTTTTCTTTTTGTTTTTTTGGTTCGCCGGGATGCCCCTTTTTTTGCCTGGACTTTTTTCTCTTTTTTTTTTGTCCAGCGGGTCAATTTATGCGAAGTATTTTTTGACTACATCTGAGTTGACAGGAGACGGAAAATCTTCACCATCCATAGTTGTAAGCATCAAGGCTCCACCGGAGAAGACCTTCTTCACAACATACGGACCTTCATAATTAGCAGTCCACTTGCCTCTGTTATCTGCACCGGGAGGGAGGATCCTCTTCAAAACTAGATCACCGATCTGATAGCTTCGAGGGCGCACTTTCTGATCAAAGGATCGCTTCATCCTTCGCTGATACAACTGTCCATGACATACAGCTGCTAGCCGTCTCTCCTCGATAAGGCTCAACTCGTTAAACCTTGTTCGAATCCACTCGGCTTCGTCCAGCTTGACATCCAATAAAACTCTCAGAGAAGGAATCTCCACTTCAACAGGTAGGACAGCTTCCATACCATACACAAGGGAGTAAGGGGTTGCCCCGGTCGACGTACGTACTGAGGTACGGTACCCATGCAAAGCGAAAGGCAGCATCTCATGCCAATCCTTGTACGTAACGACCATCTTCTGCACAATCTTCTTGATATTCTTGTTTGCCGCTTCTACAGCACCATTCATCTTCGGTCTGTAAGGAGAAGAATTGTGATGTTCAATCTTGAAATCTTTACAAAGCTCTTTCATCATCTTGTTGTTGAGATTCGAACCATTGTCAGTGATGATTCTCTCAGGAACTCCATAACGACAGATGATTTCTTTCTTGATGAACCGGGTAACCACTTGTTTGGTAACGTTAGCATAGGAAGCTGCTTCCACCCATTTGGTGAAATAGTCAATCGCAACCAAAATGAAGCGATGTCCATTCGAAGCAGTAGGCTCAATCTTCCCAATCATATCAATGCCCCACATGGCAAACGGCCAAGGCGAATTCATGACATTCAGAGGGCTTGGTGGTACATGCACCTTATCAGCATAAATTTGACACTTATGGCACTTCCGAGCATACTTGAAACAATCGGATTCCATAGTCATCCAGTAATAACCCGCTCTCAACAATTTCTTAGCCATTGCATGTCCGCCGGCATGAGTACCGAAGGAACCTTCATGAACTTCCTGCATTAACATGTCCGCCTCGGGTCTGTCCACGCATCTGAGCAAGACCATGTCAAAGTTTCTCTTATACAACACATCATCCTGATTCAAATAGAAGCTTCCAGCTAGCCTTCTCAGGGTTTTCTTGTCATTCTTCGACGCACCTTCAGGATACTCCTGAGTCTTGAGGAAGTTCTTGATGTCGTAATACCACGGCTTCTCATCAATCACAACAGACTCGGCTGCAAACACATACGCAGGCCTCTCAAGTCGATTCACCGCCACATGTGGCACATGATTCCACCAATGAACTTTGATCATAGACGACAAAGTAGCCAAGGCATCAGCCATTTGATTCTCATCCCGGGGGACATGATACAACTTCACCTTCTTGAAGAACGTCAATATTCTTCTGGTGTAATCTCTATACGGAATCAAATGCGGCTGATTCGTATTCCAATCCCCATTGACTTGATTGACCACTAGAGCTGAATCTCCAAAAATGTCAAGAGTTTTGATCCTCAGATCAATGGCTTCTTCTATCCCCATGATACAAGCCTCATACTCAGCTTCGTTGTTGGTGACGTCAAACGTCAATCTGGCAGAAAAAGGCATATGAGCACCTTTGGGATTGATCAGCACTGCCCCAACACCGTTACCATTCATATTCACAGCCCCATCAAACATCAGTGTCCATTTGTCATCTGGATCCGGTCCTTCCTCGACAAGAGGCTCTTCGCAATCTTTCATTTTAAGATACATGATGTCTTCATCAGGGAATTCAAACATCATAGGCTGATAATCTTCAATCGGTTGCTCGGCGAGGTAGTCTGACAGAATACTACCTTTGATGGCCTTTTGTGACGTGTACTGAATATCATACTCTGTAAGATCATCTGCCAACGGGCAACACGTCCGGTGAGAGCTGGTTTCTCAAAGATGTACTTCACTGGATCCATCTTAGAAATCAATAAGGTAGTATGGTTCAACATATACTGTCTCAGTCGGCGAGCAGCCCAGGCCAAAGCACAGCAAGTTTTCTCGAGCAGTGAATATCTTGTTTCACAGTCGGTAAACTTTTTGCTAAGGTAGTATATGGCATGCTCTTTTCGACCAGACTCGTCATGCTGTCCCAATACACACCCCATCGAGTTCTCAGTCACTGACAGGTACATTATCAGAGGTCTCCCTGGAACTGGAGGTATAAGGATTGGAGGTTTCTGTAAATACTCCTTTATCTTGTCAAAAGCTTTCTGACAGTCATCATTCCACTTGATCGCCTGATTCTTTCTAAGCAGTTTGAAAATTGGTTCACATGTGGCAGTTAGGTGAGATATGAACCTTGCAATGTAGTTCAACCTCCCTAAAAACCCACGGACTTGCTTTCCGTTTTCGGTTCAGGCATCTCTTGAATAGCTTTGACTTTCGCTGGATCAACCTCAATCCCTTTCTCACTGACAATGAAGCCTAAAAGCTTCCCTGATCTCACCCCAAACGTACACTTGTTCGGATTCAACCTCAGCTTGAACTTTCTCAACCGGTCAAACAGCTTCTGCAAATTAACCAGGTGCTCCTCTTCTGTCTGCGACTTCGCAATCATATCATCTACGTACACTTCAATTTCTTTGTGCATCATGTCATGAAAAAGAGTCGTCATTGCCCTCTGATAGGTAGCACCAGCATTCTTTAGCCCAAATGGCATCACCTTATAGCAGAACGTGCCCCAAGGTGTAATGAATGTCGTCTTTTCCATGTCCTCTGGCGCCATCTTGATCTGATTATATCCGGAGAAACCATCCATGAAAGAGAATACCGAGGATTGAGCCGTATTATCAACCAATACATCAATGTGAGGTAATGGGAAATCATCTTTCGGACTCGCTCTATTCAAATCCCGGTAATCGACACACATTCTGACTTTACCATCCTTCTTCGGCACAGGAACGATGTTGGCCACCCATGGGGGATAACTTGTAACAGCCAAAAAACCTGCATCCCACTGCTTCTGAACCTCTTCCTTGATCTTAGTTGCCATGTCAGGACTCGTTCTACGAAGCTTCTGCTTGACCGAAGGACATCCTTCTCTAAGAGGTAATCGGTGCACCACAATGTCTGTATCCAAACCAGGCATATCTTGATATGACCAGGCGAATACCTCCACATATTCCCTTAGCATCTCAACCAGCCTCCTCTTGACAGAGTCCTCTAAAGCAGCCCCAATCTTGATTTCTCTTTTGGCGTCCTCAGTACCCAAATTAACAACCTCCAACTCCTCCTGATGAGGTTGGATGACCCTTTCCTCCTGCTTCAGCAATCTGACCAATTCTGCAGGGAGTTCACAGTCTTCCTCACTCTCCTCTTCAGCTTGGTAGATGGGATTGTCGAAATCATACTGAGCCATAACAGAACTGTTCATAGTGAATGCCATAAGATCGCTTCTGCATGTTTAATGCTTTGTTTTAGAAAAAAGAGTTCAAAAAAGTCACAAAAAACAAAAACATTGCCATTTTTTTATTGTTTTGAAAAAAAAATGAAAACAAAAAATAGAAAAACAGGGATCACAAAGTTTGATTGCAAAAAATGTCCTTCATTAATGATAATCATTAAAACATGATGAGGCCCTACAATGAATCACTACGCCTTGGGCAGATCGTAGGATTTTCATGCAAAATGACAAAACAACAGAAAATTACTCTGTCAGAAGAGTAACTTGAACCACTTCTTCAGCCGTCCAGTTGTTGATAGACCCCCCTGGTGCACACGGGCGAACCCAGTTGTCCAAATCACAATCACTGTCACAGTCTTCACTACCGGTTGCAGAGACGTCGCCATGATTCATCAGCCCAGCGCTGGTAAAGGTACTCGGACCCGCTTGACCATTCTGCTCTGCTTGGAGAGGCTCGTAACCAACGCCAAATTTGTCTTCTTTAACAGGCAAATCCACCATCTTGCCCCAGCCTTCAGCTTTGCCAGAATCAACAACCTCCTTAGCCTGCTTGTAAGAAGTAATTGAAGCACCTGGCTTCCTCTGCTCAGCGTACGCCACTTTCTCAAGAGCCACAGTCTCAAACGCCTGGCATAAGGTTTCGTGGATCTCGCCATCCACCTCAACATATTTGAACGAGGATAGATGACTCACCAGAATCTCTTCTTCACCGCACACAGTCACAATCTGACCGTTCCAGACATACTTGAGCTTTTGATGGAGAGTCGACGAGACTGCCCCTGCTGCATGAATCCATGGACGCCCCAATAAACAACTATAGGCGGGCTGGATGTCCATAACATAGAAGATGATATCGAATACCTCAGGACCTATCTCACAGGCAAGGTAACTTCCCCACACACAGAACGTTTGGATCCGTCGAAAGCACGAACGATCAGGTCACTGGGATTAAGCACAAACCCTTCCACATCAATCTTCTTCAGAATCTGCTTAGGCAGCACATTCAGCGACGACCCGGTGTCTACCAATACGTGAGACAACACTGCCCCCTTGCACTCCATGGTGATGTGCAAGGCTTTGTTATGGTTTCGCCCTTCAGGCGGTAAGTCCAGGTTGGTGAATCCTACACCATGCCTGGTGCTCACATTGGCCATCACACCCTCCAGTTGATTGACAGAAATCTCCTGAGGCACGTAAGCCAGATTCAACATCTTCAGCAAGGCATTACGGTGTGCCTCAGAGCACATCAACAGTGAAAGTATAGAAATCTTGGACGGAGTTTGATTCAACTGATCTACAATCTTGTAGTCACTCTTCTTGATTATCTTCATAAACTCCTCCACGTCCTTCTCAAATGACCCCTCGGGCGCTTCCTTCTGGACAGGCTCTTCCTCAACCACAGCTTGCTTACCCTTTGCTTTGGCGAGAGCCTCAGCATTATTGTCCCTCAAAGGCTGCGGTGCGAACAGACGACCGCTTCTGGTAAAACCTCCTGGACCCCCTACATTATCCACAGCCGGACCAACAGTTGCAGGAACTCTATTCGGTAAACCAATTGTCACTGGAGTTTGATTCACTGGTCTTGTCTGACTTTCAGCCCTTCTGTAACTGCGGTGAGCATTATCATACTTCCACGGCACGGCTCTACTATTCTCAACAGCCCTTCTTCCAGACGCGGCGATAGTAGTTGGAGCACTGATGGTTACAGGCACGGGAATGGTAATGGGGTACCATTTGTTGCAGGTGCACTAACGACCCTTTGTCCACGTCCTTCAGACGGTTTAAAGTAAATGGTGATAGTTGACACTGTTCCACGATCTTTTACAGCCCTACTGAATTGCAAACAACCCTCATCCATCATACCCTGGATACCGGCCCTTAACTGGTCGCAACCATTCTCAGATTCTGCACAGCCCAAACAATCCTCATCACAGCCCGAGTAGACACCCCCATTCAGCAGACGGCCCTTCACAACTAGCAGAGAAGTCTGAACATCATCAACATTAACAACCAGATCTTCAGCTTCTTTCCCTCAATATTGTTCACTCTATGCCCACCATGCTGAGGCATAGGGTTGTTTACGACGTTAGGCACTGGAGCGAAGTTGATTGCCTTGGCATCGATCAAATCTTGGACCTTGTGCTGGAGAGCCCGACACTTCTCAGTATGATGCCCTGGTGCCCCAGAGTGAAAGTCACAACGGACGTTGGCGTCGTACCCAGGAGGCAATACTGTAGGCGGAGCCATTGTACGCAACTCAACCATCCCCAACCTGAGTAGTTCGGGCAGCAGCTCGGCGTACGACATGGGTATCGAATCAAAACGTCGATCAGGCATCTTTGTCTGGGCTGATACGGACGTTGCTCTGTTGTTGTTGTTGCGGTTGTTGAACTCTTTGTTGTTGTTGCTGACGAGGTTGAGGTGCCGGAATGGTTACTGCAGCAGCTTGACGGTATTCAATTCTGTTCTGGTCTCTGCGGTGTTGAACAGCATTAGTTTCACCCTCTCTTCGACGAGGTGCCCTAGCAAACGGCTTTTTAGAAGAAGAGGAACCAGCATCTTGGA
This sequence comes from Lathyrus oleraceus, assembly GCF_024323335.1. NCBI lineage: Eukaryota > Viridiplantae > Streptophyta > Magnoliopsida > Fabales > Fabaceae > Lathyrus > Lathyrus oleraceus. Next base: position 297,298,276 of record NC_066580.1, on the reverse strand, counting down.
TCTTCCCAGTTTTAATCAAGCTCTCAGTCCTCTCTCCACAAATGACAACATCAGAAAAACTACCGAATGGGCAGCTCCCCATCCGGTCCATAAACACACCCTGAAGAGTACCGATAAACATATCTGTCAACTCCCTCTCCAGCATAGGGGGTTGAACTCTAGCAGCCAGTTCACGCCACCTCTGGGCGTACTCCTTGAAGCTTTCATTGGATTTCTGACATAGACTCTGCAGCTGAGTCCGGCTCGGTGCCATGTCCATGTTGTGTTTGTATTGCCTTAAGAAGGCCTCACCCAGATCTCTCCAGCATCGGATCGAATCTCTCTTCAATTCCATGTACCAGTCCAAAGAAGCCCCAGATAGACTATCTTGGAAAAAATACATCCACATCTTTTCATCATCGGTATACGCAGAGATTTTTCGATAATAAGCCTGCACATGGGTGCGAGGGCAAGAAGTACCGTTGTATTTATCGAAGGACGGTGCTTTGAACTTGTGAGGGATTCTCAAACCTTCAACCAATCCCATATTAGTAACATCAAAACCGAGGGAATTTTGACATTCCATAGCACGGATCTTCTCAGCAAGAGCCTCAACTTTGCGGTCTCTCTCATTAACCCTTCCCAGAACGTCTTCGTCTTCACTGAGCAGAGAGAACATATCCTCTTGTCTGTCAACAATCGGAACAGGATTACGGGCCGGAGCACGGACTACTCTGGCATTAGCGGCATCTGGAACAATAGGTTGACCGTTGATTCGAATACCCCCCAACTCATCACCTACAGCATAGTTGTTGATGGGTACAGCAGCAGCAACATTGTTATCATTGACCGGGCCTCCCTCTGGCGGAGCATGGTTGATCGGTGGATTTGCAGCCTCTTGTCTCTGAACCATAGCTCGAAGTTCTTCTTGACCTTGCGCAACCCCTTGCATCATATTCATAAACTGGGCCATGCTAGCCTTCATCTCAGCCAACTCAGCTTGAAATTGATCCATACTTCTCTGTTGATTCAGTCTTGTTGAGTAGCGGTGCGGACGTTGATCAGCTATCCTGCCTAAATCAGGAACCAGAGTGAGAAGCCACGACCAAGAACACCTGTTATGCAAAATGATATGAGTATGATGCTAATGATGCGTATGATGCACATGATATGCTCATTTCTCAGGCATTCAAAGAGCCTGACCCATCCTGAAAAGATGGCAACCTGCAGCAACAAGAGAACAAACAGATACAAGGAAAATGAGAACAACAGGAAATACTGACAACCTTATCCATACATAAGGGTAAAAAGGTCAATACCACCGAGTCAACAGAAAATTCGCATAAACAGAGTACAAAGAACTGAATCCCATCCAACAAGCCTGGAGGTGATTCTCAACAATGAAGATCCAAAGACGGAGTACAAACAAATGAATCCCATCCAACAAGCCTGGAGGTGATTCTCAACAAAACACAAACAAAGATACAAACTAAGACAGACGGTCTTCTGGAATGAGGGTCTTCAGGTAATGGCACTGGTCTATCAACAGTGTGCATTCTGAACATTCTGGTAGAGGGGTAATCTTCTCCTTCAACTGTCTTCTAAGCTCTAAGACTTCTCCTCCAAGATGGTTCTCTGATGCCTGTCTCAAGTCTACTTCCTTCTTCAACTGGATGTCTTTATCTCTGAGTTGCTTCTCCAAGTCTCTGATCTTCTTCTGATAGCTGGCCTCAACCCTCTGCAGCCTCAAGCACTCCCGGTGTTCTGCATCTAACATGCTCTCCATCTCCTCGTAGGATCTCTTCTTGCTTCTCAGTCTGCTAGCATCTTCTTCTCGCACTCCTCTGAGTTGATGAGCCAAGTTCAACCTATCAGCTTTGGCTTTGTACAGCTCCATCTGGGTATCTTGCTCCTTCTCTCTCAAACGGCGATTCTCCATCAGGGCTTGCTTGTAGTGCTCCGCAGGCACACTCTCAGCAAGGATCAAAGGTGGTTGCTCCTGCAACGGCTCCATCCTATCGTAGGGTAACAACAAAGTTTCTACTCTCTCCTTGACCCAATCAGTGTAATCAGGCATAGCAACGGCAAACTTCTTCCCTAAGACAGATCCATCCTTCACACCAATAGACTTCCAAGCTCTCCCTATCTGCTCCAATCTAGCCGGGTCACTCTGCTTCTCAAAATACACACTTTCTGCTACCTCAGCCTCAAGTGGTCTTCCCTTCATCACAAACCCCAACTGGCGAAGAGAAAGAACCGGGTTGTAATTGATGCAACCCCTAGTCCCTACGAGTGGTACATTACGGAATCCTCCACAACTCATAATGACATTACGCACATCCATCCGGTAAGATTGCCACCTGATATCATAGGAGGTAAGAGACATAACCCTCTGAGTCCACTTATGCGTGCTCTGAGCATCCACAAAAGGTCCACTGGCTGGCAGAAGAGACAAGAACCATCTGAGCAAAAGCGGGAGACAACACCTGATAGCCCCACCCTTACCATGCCTACTGTGAATAGCGTAGTAAGTGTCAGCCAATAGAGTAGGAACTGGATTTCCTCCAATGAAAATACTGACTGCAGCATAGTCAACAAAATTTGGCATACTCGGAAACAGGACGATCCCATAGATCATGACGGCCAACTGAGCATGAAAGGCTTCCCAACTTCCCTTCTCTGCTTCTTCTCTAGCTACCCTCAACAGAAACTTCAAAGGCAATCCTACAACATCCCCACTGGACTTCCAACTATCACTGACTTCCTTGATACCCAAATGGAGAGCTCTGGCAACAACTCTGAAATCAACCTCCTTGGGCCCATCCAAAAAGGGAACCTGATACCGGACCGGGACACTCAGCAGAATGGAGTACTCCTCAAGAGTAGGCGCCAACTGATAATCTTGAAAGGTGAAACAATGAAGCTCTGGGTCGTAGAACTGTAGAAGAGTCTGCAACGGCACCGGATCGACTACCATCTTCAACAGTGTCAGAATATCTCCATACTGGTCGACAAACCCCTTCTGGTTACCACTGGTCATAAGGTTGCTCAACTCAATCAGAGACGTCAAAGGTTCACGGTGAAAGCTGTAGGAACAAGTCTTCCGCTTCAACTCTGGGACTGTTGCCATCTCTATCAGTGAACAAGCTCTGGAATGTACCTGAGAAATGATATGCATGCAGGGATTAGTTTTTTTCTTTTCTTTTTTTTTTCCCTTTTTTTTGTATCTTTTTTATTGCGTTTCTTTTGAAAAATAAATATGCTATGATGCAAATGATGCAGACACGACTGGTTGGCTGTGTCTCTCAGAACACAGGATCAAAGCTTCGGCTTGAACTCGGAACCACAAATTCATCTGAAACCCAAAGTCATCTGAGACCCCAAATTCTGAACCAATAGTCACCAACAGGATCACAAGTCACCAACAAGTCACCAACAAGTCACCAACTGTACCTGTAATAATGATCATTCCCTCCCCACTCACGGGTGTCATCTAGGCCAGGGTAAGGTCGAGAGAAACGCAGCATAAATAACCTTTCGCAGAACATCATCATATACACACCCGAAGTATGTAACGATAATATCCCACCAGGGTCTGAACTGCTCGTGATATCAATGTTCCGCTAAGTGGCGCAATACCACCCGCTTCCCATGAATCACTCTATTCCTAAGTATCCTAGATTTCACTCATGGCCTGGGTATTGGGCCTTTTACCTCATGTAACTCCCACCCCAACAGAGAGAAACAGACAACCAGCCAGGTGAACAGATGAATATGAATGCAAACATTAATGCACACGATAAATGTAAACAGTAGACAATAAATGCAAACAGCAGACAATGAATGCAAACAGTAAATAGTGAATGCAATAAATAAACACAGCACAAAGCAACCAAACCCTAACCTAGAGAGCGCTAGGAGAGACTCGCTCCGGGAAGATGGACCAGCATAGGTCAACTTCTCTAGTGTCCCCAGCAGAGTCGCCAGCTGTCGCATCACGCGAAAAACCGGCGGGAAAACAAGAACAACAGAGCCGCCACCGTGCGTTATTTATCCCAAAAGAGGGAAAGGAAACGCTCAGAGTAAACCTGGAAAGAACATGGTCTCGCGACCAAAGAGAATGGGTTCGGGAGTCGGTTATGCGAAGGGAAGGTATTAGCACCCCTACGCATCCGTAGTACTCTACGGGATCCACGCACAAAAGGAAGGAATATGGTTGCTAAACACTGCTCAAACACACACACACTGGCTGAAAGAGATAAAAGAGACTGACTGAAGCTGACTCGGCAGGATGTCGCATCCTGGGCCTACTTAGCCTACCAGGCATAGACATCAGAGTCGAAGTAGTTCGGACTGGGGAAAAGACACATGCTCGCTAGGATATCGCATCCTATGCATACGTATCTTCTCGGACGAGAGAAGAATCAGAGCATTCGTAGCTCGGCTGACACGCACACAAACAAACACAGGCAAAGGCAAACGTGGAGCCTGACTGCCAATCACTGGACTTACATCAGCATCCGAACCAAAACACACTCAAGAAGGCAAACATGGAGCCCGACTGCCAATCACTGGACTTACATCAGCATCCGAACCAAAACAACACACACTGGAACCCAAATGCCACTCGATGGACTTACATCGGCTTCCAAGCACACAACAACACAACAAGTTAATAGGGAGTCGGGGACTCGAGCCTATAACTGTTAAACAACACACTCAAAAAAACAGACAACGAATTGCTAAGGAGTCAGGCACTCGAGCCTAGCAACTGTCAGACAACTCACACAAAAAAAGAAAAGGGCGCCCGGAGAGATCAGCTCAATCTCCTGCCTACATACTTCATCTGGTATGAAGATCAGGGCGATGTAGTTCCCCTACAGAGGGATAAAGGACTAGCCTAACCAGATAACAGAGGGAGACACAACTAGGGAGACTACGACTCGAGCCTAGATGTTATCATGCAAAATCATCCCTAAGTTAAGGTTTCTAGCTAACTGGCACAGGGAGCCAACCTATCCTAGTCATGACTTGCACAGGAAGCAAACCACACACACACCTAACTTGCACAGGAAGCAAGCCAAACAATCCTAACTTGCACAGGAAGCAAGTCAAACAATCCTAACTTGCACAGGAAGCAAGTCAAACAATCCTAACTTGCACAGGAAGCAAGTCAAACAATCCTAACTTGCACAGGAAGCAAGTCAAACAATCCTAACTTGCACAGGAAGCAAGTCAAACAATCCTACAAGCACAGATAGCACACACTATACACAAGCAAGTGGCTCAAACAAGGGTTAGGTTTTAGTCGAGGGGTCATATCAACCTCAACAAACAAACCTCTGGAACTGGGTGAAATGTTGCTCTTAACCTTGCCATTGAGAGACTAAGGTGAAGCAGATGAAAGGTGAGTGAAGATAAGACTTCACAGCTCTTATCCCTGGCCTGGGAGAGCTTAAGACAAGAATGTGTGGGTTCAGAAAGTGGGAACCCTTCTACACACTTAAAACTGACTCAACTGTACAATTGTACAAGATCTTGGGTTTGTATCTGCAATGCATCAACACAGTGGTGTGAGCAAAGCAGATGACGCACTGAATAGCAGGGGATAGGTTGCATATCCCTTGGGTTCTGCCAATTGCCTCTTCTCTTAGGAGGTCTTTGACTCTATACAAGGACAAATGTAAACAATCACAAACATTGCCTCTTAAGGAGGACTTCAGACAGTTGCCTGGCCAAGTAACAGACCAGGTCTTCCAGACTACATGAAGATTAGAAGCATACCTCAATGCAAATTGCTAAATAGCAAAGCAAAGCAAGTTCAAAGAACTTAAGCAACTAAAGGTACCTGAAATAGTCAAACTAATCAGTACACAGTTCAACAGTCAAAGCAAAAGGAGAGGAATCAACAGACAAATCAGGTAATCAGATGTGCAAGGCACAAGGCTCAAATCACATGAGTCAAGCCACCTACAAAACAAAGGTTAGCTCAATGACATTTAAGCAAGCTCAATCAAAAGAAATTGATCTCATTGGTCACTTGGTGTTTAACCTGAAAACAGAAGCTCAAAAGTGAGTAACAGGACCACTAGGACAAGCCTAGGGTCAAAAAGGAATTAGAAAGTCAAAACAGCAAGTGGCAAGCATCCAAAATCATGTTCAAACAATTAAGAAACACAACCAATTGGTTTCACATTCATATCAATCGTCATCATCATTTCATGAACAAATTAGGTCAAGGTATAGCAAACAGAAGCCCATAGAAGTCAACAGCAAGACTTGCATCAAAACCAATCTTAAACATTTTCAAAAATCACCAAATAAATCATGATCAATCACAACCCACAGCATGGTAAGCATGTCAAATTTCATCTCATTTGGACAAGTGGAAGGCAGTCAATGAAAATCAGAAAGGCAAAGCAATTTTGAACATGCTCAAAGAAGTCAACCAAACATGCATCAACTTAGAAAAATCATAAGTCAGAGATGGTGTATGATAAATGAATGGGACTAAAACCATGGCAAATATTTGGATGTCTAGTTATCTCATGTAAAATTTCATGTCCATCTAATAAAGTATGAGAATTTCACAAATGAAATGGGAACATGTGTCACAAAACGTCAACATATGACTAAACAGGGGAGAAAATCTCAAACAATTAGGAAATGCCACAAATATATCCAAGAAAATTCACATGTAAACTAGACATACAAGAGTAGGTTCATGCAAAAAATCAGATCAATTGGAGGTCAAGAAGCATGGCTATGAAAATCATGAATTTGGACATCAATGGTGTGACACAAATTGTCACACCCTAATTCAAAAAATCATATCTCACAAACCAGCAATGATAAATTCACAAACTCTACACCAAAATCACCATGAGTGTGTCTAGTTTAAGCACAAAAAATTTGGGAGCCATTGGATAAAGTATCATCATTTCACAAATGTTTTGGCAAAGTGTACAAAAATTGGTCACATGTCACAAACCCTAATAACAATTAAAATCCATTGATCCAAAAATTCTGGAAAAAATGTGATAAAAAAGTAGAGATCATGATGAACACAACACAAAAAATCCCATTGAATTTGGATTAAAAATGAACAAGTTATGGATTTTACAAGATTGGTGATCAAAGTTAAATAAAATGTAAAAGAAAACAACATTATGCAATGTGTCACATGCCACGAATGGCATTTTTGTAATTACTTGTGCCACTAACTTAAACGCTGCCGTTTTGGCCAGGAAATTGAAATAATTTGATTGGTCAGTATGGACCAAAGCCCTGCAGCACGTGAGAAAGATGAAGAAATCTGGGCAATTACGGTTTTAATGAACAGTAACATCCTTCATCACCTTCCAAATCGTGTTTTCACAAATTTTCCCAGAAATGTCAATTGCATATATAGAAATGATCAGCAAACAACAAGCAACATGAATCCATCATTGGTTTTCACTAAATCGAGCTAGGCAACAAGAAATAAGCACAACAAGTTTGAACCATCCATCTTCATTTCAACATAACTCAACCATTACTCAACCATTTTTAAAATTAAAACCATCAATGAAATCAGCATCAAGAGACCTATCCAAAACATGTGATAGTTTTAAGAATAATGGAACTCGAAAATTTACCAAATCAGCAAGGCGATGGTGATACAGTTGGTATTTGGTGACTTTGACTCCAAACAGGTACACCTTAGGCTCCCTACAGTTGAGTGATACAAGGAACTTGGCTCATGGATGCTTGCTTTTGCTGGAATGTCAATCTGCCATGGCTGAGCTTCTTTGAAAACAGTACTAGAAAAGGAACTTCCAGTTGGGAAAATATGGTTCCAAAGAGTCCACAATGATGCTTGGATGTTGTTTCAAACAAGGCACGGCTTAGCTCTTTGGAAATTTTTGGACTGGTTTTTAGAAATGGCCAAAATGAAGTTTTCTAGCATGAGTGAGTTAACCAAGGTTTCTTGCTGTAAGATGTGTTTGATGCTGCTGCTGGTTTCATTTTTTGACAGAAAAATGAAGTTATGATTTTCTGTTTTGATGTTGTTTCTGTTTGTGAACAGAATTTGCAATTTGGGTGAAAATGCCCAATGAGAGAGTGAGGATTTTTTGTGTGGTTAGAGGCTGCCAAAAAAAATGAGGTTTCAAAATGACAGAAAAAATGTATAAAATCTGCTGTTGGAAGTACAGATCACAGTCCATGGATATGTGGGATGTGGTGGTTGAAAAATGGTACTTTCTTCCAATTTTCAAGCAAGCTAGCATGGCCTTTTTTTCTGTTTTTTTAGGCTGCAAATGAGGTTTTAAATGACAGAAAATGATCTTCCAATTTTCTGTTTTCATAGTACAAGGCATGGTTCATGAAATGGTAGGATGGATTTGGTGGGAAATGCACTTTTTGTCCAAATTTCAAGCAAGTTAGGGAATGGCCATATGTACTGCATAAAAATGACTTGTAACATGACCAAAACATGATTTCTAAACATGTTTGAATGGCCAAATGGTAAAAAAATGATTATATCAAAAAGTCAACCCTTGGTCAAACTTGAATTTAAATGAGACAAGTCAAAAAATGCCATTTTGATTGGCAATGTTTTGGCTCATGAAATTTATATTTTTGGAAAGAGGGGATCAAATGTGACTTGTAGGAAAAAACCCCACCCAAATTGGCCAAATGGTTTGAGAGATATGGCCTTTTGAAGTTCAAGAATTTCTGAAATCGATTCGATCATAACTTGCCAACCACACATGGGAATTGAGAGTTCTTGGACTTTTTGGAAATGGGAGAACAAGATCTTCAACTTTCATGTTGGGCAAAAATTCATTTGAAGCTTGTATCATGATGTAAGTTTGAGGGTCAAGACTTTCCATTTTTGGTAAGTTTCAGTTACAGGTCCAGTTTCCATTTTTGGAAATTTCTGATCTGGCTTCAATTTCTTCCATGAAAAAGAGTTAGTGACATATTTTTTTGCTTTTGGTTAGTAAACAAAATAAGAAAAGCAATAATATACCATACAAGCACTCTTGGTGGTCTCAACTACACTCACACAAGTCTCACCCCTACGGTAAAGGAGCCACACATACTATGATCCTTGAGGCAATGCACTGAGCAATGATATGATGCCATGAGGGATCTTGGGGTTAAAAATTAGGGTCTTACAGGTGGCTAAGGCGTCTACTTTGCTCGCTAATTGTTTAAGTTGCTCACTAGTACGTATGTTTTTGTTCAAGAAGTCTTTGTTTATTTGAGCTTGGGTAGCTATGAAGCTTTCCATCATTAGTTTAAGGTTGGACTTCCTAGGCTTGTTAGGAGCGTTATTAGTTGGCTTTTGATATCCAGGAGGAACAACAGGTGATTGGCCAGGTGCATACAAGGCGTTGTTATTCTTATACGAAGAGTTAGGATGATTTTTCCAATCAAGGTTGTAGGTATTCGAATAAGGATTTCCTTGTGCGTAATTCACTTGATCAGTTGGGACTCCTACTAATATCTGATGTTCTGGTGTAGTGTGTTGAGGAGTTCCACATAACTCATAGTTTGGAGTCACGGCAACCACGGTGGCTGCGGGTGGTATGGTCAAGTTATCTAACTTTTGAACAAGGGCATCTACCTTTGCATGGACGTGGTCAAGGCTACTGATTTCGTACATTCCACTTTTTGTTTGGGACTTTTCTACTGGAGTTCTTTCACCTCCCCATTGGCAATGGTTTTGGGCCATGTTTTCAATGAGTTGATAGGCTTCGTTGTATGGCTTGTCCATAAGTGCACCGCCCGCAACAGCGTCTACTGTCAGTCTTGCGTTATACAGAAGCCCATTGTAAAATGTGTGAATGATCACCCAATCTTCGAGACCGTGATGTGTACATATCTTCATCATGTCTTTGTATCTCTCTCACGCTTCGTAGAGGGATTCTACATCCTTTTGTCGAAATCTGTTGATTTGCGCTCTCAGGATAGAAGTTTTGCTTGGCGGAAAATATCGGGATAAGAAAACGTTCTTCAGTTCTTCCCATGTTGTAACTGAGTTGGATGGCAAGGATTGCAACCAAGCCCAAGCTCAGTCTCTTAGAAAGAAAGAAAAGAGGCGTAGTCTTATTGCATCTTGAGATACACCATTCGCCTTCATAGTGTCTGCGTACTGCACAAACTTGGTCAAATGTTCATTAGGGTCGTCCATAGGATTTCCAGCAAATTGATGTTGCTGGACGACTGATAATAATGAGGTTTTTAGCTCGAAATCATTTCGATTGATAGCGGGGGCAGCAATTTTGTTGTGAGGTTCTTCTTGGGACGGGGTACCGTAGAACTTAAGAGGACGATTATGTGGTCCTACTGCGGCCATGGTTGATTTTTCAACTGGCTCAGCCGTAGGAAAGAAGATATTGGGAATATTGTACCTTCGTTGGAACTCTAGTATTCGGCGTCTTAAATATAAGAAATGCTCTAATTAAGCGATTGATGGAGCTAAGTTGTCGCCTTGCGAGCGAGTACTTGGCATACAATCGGGGGAATAAGGGAAAAGGAGATAATTTTTTTACATTAGTCTATACTGTGCAACAAAAGAATCGCACTATTTGACTAAATCAGGTCCCCGGCAACGGCGCCAAAAACTTGATACGTTTCGTGACTGTGTATAGAATATAGTCTATCGGGTACTTGACTGCAAGTGCACAGTCTAGTCGTTTTAGTTTTAAAAGATATTGAACCCACAAGGACCGATGGTCAAACTAATTCTACCGACGTTACTATGTTTAGTTAAGGGAATGATTTTTAGAAGTTTGGTTGAAGAAAATTAAATCTAAGGGAAATTAAGTTTTAAGATAATATTAATAAAAGGATATCAGTATGCAATGCATTAATCGTCAGGGATTCGATAAGTCACCGGTGTAAATTTAAGTACCAAATATCTTTCAGTAGAAAATACTTATTTAAAAGGCTTTATCTCACACTCTCGTGATTGTTGATTTGGACTATACTTTTAAGTCAGAATGTACGCTCTCGCTGTCCCATTTAAAGTTAAAAATACTTTTTGAAAATAAATAAGTTCTAATTGCTTTTAAAGTGCTCTCGCTGTTTTTAAAATCAATGCCTAGTTTTTACTATCCAGTTCGACCCTCATGCTCTCGCAATTGTTGGTTCTCACCTTAGTTAATTTCCCACTCTCGTGGCAAAATCGTATTAAATAGTTTCCCACTCTTGTGACAAAGTTAATTAAATTTAAATTAAAAACCACAGCCAAAAAGATTGTTTGAGGAAAGAAGTTTTACACCGATTATTATTAAATCTCGTCTAATTAAATTGTTACATACCGATACTGTTAGTTTAGCCAGAGATGTTAAACAATCCAAACTAGACGATCATAAACAGATCAACAATTAAGCAAACATGATTATAATAATAATAAAGCAATAACAATTGTAATTGAATAAAGCAATAACATTTTAAGTAGACATCTTAAGCTTTCCAATGCATTTGGTATCATCTCAAAATCATAAAAAATAAGGAAGTTAGGTCCTTGGGAAGTTGACCTAAAATTAGGGTCTCAGTCAAAATGACCTATAATGTTTTGAAATTAATGATGACCTTACAAGTTTCAAATGGATTTTTGGTGAACATGAAAGTTTGTCATATGGTTCTTAAGAACATTGTTTATCATGGGGTCATCTTCATTTGACAAACACATCAAACATTGTGTCTCAGTGATCCTCAATTTAGTCAGATGACTTGACTCGTCAACTTCTCAAGGCCAAACTTCAAATATTAATGAATGAATGATTGAGAAACCTCACATAAGCTCATATATGAATAAAATAATGAATGAAAGAACTTCCCTTGATTAAATTTGATCATAGGATGAGGTTGCTTCATGAGCAAGGCACAGTTGATGCACAATTGAATTAGGGTTTCCTTGGGGAATAATCCTCAAGCCCTTTGGGTTATCTTGATCAAATTGGCAAATTGAGATACTTGGGAGACATATATGATAATTAAGATCTTTGTGGACCATTTTCATGCTTGTTCTCATCTTCATCTAGCCACTTCATTGAGCTTAGGAGTCTCCTAGGAGCATTGGAGCACATGATCACTTGAGCTTTAAAACAAAAAGAGTTAGTGACATATTTTTTTTGCTTTTGGTTAGTAAACAAAATAAGAAAAGCAATAATATACCATACAAGCATTCTTGGTGGTCTCAAATACACTCACACAAGTCTCACCCCTAGGGTAAAGGAGCCACACATGCTATGATCCTTGAGGCAATGCACTGAGCAATGATATGATGCCATGAGGGATCTTGGGGTCAAAAATTAGGGTCTTACAGGTGGCTAAGGCGTCTACTTTGCTCGCTAATTGTTTAAGTTGCTCAGTAGTATGTATGTTTTTGTTCAAGAAGTCTTTGTTTGTTTGAGCTTGGGTAGCTATGAAGCTTTCCATCATTAGTTTAAGGTTGGACTTCCTAGGCTTGTTAGGAGCGTTATTAGTTGGCTTTTGATATCCAGGAGGAACAACGGGTGATTGGCCAGGTGCATACAGGGCGTTGTTATTCTTATACGAAGAGTTAGGATGATTTTTCCAATCAAGGTTGTAGGTATTCGAATAAGGATTTCCTTGTGCATAATTCACTTGATCAGTTGGGACTCCTACTAATATCTGATGTTCTGGTGTAGTGTGTTCAGGAGTTCCACATAACTCATAGTTTGGAGTCACGGCAACCACGGTGGCTGCGGGTGGTATGGTCAAGTTGTCTAACTTTTGAACAAGGGCATCTACCTTTGCATGGACGTGGTCAAGGCTACTGATTTCGTACATTCCACTTTTTGTTTGGGACTTTTCTACTGGAGTTCTTTCACCTCCCCATTGGCAATGGTTTTGGGCCATGTTTTCAATGAGTTGATAGGCTTCGTTGTATGGCTTGTCCATAAGTGCACCGCCCGCAGCAGCGTCTACTGTCAGTCTTGCGTTATACAGAAGCCCATTGTAAAATGTGTGAATGATCACCCAATCTTCGAGACCGTGATGTGTACATATCTTCATCATGTCTTTGTATCTCTCTCACGCTTCGTAGAGGGATTCTACTTCCTTTTGTCGAAATCTGTTGATTTACGCTCTCAGCATAGCAATTTTGCTTGGCGGAAAATATCGGGATAAGAAAACGTTCTTCAGTTCATCCCATGTTGTAACTGAGTTGGATGGCAAGGATTGCAACCAAGCCCAAGCTCAGTCTCTTAGAAAGAAAGAAAAGAGGCGTAGTCTTATTGCATCTTGAGATACACCATTCGCCTTCATAGTGTCTGCGTACTGCACAAACTTGGTCAAATGTTCATTAGGGTCGTCCGTAGGATTTCCAGCAAATTGATGTTGCTGGACGACTGATAATAATGAGGTTTTTAGCTCGAAATCATTTCGATTGATAGCGGGGGCAGCAATTTTGTTGTGAGGTTCTTCTTGGGACGGGGTACCGTAGAACTTAAGAGGACGATTATGTGGTCCTACTGCGGCCATGGTTGATTTTTCAACTGGCTCAGCCGTAGGAAAGAAGATATTGGGAATATTGTACCTTCGTTGGAACTCTAGTATTCGGCGTCTTAAATATAAGAAATGCTCTAATTAAGCGATTGATGGAGCTAAGTTGTCGCCTTGCGAGCGAGTACTTGGCATACAATCGGGGGAAATAAGGGAAAGGAGATAATTTTTTTACCTTAGTCTATACTGTGCAACAAAAGAATCGCACTATTTGACTAAATCAGGTCCCCGGCAACGGCGCCAAAAACTTGATACGTTTCGTGACTGTGTATAGAATATAGTCTATCGGGTACTTGACTGCAAGTGCACAGTCTAGTCGTTTTAGTTTTAAAAGATATTGAACCCACAAGGACCGATGGTCAAACTAATTCTACCGACGTTACTATGTTTAGTTAAGGGAATGATTTTTAGAAGTTTGGTTGAAGAAAATTAAATCTAAGGGAAATTAAGTTTTAAGATAATATTAATAAAAGGATATCAGTATGCAATGCATTAATCGTCAGGGATTCGATAAGTCACCGGTGTATAATTTAAGTACCAAATATCTTTCAGTAGAAAATACTTATTTAAAAGGCTTTATCTCACACTCTCGTGATTGTTGATTTGGACTATACTTTTAAGTCAGAATGTACGCTCTCGCTGTCCCATTTAAAGTTAAAAATACTTTTTGAAAATAAATAAGTTCTAATTGCTTTTAAAGTGCTCTCGCTGTTTTTAAAATCAATGCCTAGTTTTTACTATCCAGTTCGACCCTCATGCTCTCGCAATTGTTGGTTCTCACCTTAGTTAATTTCCCACTCTCGTGGCAAAATCGTATTAAATAGTTTCCCACTCTTGTGACAAAGTTAATTAAATTTAAATTAAAAACCACAGCCAAAAAGATTGTTTGAGGAAAGAAGTTTTACACCGATTATTATTAAATCTCGTCTAATTAAATTGTTACATACCGATACTGTTAGTTTAGCCAGAGATGTTAAACAATCCAAACTAGACGAACATAAACAGATCAACAATAAAGCAAACATGATTATAATAATAATAAAGCAATAACAATTGTAATTGAATAAAGCAATAACATTTTAAGTAGACATCTTAAGCTTTCCAATGCATTTGGTATCATCTCACAATCATAAAAAATAAGGAAGTTAGGTCCTTGGGAAGTTGACCTAAAATTAGGGTCTCAGTCAAAATGACCTATAATGTTTTGAAATTAATGATGACCTTACAAGTTTCAAATGGATTTTTGTGAACATGAAAGTTTGTCATATGGTTCTTAAGAACATTGTTTATCATGGGGTCATCTTCATTTGACAAACACATCAAACATTGTGTCTCAGTGATCCTCAATTTAGTCAGATGACTTGACTCGTCAACTTCTCAAGGCCAAACTTCAAATATTAATGAATGAATGATTGAGAAACCTCACATAAGCTCATATATGAATAAAATAATGAATGAAAGAACTTCCCTTGATTAAATTTGATCATAGGATGAGGTTGCTTCATGAGCAAGGCACAGTTGATGCACAATTGAATTAGGGTTTCCTTGGGGAATAATCCTCAAGCCCTTTGGGTTATCTTGATCAAATTGGCAAATTGAGATACTTGGGAGACATATATGATAATTAAGATCTTTGTGGACCATTTTCATGCTTGTTCTCGTCTTCATCTAGCCACTTCATTGAGCTTAGGAGTCTCCTAGGAGCATTGGAGCACATGATCACTTGAGCTTTAAAACAAAAAGAGTTAGTGACATATTTTTCTGCTTTTGGTTAGTAAACAAAATAAGAAAAGCAATAATATACCATACAAGCATTCTTGGTGGTCTCAAATACACTCACACAAGTCTCACCCCTAGGGTAAAGGAGCCACACATGCTATGATCCTTGAGGCAATGCACTGAGCAATGATATGATGCCATGAGGGATCTTGGGGTCAAAAATTAGGGTCTTACAGGTGGCTAAGGCGTCTACTTTGCTCGCTAATTGTTTAAGTTGCTCAGTAGTATGTATGTTTTTGTTCAAGAAGTCTTTGTTTGTTTGAGCTTGGGTAGCTATGAAGCTTTCCATCATTAGTTTAAGGTTGGACTTCCTAGGCTTGTTAGGAGCGTTATTAGTTGGCTTTTGATATCCAGGAGGAACAACGGGTGATTGGCCAGGTGCGTACAGGGCGTTGTTATTCTTATACGAAGAGTTAGGATGATTTTTCCAATCAAGGTTGTAGGTATTCGAATAAGGATTTCCTTGTGCATAATTCACTTGATCAGTTGGGACTCCTACTAATATCTGATGTTCTGGTGTAGTGTGTTCAGGAGTTCCACATAACTCATAGTTTGGAGTCACGGCAACCACGGTGGCTGCGGGTGGTATGGTCAAGTTGTCTAACTTTTGAACAAGGGCATCTACCTTTGCATGGACGTGGTCAAGGCTACTGATTTCGTACATTCCACTTTTTGTTTGGGACTTTTCTACTGGAGTTCTTTCACCTCCCCATTGGCAATGGTTTTGGGCCATGTTTTCAATGAGTTGATAGGCTTCGTTGTATGGCTTGTCCATAAGTGCACCGCCCGCAGCAGCGTCTACTGTCAGTCTTGCGTTATACAGAAGCCCATTGTAAAATGTGTGAATGATCACCCAATCTTCGAGACCGTGATGTGTACATATCTTCATCATGTCTTTGTATCTCTCTCACGCTTCGTAGAGGGATTCTACTTCCTTTTGTCGAAATCTGTTGATTTATGCTCTCAGCATAGCAATTTTGCTTGGCGGAAAATATCGGGATTAGAAAACGTTCTTCAGTTCATCCCATGTTGTAACTGAGTTGGATGGCAAGGATTGCAACCAAGCCCAAGCTCAGTCTCTTAGAAAGAAAGAAAAGAGGCGTAGTCTTATTGCATCTTGAGATACACCATTCGCCTTCATAGTGTCTGCGTACTGCACAAACTTGGTCAAATGTTCATTAGGGTCGTCCGTAGGATTTCCAGCAAATTGATGTTGTTGGACGACTGATAATAATGAGGGTTTTAGCTCTAAATCATTTCGATTGATAGCGGGGGCAGCAATTTTGTTGTGAGGTTCTTCTTGGGACGGGGTACCGTAGAACTTAAGAGGACGATTACGTGGTCCTACTGCGGCCATGGTTGATTTTTCAACTGGCTCAGCCGTAGGAAAGAAGATATTGGGAATATTGTACCTTCGTTGGAACTCTAGTATTCGGCGTCTTAAATATAAGAAATGCTCTAATTAAGCGATTGATGGAGCTAAGTTGTCGCCTTGCGAGCGAGTACTTGGCATACAATCGGGGGAAATAAGGGAAAGGAGATAATTTTTTTACCTTAGTCTATACTGTGCAACAAAAGAATCGCACTATTTGACTAAATCAGGTCCCCGGCAACGGCGCCAAAAACTTGATACGTTTCGTGACTGTGTATAGAATATAGTCTATCGGGTACTTGACTGCAAGTGCACAGTCTAGTCGTTTTAGTTTTAAAAGATATTGAACCCACAAGGACCGATGGTCAAACTAATTCTACCGACGTTACTATGTTTAGTTAAGGGAATGATTTTTAGAAGTTTGGTTGAAGAAAATTAAATCTAAGGGAAATTAAGTTTTAAGATAATATTAATAAAAGGATATCAGTATGCAATGCATTAATCGTCAGGGATTCGATAAGTCACCGGTGTATAATTTAAGTACCAAATATCTTTCAGTAGAAAATACTTATTTAAAAGGCTTTATCTCACACTCTCGTGATTGTTGATT
The DNA here is from genome assembly GCF_024323335.1 of Lathyrus oleraceus. NCBI lineage: Eukaryota > Viridiplantae > Streptophyta > Magnoliopsida > Fabales > Fabaceae > Lathyrus > Lathyrus oleraceus. Next base: position 297,281,009 of record NC_066580.1, on the reverse strand, counting down.
TGGACTATACTTTTAAGTCAGAATGTACGCTCTCGCTGTCCCATTTAAAGTTAAAAATACTTTTTGAAAATAAATAAGTTCTAATTGCTTTTAAAGTGCTCTCGCTGTTTTTAAAATCAATGCCTAGTTTTTACTATCCAGTTCGACCCTCATGCTCTCGCAATTGTTGGTTCTCACCTTAGTTAATTTCCCACTCTCGTGGCAAAATCGTATTAAATAGTTTCCCACTCTTGTGACAAAGTTAATTAAATTTAAATTAAAAACCACAGCCAAAAAGATTGTTTGAGGAAAGAAGTTTTACACCGATTATTATTAAATCTCGTCTAATTAAATTGTTACATACCGATACTGTTAGTTTAGCCAGAGATGTTAAACAATCCAAACTAGACGAACATAAACAGATCAACAATAAAGCAAACATGATTATAATAATAATAAAGCAATAACAATTGTAATTGAATAAAGCAATAACATTTTAAGTAGACATCTTAAGCTTTCCAATGCATTTGGTATCATCTCACAATCATAAAAAATAAGGAAGTTAGGTCCTTGGGAAGTTGACCTAAAATTAGGGTCTCAGTCAAAATGACCTATAATGTTTTGAAATTAATGATGACCTTACAAGTTTCAAATGGATTTTTGGTGAACATGAAAGTTTGTCATATGGTTCTTAAGAACATTGTTTATCATGGGGTCATCTTCATTTGACAAACACATCAAACATTGTGTCTCAGTGATCCTCAATTTAGTCAGATGACTTGACTCGTCAACTTCTCAAGGCCAAACTTCAAATATTAATGAATGAATGATTGAGAAACCTCACATAAGCTCATATATGAATAAAATAATGAATGAAAGAACTTCCCTTGATTAAATTTGATCATAGGATGAGGTTGCTTCATGAGCAAGGCACAGTTGATGCACAATTGAATTAGGGTTTCCTTGGGGAATAATCCTCAAGCCCTTTGGGTTATCTTGATCAAATTGGCAAATTGAGATACTTGGGAGACATATATGATAATTAAGATCTTTGTGGACCATTTTCATGCTTGTTCTCGTCTTCATCTAGCCACTTCATTGAGCTTAGGAGTCTCCTAGGAGCATTGGAGCACATGATCACTTGAGCTTTAAAACAAAAAGAGTTAGTGACATATTTTTCTGCTTTTGGTTAGTAAACAAAATAAGAAAAGCAATAATATACCATACAAGCATTCTTGGTGGTCTCAAATACACTCACACAAGTCTCACCCCTAGGGTAAAGGAGCCACACATGCTATGATCCTTGAGGCAATGCACTGAGCAATGATATGATGCCATGAGGGATCTTGGGGTCAAAAATTAGGGTCTTACAGGTGGCTAAGGCGTCTACTTTGCTCGCTAATTGTTTAAGTTGCTCAGTAGTATGTATGTTTTTGTTCAAGAAGTCTTTGTTTGTTTGAGCTTGGGTAGCTATGAAGCTTTCCATCATTAGTTTAAGGTTGGACTTCCTAGGCTTGTTAGGAGCGTTATTAGTTGGCTTTTGATATCCAAGGAGGAACAACGGGTGATTGGCCAGGTGCATACAGGGCGTTGTTATTCTTATACGAAGAGTTAGGATGATTTTTCCAATCAAGGTTGTAGGTATTCGAATAAGGATTTCCTTGTGCGTAATTCACTTGATCAGTTGGGACTCCTACTAATATCTGATGTTCTGGTGTAGTGTGTTGAGGAGTTCCACATAACTCATAGTTTGGAGTCACGGCAACCACGGTGGCTGCGGGTGGTATGGTCAAGTTGTCTAACTTTTGAACAAGGGCATCTACCTTTGCATGGACGTGGTCAAGGCTACTGATTTCGTACATTCCACTTTTTGTTTGGGACTTTTCTACTGGAGTTCTTTCACCTCCCCATTGGCAATGGTTTTGGGCCATGTTTTCAATGAGTTGATAGGCTTCGTTGTATGGCTTGTCCATAAGTGCACCGCCCGCAGCAGCGTCTACTGTCAGTCTTGCGTTATACAGAAGCCCATTGTAAAATGTGTGAATGATCACCCAATCTTCGAGACCGTGATGTGTACATATCTTCATCATGTCTTTGTATCTCTCTCACGCTTCGTAGAGGGATTCTACTTCCTTTTGTCGAAATCTGTTGATTTACGCTCTCAGCATAGCAATTTTGCTTGGCGGAAAATATCGGGATTAGAAAACGTTCTTCAGTTCATCCCATGTTGTAACTGAGTTGGATGGCAAGGATTGCAACCAAGCCCAAGCTCAGTCTCTTAGAAAGAAAGAAAAGAGGCGTAGTCTTATTGCATCTTGAGATACACCATTCGCCTTCATAGTGTCTGCGTACTGCACAAACTTGGTCAAATGTTCATTAGGGTCGTCCGTAGGATTTCCAGCAAATTGATGTTGTTGGACGACTGATAATAATGAGGGTTTTAGCTCTAAATCATTTCGATTGATAGCGGGGGCAGCAATTTTGTTGTGAGGTTCTTCTTGGGACGGGGTACCGTAGAACTTAAGAGGACGATTACGTGGTCCTACTGCGGCCATGGTTGATTTTTCAACTGGCTCAGCCGTAGGAAAGAAGATATTGGGAATATTGTACCTTCGTTGGAACTCTAGTATTCGGCGTCTTAAATATAAGAAATGCTCTAATTAAGCGATTGATGGAGCTAAGTTGTCGCCTTGCGAGCGAGTACTTGGCATACAATCGGGGGAAATAAGGGAAAGGAGATAATTTTTTTACCTTAGTCTATACTGTGCAACAAAAGAATCGCACTATTTGACTAAATCAGGTCCCCGGCAACGGCGCCAAAAACTTGATACGTTTCGTGACTGTGTATAGAATATAGTCTATCGGGTACTTGACTACAAGTGCACAGTCTAGTCGTTTTAGTTTTAAAAGATATTGAACCCACAAGGACCGATGGTCAAACTAATTCTACCGACGTTACTATGTTTAGTTAAGGGAATGATTTTTAGAAGTTTGGTTGAAGAAAATTAAATCTAAGGGAAATTAAGTTTTAAGATAATATTAATAAAAGGATATCAGTATGCAACGCATTAATCGTCAGGGATTCGATAAGTCACCGGTGTATAATTTAAGTACCAAATATCTTTCAGTAGAAAATACTTATTTAAAAGGCTTTGTCTCACACTCTCGTGATTGTTGATTTGGACTATACTTTTAAGTCAGAATGTACGCTCTCGCTGTCCCATTTAAAGTTAAAAATACTTTTTGAAAATAAATAAGTTCTAATTGCTTTTAAAGTGCTCTCGCTGTTTTTAAAATCAATGTCTAGATTTTACTATCCAGTTCGACCCTCATGCTCTCGCAATTGTTGGTTCTCACCTTAGTTAATTTCCCACTCTCGTGGCAAAATCGTATTAAATAGTTTCCCACTCTTGTGACAAAGTTAATTAAATTTAAATTAAAAACCACAGCCAAAAAGATTGTTTGAGGAAAGAACTTTTACACCGATTATTATTAAAACTCATTTAATTAAATTGTTACATACCGATACTGTTAGTTTAGCCAGAGATGTTAAACAATGCAAACTAGACGAACATAAACAGATCAACAATAAAGCAAACATGATTATAATAATAATAATGCAATAACAATTGTAATTGAATAAAGCAATAACATTTTAAGTAGACATCTTAAGCTTTCCAATGCATTTGGTATCATCTCAAAATCATAAAAAATAAGGAAGTTAGGTCCTTGGGAAGTTGACCTAAAATTAGGGTCTCAGTCAAAATGACCTATAATATTTTGAAATTAAGGATGACCTTACAAGTTTCAAATGGATTTTTGGTGAACATGAAAGTTTGTCATATGGTTCTTAAGAACATTGTTTATCATGGGGTCATCTTCATTTGACAAACACATCAAACATTGTGTCTCAGTGATCCTCAATTTAGTCAGATGACTTGACTGGTCAACTTCTCAAGGCCAAACTTCAAATATTAATGAATGAATGATTGAGAAACCTCACATAAGCTCATATATGAATAAAATAATGAATGAAATAACTTCCCTTGATTAAATTTGATCATAGGATGAGGTTGCTTCATGAGCAAGGCACAGTTGATGCACAATTGAATTAGGGTTTCCTTGGGGAATCATCCTCAAGCCCTTTGGGTTATCTTGATCAAAATGGCAAATTGAGATACTTGGGAGACATATATGATAATTAAGATCTTTGTGGACTATTTTCATGCTTGCTCTCATCTTCATCTAGCCACTTCATTGAGCTTAGGAGTCTCCTAGGAGCATTGGAGCACATGATCACTTGAGCTTTAAAACAAAAAGAGTTAGTGACATATTTTTCTGCTTTCGGTTAGTAAACAAAATAAGAAAAGCAATAATATACCATACAAGCATTCTTGGTGGTCTCAAATACACTCACACAAGTCTCACCCCTAGGGTAAAGGAGCCACACATGCTATGATCCTTGAGGCAATGAACTGAGCAATGATATGATGCCATGAGGGATCTTGGGGTCAAAAATTAGGGTCTTACAGGTGGCTAAGGCGTCTACTTTTCTCGCTAATTGTTTAAGTTGCTCACTAGTATGTATGTTTTTGTTCAAGAAGTCTTTGTTTGTTTGAGCTTGGGTAGCTATGAAGCTTTCCATCATTAGTTTAAGGTTGGACTTCCTAGGCTTGTTAGGAGCGTTATTAGTTGGCTTTTGATATCCAGGAGGAACAACGGGTGATTGGCCAGGTGCATACAGGGCGTTGTTATTCTTATACGAAGAGTTAGGATGATTTTTCGAATCAAGGTTGTAGGTATTCGAATAAGGATTTCCTTGTGCGTAATTCACTTGATCAGTTGAGACTCCTACTAATATCTGATGTTCTGGTGTAGTGTGTCCAGGAGTTCCACATAACTCATAGTTTGGAGTCACGGCAACCACGGTGGCTGCGGGTGGTATGGTCAAGTTGTCTAACTTTTGAACAAGGGCATCTACCTTTGCATGGACGTGGTCAAGGCTACTGATTTCGTACATTCCACTTTTTGTTTGGGACTTTTCTACTGGAGTTCTTTCACCTCCCCATTGGCAATGGTTTTGGGCCATGTTTTCAATGAGTTGATAGGCTTCGTTGTATGGCTTGTCCATAAGTGCACCGCCCGCAGCAGCGTCTAGTGTCAGTCTTGCGTTATACAGAAGCCCATTGTAAAATGTGTGAATGATCACCCAATCTTCGAGACCGTGATGTGTACATATCTTCATCATGTCTTTGTATCTCTCTCACGCTTCGTAGAGGGATTCTACATCCTTTTGTCGAAATCTGTTGATTTGCGCTCTCAGCATAGCAGTTTTGCTTGGCGGAAAATATCGGGATAAGAAAACGTTTTTCAGTTCTTCCCATGTTGTAACTGAGTTGGATGGCAAGGATTGCAACCAAGCCCAAGCTCAGTCTCTTAGAAAGAAAGAAAAGAGGCGTAGTCTTATTGCATCTTGAGATACACCATTCGCCTTCATACTGTCTGCGTACTGCACAAACTTGGTCAAATGTTCATTAGGGTCGTCCGTAGGATTTCCAGCAAATTGATGTTGTTGGACGACTGATAATAATGAGGGTTTTAGCTCGAAATCATTTCGATTGATAGCGGGGGCAGCAATTTTGTTGTGAGGTTCTTCTTGGGACGGGGTACCGTAGAACTTAAGAGGACGATTATGTGGTCCTACTGCGGCCATGGTTGATTTTTCAACTAGCTCAGCCGTAGGAAAGAAGATATTGGGAATATTGTACCTTCGTTGGAACTCTAGTATTCGGCGTCTTAAATATAAGAAATGCTCTAATTAAGCTATTGATGGAGCTAAGTTGTCGCCTTGCGAGCGAGTACTTGGCATACAATCGGGGGAAATAAGGGAAAGGAGATAATTTTTTTACCTTAGTCTATACTGTGAAACAAAAGAATTGCACTATTTGACTAAATCAGGTCCCTTCCCGATGTTACATCTACCAGAGCATGACCCACTAAGGAACTACACTAGACTCCAAGTACTAGCTCCTACTCAATCACTGCTCGTTACCTGAAAAATAGTTGTAAGGGTGAGTTCCTCAATCGATATAATAAGCATTATAAAATATCATGTAATGTTAAGTAAGTTAACACCTTCAATCACCCTAATCAGATCACACAATCAGTAACGGCAATATCAACTCCAAAATCATACTCAACACAATCACCAAAACAACACGTATAATATTGGAATACATCCATTCATATTATACGCCATACATACATACATTATGCAATGAGACTCCATGCATGCGGTACCGACTATTTGTGAACATATAGTTCAACCTCACCGATCAAATCCAGATACGGCTACCAAGCTCACTAGTCCCACTCATTTGAGACCTAGTGACTCACTCACTAATTCCTCACCATGGGAATTAGCTACCACCCCAAGGGCTATGCTATGCACGCTAATCACCTAGCATGCAAACATCAACAACAATCTACAATAATTCACTCACTAATTCCTCACCATGAAAATTAGCTACCACCATAAGGCCACAATATGCAAGCTAAATCAACTAGCATGCAACCATCAACAATCCACCATGGACATATGCTCACACTCTAAGCCATAAAACAGTCCATTCCACAATTGCATACATAATACATACATTCACAGCATTATGCATACCATCATACATCATCAGCATATTATCACAAACTCATATCATGTCATGCCAATTAATAATCACAGTATTAGCACACTCTACTAATACCTACACTGTTCAAAACAACGGGAAACGATCCCTGCTCTATCATAAATCAGCTAAATTACATTACTCAGCTGAACAACCAAAAACTGCACAACAACAGCACAGAAAAAAATCACAATCCTGCCCATAGGCGTATTGCCTAGTCCCATACGCGTATGGCCCATCTCCTGACCAAATCCCATACGCGTAACACCATCTCATACGCGTATGCTACGCGTAACACCTCTCCCATACGCGTACCAACAGAGATAAAACCACGTTCAAAACATCATCTTCCTCATCCATACGCGTATTGCCTAGTGCCATACGCGTACCAGACCATCTCATACGCGTATTGCCTAGTGCCATACGCGTATGACCAGAACTCAGAATTCCCAGATCTGCTATGGTTTCTCTGCCACGAGATTCTTCAGATCCAACCTTCTAGAGTCCAATTTTACACAACATTCATTCATATCATCTAACACGAATCATACCCTATTCAATTTCACAAATCCTAACATTATTACATCTAATTCCTACGAATTTCCTTCAATTAAAATTCCAATTTCGTTCATCCAATATGTCACAATTTCAGCATACATCATTCTAATCAGAGTCAAATCAATGGTTTATCACTACCCATTACATGTTATCCCATAATACCCATTAAACGATGATAAACCCCCCTTACCTGAATTAATCCGGCAATCCTTTAGCTTCGAGCTCTTCCTCTCTTCAACCCTTGTTCTCTGGCTCTTTGCCCTTTTCCCTTTTTCCACTTTTGAGTCGTTTCTCTGTTTTCACATGAAAACCTCTTTTTACCAAATGGGACCTTTTCTAATTCCAACTTTTATTCCAATAATAATAATAATAATAATAATCCAATAATAATAATCCCAATAATATTCCAATAATAATCCAATTATTTAATTAAATTAATAAATATACTATTAACTTAATTTAAATAATTATCTTATTTTTTATCGGGGTGTTACAACTCTCCCCCACTAAAAGAGTTTTCGTCCTCGAAAACATACCTCAAGCGAATAACTCCGGATAAGACTCCTTCATCTGACTCTCAAGTTCCCAAGTCACATTGCCACCTGCTGTTCCTCCCCAAGCTACCTTTACCAAAGCAATCTCTTTACCCCGCAACTGCTTCAACACTCGATCCTCGATCCTCATAGGTGATGTTTCAACAGTCAGGTTATCTCTCACCTGTACATCATCTACTTGGACCACATGCGACGGATCAGGAATGTACCTCCTCAACTGAGACACATGAAAAACCTCATGCAAATTCGCAAGTGACGGCGGTAAAGCGATACGATAGGCTACCTCCCCTATCCTCTCTAAAATCTGATAAGGACCAATAAATCGAGGTATCAACTTCTTCGACTTCAAAGCTCGACCAACCCCCGTTATCGGAGTAACACGAAGAAACACGTGATCTCCCTCTTGAAACTCAAGTGACTTCCTCCTCTTGTCGTGATAACTCTTCTGATGACTCTGAGCAATCCTCATCTTCTCCTGAATCATCTTAATCTTTTCCGTAGTTTGTTGAACAATCTCCGGTCCAACCACAGCACTCTCACCGGACTCATACCAACATAAAGGTGTTCGACATCTCCTACCATACAAAGCTTCAAACGGTGCCATACCAATGCTCGAATGAAAACTGTTGTTGTAGGTGAACTCAATCAAAGGTAAATAACTATCCCAAGCACCTCCCTTTTCCAAAACACAAGCCCTCAAAAGATCCTCTAGTGACTGAATCGTCCTCTCAGTCTGACCATCAGTCTGCGGATGATATGCAGAACTCAATCTCAGCTTAGTTCCCAAAGCCCTCTGCAAACCTTCCCAGAACTTCGATGTAAATATAGGATCTCTGTCCGAAACAATACTCGACGGAATACCATGCAAACTTACAATTTTCTCAATATACAACTCAGCTAGCCTCTCTAACGGATAATCCATTCTGATCGGAATGAAATGAGCCGATTTTGTCAATCTGTCAACAATCACCCAAATAGCTTCAAAATTCTTAATTGTCCTCGGTAAACCAGAAACAAAATCCATACTGATACTATCCCACTTCCACTCTGGAATAACCAACGGTTGCATTAGCCCAGACGACTTCTGATGCTCAATCTTTGACTTCTAACAAGTCAAACAAGAATAAACAAAACTCGCAATTTCTCTTTTCATTCCCGGCCACCAAAATAACTTTTTCAAATCATGATACGTCTTCGTAGCTCCAGGATGAATACTCAAGCCACTACGATGTCCTTCCTCAAGAATACTCTTCTTAAGTTCGGTAACATCCGGAATACACGCCCGATTACCAAATCTCAAAACACCATTCTCATCAACTCTGAATTCACCACCTTGACCTTGATTCACTAGAGTCAACTTATCAACCAAAAGCACATCGGATTTCTGACCCTCTCTAATCTCATCCAGAATACCACTCGTTAACTTCAACATTCCCAATTTAACACTATTGTGAGTACTCTCACACACCAGACTCAAGTCTCTAAACTGCTCAATTAAATCCAACTCCTTAACCATTAACATAGACATATGCAATGCTTTCCGACTCAATGCATCAGCCACTACGTTTGCTTTACCCGGATGGTAATTCAAACCAAAGTCATAATCCTTCAGAAACTCTAACCATCTCCTCTGTCTCATATTCAGCTCTTTCTGATCAAACAAATACTTTTAAACTTTTATGGTCACTGAAAACCTCAAATCTTGACCCGTACAAGTAATGCCTCCATAACTTCAGAACAAACACCACAGCTGCCAACTCTAAATCGTGTGTCGGATAGTTCCTCTCATGAACCTTCAGTTGTCTCGAAGCATAAGCTACAACCTGCTTATTCTGCATCAAAACACCACCCAACCCAACAACGAAGCATCACAGTAAACCTCAAATAGTTCTGACGGACTCGGTAATATCAGAATAGGAGCAGTAGTTAACCTTCTCTTTAAGTCTTGGATACCTTCTTCACATTTTGAGTCCCAAACAAACGCTTGCCCCTTTCTAGTCAACATCGTCAACGGTAACGCCAACTTAGAAAATCCCTCAATAAATTTCCTATAATAACCTGCAAGTCCAAGAAAACTCTTTATCTTAGAAACTGACTTCGGAGCTTCCCACTTAGATACCGCTTCTATCTTAGAAGGATCAACAGCAACACCACCTCTTGAAATCACATGACCAAGAAAACTAACATCTTCTAACCAAAATTCACACTTAGACAGTTTAGCAAATAACTTCTTTTCTCGTAGAACTCCTAACACCACTCTCAAATGCTCAGCATGCTCTTCTTCAGATTTCGAATACACCAAAATATCGTCAATAAACACCACAACAAACTTGTCTAGGTACGGATGGAAAATCCTATTCATATACTCCATAAATACTCCAGGCGCATTAGTCACACCAAAAGGCATTACAGAATACTCATAATGTCCATACCTTGTTCTGAAAGCAGTCTTCTGAATATCCTCAGTTTTCACACGTATCTGATGATATCCCGATCTCAAATCTATTTTACTGAACACACTCGCACCAACCAACTGATCCATCAAATCATCAATCCTTGGCAAAGGATACCGATTCTTGATCGTCACTTTATTCAGTTGCCTGTAGTCTACACACAACCTCATAGTACCTTCTTTCTTCTTAACCAATAACACTGGTGCACCCCACGGTGACACACTCAGACGAATAAATTTCTTATCCAACAGATCTTCCAGCTGACTCTTCAATTCAGTTAACTCAACAGCAGACATACGGTACGGAGCCATCGACATCGGCCTAGTACCAGGTACCAAATCAATCGAGAACTCAACTTCACGCTCTGGCGGCAATTCACTCACTTCTTCAGGAAACACATCAGGAAAATCACACACCACGGCTAGATCGCCAACCACCAGTTTATCTTTAGCCTCCAAAGTCGCTAACAGCATAAACAACTCGGCCCCATCTGCTACTGCCTCATTCACCTGCCTTGCTGATAGAAACAAACTCTTTCCTTCTTCACTTTAAGGAAAGATCACAGTCTTATCAAAACAGTTGATATAAACTCGGTTAAACACCAGCCAGTTCATACCCAGGATAACATCAATCTGCACTAGTGGAAGACACACAAGGTCCATCCCAAAGTCTCTACCAAAAATACTCAAAGAACAATTTAAACAAACTGAAGTAGTAGTCACTGAACCCTTCGCAGGAGTATCAATCACCATACTTCCATGCATCTCAGATATCTCTAACTTAACTTTCACAGCACAATCCAAAGATATAAAGAAATGAGTCGCACCTGTGTCAATAATAGCTACAAGAGGAAAGCCATTAATATAACACGTACCTCGGATCAAACGATCATCTGCAGAAGTCTCAGAACCCGATAAAGCAAAGACCTTGCCTCCCGACTGGTTCTCTTTCTTCGGCTTAGGACACTGTGGACTGATATGACCCACCTCTCCACAGTTGAAACAAGTCACAGTCTTCAACCGACACTCTGCAGCCAAGTGACCACCTTTTCCACACTTGAAACACTTCTTCTCATTACTGGTACACTCATGGATACGATGTCCAGCCTGACCACATCTGTAACACTTAGCAGGGGCACTGGAGTCTCCCCCACTAGGCCTCTTCATCCCACTCTGTCTCTGGAAACCTTTGCCAGCTGCATACGGTTTCCCACGATCATTCTGATTCTTGCCTTTCCTATCAACCCTTTGCTGATAGCTCTCTGCTCTAGCCTTGGTATCCTGTTCAAAAATCCTACAACAGTCAACCAAATCAGAAAACACTCTAATCCGCTGATACCCAATAGCCTGCTTAATCTCGGGACGTAACCCGTTCTCAAACTTCACACATTTTGAAAATTCCCCAGTAGCCTCGTTATAGGGAGTGTAATACTTCGACAGCTCTGTGAACTTAGCAGCATACTCAGTAACAGACCGGTTACCCTGCTTCAATTCCAAAAACTCTATCTCTTTCTTTCCTCTGACATCCTCTGGAAAGTACTTCCTCAGGAATCTCTCTCTGAACACCGCCCAAGTGATCTCAGCATTCCCAACAGTTTCCAACTCAGTGCGGGTAGCAACCCACCAATCATCTGCTTCCTCTGACAGCATATGCGTACCGAACCTGACCTTCTGGTTATCGGTACACTCCGTCACTCGGAAGATCCTTTCAATCTCCTTCAACCACCTCTGAGCACCATCTGGATCGTATGCTCCCTTGAAGATTGGAGGATTATTCTTCTGGAACTCACTCAGTTGACGAGCAGCTCCCATTCCCACAACAGTCGGATTTCCTCCAAGTACTCCAGCTAGCATACCCAGAGCCTCAGCAATCGCAGCATCGTCTCTACCTCTTCCATCCATCTCTATTCTGAAAGCCCAACAAGCTAAAACAATAAGTACTGATAGGGTTACACAACACCTATCCCGTACAGGGAAACAGAATAATTACGACTCGACTCGACCGACTATGCTCTGATACCACTAATGTAACACCCTTCTAAAATACCCCAAATATTTAATTAAAACAACAAATATATATCAGAGTAAATATGCAATTAAGGGTGTCACACATTCACTTCACACCATTCACCAAAATAACTGTCATGCTCTTTATTTAATCAAAATAAACATTGCATAATTCGCAGCGGATAGAAATCAAATCAATCATGCAAAACATGTAACACATTACATGTAAACTAGTTCAACAACCAACAATAAAACAATTAAAACGTCCCTTCCCGATGTTACATCTACCAGAGCATGACCCACTAAGGAACTACACTAGACTCCAAGTACTAGCTCCTACTCAATCACTGCCCGTTACCTGAAAAATAGTTGTAAGGGTGAGTTCCTCAATCGATCTAATAAGCATTATAAAATATCATGTAATGTTAAGTAAGTTAACACCTTCAATCACCCTAATCAGATCACACAATCAGTAACGGCAATATCAACTCCAAAATCATACTCAACACAATCAGCAAAATAACATGTATAATATTGGAATACATCCATTCATATTATACGCCATACATACATACATTATGCAATGAGACTCCATGCATGCGGTACCGACTATTTGTGAACATATAGTTCAACCTCACCGATCAAATCCAGATACGGCTACCAAGCTCACTAGTCCCACTCATTTGAGACCTAGTGACTCACTCACTAATTCCTCACCATGGGAATTAGCTACCACCCCAAGGGCTATGCTATGCACGCTAATCACCTAGCATGCAAACATCAACAACAATCTACAATAATTCACTCACTAATTCCTCACCATGGGAATTAGCTACCACCATAAGGCCACAATATGCAAGCTAAATCAACTAGCATGCAACCATCAACAATCCACCATGGACATATGCTCACACTCTAAGCCATAAAACAGTCCATTCCACAATTGCATACATAATACATACATTCACAGCATTATGCATACCATCATACATCATCAGCATATTATCACAAAATCATATCGTGTCATGCCAATTAATAATCACAGTATTAGCACACTCTACTAATACCTACACTGTTCAAAACAACGGGAAATGATCCCTGCTCTATCATAAATCAGCTAAATTACATTACTCAGCTGAACAACCAAAAACTGCACAACAACAGCACAGAAAAAAATCACAATCCTGCCCATACGCGTATTGCCTAGTCCCATACGCGTATGGCCCATCTCCTGACCAAATCCCATACGCGTAACACCATCTCATACGCGTATGCTACGCGTAACACCTCTCCCATACGCGTACCAACAGAGATAAAACCACGTTCAAAACATCATCTTCCTCATCCATACGCGTATTGCCTAGTGCCATACGCGTACCAGACCATCTCATACGCGTATTGCCTAGTGCCATACGCGTATGACCAGAACTCAGAATTCCCAGATCTGCTATGGGTTTCTCTGCCACGAGATTCTTCAGATCCAACCTTCTAGAGTCCAATTTTACACAACATTCATTCATATCATCTAACACGAATCATACCCTATTCAATTTCACAAATCCTAACATTATTACATCTAATTCCTACGAATTTCCTTCAATTAAAATTCCAATTTCGTTCATCCAATATTTCACAATTTCAGCATACATCATTCTAATCAGAGTCAAATCAATGGTTTATCACTACCCATTACATGTTATCCCATAATACCCATTAAACGATGATAAACCCCCCTTACCTGAATTAATCCGGCAATCCTTTAACTTCGAGCTCTTCCTCTCTTCAACCCTTGTTCTCTGGCTCTTTGCCCTTTTCCCTTTTTCCACTTTTGAGTCGTTTCTCTGTTTTCACGTGAAAACCTCTTTTTACCAAATGGGACCTTTTCTAATTCCAACTTTTATTCCAATAATAATAATAATAATAATCCAATAATAATAATCCCAATAATATTCCAATAATAATCCAATTATTTAATTAAATAAATAAATATACTATTAACTTAATTTAAATAATTATCTTATTTTTTATCGGGGTGTTACAAGGTCCCCGGCAACGGCGCCAAAAACTTGATACGTTTCGTGACTGTGTATAGAATATAGTCTATCGGGTACTTGACTGCAAGTGCACAGTCTAGTCGTTTTAGTTTTAAAAGATATTGAACCCACAAGGACCGATGGTCAAAGTAATTCTACCGACGTTACTATGTTTAGTTAAGGGAATGATTTTTAGAAGTTTGGTTGAAGAAAATTAAATCTGAGGGAAATTAAGTTTTAAGATAATATTAATAAAAGGATATCAGTATGCAACGCATTAATCGTCAGGGATTCGATAAGTCACCGGTGTATAATTTAAGTACCAAATATCTTTCAGTAGAAAATACTTATTTAAAAGGCTTTATCTCACACTCTCGTGATTGTTGATTTGGACTATACTTTTAAGTCAGAATGTACGCTCTCGCTGTCCCATTTAAAGTTAAAAATACTTTTTGAAAATAAATAAGTTCTAATTGCTTTCGAAGTTCTCTCGCTGTTTTTAAAATCAATGCCTAGTTTTTACTATCCAGTTCGACCCTCATGCTCTCGCAATTGTTGGTTCTCACCTTAGTTAATTTCCCACTCTCGTGGCAAAATCGTATTAAATAGTTTCCCACTCTTGTGACAAAGTTAATTAAATTTAAATTAAAAACCACAGCCAAAAAGATTGTTTGAGGAAAGAAGTTTTACACCGATTATTATTAAATCTCGTCTAATTAAATTGTTACATACCGATACTGTTAGTTTAGCCGGAGATGTTAAACAAAGCAAACTAGACGAACATAAACAGATCAACAATAAAGCAAACATGATTATAATAATAATAAAGCAATAACAATTGTAATTGAATAAAGCAATAACATTTTAAGTAGACATCTTAAGCTTTCCAATGCATTTGGTATCATCTCAAAATCATAAAAAATAAGGAAGTTAGGTCCTTGGGAAGTTGACCTAAAATTAGGGTCTCAGTCAAAATGACCTATAATGTTTTGAAATTAATGATAACCTTACAAGTTTCAAATGGATTTTTGGTGAACATGAAAGTTTGTCATATGGTTCTTAAGAACATTGTTTATCTTGGGGTCATCTTCATTTGACAAACACATCAAACATTGTGTCTCAGTGATCCTCAGTTTAGTCAGATGACTTGACTGGTCAACTTCTCAAGGCCAAACTTCAAATATTAATGAATGAATGATTGAGAAACCTCACATAAGCTCATATATGAATAAAATAATGAATGAAAGAACTTCCCTTGATTAAATTTGATCATAGGATGAGGTTGCTTCATGAGCAAGGCACAGTTGATGCACAATTGAATTAGGGTTTCCTTGGGGAATAATCCTCAAGCCCTTTGGGTTATCTTGATCAATATGGCAAATTGAGATACTTGGGAGACATATATGATAATTAAGATCTTTGTGGACCATTTTCATGCTTGTTCTCATCTTCATCTAGCCACTTCATTGAGCTTAGGAGTCTCCTAGGAGCATTGGAGCACATGATCACTTGAGCTTTAAAACAAAAAGAGTTAGTGACATATTTTTTTTGCTTTTGGTTAGTAAACAAAATAAGAAAAGCAATAATATACCATACAAGCATTCTTGGTGGTCTCAAATACACTCACATAAGTCTCACCCCTAAGGTAAAGGAGCCACACATGCTATGATCCTTGAGGCAATGCACTGAGCAATGATATGATGCCATGAGGGATCTTGGGGTCAAAAATTAGGGTCTTACAAGTGGCTAAGGCGTCTACTTTGCTCGTTAATTGTTTAAGTTGCTCACTAGTATGTATGTTTTTGTTCAAGAAGTCTTTGTTTGTTTGAGCTTGGGTAGCTATGAAGCTTTCCATCATTAGTTTAAGGTTGGACATCCTAGGCTTGTTAGGAGCGTTATTAGTTGGCTTTTGATATCCAGGAGGAACAACGGGTGATTGGCCAGGTGCATACAGGGCGTTGTTATTCTTATACGAAGAGTTAGGATGATTTTTCAATCTGGGTTGTAGGTATTCGAATAAGGATTTCCTTGTGTGTAATTCACTTGATCAGTTGGGACTCCTACTAATATCTGAAGTTCTGGTGCAGTGTGTCTAGGAGTTCCACATAACTCATAGTTTGGAGTCACGACAACCACGGTGGCTGCGGGTGGTATGGTCAAGTTGTCTAACTTTTGAACAAGGGCATCTACCTTTGCATGGACGTGGTCAAGGCTACTGATTTCGTACATTCCACTTTTTGTTTGGGACTTTTCTACTGGAGTTCTTTCACCTCCCCATTGGCAATGGGTTTTGGCCATGTTTTCAATGAGTTGATAGGCTTCGTTGTATGGCTTGTCCATAAGTGCACCGCCCGCAGCAGCGTCTACTATCAGTCTTACGTTATACAGAAGCCCATTGTAAAATGTGTGAATGATCACTCAATCTTCGAGACCGTGATGTGTACATATCTTCATCATCTCTTTGTATCTCTCCCACGCGTCGTAGAGGGATTCTACATCCTTTTATCGAAATCTGTTGATTTGGGCTCTCAGCATAGCAGTTTTGCTTTAGGGAAATATCGGGATAAGAAAACGTTCTTCAGTTCTTCCCATGTTGTAACTGAGTTGGATGGCAAGGATTGCAACCAAGCCCAAGCTCAGTCTCTTAGAAATAAAGAAAAGAGGCGTAGTCTTATTGCATCTTGAGATACACCATTCGCCTTCATAGTGTCTGCGTACTGCACAAACTTGGTCAAATGTTCATTAGGGTCGTCCGTAGGATTTCCAGCAAATTGATGTTGTTGGACGAATGATAATAATGAGGGTTTTAGCTCGAAATCGTTTCGATTGATAGCAGGGGCAGCAATTTTGTTGTGAGGTTCTTTTTGGGACGGGGTACCGTAGAACATAAGAGGACGATTATGTGGTCCTACTGCGGCCATGGTTGATTTTTCAACTGGCTCAGCCGTAGGAAAGAAGATATTGGGAATATTGTACCTTCGTTGGAACTCTAGTATTCGGCGTCTTAAATATAAGAAATACTCTAATTAAGCGATTGATGGAGCTAAGTTGTCGCCTTGCGAGCGAGTACTTGGCATACAATCGGGGGAAATAAGGGAAAAGAGATAATTTTTTTACCTTAGTCTATACTGTGCAACAAAAGAATCGCACTATTTGACTAAATCAGGTCCCCGACAACGGCGTCAAAAACTTGATACGTTTCGTGACTGTGTATAGAATATAGTCTATCGGTACTTGACTGCAAGTGCACAGTCTAGTCGTTTTAGTTTTAAAAGATATTGAACCCACAAGGACCGATGGTCAAACTGATTCTACCGACGTTACTATGTTTAGTTAAGGGAATGATTTTTAGAAGTTTGGTTGAAGAAAATTAAATCTAAGGGAAATTAAGTTTTAAGATAATATTAATAAAAGGATATCAGTATGCAACGCATTAATCGTCAGGGATTCGATAAGTCACCGGTGTATAATTTAAGTACCAAATATCTTTCAGTAGAAAATACTTATTTAATAGGCTTTATCTCACACTCTCGTGATTGTTGATTTGGACTATACTTTTAAGTCAGAATGTACGCTCTCGTTGTCCCATTTAAAGTTAAAAATACTTTTTGAAAATAAATAAGTTCTAATTGCTTTTAAAGTGCTCTCGCTGTTTTTAAAATCAATGCCTAGTTTTTACTATCCAGTTCGACCCTCATGCTCTCGCAATTGTTGGTTCTCACCTTAGTTAATTTCCCACTCTCGTGGCAAAATCGTATTAAATAGTTTCCCACTCTTGTGACAAAGTTAATTAAATTTAAATTAAAAACCACAGCCAAAAAGATTGTTTGAGGAAAGAAGTTTTACACCGATTATTATTAAATCTCGTCTAATTAAATTGTTACATACTCATACTGTTAGTTTAGCCGGACATGTTAAACAATGCAAACTAGACGAACATAAACAGATCAACAATAAAGCAAACATGATTATAATAATAATAAAGCAATAACAATTGTAATTGAATAAAGCAATAACATTTTAAGTAGACATCTTAAGCTTTCCAATGCATTTGGTATCATCTCAAAATCATAAAAAATAAGGAAGTTAGGTCCTTGGGAAGTTGACCTAAAATTAGGGTCTCAGTCAAAATGACCTATAATGTTTTGAAATTAATGATGACCTTAGAAGTTTCAAATGGATTTTTGGTGAACATGAAAGTTTGTCATATGGTTCTTAAGAACATTGTTTATCATGGGGTCATCTTCATTTGACAAACACATCAAACATTGTGTCTCAGTGATCCTAAATTTAGTCAGATGACTTGACTGGTCAACTTCTCAAGGCCAAACTTCAAATATTAATGAATGAATGATTGAGAAACCTCACATAAGCTCATATATGAATAAAATAATGAATGAAAGAACTTCCCTTGATTAAATTTGATCATAGGATGAGGTTGCTTCATGAGCAAGGCACAGTTGATGCACAATTGAATTAGGGTTTCCTTGGGGAATAATCCTCAAGCCCTTTGGGTTATCTTGATCAAATTGGAAAATTGAGATACTTGGGAGACATATATGATAATTAAGATCTTTGTGGACCATTTTCATGCTTGTTCTCATCTTCATCTAGCCACTTCATTGAGCTTAGGAGTCTCCTAGGAGCATTGGAGCACATGATCACTTGAGCTTTAAAACAAAAAGAGTTAGTGACATATTTTTCTGCTTTTGGTTAGTAAACAAAATAAGAAAAGCAATAATATACCATACAAGCATTCTTGGTGGTCTCAAATACACTCACACAAGTCTCACCCCTAGGGTAAAGGAGCCACACATGCTATGATCCTTGAGGCAATGCACTGAGCAATGATATGATGCCATGAGGGATCTTGGGGTCAAAAATTAGGGTCTTACAGGTGGCTAAGGCGTCTACTTTGCTCGCTAATTGTTTAAGTTGCTCACTAGTATGTATGTTTTTGTTCAAGAAGTCTTTGTTTGTTTGAGCTTGGGTAGCTATGAAGCTTTCCATCATTAGTTTAAGGTTGGACATCCTAGGCTTGTTAGGAGCGTTATTAGTTGGCTTTTGATATCCAGGAGGAACAACGGGTGATTGGCCAGGTGCATACAGGGCGTTGTTATTCTTAAACGAAGAGTTAGGATGATTTTTCAATCTGGGTTGTAGGTATTCGAATAAGGATTTCCTTGTGCGTAATTCACTTGATCAGTTGGGACTCCTACTAATATCTGAAGTTCTGGTGCAGTGTGTCCAGGAGTTCCACATAACTCATAGTTTGGAGTCAAGGCAACCACGGTGGCTGCGGGTGGTATGGTCAAGTTGTCTAACTTTTGAACAAGGGCATCTACCTTTGCATGGACGTGGTCAAGGCTACTGATTTCGTACATTCCACTTTTTGTTTGGGACTTTTCTACTGGAGTTCTTTCACCTCCCCATTGGCAATGGTTTTGGGCCATGTTTTCAATGAGTTGATAGGCTTCATTGTATGGCTTGTCCATAAGTGCACCGCCCGCAGCAGCGTCTACTGTCAGTCTTACGTTATACAGAAGCCCATTGTAAAATGTGTGAATGATCACCCAATCTTCGAGACCGTGATGTGTACATATCTTCATCATGTCTTTGTATCTCTCCCACTCGTCGTAGAGGGATTCTACATCCTTTTGTCGAAATCTGTTGATTTGCACTCTCAGCATAGCAGTTTTGCTTGGCGGAAAATATCGGGATAAGAAAACGTTCTTCAGTTCTTCCCATGTTGTAACTGAGTTGGATGGCAAGGATTGCAACCAAGCCCAAGCTCAGTCTCTTAAAAAGAAAGAAAAGAGGCGTAGTCTTATTGCATCTTGAGATACACCATTCGCCTTCATAGTGTCTGCGTACTGCACAAACTTGGTCAAATGTTCATTAGGGTCGTCCGTAGGATTTCCAGCAAATTGATGTTGTTGGACGAATGATAATAATGAGGGTTTTAGCTCGAAATCGTTTCGATTGATAGCGGGGGCAGCAATTTTGTTGTGAGGTTCTTTTTGGGACGGGGTACCGTAGAACATAAGAGGACGATTATGTGGTCCTCTGCGACCATGGTTGATTTTTCAACTGGCTCAGCCGTAGGAAAGAAGATATTGGGAATATTGTACCTTCGTTGGAACTCTAGTATTCGGCGTCTTAAATATAAGAAATGCTCTAATTAAGCGATTGATGGAGCTAAGTTGTCGCCTTGGGAGCGAGTACTTGGCATACAATCGGGGGAAATAAGGGAAAGGAGATAATTTTTTTACCTTAGTCTATACTGTGCAACAAAAGAATCGCACTATTTGACTAAATCAGGTCCCTTGCAACGGCGCAAAAAACTTGATACGTTTCGTGACTGTGTATAGAATATAGTCTATCGGGTACTTGACTGCAAGTGCACAGTCTAGTCGTTTTAGTTTTAAAAGATATTGAACCCACAAGGACCGATGGTCAAACTAATTCTACCGACGTTACTATGTTTAGTTAAGGGAATGATTTTTAGAAGTTTGGTTGAAGAAAATTAAATCTAAGGGAAATTAAGTTTTAAGATAATATTAATAAAAGGATATCAGTATGCAACGCATTAATCGTCAGGGATTCGATAAGTCACCGGTGTATAATTTAAGTACCAAATATCTTTCAGTAGAAAATACTTATTTAAAAGGCTTTATCTCACACTCTCGTGATTGTTGATTTGGACTATACTTTCAAGTCAGAATATACGCTCTCGCTGTCCCATTTAAAGTTAAAAATACTTTTTGAAAATAAATAAGTTCTAATTGCTTTTAAAGTGCTCTCGCTGTTTTTAAAATCAATGCCTAGTTTTTACTATCCAGTTCGACCCTCATGCTCTCGCAATTGTTGGTTCTAACCTTAGTTAATTTCCCACTCTCATGGAAAAATCGTATTAAATAGTTTCCCACTCTTGTGACAAAGTTAATTAAATTTAAATTAAAAACCACAGCCAAAAAGATTGTTTGAGGAAAGAAGTTTTACACCGATTATTATTAAATCTCGTCTAATTAAATTGTTACATACTCATACTGTTAGTTTAGCCGGACATGTTAAACAATGCAAACTAGACGAACATAAACAGATCAACAATAAAGCAAACATGATTATAATAATAATAAAGCAATAACAATTGTAATTGAATAAAGCAATAACATTTTAAGTAGACATCTTAAGCTCTCCAATGCATTTGGATCATCTCAAAATCATAAAAAATAAGGAAGTTAGGTTCTTGGGAAGTTGACCTAAAATTAGGGTCTCAGTCAAAATGACCTATAATGTTTTGAAATTAATGATGACCTTAGAAGTTTCAAATGGATTTTTGGTGAACATGAAAGTTTGTCATATGGTTCTTAAGAACATTGTTTATCATGGGGTCATCTTCATTTGACAAACACATCAAACATTGTGTCTCAATGATCCTCAATTTAGTCAGATGACTTGACTGGTCAACTTCTCAAGGCCAAACTTCAAATATTAATGAATGAATGATTGAGAAACCTCACATAAGCTCATATATGAATAAAATAATGAATGAAAGAACTTCCCTTGATTAAATTTGATCATAGGATGAGGTTGCTTCATGAGCAAGGCACAGTTGATGCACAATTGAATTAGGGTTTCCTTGGGGAATAATCCTCAAGCCCTTTGGGTTATCTTGATCAAATTGGCAAATTTAGATACTTGGGAGACATATATGATAATTAAGATCTTTGTGGACCATTTTCATGCTTGTTCTCATCTTCATCTAGCCACTTCATTGAGCTTAGGAGTCTCCTAGGAGCATTGGAGCACATGATCACTTGAACTTTAAAACAAAAAGAGTTAGTGACATATTTTTCTGCTTTTGGTTAGTAAACAAAATAAGAAAAGCAATAATATACCATACAAGCATTCTTGGTGGTCTCAAATACACTCACACAAGTCTCACCCCTAGGGTAAAGGAGCCACCCATGCTATGAACCTTGAGGCAATACACTGAGCAATGATATGATGCCATGAGGGATCTTGGGGTCAAAAATTAGGGTCTTACAGGTGGCTAAGGCGTCTACTTTGCTCGCTAATTGTTTAAGTTGCTCACTAGTATGTATGTTTTTGTTCAAGAAGTCTTTGTTTATTTGAGCTTGGGTAGCTATGAAGCTTTCCATCATTAGTTTAAGGTTGGACTTCCTAGGCTTGTTAGGAGCATTATTAGTTGGCTTTTGATATCCAGGAGGAACAACGGGTGATTGGCCAGGTGCATACAGGGCGTTGTTATTCTTATACGAAGAGTTAGGATGATTTTTCCAATCTGGGTTGTAGGTATTCGAATAAGGATTTCCTTGTGCGTAATTCACTTGATCAGTTGGGACGCCAGCTATTATCTGACGTTCTGGTGCAGTGTGTCCAGGAGTTCCACATAGTCATAGTTTGGAGTCACGGCAGCCACGGTGGCTGCGGGTGGTATGGTCAAGTTGTCTAACTTTTGAACAAGGGCATCTACCTTTGCATGGATGTGGTCAAGGCTACTGATTTCGTACATTCCACTTTTTGTTTGGGACTTTTCTACTGGAGTTCTTTCACCTCCCCATTGGTAATGGTTTTGGGCCATGTTTTCAATGAGTTGATAGGCTTCGTTGTATGGCTTGTCCATAAGTGCACCGCCCGTAGCAGCATCTACTTTCGGTCTTGCGTTATACAGAAGCCCATTGTAAAATGTGTGAATAATCACCCAATCTTCGAGACCGTGATGTGGACATATCTTCATCATGTCTTTGTATCTCTCCCACGCGTCGTAGAGAGATTCTACATCCTTTTGTCGAAATCCGTTGATTTGCGCTCTCAGCATAGCAGTTTTGCTTGGCGAAAAATATTGGGATAAGAAAACGTTCTTCAGTTCTTCCCATGTTTTAACTGAGTTGGATGGCAAGGATTGCAACCAAGCCCAAGCTCAGTCTCTTAGAAAGAAATAAAAGTGGCGTAGTCTTATCGCATCTTGAGATACACCATTCGCCTTCATAGTGTCTGCGTACTGCACAAACTTGGTCAAATGTTAATTAGGGTCTTCCGTAGGATTTCCAGCAAATTGATGTTGTTGGACGAATGATAATAATGAGGGTTTTAGCTCGAAATCGTTTCGATTTATAGCGGGGGAAGCAATTCTGTTGTGAGGTTCTTCATGGGACGGGGTAGCATAGAACATAAGAGGACGATTATGTGGTCCTACTACGGCCATGGATTGTTTTTTCAACTAGCTCAGCCGTAGGAAAGAAGATATTGGAAATATTGTACCTTCGTTGGAACTCTAGTATTCGGCGTCTTAAATATAAGAAATGCTCTAATTAAGCGATTGATGAAGCTAAGTTGTCGCCTTGCGAGCGAGTACTTGGCATACAATCAGGGGAAATAAGGGAAAGGAGATAATTTTTTTACCTTAGTCTATACTGTGCATCAAAAGAATCGCACTATTTGACTAAATCAGGTCCCCGGCAATGGCGCCAAAAACATGATACGTCTCGTGACTGTGTATAGAATATAGTCTATCGAGTACTTGACTGCAAGTGCACAGTCTAGTCGTTTTAGTTTGAAAAGATATTGAACCCATAAGGACCGATGGTCAAACTAATTCTACCGACGTTACTATGTTTAGTTAAGGGAATGATTTTTAGAAGTTTGGTTGAAGAAAATTAAATTTAAGGGAAGTTAAGTGTTAAGATAATATTAATAGAAGGATATCAGTATGCAACGCATTAATCGTCAGGGATTCGGTAAGTCACCGGTGTATAATTTAAGTACCAAATATCTTTCAGTAGAAAATACTTATTTAAAAGGCTTTATCTCACACTCTCGTGATTGTTGATTTGGACTATACTTTTAAGTCAGAATGTACGCTCTCGCTGTCCCATTTAAAGTTAAAAATACTTTTTGAAAATAAATAAGTTCTAATTGCTTTTAAAGTGCTCTCGCTGTTTTTAAAATCAATGTGTAGTTTTTACTATCCAGTTCGACCCTCATGCTCTCGCAATTGTTGGTTCTCACCTTAGTTAATTTCCCACTCTCGTGGCAAAATCGTATTAAATAGTTTCTCACTCTTGTGACAAAGTTAATTATATTTAAATTAAAAACCACAACCAAAAAGATTGTTTGAAGAAAGAAGTTTTACACCGATTATTATTAAATCTCGTCTAATTAAATTGTTACATACCGATATTGTTAGTTTAGCCGGACATGTTAAACAATGCAAACTAGACGATCATAAACAGATCAACAATAAAGAAAACATGATTATAATAATAATAAAGCAATAACAATTGTAATTGAATAAAGCAATAACCTTTTAAGTAGACATCTTAAGCTTTCCAATGCATTTGGTATCATCTCAAAATCATAAAAAATAAGGAAGTTAGGTCCTTGGGAAGTTGACCTAAAATTAGGGTCTCAGTCAAAATGACCTATAATGTTTTGAAATTAATGATGACCTTAGAAGTTTCAAATGGATTTTTGGTGAACAAGAAAGTTTGTCATATGGTTCTTAAGAACATTGTTTATCATGGGGTCATCTTCATTTGACAAACACATCAAACATTGTATCTCAGTGATCCTCAATTTAGTCAGATGACTTGACTGGTCAACTTCTCAAGGCCAAACTTCAAATATTAATGAATGAATGATTGAGAAACCTCACATAAGCTCATATGTGAATAAAATAATGAATAAAGAACTTCCCTTGATTAAATTAGATCATAGGATGAGGTTGCTTCATGAGCAAGGCACAGTTGATGCACAATTGAATTAGGGTTTCCTTGGGGAATAATCCTCAAGCCCTTTGGGTTATCTTGATCAAATTGGAAAATTGAGATACTTGGGAGACATATATGATAATTAAGATCTTTGTGGACCATTTTCATGCTTGTTTTCAACTTCATCTAGCCACTTCGTTGAGCTTAGGAGTCTCCTAGGAGCATTGGAGCACATGATCACTTGAGCTTCAAAACAGAAAGAGTTAGTGACATATTTTTGTGCTTTTGGTTAGTAAGCAAAATAAGAAAAGCAATAATATACCATACAAGCATTCTTGGTGGTGTCAAATCAACTCACACAAGTCTCACCCCTAGGGCAAAGAAGCCACACATGCTATGATCCTTGAGGCAATGCACTGAGGAATGATATGATGCCATGAGGGATCTTGGGGTCAAAAATTAGGGTCTTACAGGTGGCTAAGGCGTCTACTTTGCTCGCTAAGTGTTTAAGTTGCTCACTAGTATGTATGATTTTGTTCAAGAAGTCTTTGTTTGTTTGAGCTTGGGTAGCTATGAAGCTTTCCATCATTAGTTTAAGGTGGGACTTCCTAGGCTTGTTAGGAGCGTTATTAGTTGGCTTTTGATATCCAGGAGGAACAGCGGGTGATTGGCCAGGTGCATACAGGGCGTTGTTATTCTTATATGAAAAGTTAGGATGATTTTTCCAATTTGGGTTGTAGGTATTCGAATAAGGATTTCCTTGTGCGTAATTCACTTGATCAGTTGGGACGCCAGCTAATATCTGACGTTCTGGTGTAGTGTGTCCAGGAGTTCCACATAACTCATAGTTTGGAGGTACGGCAGCCACGGTGGCTGCGGGTGGTATGGTCAAGTTGTCTAACTTTTGAACAAGGGCATCTACCTTTGCATGGACGTGGTCTAGGCTACTGATTTCGTACATTCCACTTTTTGTTTGGGACTTTTCTACTGGAGTTCTTTCACCTCCCCATTGGCAATGGTTTTAGGCCATGTTTTCAATGAGTTGATAGGCTTCGTTGTATGGCTTGTCCATAAGGGCACCGCCCGCAGCAGCATCTACTGTCAGTCTTGTGTTATACAGAAGCCCATTGTAAAATGTGTGAATGATCACCCAATCTTCGAGACCGTGATGTGGACATATCTTCATCATGTCTTTGTATCTCTCCCACGCGTCGTAGAGAGATTCTACATCCTTTTGTCGAAATCGGTTGATTTGCGCTCTCAGCATAGCTGTTTTGCTTGGCGAAAAATATTGGGATAAGAAAACGTTCTTCAGATCTTCCCATGTTTTAACTGAGGCTGATGGCAAGGATTGCAACCAAGCCCAAGCTCAGTCTCTTAGAAAGAAACAAAAGAGGTGTAGTCTTATCGCATCTTGAGATACACCATTCGCCTTCATAGTGTCTGCGTACTGCACAAACTTGGTCAAATGTTAATTAGGGTCTTCCGTAGGATTTCCAGCAAATTGATGTTGTTGGACGAATGATAATAATGAGGGTTTTAGCTCGAAATCGTTTCGATTTATAGCGGGGGCAGCAATTCTGTTGTGAGGTTCTTCTTGGGACGGGGTACCGTAGAACATAAGAGGACGATTATGTGGTCCTACTGCGGCCATGGTTGATTTTTCAACTGGCTCAGCCGTAGGAAAGAAGATATTGGAAATATTGTACCTTCGTTGGAACTCTAGTATTCGGCGTCTTAAATATAAGAAATGCTCTAATTAAGCGATTGATGGAGCTAAGTTGTCGCCTTGCGAGCGAGTACTTGGCATACAATCGGGGGAAATAAGGGAAATGAGATAATTTTTTTACCTTAGTCTATACTGTGCAACAAAAGAAGCGCACTATTTGACTAAATCAGGTCCCCGACAATGGCGCCAAAAACATGATACGTCTCGTGACTGTGTATAGAATATAGTCTATCGAGTACTTGACTGCAAGTGCACAGTCTAGTCGTTTTAGTTTTAAAAGATATTGAACCCATAAGGACCGATGGTCAAACTAATTCTACCGACGTTACTATGTTTAGTTAAGGGAATGATTTTTAGAAGTTTGGTTGAAGAAAATTAAATTTAAGGGAAATTAAGTGTTAAGATAATATTAATAGAAGGATATCAGTATGCAACGCATTAATCGTCAGGGATTCGGTAAGTCACCGGTGTATAATTTAAGTACCAAATATCTTTCAGTAGAAAATACTTATTTAAAAGGCTTTATCTCACACTCTCGTGATTGTTGATTTGGACTATACTTTTAAGTCAGAATGTACGCTCTCGCTGTCCCATTTAAAGTTAAAAATACTTTTTGAAAATAAATAAGTTCTAATTGCTTTTAAAGTGCTCTCACTGTTTTTAAAATCAACGCCTAGTTTTTACTATCCAGTTCGACCCTCACCTTAATTAATTTCCCACTCTCGTGGCAAAATCGTATTAAATAGTTTCTCACTCTTGTGACAAAGTTAATCAAATTTAAATTAAAAACCACAGCAAAAAGATTGTTTGAGGAAAGAAGTTTTACACCGATTATTATTAAATCTCGTCTAATTAAATTGTTACATACCGATACTGTTAGTTTAGCCGAACATGTTAAACAATGCAAACTAGACGAACATAAACAGATCAACAATAAAGCAAACATGATTATAATAATAATAAAGCAATAACAATTGTAATTGAATAAAACAATAATAATTGTAATTGAATAAAGCAATAACATTTTAAGTAGACATCTTAAGCTTTCCAATGCATTTGGTATCATTTCCAAATCATAAAAAATAAGGAAGTTAGGTCCTTGGGAAGTTGACCTAAAATTAGGGTTTCAGTCAAAATGACCTATAATGTTTTGAAATTAATGATTTTTGGTGAACATGAAGGTTGGTCATATGGTCCTTAAGAATATTGTTTATCTTGGGTTCATCTTCATTTGACAAACACATCAAACATTGTGTCTCAGTGATCCTCAGTTTAGTCAGATGACTTGACTAGTCAACTTCTCAAGGACAAACTTCAAATATTGATGAATGAATGATTGAGAAACCTCACATAAGCTCATATATGCATAAAATAATGAATGAAAGAACTTCCCTTGATTAAATTTGATCATAGGATGAGGTTGCTTCATGAGCAAGGCACAGTTGATGCACAATTGAATTAGGGTTTCCTTGGGGAATAATCCTCAAGCCCTTTGGCTTATCTTGATCAAATTGGCAAATTGAGATACTTGGGAGACATATATGATAATTAAGATCTTTGTGGACTATTTTCATGCCTGTTCTCATCTTCATCTAGCCACTTCATTGAGCTTAGGAGTCTCCTAGGAGCATTGGAGCACATGATCACTTGAGTTTCAAAACAAAAAGAGTTAGTGACATATTTTTGTGCTTTTAGTTAGTAAACAAAATAAGAAAAGCAATAATATACCATACAAGCATTCTTGGTGGTCTCAAATCAACTCACACAAGTCTCACCCCTAGGGCAAAGGAGCCACACATGATATGATCCTTGAGGCAATGCACTGAGCAATGATATGATGCCATGAGGGATCTTGGGGTCAAAAATTAGGGTCTTACATGTGGCTAAGGCGTCTACTTTGCTCGCTAACTGTTTAAGTTGCTCCCTAGTATGTATGTTTTTGTTCAAGAAGTCTTTGTTTGTTTGAGCTTGGGTAGCTATGAAGCTTTCCATCATTATTTTAAGGTTGGACTTCCTAGGCTTGTTAGGAGCGTTATTAGTTGGCTTTTCATGTCCAGGCGGAACAGCGGGTGATTGGCCAGGTGCATACGGGGCGTTGTTATTCTTATACGAAAAGTTAGGATAATTTTTCCAATCTGGGTTGTAGGTATTCGAATAAGGATTTCCTTGTGCGTAATTAACTTGATCAGTTGGGACTCCTGCTAATATCTGACGTTCTGGTGCAGTGTGTCCAAAAGTTCCACATAACTCATACTTTGGAGTCACGGAAGCCACGGTGGCTGCGGGTGGTATGGTCAAGTTGTCTAACTTTTCAACAAAGGCATCTACCTTTGCATGGACGTGGTCAAGGCTACTGATTTCGTACATTCCACTTTTTGTTTGGGACTTTTCTATTGGAGTTCTTTCACCTCCCCATTGGCTATGGTTTTAGGCCATGTTTTCAATGTGTTGATAGGCTTCGTTGTATGGATTGTCCATAAGTGTACCGCCCGCAGCAGCGTCTACTGTCAGTCTTGCGTTATATAGAAGCCCATTGTAAAATGTGTGAATGATCACCCAATCTTCGAGACCGTGATGTGGACATATCTTCATCATGTCTTTGTATCTCTCCCACGCATCGTAGAGAGATTCTACATTCTTTTGTTGAAATCCGTTGATTTGCGCTCTCAGCATAGCAGTTTTGCTTGGCGGAAAATATCGGGATAAGAAAACGTTCTTCAGTTTTTCCAATGTTGTAACTGAGTTGGATGGCAAGGATTGCACCCAAGCCCAAGCTCAGCCTCTTAGAAAGAAAGAAAAGAGGCGTAGTCTTATCGCATCTTGAGATACACCATTCGCCTTCATAGTGTCTGCGTACTGCACAAAGTTGGTCAAATGTTCATTAGGTTCGTCCGTAGGATTTCCAGCAAATTGATGTTGTTGGACGACTGATAATAATTAGGGTTTTAGCTCGAAATCGTTTCGATTGATAGCAGGGGCAGCAATTCTGTTGTGAGGTTCTTCTTGGGATGGGGTAGTGTAGAACTTAAGAGGAAGATCATGTGGTCCTACTGCGGCCATGGTTGATTTTTCAGCTGGCTTAGCCATAGGAAAGAAGATATTCAGAATATTGTATCAATATTGTCTTCTCCAACTTTTATTCTTTGAGAAACTTCAAATTCAACTTTCAAGGGCATGTGCCAAGAGGAAACATTATAGGTCATTTTGGGCAATTACCATTGAACAAACAATTTTCCTCAACCTCTAAAATGCAGAACTCCTTCATGCCAGATCCAAATGAGGTCAAACTTGTGAAAAAATTGAATAGGTTTGAAATATATACAACGTTGATGAAGTAACTGTTTCCATTTGATGCTCATAGAAAAAGTTATTCAAGGTGGAAGAAATGAACATTTGACTTGGTACTTAGAAAAATTTCAATTATGTTTGATTTTCCAAACTTCTATCTCCAAATTCATCATGATCAAAACTTCAAATGTAAAAGTGTTCAACATGAAAGTTGTTCCCCTTGACCTCACCTTTCCAAAACGTCTAAAATTACCTAATTTGGACCAAGATTGAGAGGTTTGTGCATGGTTTCTTTCATAGGTTTGATTTGGTAAAATTTGAATTCAAATAACCATTTCCTATTGCATGCTTACATGTTATAGTTTCAGTACTCAATGTGCACGAATTGAACTTGGATTGCATCATTCCTTAGGCCCAAATCATTATCCATGCATCCATGCACCAAAGTTGCTAAAATTGACAAATTTCCAAAGTGTGTGAAAAGCAACTTGATACACTATAAATACAAGGCCATTGTGATCAGGAATGGGATCCCTGCTTACCCAAGCTTTGAACCATTTCCTCCCTAACCTCCATTAAAGAATAAACTTGAAGATTTCACTTAAAATCAAGTTTGAAATCTCCTTCTGTTTTGAGATTGAAACTCCAAGAATCCAAGCTTCTCTTTGATCCATTTCACTTCCTGCAAGCTTCTGGAGTCGAGCCAACGCCAATTGGAAGCAAGATCAAGAAAGATTCAAGCTACTCGAAGGTGATTTTTCAGAAACTTTCTCTCTTCGATTCTCTCTCAATTCTTCACCATTCACTTTGATTTTTGGTTGGCTGAAGTGCTACCAATGTAGGCAATAAGATTGAGTTGCTTTGAGGTAAAATCGAAGCAACTCATTTCATGATCCTCAAAATTCAAATCCTTGTATCTTTCAATATACTTGGAATTGGATAAAATTGAGGCCAGATTCGAGCTCCTAAGCATTTTTCCTTCAAAAATGTGTACTCACTTTTCATTTTCCGTTTTGTTTATGATGGACCATTTCGGTGAGGTCCACCAGAGAAGATGACTGGAGCCCTAGCTCCGGTGGTGTGTTGGCATGTCCAGAACCCTTTGATCATTATCTCACGTTTTAATCTGGTCCCTTTCTTTTAAATACCACGTTTGCAACACGTTGACTGCAATGCATCATGGAACGCGCGCGCTTGGCCATCAGATCTGCCACCTCAATTAATGAGGGAGATCTGATGGCCCTTGTTTTTTTGTATTTTTTGAACTTCCATTTAATTCACTTATTTCGTTTAATTCATATAAATTTCATTTTTAATCCAAAAATATGGGACTTTCACCAAAAATCTTTAAATACTTTTTTCTTATATATTCTGAATTAAAATTAATTTTTGGATTAATTTTGATATTTTTCATGAATTAAATGTTATTATGAATATTTTTAATTGTTTAAAAATACTTCTGACTTTTTAAAAATCATGAAATTTTTTGTCTAAGGTCCTTTGACCTTGTTTGACCTAGGATAAATCCATTGGCCGGTTATTTGGTGTTTTGAAGGGATTTTAGGTGTTGACCAAATTAAAATGCATTTTAATTCATTTTTGAATTGATTTTTAATTGATTAAATGTTTAAAAACATTATTGAGCCATTTTTGTGGTCTTGTGACGTGCGACTTTATGTTAGGGCCTTGGTCAAGGTTGATTTGACTTTTGTTGAATCAAAACCATTGGATTTAGGGGATTGATGAAATGTACATTTCATCTCCCAAAATGAATTGATGGTTTTGATTTGATGAAATTCCTCTCATGATCAATTTGTATTTCTATCTTCCCCTCCCTCTTCATCTTCATCCATATTCTTCCCCATTCCCTCATTTGACCAATGAAATCTCTAATGTCTAAAGTCTAATTGATTCATCAATGACCTTGTGTCAGATGAATCAATACAAGTATGATTGAGATAGGTCCTTCCCTCTTGATCTTTTCTTTTAGTGTGTGGTATATTTTAGGAGTTTGGTTCTTCATACCAAATCTCTAACATGCATTAACACCTAATTTTTTAATGCCCGACCTCAGATAGTTGTGACTTCTACATAAGTCCAATTACGATTGCTTAACATAAAGCTAAATTTGACCCTCAAGGCATATAATTCTAGTAAGTGAGATTGTAAGTCTCCCATTCTTCATGTCATTGTGTGGAGACTTGACCTTTTTTACTTTCATGGGAGCTAGTGGCATACTTGTTAAACTATCCAAGTTGGAGCCCTTCTCATGGAAGATGTCTTGGTTTAAGGATTCATACGTGTGAATGAATGGTTGAGTGTTCTCCAAAGAATGACTTAATCAATTAAAAAATCACCACTAACACTTGAGTAACATTTGAGTAACTCTTGTTAATATTGCTTTACTTTCAAGTCATTTACTTTATGCAATTTAAATTTCAGTCATTTATCAATCATTGTTATTTACATTTCATATAACTTATTTATGTTTATGTCATTTTCACTTTGCTCACTTAAGCCATACTTTGTGATTTTATATATATTATTTGTGTGTTTTGATTTTGTTTATGGCCTTAGGACCTTAAAATACCTAATAACAACAAAAACCCTAAAGAAACATATGGTGGACTGTTGAACTTGATCTGAACTTTTAGACTTAGGATTAGGCAACATTCCCTGTGCAAAAAGAACATGGCCAATGCCAACATTTTGAGACTGAGTTATTGTGAACTGATCCTTCATCTAATACAAGCCTTGGGATTGGTTTGAATTCACATGCTACTCTATCTTTATGCTTAATTGTTATTTTGATTTTGTGTCGGATGCTTTGTTCTGAGTTGATCAAGGAATATTTCATCTAATACATTGGAAGACAATGAAGACTGCTAACTATTGGAGTGCTTGCTTGGATGTGGCTATCTTTATTTGATGCCTTGAAATTCATGATTTTTGGATATTGCTCATTGCTTATTGGTTATTTCTTGATTAAAAGTCCAAAGGAAAGTGGGTTTCTATATGACATTCTTGTCTGTTGGATTACATCTCATTGGTC
Organism: Lathyrus oleraceus; assembly: GCF_024323335.1. NCBI lineage: Eukaryota > Viridiplantae > Streptophyta > Magnoliopsida > Fabales > Fabaceae > Lathyrus > Lathyrus oleraceus. The sequence goes on along the minus strand of NC_066580.1, from coordinate 297,247,938 downwards.
AGATATTTTCAACTCTTAACTTTTAAATATGTCCTTAGGATAGCCTTTTCATCTCCTCCCGTTTCTTAAATTTCAAAATCTCTCCCTCTTTTCAAAAACCTTCTTTGCTTGTAATTTCAAACTTAGACTTTGTTTTAATGATTAGAAACTTTGGCCTTATGCAATTGAATTTTCAAGTTCTTTCTTAAATCAAACTTGTAAATAAACTTAACCATATTGACCTAAAATTTCAAAAGACAAAAAGAACTAACAACTCCATTCAAACTCTTGGCAATTTGTACATTTTCTTATTAAACATTTTTTAAAAGCAATTCACCAACTTCTTTGACATTTTTACCACGAACTACGAGGTTTTGATCTCTCATTTTTAAGTTGGTACATAGGCACAAGACTGAAGGACTTGTCAAACACAAAAAGATAATCAATGAATTCTCTTCCCATCCCCACACTCTATTTTTCTCAAACATATTTTATACCAAAGACATATGCACACATAAAAAAAGGGCTCCCTAGGAGTACCTAGGACACTTTGGGTGTTAACACCTTCCCTCTGTGTAACCAACCCCCTTACCTAAAATCTCTGGCATTTTATTAGTTTTGATTTGAAAACTTCTTATCTTTGGGTTTTGTTCGCACTTTTCCATTTTCATTTGAAAATAATAAAAGCGAGGTGGCGACTCTGGTTTTGTTGACGTTAAGCTTATCCATAGCTTGATGGTCATGAATTTACTGTTATAGAAATTAAGTGGCGACTCTGCTGGGGAGTAGTCCTCAGTGGGTTTAGCCTACTTTTTTATCTGTATATTTGATGTTTGTATATTTGTTTGTGTGATATAATCTGTTTGTTATGCTTGGTGATCTCTGAGTGGTGAGATAAGTTCTAACCTGAACTTGAGTGCAATTAAGATAGGAGGATGGTATAGGCATGTTTAATTTGTGTGGAGTAGTCCTTAACAAGTTGGCTTGAGACCCATCTACTAAGTGGAGACCCTTTTGGAGTTACTAATGTCACACAAGTTCTTTATGGATAGGCATTACTTTCTCTGATTTGGGAAAATTTAGTATTCGTTCATGTTTTTTGTGATTACCATTTTCAGAAAAAGCAAAATGTAAAAATAAACATCATAGATGTGGATGAATAAAATTGTATTTTTGTTGAAAATAATATTGAAATTCCCAACAAAGTTTCACTTCTCCCTTAGGCATAGGAGAAGGATTTTTCTTTAATAATAAAACAAAATTCTTTAAGAGATGCATAATAACAGGTACATCAACAGCAACCCAATTGTTGTAAGTATGGTCCTGTGTCACAAAATTGACACAAGCTTCGTCTCCATCATTGTCTTCAATAATAGCAGCTGAGTGTTTACCATCCATGTGAATGAACCCTCCACTGCAAAAACCTTCTTGCATAGCCTTGACGTTGGCGTTGAATGACCCTTTCTGAAATCTCAGCCCAACTCTATTCTTTTTTTCCACAACATCTACAACACGACCCCACTTGTCGTTGCTGCCAACCTGAATAAACTCTTGTGCATCCTTTAGAGAAGGCGTGGATGCCCCAGTCTTCTTTAATTCATCAACAATAGAGAAAGCTTAGAACGATGTTCCAACTTCCTCTTCAGCTTTTATATAGGTGAAAGATGACAAATGGCTCACTAGAAGCACTTTTTCCCCACTTACAATGACAAGCTTGTTGTTCTTAACAAATTTCAGCTTCAAACCTCATAGATCCATGGCCTCCCCAAAAACAGTTGTAGGTTAGTTAAATTTCCATTACTTTAAAAGTAATTTGAAAATTACTCAAACCTATCTTAACTCGAAGGTCCACCTCTCCAATGACAGTTTTTCGAGAACCGTCAAATGCTTTAAACACAACATCATTGTACCTCATCGGTGCCCCTCGATACGACAGCCTTGCCCAAGTTGACTTGGGAAACACATTTAGTGACGAACCAGTATCAACCAATACATTCGACAAAGCGTCTTCTTTGTAGTTCATTGAAATGTGGAGTGTCAAGTGTCATACCCCAAAATTCACCCTACCCCCATACAACTTTCATCTGATCCACGACCCTATTACACATACATACATTCATTTGTTCATCACCATAATTGCATTAAAATTCATAACCAAAGACATATTTCATGGACTCAAGGCACGGTTTTTACACCTGTAAAAAAAATGGGAAGTCTATTACCCCAATCAGGGAAATCGATTTCCTCTGCAGAAACAAGAGCATTGAGTTTATTTTTTACATAAAATACTTCTTGTTTCCCCGACTTACCCACTTGCTTTCCCTATAAATAGAGACATCATTTCCCCTCATTTTTTATGCTTTCTAGCCCCAAAAATTTCTGAAAAAATATCATCCAACCCCTCTTTCCCAAACCTAAATCAAAACTAAAAATCTTTTTCAACCAAAAGTCACCCCCACCAACTTTTTTTCCACTTCACTTTTTTTTATCAAAACTTCTCACTCTCTAACACTCATAACTCAACCCCTTCACTAAGCTTCTATCATAAATATTTTCATCCCAAACCCATTGCTTCACATTCAAGCTCAACAACATTTCAACCTAACTTTCTCATATTTTTTAGGTGATGATTTTAGCTTAAACTTTTTATTTTTTTGGTTATGTTTTTGATTGATAAATGTTTGTTTGTTCTTGGTTGGTCTTTTGAGAGGGTTTAGATTCAAGCTTGGAAAAAATGATTAACTTTTGTTTACACATGTTTTTTTGAGATTTTTTGCTCTTACTACCTTTTTGTTCACCTTTTTGTCGTTGCTTTGTGTTTGTTATCATTTACTTTTATTATTGGTTTGTTGTTACATTTGTTTGTTTAATGAGGTCTATTAGATCATGTACATGGTTGTTTAGGATTGACTAAATCTTCAATGTTTCAAACCTATTAATGATTGATCATTAGATCATTCATGATACTTTGAGGCATTCATAGATTGTCTCTATTTCAACCATATTTGAGTCATTTGATGCATAGATGAAACCATTTTTTTATTGTTATTCTACTAACCACTAACTACTAACTTCTAAAATTTATATTATTGCACTTTAATTCCTTGCAATTTATTTTATTTTATATTTTATTTCATTTACTTTGTGTTTATGTTCATTATTTACCTATTCCTAACATTTACGTTATTGTACTTTACTTCCTTGCAATTTATTTTATTGTTCACTTTATTTCAAGTGATTTATGTTTATGTTTATTGTTATCTAACCACATCATTTACATTATGCTAATTTATTTACTCTTTTACTATCTTGCTAAATAAAAAAAAGGGAGTAAAAACAAAAGAAAGAGAACAAATCATAGTTGTTTAAAATATTGATGGATGAACTTAAGGTTGTATAACTTTATTTGTTATAAATCTATTATAAGGTGATTATTAATCATTTTCAATACTTTTCATCAATGATAAGCTATCCCTTAATGTGTCATATTTTGAGTTTTTGACCTATGAAAAAATAATCCTCAAAATGTTCATTTTTGCACATATTACTAACAATTAATTAGATTTGACTAACTTTATTTATCATTAACCTTTGTTATTGTAATTTTGGTAATACTAACTTGTTATTTATTTTTATATCATTTATATCCACTAACCACTATTGTGATATTGTCATTCTTTATCTTGTAATTTACTTTTATGTCATTACCTTGTAATTTACATTCAAGTATTCATTACCGTCATCATTGTACAAACTCATCATGCATATTTATTTACTTGTTATTTATTTTATTGTCATAAAACATTAAAAATAACAAAAACATGATAAAATGATAAGACCAAAAATATTCACTCCACTCTTAATCAACTTGGACTTAGAGGATTTCATTTCAGGACCAAAAGTATTATGCGTCACGATCCTTAAGTGGTGGAGAATGAATAAGAATAGAGCATTCCTACCATTACTCTAATTATTTTGGACGCAAGACGCTTGACTTGTTGTTTAGAATAATCGCCTTCGTCCATAAACTTTAGTGCAATATAATCACAAACATTCATTTCATAAAACCCTTATTCAAGGTAAAAATAATACAACTCATCAAAATCATTTTTGTGCCTTAGGGAATCATTCCGAAAACCCTTTTCTTAAAGGTTAAATCAACCAACACACAAATATTTTCTACTCCGAACTACAGAGCTCTGATTCCGGATCCCCGAATGAGTGATACGTAGGAACAAGGGCCCCAATCCTTGGCGAGCACTATAATAATAAACCACCCCCCTCTTTCACACACATTCTTTTCAAAATAAAACAATGATAGATAAATCCCCATGTATGTTAAACAACCCAAATAGTTCCCAGGGAGTACAATGGACGTAAGGGATGCTAACACCTTCCCCTTGCGTAACCGACTTCCGAACCCAAACCTAGGTTGTGAGACCGATTCCTTATTCTCTTTTAGCGCTTCTCGTGCGCATATCTTTTGAGGGTTTTATCGACTATTTTCCCTCGCCTCTCCGATAGAGGCAAAAAAATAAAATTCGGTGACGACTCTTTTGATTTTGCCTCACTTAGGTTTTGTAGGGTTGGATTGATACATTTCTTTTGTATACATACTTTTGCAAAGTAAGGTCAACTTCATTATCTCAATTCGAGTTCAAATTGATGGCAGATATACCCATAGCAAGGTCGATTGGGGAACTTCTTAAACAAATCATTATGTACTCTCTCTCTCTCTCAAACTCTTTTATTTTTCAATTTCGAATTGTTGAATTCATCGATGGTGCGATCAATACATTTGGATAATATTTTTATCACCTTTTGGAAGAGGTTTTGTTGAATTGATCATGATCCTTTAGATTATGATTGGATTTGAAGATCAACAAAACCATACAAACTTCCAAACAAAATAGATTGGACAAAATGTGTTAGATAATTTGTTTTGATAGATTTTTTGTGTGATTTATCATTGTAAATAAACTATACTTGTAGCATAACATTAAATTGGTAGTGATAAAATGTCTTTGATCAATTTATGTTCATTATCATACGTTGATAGCATTAACACAGATCCAAGCTTTTCAATAGAGGTTCGGTTTCCATTCCCTATTATGATACCCCAAAACTTTATTATTAGCAATATCATTGGAAATAGGCTTACCTGGAGAATTCAAACGATTTATAAGATGTGTGAACCTCTTTTGCATGTTGGTAATGGTTTAAGCATGCTTCATGCAAAATAGTTCAAAATCTTGAGTTAAGGTATTAATTCTAGCTTGTTGTACTTCATTAGTTCTCCCATGGGTAACTTCTAATGCGTCCCACATAGCTTTGGCGGTTTCATAATGGGAAACACGATAATATTCATCAACACCAAGTGCATATATGAGAATATTTTGTGCCTTCCAATCATGTGACCACAACTTACTATCATTATCATTCCATTGTGCTTCCGATTTTGGCACGACGACACCTTCACCATTGGTCATTGTAGTTTGATTAGGACCATTGGTGATGACGTCCCACACACCCTTATCAATCGAGTTTATATGAATATGCATACAAGCTTTCCAATAGTCATAGTTTTCATTAGTAAATATGGGAACTTTATTGTACGCCCCTTTAATTTCGGTAGTCATTTTATAATAGGCGAATATTGAAGTACGAATTTAACTGAAGCTCTTGATACCAATTATTGGACGAAGGCAACTTATGTAGAGGGAGGTGAATAGATACCAAGTTAAATTCGTAGATTGTGCAATCATTATGTTTGGTTAAACTTTTGTTTGATAACATTTTGAAAGCAACTTTTGTGTGTGATTACAATCCATTAGATTGTAGTTGTTTTTTCAAATCAACAAAACCATAGAAAATTCTAAACGAAATTGATTATCGAGTGTTCGATAATTTGTCTCAATTAAGTTTTTGTGTATTTTGTCATTGGAAATAGATTTCACTTTTATTGTAGCATTCAAGTGATTGTTGTTAAAAGTTTATTGATCAATTTGTTCTAATTATCATAACTTGATTCTATATACGCATATTCAGACATTTCGATAGCGTTTCGATTTAGATGATTTGATCCGGGTCACTTCCGCTAGCCGTTAAATTTTTCAAAATCGTATTTGTAAAGTTTTTTAACTTGGTATCTATTCACCTCCCTCTACATAAGTTGCCTTCGTACAACAATTGGTATCAAGAGAGAGAGATAGAGAGTGATAGAGAGAGAGAGAGAGAGATAGATAGATAGATAGATAGATAAATAGATAGATAGATAGATAGATAGATAGATAGATAGATAGATAGATAGATAGATAGATAGATAGATAGATAGATAGATAGATAGATAGATAGATAGATAGATAGATAGATAGATAGATAGATAGATAGATAGAGAGAGAGAGAGAGTACACAGGGATTTTTTTAGGCAGTTCCCCAATCGGCCTCTCTATGGGTACGTCTGCCCTTAAATCAAACTCGAATTGAGATAATGAAAAATAACCTTTGCAATTGTAGTTTACATGAAAATAAATAGCAATCCATCCCTAAAAACCCTATGTTTGATGTTGATCATATCTTCTTTTCTTCCATTGATCTGAGCTTGATCAAGTCACTCAACAATACCAATTTTATCCACCGTCTCACACTACTCTTTTGCAAGAAACCTTGTTCTTCAAAACATTCACTCTATTGAATCCAAATTGTGAGTTGTTGTCACCCAAGATTTACCAAGATGATCCTCCAGTTACCTTTACTCCTTCAACCGAACCCACTATTCTTCGAAACTTTCACTCGGCTGAACCCAAGTTGCGTAATCTAGTCCAAAACCTTCAAATCACCAAAGGATATTAAAGGAATACCTCAACTTGATTTTCTTATTTGAAAACCCCAAAGATTCTCAACCCAATTTATAATTCAACAACCCAATTTGGACGTTATCAACTCTAATTCTAGATGGCACCCAAACAAAAAATGATTATGTTTGGTTTGTTTGTGTGTATGCATAGAACATAGGTTGAAGATGAAGATAACTATTTGTAAAGTCCGCGTTTTTTATCGTATGTGTCGACCTATGCAAGTCATGTGTTGACATTTTTGAAGCATACGTAGATTAGTATAGGTCACATGTCGACTCATGGAAGAAAATCTTCTTCTATGTGTCGATCTGAAACCCCTCCAGACTCTGCATATCAAACAGACGTTACAGGCTTTAAAAGTCATCAACATGTGTTGACTCATATCTTGCATGTGTCGACTCATTGAAGAAAATTTTCTTCTATGTGTCGACCTGTATGCTGTATGTGTCGACATATGCATAAACAAAAGCTACAGACTTAAAAAATTAAAAACATGTATCGACTAATACAATGTATGTGTCAACACATAAGCTTGTGTCTTGCATAAAAACACATTTTTGTCATGTAGAATCATTTCTAACATTTTCTAAATCATTTCCAAAAGCAATTGTGCTTCCTAATGCTAAGATGCACATTAAGACTTAGAGGATACCATCCAATATACATAAATGCTAAAGTATTCTAGTTTTGACATCATACAAATAGATTTAATGGAAAGTTGCATGATGACACTGAAATTCACCGTATTTTCGACTCCGATTTTGCATGAATTTTAGTAGTTTTATTGTTATTTTGTTGTGTTACTACTATGTTTCTCTTTGATTTTAGGTTTTTTACTTTAATCGGAGCCCCGATCGAGAAAAGGAGTGAAAATGAGCTAAAAAGACTAAAATTCAGCATTTTGCACTTGTGGCTCTCACTGTGGCTGGCGCCATAGACCCAGCCATGACATGTCACAGCTCAACTTCCCTCAACTGCCCTGTTCCCCACTACTTCCACTAGGGCGCCATAATTTGGCCTTATGGCGGGCGCCATGGACTTGTGGCGGGCGCCACAAGAGGAAAAGTTGTCCCTCCCAAATTTAAACTGAAGGGCATGCTTGTCATTTCCATCATTTTACTTGCCTATAAATAGAGACTCAAATTCATTTGTTTAATCATCCAAACTTAGAGAAGATGCAAACTTAGAGCAAACTTAGTTTCACTTAGGCATATATTCAGTATTTTAAAGTGGTAATCGCTTCGCATTGGGGTGTTACCACAATTGTGTAATCAAGTCTGTGATCGAGTCTGTAATCGAGTTTGGAGAACTTTGGAAGGAAGTTAATCCTGCCGCCATTTTCATTTCCGCTTTGCATTTTATTCGACACCTCCAATTGGAGCAGGTTTTTATTTCCTTACCTTTATCTATTTATTTCCCGCACTTTCTTTACTTTATTTATTTCTCGCACTCGCTTTACTTTATTTATTTCCCGCACTGTCTTTACTTTATTTATTTCTCGCACTCGCTTTTCTTTATTTATTTCTCGCACTCGCTTTACTTAATTTATTTCTCGCACTCTCTTTACTTTATTTATTTCCCTCACTCGCTTTACTTTATTTATTTCTCGCACTTGCTTTACTTTATTTATTTCCCGCACTCGCTTTACTTTATTTATTTTCCGCACCCGCACTACTTTTATTTACTTTCCGTACTCGCACTACTCTTATTTAAATTAAATGCACCTTTACTTTACCATGTCTAACTAAATCTATAAGGTTAGAATGTAAGGATCGTAATTGAACCGATAATATGTACCATTGTTCGTAGAAACACTTAAGGGCTATTTTAACTTTCAACTTTAGTTTTCCTGCACTTAATTTCTGTTGGGTAAGATCGAAAGTCATCCAACGTCTATTTAAACTTAATTGTTTTTAACTATTTCAAATACAGCGAAAGCGCTTTGTTTAGTTCATTAGGAGTTTTTAACTTAAGAAGAAAAGATATCTTAAAAATATTTTCGGACGCGTTTATAAGTTTAGAGTCTGGTTCGTGAGAACCTCTTTTGGTTAAGAAATTCGGGTTAAAATACTTTTCAACTTGGTCAAGATACTATATTTCTTAAAAATAGGTTTACTACTCTAACTCAATGCGCACCTTTTTATAAGTGACAATGAGAGGGTTTGATTAGGGAGTACAACTCGATTCTGAATACGCGAAAGCGACAGTTCCTGTTATATTGGTTCTTTTCAAAGTAGGAAACACTGCCCATAAGTAGTTTTATTAGCAAGTACTTGGATTATTAATTGATTATGTGAATTACATTCGAGCCTGTCTTTATCAATTGAATTTTATTTAATACTTTACTTTTCATTGCACACTCTAATAACCCCTATTTTGATTACCTTAGCTAAACACCATAACAATAGATTACGATAGATTGACACTTGGTCTCTGTGGATTCGACAATCTTTTATATTACTCAGATGCGTTCGTATACTTGCGAAAAGCACGCATCAAGTTTTTGGTGCTGTTGTCGGGGACCAATTTCGTCAAATTTCATTACCCTGTTGTTATATCGTTTAGACTTAGGTTATTTACCGCCGGTCAATGCGAAAAGCTCGCAGCACTGGAAGCTTAGTATATCCTCTAGCGGAACCTGAACGTTACGCTCGCGCACGTTTATTCTTTCATAGAATTAGGAGAGTTATGGCCGAAGATCAAAACCAAAGACCTCTTAAGGACTTCGCCCAACCATCCAACGAAGAACCTAGTTCTAGTATAGTAAACCCAACCATCCCAGCTAATAATTTCGAACTTAAACCTTCCCTATTGCAACTAGTGCAACAAAGACAATTCGCAGGTCTCGCTACTGAGAACCCAAACCAACATTTAAAAATCTTTCTCCATTTAGCAAACACTTTTAAAACCAATGGAGCTTCTCCTGAGGCAATACGTTTAAGATTATTCCCCTTTTCCCTCAGAGATAAAGCCCTATCATGGTTAGATTCCCTTCCACCCAATTCCATTACGACTTGGGATAACCTTAGAAGAGTATTTCTTGCTAGATACTTTCCCCCAAGTAAGACCGCCGTTCTTCGAAACCATATAACTGGATTTACCCAGAACCAAGGAGAATCGTTGTTCGAAGCTTGGGAGAGATATAAAGAGTTGTTAAGAGCATGCCCACATCATGGTTTAGAAAATTGGTTAATCATTCAGACCTTCTATAATGGACTTCACTATAACTCTAAGATGACCATCGACGATGCCGCAAGCGGTGCACTGATGAACAAATCTTATCCTGAAGCTAGTGCCCTCATCGAAGATATGGCTCAAAACCATCAATCATGGGGAGTCGAACGAGTGACGGTTGAGAAGAAGGAAGCCCAAGGAGGAGTGCATGAACTAAGCTCTATAGACATGATGCAAGCTAAAATGGACGCATTACCCCTTAATGTCGAGCATATGTGCATAAACCTGAATACTGCAACCGCATTTTCGTCGGATTGTGAGATATGTGGAACCAAAGGAGACCAATCTGCAGAATGCAGTCTTTTAAACGAAACCCACTCTGAGCAAGTGAACTACACCCAAGGGAACCCATATTCAAATACCTATAACCCTGGATGGAGGAATCACCCGAAATTCTCCTATAAAAACAATAACCCTATCCAAAATAATGCACCTCAGAGACAACCTGGTTATCAAGCCCCAAGACCAAATCAACCTATGCAACCTGTACCACCAAAGCCGAGCCTTGAAAAAATTATGGAAAATTTTATCATTGCTCAAACCCAACAAAACAAAGAGTTCATGAACCGAAACATTCACGTTAACGAACTGATTACCCAGTTAGGAACCAAGGTTGACCAAATAGTTACTCACACCAAGATGCTTGAAACCCAGATCTCTCAGGTAGCTTTAAACCAAGCCCCTAATACTACACCTGGAGGACAGTTCCCTGGACAACCTCAACAGAATCCGAGAGGACAAGCCAATACCATTACCCTACGAAGTGGGAACGCTTATGATGAGCCACCAAACCCAAGATTGAGCGAACCCGAAACTTCTAAGGAATATACCAATCTCACGGACGAAGTAAAGGAACCAGCGGAATCTGAAAAACAGGAAGGTCAAGGAAAAGGAGAAAAACCTAAAGATAAAACTTATATACCACCCCCGCCATATAAACCACCCATACCATATCCGTAAAGACTCAAACAATCCCAGATCAATAACCAATATCAAAAATTTATTAAAGTTATAGAAAAACTTCATGTAGAAATCCCTTTCACATAATCCATCACCCAAATACCTTCTTATGCAAAGTTTCTCAAAGACATCCTTACCAACGAACGTAGACTTGACGATCCGAAACCCTTGGAATGTAATTCTATTTCCGAGAATAAATTAGCTAAAAAAGATAAAGATCCTGGAAATTTCTCCATTCCTTGTCTTTTGGGTAGTCATGTCATCGAAAAAGCTTTTCTAGACTTAGGAGCTAGTGTGAGCTTAATGCCTTTAGCGGTTTGTGAGAGGTTAAACTTAGGAGAATTACATCCTACTAAGATGTCACTTCAGTTAGCCGATAGATCTGTTAAGTATCCGATAGGAATTTTAGAAGATGTCCCTGTTAGGATAGGTCAGTTATTTATCCCTACTGATTTTGTTGTCATGGACATCAAAGAGGACAATGATATACCAATCCTTCTAGGTAGACCATTCTTATCAACTACAGGAGCCAAAATAGATGTCAAGAGAGGAAAGTTGACCTTTGAGGTAGGTGACGAGAAAATAGAATTTATACTTTCAAAATTTCTTATGGCACCTGTGATGGGAGACGCGTGATATGCCTTAGATATCATTGATGAATGTGTTAGGGAATTAGAACAAGAAGAAATTATAAAAACAATTAAGTTACCATCAACCCCCATACTGGAAGATGATGACTTTAAGAAACCCTACATCGATGACAACCTTTACGAATGTTTATCCCATACCCCAGATCCTATGCCATGCCCTAAGAAACCAACCTTAGAACTTAAGGAACTGCCTAAGAATCTGAGATATGAGTTCCTCGATGAAGAGATGAACCGTCCAGTTATAGTCAGTGCTACCTTAAGCCAAGAGGAAACAAACCAACTTTTAGACATTTTACGAAGATATCCCTCAGCCTTAGGATATAATATCTCTGACCTGAAAGGTATAAGCCCATCTGTATGCATGCATCGGATTTCGCTCGAAGAAGATTCAAAACCCTCCAGAGAACATCAGAGAAGAATAAACCCTATAATAAGTGATGTTAAAAAGGAAGTTCTTAAGTTACTTGAGGCAGGTATAATCTACCAGATCTCGGATAGTAAGTGGGTGAGCCCTGTGCATGTAGTACCTAAAAAGGGAGGCATCACAGTCGTGCAAAACGATAAAGGCGAACATGTAGCAAAACAAATAGAAGGAGGATGGCGGATGTGTATAAATTATAGAAAATTAAATAAAGAAACCAGGAAGGATCGTTTCCCTTTACCATTTATAGACCAGATGTTGGAGCGTCTAGCCAGACACTCTTACTTCTGCTATCTAGATGGATACTCTGGATTCTTCCAAATACCTATCCACCCCGAAGATCAATAAAAAACTACCTTTACATGCCCTTATGGAACTTTTGCCTACAGACGAATGCCATTCGGCCTCTGTAATGCCCCAACTACTTTCCAACGCTGCATGATGTCAATCTTTGCAAATTACCTAGATGGTATCATGTAAGTGTTTATGGATGATTTCTCGGTTTGCGGATTTGATTTCCACAATTGTCTTGCTAACCTTGAAAAAATCTTGGAGAGATGGGTGGAGGTAAACCTCGTGCTAAACTGGGAAAAGTGTCATTTCACGGTGACCGAAGGAATTGTTCTAGGACATATAGTTTCCAAAAAAGGTATAAAGGTAGATAGAGCTAAGATAGAAGTTATAGAAAACCTAAAACCACCCAAAACTATCAGAGAAGTCTGAAGTTTTCTTGGACATACTGGATTCTACCGGCGTTTTATCAAGGACTTCTCCAAAATAACTAAACCCTTAACTGGCCTTTTAATGAAAGATGTTGAATTCATTTTCAATGAAAAATGTAATGAAGCCTTTAATCTTTTAAAGCAAGCATTAGTATCAGCACCCATTATGAAACCACCTAATTGGTCAGAACCTTTTGAGATAATGTGCGATGCTAGTGATTATGCGGTTGGAGCCATTCTAGGACAAAGGAAAGATAAAAAATTACATGCAATTTATTATGCCAGTAGAACCCTAGACGCTGCCCAACTTAACTACGCAACAACTGAAAAAGAATTACTCGTTGTAGTCTTCGCTATAGACAAATTTAGATCTTATCTAGTAGGAGAAAAAATTATAGTTTACACCGATCATGTTGCCATTCGTTACCTATTAAGTAAAAAAGATGCCAAGCCCAGGTTACTCCGATGGATTCTGTTACTACAAGAGTTTGATTTAGATATAAGAGATGAAAAAGGCACTGAAAATGTAGTAGTTGATCACCTTTCTAGGCTAGAACATCTAAAACCAGACTTAGTACCCATAAATGATGATTTCGCCTACGATAGACTGATAGCTAGACTAGAAACCATTGAAGACGATAACCTAGGGACTCATGAGCACTCCCAAAATTCCTTAGCAGTAAGTAACGTACCATGGTATGCAGACTTTGTGAATTACCTATCTGCTGATATCGTACCCCCTGTTCTTGACTACCACCACAAGAAGAAATTCTTCAACGATGTGAGAAACTTTTATTGGAACGAACCGCTCCTTTTTAAAAGGGGTAAAGATGGCATTTTTCGCCGTTGCGTTCCAGAAGAGGAGGTAAATAGTATAATAGAGCATTGTCACTCTGCACCCTATGGTGGACATGAGAGCACCTCTAAGACATACGCCAAGATTCTTCAAGCTGGCCTATTCTGGCCTACCATGTGGCGTGATGTCTATGCTTACATTGTCAAATGTGACAGATGCCAACGCACTGAAAACATTTCAAGATGTGACGAGATGCCTCTAAGAAACATTTAGGAAGTAGAACTCTTTGACGTATGTGGTATAAATTTCATGGGACCTTTCCCACCATCCTTAGGAAACAGGTATATCTTAGTAGTTGTAGACTACGTGTCTAAGTGGATTGAAGCTATAGTTGCACCCACAAACGACACTGGGGTGGTGATCAAGCTATTTAAAAACTATATATTCCCTAGATTTGGAACACCATGTTCAGTCATAAGCGATGGAGGATCACACTTCATATCGAGAATATTTGATAAACTTTTAAGAAAATATGGAGTTAGGCATAGAGTAGCAACACCATACCACCCACAGACTAGTGGCCAAGTAGAAGTATCCAATAGGGAGATAAAACAAATCCTAGAAAAAATTGTTTCTATGTCTAGGAGAGACTGGTCTCAGAAGCTTCAAGAAGCATTATGGGCCTACCGAACCGCTTTCAAAACCCCTATAGGAACAACTCCCTACCAACTAGTCTATGGAAAATCCTGTCACTTACCTTTCGAATTAGAGCATAAGGCTTATTGGGCCATTAAAACTTTGAATTTAGACTACCTGACCGCTGGTGAGAAGTGTATCCTGGACATTCACAAACTAGAAGAACTTAGGCAATCCGCCTACGAGAATGCCAAAATTTACAAAGAGAGAACAAAAGCTTGGCACGACAAAAGAATAGTAAATAAAAACTTCAATATAGGCGACCATGTTCTCCTTTTCAACTCTAGGTTACGACTCTTCCCTAGGAAGCTACGCTCAAGATGCACTGGCCCTTTCGAAGTATCCAAGATTCGGAGATCCGGAGCCGTAGAAATCAAGAACGAAACCTGTAGTCCGTTCATTGCAAATGGACAAAGACTGAAGGTCTACGAAGGAGGAGACATTCCAGCATACTAGTCAAGCCACACTCTGATTGATCCTTCGATTCTTACTACTGCAGGTGTATAAATTCTGATCGTCAAGCTATTGACGTTAAACAAGCGCTGTTTGGGAGGCGACCCATGGTTTTTATTTTTTTTTACTTTTTTTTTGCATTTACTTTACTTTATTTTAAATTTTAGTTTTTATCATATTTTCATCGAGACTAAATATTTGAATGCTTTGTATTTTCAGGATCCATTTTCCTAACTTTTACAGGATGTAGGACTTCGACGATATGCACGTAGCCTATAGAGATGATGCTCAGAGAGAGTGCTACATAGCTCTTTATTAGCGCCCTAGGGCGCCCACACGCTATCCAGATCAGCACTGCATGAAAGCCCTGGGTATCGAGTCGTGTATCCGATTTCTGAGCCACCAGCTTCATTGGGACGAGTTCGCTGACGACCTGAGTAACACCTACAGGAACTTAACATTGGAATTCCTCGGTTCATTTGATTATGACTCGTACTCTGGACCAAATGGGTATGTTGCTTTCAGGCTCTTTGGAGTTGAGTACTCTTTCAGCCAGAAAGAGTTTGGTGACCTATTGGGTTTCAAGACCACTCCTGACGCTATCCCTGAGGCACCTATGGGATACTTTCTGGGTAAGGAGGTGGAAAAGTTCCGGAGTGATATATCAGGTGGAGGGAGTCACGAACCTTCTATGCAGTTGTCCCAGGCTATACATAACCCCGCTTTTAGAGACTTCCAGATGATACTGGCACATTCCTTCCTAGGAAGACCGGATGTTAAGACATTACTGAGTGAGGACGAAATCTTCCTACTATTTTGTGCATCCCTGTATCGCCCAGTAGCATGTGGGAACTTTCTGTTGTGTGGCCTCAGCGGTGTTTCTAGATCGACCGAAGGAGTCATTCATGTAGGAGGGATCATCACACAGATTGTTATCGCTTTAGGTCTATCTCGCAAGTTGTTACATCTCCGGACCTACTGTGGGTACACTACCATGGATATCAACTTTTGCTTGACCAAAGGGTTGATGAGGAGAGCCTCCTTCCACCCATGTCAGCTCAGATTGCTGGAAGATAGCGAGGCGATTCATTATTTTACACTGCCTGATCCTATGATGACTAGTGTGCATGATCCAGCTAACTGGAGTTATTCCTTGGAGGGCCAGGGAGAGACTATCGAGGAGCCGAGATCCCCACCTATTGCTGAGTAGACCCCTACACCGCCTTCGCCCAGGATCACTGTACTTTCTAACAATTTATCATTGTAGACTCCAGACATCCGCACCCAGATCGCAGAGTGTCGTCGAGAGATTGTCGGGCTTAGACAGGAGGTGGATGACCTCACCTTACAGATGGGAGTATCTGACCTCACACACGCTACCGAGGCCGACTGTTTATACCAGGAGATCGCAGAGCTTAGGCAGGAGATAACCATTCTCCATGGATCTACTCAGGAAGACGAACCCCCTACTATATGATCTTACCATCTCATTTTATTTTGTGTCATTTATGCTTATATTTCTCGCATTTACATAACTTATTTTATATCATTGCATTTGGGATATTTTTCTTAACTATGTTTAGCACATTGATATTTCTAGGGTTTAGGGTTTATGTTTGTTAATTATGTTTATATTTTTATTATAGTTTAGTTATATTAATTGTTTATTTAATTTTTTAATTTTTTAATTTTTTTTAATTTTTTTTTAGTCTAATGTTTTAAATTTTATTTTTATAAAATTATGCAAGCCTTATGTCACTAGGAAAATACAATGCAAATGCTATCCAGACCCCTCAACCAAAAAGACAATGAGAATGAAGAATATGATCGGAGAGAGAGATCTCTCGCACTTCATGTGTCCCCCCATCACCCTTCACCACCACACACCGCACCATCTTCTTCTTTTGCAGGTACTGCTCCTGACTTCTATATTACAGAGAAGATGTGGAGTGACCACATGGCTAAAGAGCAAAGGCGTGACGACCTACTCTCTACCATCCAAACAACAACTGGCGGATAACATGAACTTCATGCAAGAATCGCAGCGGAGGACAGATAGATCCTATGACACTGTTTTACAGTTCCTGCTAACGATCATAAATACGCAAGCCCGTCAGCAACACTACCACCGTCAACATACTGCACTCATAGAAAACACTCAGGGTTCCATTTTGGATAACCTTCGAGAGTGAGGACTGCTCAGGATGCCTTACAGGCCAGGATGGATCAGAGAGACAGTCGTCGTACCCGATCCTGTCGTCCCCCTCAGGATGGCGAAGGCACCAATGGTTAGTAGTAGGATGTCAAGTGACTCTCCCCTTATCTTATTTCGAAACATTGGGGACAATGTTCGATTTAAGTGTGGGAGGAGACTTTATCGCTTTTCTTTGTTGTTTTCAGTTAGTTTGTTTATTTTCTTTGCTGTTTTTAGATAGTTTATTTATTTTTATTTATTGCTTTTTAGTTGCTTATTTTGCTTTTAGTGTTTTAGATAATGCATGAGTCTGACGAGTCACCAATATAGTGTATCTTTAGTACAATCTAATCTCCTCATACCTTTAGCCCTACCAAACATTTTTTGCAAAAGAAAACAGTGTTATTCTGAAAGTTTTTGGGTTTTAAAGACGGGTTTGAGTAACGATGCGGTGACTTGGGAGAACTTTTTGAAACATCAATATTGTTTTAGCACCATAGACTTCGTAAATATAGGAATCATTCCCGAAACCCCATATACCATGGCCTTAATCATCATTTTAGTATAAGTCCTCAGTAGTTTATCCCAGCAGTCAGCTCCGGCCTACGCATCCTCTACGTAGGGGACCGATGAACATAAGTGAATGATCCAGTGAAATCAATAAATAAAAGAAAGCAAAAAAGGCAAATCCGGTATAGGTGACCCTCACAAAGTCATTTAAACCAAAGAGTGGTAAAAATCTGCTACAAAAAGAAAAAGAAAAAGAAAAACTTATCCGCTGTTAGTTGGTTCAGAGGTATCTGGCACTGAACTCGGTAGGGCGGATTATGATCCAATCCCCCACAACTGCAGTTGGGTCAAATAAAAGGGTTTACACATATTTATGTGCCAGGAACCCCATGTTTGGATCATAATCACTAACAGGTCACTCTTCTATGAAGCATTTACGGATAACGGGCTTAATGTGATTGCGCCTGAATAAAAAGGACACAAAAAGAGATGAAGAGGCAGGCCTAGGTATTGTGGGATAATATGGGTTGGTTAATATAGGAATGAAGTTTATGTCCGTGTTTGCGGATAAGTGTCATCATGATACCCTTAGTTCACTCAATTAGTACCTATCACTATATTCCGACTTGAACTTAGAAATCTTTCTAGCCCGAATTACTCGTTGACACCTGTTCTTCTTCTATGAGCTTTTTAGTGTTTTTCTTGAGGAAAAGCAAAGGTTTAAGTGTGGGAGAGTTTGATGACACTGAAATTCACCGTATTTTCGACTCTGATTTCGCATGCATTTTAGTAGTTTTATTGTTATTTTGTTGTGTTATTACTATGTTTCTCTTTGTTTTCAGGTTTTTACTTTAATCGGAGCCCCGATCAAGAAAAGGAGTGAAAATGAGCTAAAAAGACTAAAATTCAGCATTTTGCACTTGTGGCTCCAACTGTGGCTGGCGCCATAGACCCAGCCATGACGTGTCACAGGTCAACTTCCCTCAACTGCCACGTTCCCCACTACTTCCACTAAGGCGCCAAAATTTGGCCTTATGGCGGGCGCCATGGACTTGTGGCGGGCGCCACACGAAGAAAAGTTTTCCCTCCCAAATTCAAACTGAAGGGCATCCTTGTCATTTCCATCATTTTACTTGCCTATAAATAGAGACTCGAATTCATTTGTTTAATAATCCAAACTTAGAGCAGATGCAAACTTAGAGCAAACTTAGTTTCACTTAGGCATATATTCAGTATTTTAAAGTGGTAATCGCTTCGCATTGGGGTGTTACCACAATTGTGTAATCAAGTCTGTATTCGAGTCTATAATCGAGTTTGGAGCACTTTGGAAGGAAGTTAATCCTGCCGCCATTTTCATTTCCGTTTTGCATTTTATTCGACCCTTTGATTGGAGCAGGTTTTTATTGCCTTACCTTTATCTATTTTTTTTCCCGCATTGTCTTTACTTTATTTATTTCTCGCACTCGCTTTACTTTATTTATTTCCCGCACTGTCTTTACTTTATTTATTTCTCGCACTCGCTTTACTTTATTTATTTCTCGCACTCGCTTTACTTTATTTATTTCTCGCACTCACTTTACTTTATTTATTTCCCGCACTCGCTTTACTTTATTTATTTCTCGCACTTGCTTTACTTTATTTATTTCCCGCACTCGCTTTACTTTATTTATTTTCGTACTCGCACTACTTTTATTTACTTTCCGCACTCGCACTACTTTTATTTAAATTAAATGCACCTTTACTTTACCATGTCTAACTAAATCTATAAGGTTAGAATGTAAGGATCGTAATTGAACCGATAATCTGTACAATTGTTCGTAGAAACACTTAAGAGCTATTTTAACTTTAAACTTAAGTTTTCCCGCACTTAATTTCCGTTGGTTAAGATCGAAAGCCTTTCAACGTCTATTTAAACTCAATTGTTTTTAACTATTTCAAATACAGCGAAAGCGCTTTTGTTTAGTTCATTAGGAGTTTTTAACTTATGAAGAAAAGAGATTTTAAAACTATTTTCGGACGCGTTTATAAGTTTAGAGTCTGGTTCGTGAGAACCTCTTTTGGTTAAGAAATTCGGGTTAAAATACTCATCAACTTAGTCAAGATACTATATTTCTTAAAAATAGGTTTACTACTCTAACGCAATGCGCGTATTTTTATAAGTGACAATAAGAGGGTTTGATTAGGGAGTACAACTCGGTTCTGAATACGCGAAAGCGACAGTTCCTATTAAATTGGTTCTTTTCAAAGTAGGAAACACTTCCCATAAGTAGTTCTATTAGCAAGTACTTGGATTATTAATTGATTATGTGAATTACATTCGAGTCTGTCTTTATCAATTGAATTTTATTTAATACTTTACTTTTCATTGCACAATCTAAAAACCCCTATTTTGATTACCTTAGCTAAACACCATAACAATAGATTACGATATATTGACACTTGGTCTCTATGGATTCGACAATCTTTTATATTACTCGGACGCGTTTGTATACTTGCGAAAAGCACGCATCATTACACTCACAAAAACGCATGAACAAAATTAGTGTACTACAAGTGTGACTCTAATGTTGGTTGAATATGAATATAATATGGTCTAGAAGAGCGGTTGAATAGATTTTTCTCTTCTTTAAAAAATTGTTTTGACAATCAGAGTTTAACAATGGAAATTTGAAGAACTTTTTTAAACGAGATTATACATATTTGATTAATGTTCATATGAATCAAGGAATATAAACCAACGATAAATTTACTAAACAACAATGTGAGAGTTAGTCTAAGCAGATATAAACTGATGGGAAAATAGCAAGTGTACTATTTTTCTCACTGTAGTAATAAAAGGGAAATTCCCCGTTTGTCGATCTCAAGGACTGCTTGACAATACAGAGTTTATAGATTGTTTCAATTAGACAAAAGCCTTTGGTTTTTGTGTTGTGAGTAATTATACTACCAATTGCAAATAAATAAAACAAGTAAAACGGTTGAACGAGATACAAATGAGAGAAGATTGCTAGGGTTCGGTGAATGAAACTTCTTGTAACAGATATAATTTATGAAGGCTTAGACAATATTCCTGTCCAATTAATTCCGGTCCTCAAGGGTATCTATTCCTAATTCCTTAGTGAAAAGACCTTTGATTATGTAACCTAATTACTATGTCCATAAATAATTAAGTTCATACTCAAGCATTTGAATATCAAGAATTACCGGTTAGATAGAAAATCCCTAGTCCTAGGTTATTTTTACTATCCAAAATTCTTATACATATCAATGAATAATTGTTGTCCAGCTTAAACTATTCATATTAATCATCATTCGTTGGTCCGACGAATAAAGCATAAAGAACGGTAATAAGAACAAATCACTAGAAAAGAAGAAATAGTCAATGCACTCATAAACATAAAATCTGTCACATTCAGAATCAGGGTCACCCCCCTAGCAATGGGGGGTTTAGCTACTCATAATCGAAATAAAAACAAAGATTAACATTGTTGTCATTACAGAATTTCGTGAGGAATCAATCTTCAATCGTCGGAAAACTCTTGAACATATGAATCCTCTGATAATCGTAGAGTCTCCAGGTCTCAAACGCGTCACTTTTTCTCTAAAAATTGTCCAACCCCCGGAAAATCGTGTTCTCCCCTCTAAATAGCTATGCAGTTGGGCTTTTCCTGATTTTGGGGGCCATACGCGTATTGTCCAGTCTGATACACGTATTGCCCAGTCTCAAACGCGTACTGCACGTAAGACAGCCTCTGATACGCGTATTGCCCAGTCTGGTACGCGTATTGCCCAGTCTAGTACGCGTATTGCCCAGTCTGGTATGCGTATCACCAGAAGCTTGTCTTTTTGCTAGATTTTTCATCCCTCTGGTCATATACGTATGCTACGCGTACTGGGAAGGTCCATACGCGTATCATGTAAGGCCATACGCGTATGGACAGTAGGTTCTCCAAGAATTTGGTTTTTTTCTTCCGTTTTCTTGCTCGGGCTTAATTTCGCATCTGACGTTTGATTCCCTGAGCTTCCAGACTACTTTTTGACCTGCTAACATACCCAAAAGTGTAAAATATCCTCAAGAAATTCATAAGTAACAACACACTTCATATTATAGAATTGAGCTTATATCTAACTAAAAATGCTTTAGTTTACGCAGTTTACCTGACTTATTTACGGTTAAATAGTGAAATACCTAGCATAAATGGTGATTGATCACAACCCCAAACTTAGCTTGTTGCTTGTCCTCAAGTAACATTTTATTACCATAAGATCATGTCACCCCAAACTTACTGTAAAACAGTTCTTGCCACAATACTGCTGAAATCTTTCGCACTGGACCTCTTGATGTTTTTTCAGGTTTTCTGATTTTTCCACATAGCCAATGAGCTAGAAACTCTTTCCCTCAGAGATATGACTTTACCTGTCAGCTTATATCACACTCTCACCAATTCTCTCTGGGTTAAAATGTTATCACTCTCAAATCACAATATGCAATATCAAATCAGAAGTTTGAATAAATTCTCTCATCCTATCAACATGTACAATCACACACACTTTTTGAGGTCTTTTGGGTTGTAACCGGGTTTTGGTTTAGGTAGGATATGAAATTGGAACAACGGTTTTTTGGTCTTTTGGGTTGTAACGGGGCTTTGGTTTAGGTAGGGTATGAAATTTGAACAAAGGTTTTTGGTTCAGAGTACATGAAATCATTCTCTCACTACGTTTCTTTCCTATTATTCCTGTAGGGTTTTGTAATCCTCTTTTCCTTTTTTCTATAGTGAATGTAGCATTTTTCAAAAGCTATTCTTATTGTTTTTCGCTTTTCTCTTTCTTTCTTTTCATGTTGTTGTTGTTTTTTCTTTTTTTTCTTTTTTTTTTCTTTTTTTTTCTTTTTTTTTTTTACTACATTCACTTACTATTCACTTACTGCAAAGCTACCCCAAACTTAAAGGTTGCTATTCCAACAGCAACCCCAAACTTAGATAGAAACGTAGAGATGAAATCAATCCTCACATACTCTGAATAGGGTAGGATAGTTATAAGGTCATGGGTTGAGAAAAAACGGGTATAGCAAAAATAAATGATTAACAGGCTCAACAGGGTGAAACAATGGATAATAATAATAATGGGATGGCTAGAAAGGCTCTAGGTGATAAACAAAAACATGCCTCAATGTGTGTAGTCGTACAGCTAATAATAACAAAAGAACATACGCAAACCAAGATTGATAAAGACATACCTGATATCTCTCATATGATGATAAGTGTTTGGCTTTTTCGGATCTCACCAGGACGGGTTAAGCTGACTTGTTCTATCATACCTCTGAGTTCAAAGCTCATGCTCGTGGTTCTGATGTTAATCTTAACCAGTGCGTCCAATCATAAACAACAGTATCTACAGTCAGGGGACTGAAAGAGAGGACGCCCAAGTATTTGGTGTAAGTGATCAAGATAACCAATAGCCAGACATAGTCACATATCTAACGAAATAAACAGGAAACTGGAGGTAAACAAAATCAAATTCATTAGATTAAGACAACCCATAATAGGTGATTACATCAAAGCAAAAGAAAATAAAAACTGAATCAACCTAAAAAAAACAAAAAAATACACAGAGAGAACCAAAAGTACAAAAACATAATCAATCACCCAGTCCACCGTCCTGCATATGAGTGTCAAAATCAATCTCATCTGTCGGATCCAACAGAGTATGCCCCCGTGCGAAGGCAGAGATAGGCGTTAACGTCTCTGTGTGGCCCGAAGGAGTATGCTGCTGCTGAGGTGGTGTTTGGTGCGGTGGCTGTTGCGGTGGCTGATGCGGAATCTCTCCCCCTATCTGAACGGGCTGGTTCCACCAAGGAAAGGTGAACTGTCCGTAGTGAGGTGCTGGAGGCGGTCCGGAGAATCTATCTCTAAAGCGCTGTGCCTCCTCCCAAAGATCTGTCTGATGAGTAAGAACTCTCCCTGACAGTCCATACTGAAAACAGAAGTCCTGCATACCACAAAACTGTGACATCTGCATCCGGTACTCCCGAGAGTTCTCATCAATCGGAGGAGGCTGAGGGGGTTGTGTCTCTGTAGCAGTCGGCTGAGCCTCCTGGCGCGGAGCACTGGTGTTGCCCTCCCTGTCATGTGGTCGCCTCAGAGGTCGGGGCGGATCATCTGTGACAGTCCTCTCCTTCATCCATTGGGCGTTCAGCGGTGCAGCCGGGCGCAACATAAGTGAATCAGAGAAATCCGGAACACCAGCTTTCTTGCACAGCAGGTAAATCACAGTCGCATGGCCTAATGATTTCTTTGGCGACTGAGCAATCTCATCCATATCAGCAGCGATGATTCGTCCAATATTTACCTGCTTCTTTTGTAGGATCTGATGAAGAAGTAGGGCACGCTCTGATATCAATTCCGACCCACTCCGATTAGTGCTCAAATTGTGATGAATGAAATATGCCAATGCCTTAGGAATCGGAGCTAGATCAACCACCATAATCTTCGCCAGAGAGATTTTTGAAGTAGGTACCCAATCATGACCTGGCCTAATCAGTGACTCTTTCATATCATTGTATGGCCAGTAGTTTTTGTCAGAACGCTTCAACTCAGCAAAAGGGCAAACAGAATCATAGAAATTACATTTCAAGACACTGTTGATAGTTTTCGAATCATATTTAATCACCTTGCCTCTTACCAATGTAACGAAAGCTTCATTCCCTGTTGGGTATTCTTCATCGGAGGTCACCCGTTGCGCGTTTGCATAAAATTCCCAAATCAAATCCAGCGCAACAGTTTGGATTTTATCATTAAAAAAGATTAACTTCTGCTTTTTGAGAAGATTAGTGACTTCTGGAAATGTTTCATTTTGATACATCCAATGCTTCTCTTCAACCACATTTCGGCTCTTGATCTGATCATATCTTTCTTCATGGTAGGAGGTGCGGAATATCTTGACCTCTTCTGGTGATTGAGACATTGTAGGATCTGTAGACTGAGTGAAAGAGAAGAAAACAGAGAGAAATCAAAGCAATACGCACAAAACACGTAACGAAAGCAGTGAGAAAATGAAGTCCGTACGGACAAAAACTATATAAGCATGCCCACAAAATGATACGCGTATGATACGCAGCCAACACGCGTATCTGGCTCCCATACGCGTACCATACGCGTATTAATCTGCCTTACACGTATGATACATTGCTTAAACCAGTGCAAAAAGTGATTTGCATAACAGATCACATATCAGAATGTGATACGCGTATTGCCTGGTCCATTACGCGTATCATACGCGTATTATTCTCTTGTACGCGTATCATACGCGTTTCACCAGAGGAGCGCAATATTGTGGTCCAATACGCATATCATGAGGTCCATACGCGTATTGGCAGTTTTTCATTTTTCATTTTCATTTTTTTTCTATTTTATTTTTTTCTTCTTTTCTTTTAAAAAAAACTGACTCGGCAAAAATAAAATAACAAAACCAATCAAACCTCCCTTGGGTTGCCTCCCAAGCAGCGCTTCGTTTAACGTCGCATGGCTCGACGGGACACCTCATACTCAGATGAGTTTAACAGTTTCAATTGGTCCCCCTTCACCGAGATTGTATGGTTTCAACCTCTGACCATTAACTTTGAAGGTGTCGCCATTCTTCTCATTTTTAAGCTCTATTGCTCCATGAGGAAGTACTTTGTTAATGACGAACGATCCAGACCATCTTAACCTCAATTTCCCTTGGAACAGCTTCAACCTGGAATTAAACAACAGTACGAGTTGTCCCTCCCGAAATTCCCTCTTCTGGATCTTTTGATCATGCCATTTTTTTGTTTGTTCTTTTGATCATGCCATTTTTTTGTTTGTTCTTTCATAAGCTTGATTCCTGAACTCTTCCAACTCATGAAGTTGAAGAATTCGGGACTCACCAGCTTTGAAAAGATCACAGTTAAGGAATTTGGAGGCCCAGAAGGCTCTGTGCTCGAGTTCGAGTGGTAAATGACAAGCCTTACCGTAAACTAGTTGATAGGGGGACATACCTATTGGTGTTTTAAATGCAGTCCTGTATGCCCACAATGCATCATCCAGCTTTACTGACCAATCTTTCCGAGAAGCACTTACCGTCTTTTCTAAGACCTGCTTTAATTGACGGTTGGATACTTCCACTTGCCCACTCGCCCACTCGTCTGGGGGTGATATGGTGTGGCTATCTTATGTTTGACATTATACTTCTTCAACAGATTCTCCATGAGTTTATTTATAAAATGCGTACCCTGGTCACTAATTAAAGCTCGTGGTACCCCAAACCTGGAGAAGATGTTATGCCTCAAGAACATCACCACCACTTTAGCATCATTTGTTGGTAATGCCACAGCCTCTACCCACTTTGACACATAATCGACCGCAACCAATATGTAATTCTTACCAGATGATGGCGGAAACGGTCCCATAAAATCAATACCCCAAACATCAAACAACTCCACTTCTAGCATGGAGTTTTGCGGCATCTGATTCCGCTTTGTAATGTTACCTATTCGTTGGCACCTATCACATTCTCGGACTATAGAATTTGCATCCTTGAATAGCGACGGCCAATACAAACCCGATTGGAGGACTTTTGCTGCAGTTCTATCTCCACTGAAGTGCCCACCATACTCCGAATTATGACAAGCTTTCAGAATGTCGGCTTGCTCTCTTTCTGGAACACATCTTCTGATCAAACCATCCACTCCCTTTTTATAGAGAAATGGATCATCCCATAGGTATAACCTGCAATCATAAAGAAACTTTTTCTTTTGGTGAGAATTAAAGTCATCAGGTATAACCCCACCTACCACATAGTTCGCATAGTCAGCAAACCATGGTATCTCCTGAACAACAAGTATTTGCTCATCAGCGAATGTGTCCTGAATAGGATGTCCTTCCTCAATTTCTTTGATTGGGGACATGCGAGATAAGTGGTCCGCAACCGTGTTCTCGCACCCCTTTTTGTCTTTGATTTCCAAATCAAACTCCTGAAGGAGGAGGATCCATCTCAAAAGTCTCGGCTTTGATTCCTGCTTAGCAAACAAATACTTTAAAGCAGCATGATCAGTATACACAATGACTTTTGAACCAAGCAAATATGATCTAAATTTGTCAAAAGCATAAACCACGGCCAACAACTCCTTTTCGGTAGTTGCATAATTCATTTGGGCCGGGTTAAGGACATGACTAGCATAATAAATCACATGCAATAATTTGTCCTTTCTCTGTCCTAGAACAGCCCCCACAGCAAGGTCACTTGCATCACACATTATTTCAAAAGGCAAGGACCAATTGGGAGCGATTACAACAGGTGCACTGGTCAACTTACTCTTTAAAGTTTCGAAAGCTACCATGCAGTTTTTATCAAAATTAAATTGCTTGTCCTTGACTAGCAAATCAGTCAATGGTTTGGTAACTTTTGAGAAGTCTCTGATAAACCTGCGATAAAAACCTGCATGACCCAAAAAACTCCTTATCCCTTTTTCATTCACCGGAGGTGGGAGGTTAGCTATCACCTCCACTTTGGCTCTGTCCACTTCAATTCCTTTGTGGGAAATTTTGTGTCCTAGCACAATTCCTTCCTGCACCATGAAAATAAGGTTAGTTTCCTGACATCTTTGCAAAACAAGAGACAAGTTAGCTAAACAATTATCAAAAGAAGAACCAAACACAGAGAAATCATCCATAAGCACCTCCATATACTTTTCAAGCATGTCGGAGAATATAGATGTCATACACCTCTGAAAAGTAGTTGGGGCATTGCATAGCCCAAATGGCATCCGTCTGTAAGCGAAAATACCATAAGGACATGTAAATGCAGTTTTTTCCTGATCCTCCGGGGCTACAGCAATTTGATTGTATCCCGAATATCCATCCAGAAAGCAATAATACTCATGACCTGCAAGTCTTTCTAACATTTGATCAATAAAAGGGAGAGGAAAATGATCCTTTCTTGTTGCAGTGTTCAGTCTTCTGTAATCGATGCATACTCGCCACCCTGCCACTGTGCGAGTTGGGATCAGTTCATTCTTTTCATTTAAAATTACTGTGGTTCCTCCTTTCTTTGGTACCACATGCACAGGACTTACCCACGAGCTGTCAGAAATGGGGTAAATCATTCCCGAATCCAACAACTTTACAACCTCTTTCCTTACCACTTCTTTCATTGTTGGGTTTAACCTTCTTTGTGGTTGTACTACTGGTTTCCGATTATCCTCCATCAGTATCTTATGCATGCATACTGTGGGGCTAATCCCTTTTAAATCCTCAATAGTCCAACCAATAGCACTTTTATGTTTCTTCAGTACATGTATCAACTTTTCTTCATCTATGGCATTTAGCTCAGAACTGATAATAGCAGGACAATTTGTTCCAGATCCTAGAAAGACATATTTGAGGTTTACAGGTAATTGTTTTAATTCAAAATTTATACCTAGTTTACTCACCTTTTCATCTTCTAATTCTGGTGAAGCTCTCAGATCCTCCCACCTGCGTGGTTTGGATTTCATCCAAAGGGGTTGTGTATCCAGGATGGCAAGCACTTCTTTTTCTTTTTCATCATCATTCTCTTCAATCTCTCTGACCGACAGACTAAG
This sequence comes from Lathyrus oleraceus, assembly GCF_024323335.1. Taxonomy (NCBI): domain Eukaryota; kingdom Viridiplantae; phylum Streptophyta; class Magnoliopsida; order Fabales; family Fabaceae; genus Lathyrus; species Lathyrus oleraceus. The sequence goes on along the minus strand of NC_066580.1, from coordinate 297,219,866 downwards.
AACTCTTTCCAACGGTAATTCCGGAAAATTTCTTTGCATTGTGCTAGTTACCATTTGATCAATTACTTCCACAAAGTGGTTTGTACACATATCCTCTTTATGTTTCATAGTATCTCGGACATCAATTCTGAGCTCTTCATCATATACCTTTAGGGTCAAGGTACCTCCCTCAATGCCTATCATGCATCTACCTGTTTCTAAGAAAGGTCTGCCCAGAATCAGAGGTATCTCTTCATCTTCTGGCATTTCCAAAATTACAAAATCAACAGGAAAAACAAATTTATCAACTTTGACCAGAACATCCTCAACTACCCCAAAAGGTCTCTTCACTGAGTGGTCGGCAAATTGAAGTGTCATTCTGGTATCTTGAACATTTCCAATTCCTAGCTTCCTGTAAATAGACAAAGGCATAAGGCTAACACTAGCCCCCAAATCAATCAGCGCCCTTTTAAAGGACCTATCTCCAATGGTACACGGAATGGTCACAGAACCTCTATCTGGCTTCTTCACTGGAATCTTCATACCCTGCAAAATAGCACTACAAGTTTCAGTTAGTATAACAGGGTCAGTGTCAGTGGTGCGCTTCTTGGAGATGATGTCTTTCATAAATTTCGCATAGATAGGCATCTGCTCGAGTGCCTCAGAAAATGGAATATTGATTTCTAATTTCTTGAACAACTCCATGAATTTCTGAAATTTTTTCTCATCTTGCTTATTCTTTTTGTTTCTTTGTGGGAATGGAAGCTTAATGATGGGTTTTGGTTCAGGTAGCTTTTCTTGTACCACCGGCAGTATCACACTTTCTTCCTCAGGTGGTGTCTTGTTTTCTAAGATTTCCAGGTCCACTTCAAGCAATTTATCTTCTTCTTCATCCTTCTTCTTAAGATCCTCAACAGATTTTCCGCTTCTTGTTGTTACCGCACTCACATTATTGTGCTCCCTCGGATTTGTCACTGTTGCACTAGGTAATGCGCCTGGTGTTTGGGAATTTGTTATCTGTTGTGCTATCTGACCCAATTGAATCTCCAGATTTTTAATGGATGCATTGGTGTTCTTCTGATTATTCCTGGTTTCTTCCTGAAATTGCATGCTCTGAGTTTCCATCTTCTCTATAGCAATCTCCCAATCCGCTTTCTTTTGTACTTGTTGCTGATAATGTTGTTGTTGCGGCTGATATTGTGGTTGGTAAGGTGGTTGTTGTTGTGGAGGTCCTTGCTTCTGAACATTACCTTGCTGATCTTTCCAAGAGAAATTAGGATGATTTTTCGACCCCGGATTATATGTATTTGAGTAGGGATTATTCTGTCTCAGGTAATTTATAGCTTGCACTTGTTCTGCGGTTTCTACACAATGCATGGCAAAGTGTGGTCCACTACAAATCTCACAAATCATGGTCGGAACCGGTTGAACTTGAGCAACAGTCTGGTTACCTAAATTCATAGCTTCCAATCTTCTTTCAACCTCAGCTGCAATCTGGTCTTCCATTTTCACTACCTGATTTGCTAATTTCAAGTCAATTTTTCCCTCCGGCTGATTTACAGTACGGTCATATAATTCCAAATGCTCATTCGCTGCAATAGCTTCGATGATTTTTTTGATACCGGTTGCTGTTGAAAAGTTAGACGAGCCACCAGCAGCTGTATCAATGAGTTGCTTAGTTCTCATCTTCAGCCCGTTTACAAAATTCTGCATTTGTTCAGTTTCATCCAGATTATGTGTAGGACATGCAACTAAACATCTCTTGAATCTTTTGTATGCATCTCCAAGTGTCTCTCCGTCTTTCTGTTTAAAATTCATAATGTCATACCTCTTACGGATATACATAGAAGTAGGAAAATACTCGTTCAAGAATGATGTTTCCATTTGTTGCCATGTAGTAATGCTTCTTGCGGGTAGGGAATAGAACCATTCCTCAGCGTCCTCAGATAACGTGAATGGGAACATGACCAATCTCTTTGCCTCTTCAGAATCCCCATCAATTTTCAATGATGTAGTCATAGTCAGAAACCTCTGCAGATGCTTGTTTGCATCCTCATTGATCTTTCCTGCAAAAGGTTTGCTTTCTAACTGACGGATAGTTAAGGGGTTTAACTGGAAGTGAGCAACATTAACAGGTTGATTAACAATGGTCAACCGCACTGCTGGGTTATTCTGTCTGCCATAGTCACCTAAAAGTCTTTCCGCTGGGGGTGGGTCTGCAGCCATGTTAACAGTGTCTGGATGTGAATCTGTGTCTGACTCAGATTTTTCGGAGTGAACAGAGGCTGGTGTGCTAAGTGTGGCCGGTTCTTCGGTGTCAGAGTTTTCCAGTTTCTTTCTTCTAGCTTCTCTGAGCTTTGCGCGCAATGTTCTCTCTGGTTCTGCATCAAAATGAAAATCAGCTGAGGCCTTACCTCGCATACACAGATTAGACAGAAATTAGTTATAATAACAATAAAAATAAAAATTAGCAGTAAATAAATTTTTGGATGCAGAGCAACAAAATTCTAATTGAAAATAAATTAATAAACTCTATTATCTTTGGCAGTCCCCGACAACGGCGCCAAAAACTTGATGGGAAAATAGCAAGTGTACTATTTTTCTCACTGTAGTAATAAAAGGGAAATTCCCCGTTTGTCGATCTCAAGGACTGCTTGACGATACAGAGTTTATAGATTGTTTCAATTAGACAAAAGCCTTTGGTTTTTGTGTTGTGAGTAATTATACTACCAATTGCAAATAAATAAAACAAGTAAAACGGTTGAACGAGATACAAATGAGAGAAGATTGCTAGGGTTCGGTGAATGAAACTTCCTGTAACAGATATAATTTATGAAGGCTTAGACAATATTCCTGTCCAATTAATTCCGGTCCTCAAGGGTATCTATTCCTAATTCCTTAGTGAAAAGACCTTTGATTATGTAACCTAATTACTATGTCCATAAATAATTAAGTTCATACTCAAGCATTTGAATATCAAGAATTACCGGTTAGATAGAAAATCCCTAGTCCTAGGTTATTTTTACTATCCAAAATTCTTATACATATCAATGAATAATTGTTGTCCAGCTTAAACTATTCATATTAATCATCATTCGTTGGTCCGACGAATAAAGCATAAAGAACGGTAATAAGAACAAATCACTAGAAAAGAAGAAATAGTCAATGCACTCATAAACATAAAATCTGTCACATTCAGAATCAGGGTCACCCCCCTAGCAATGGGGGGTTTAGCTACTCATAATCGAAATAAAAACAAATATTAACATTGTTGTCATTACAGAATTTCGTGAGGAATCAATCTTCAATCGTCGGAAAACTCTTGATTATATGAATCCTCTGATAATCGTAGAGTCTCCAGGTCTCAAACGCGTCTCTTTTTCTCTAAAAATTGTCCAACCCCCGGAAAATCGTGTTCTCCCCTCTAAATAGCTATGCAGTTGGGCTTTTCCTGATTTTGGGGGCCATACGCGTATTGCCCAGTCTGATACGCGTATTGCCCAGTCTCAAACGCGTACTGCACATAAGACAGCCTCTGATACGCGTATTGCACAGTCTGGTACGCGTATTGCCCAGTCTGGTACGCGTATCACCAGAAGCTTGTCTTTTTGCTAGATTTTCCATCCCTCTGGTCATATACGTATGCTACGCGTACTAGGAAGGTCCATACGCGTATCATGTAAGGCCATACGCGTATGGACAGTAGGTTCTCCAAGAATTTGGTTTTTTTCTTCCGTTTTCTTGCTCGGGCTTAATTTCGCATCTGAGGTTTGATTCCCTGAGCTTCCAGACTACTTTTTGACCTGCTAACATACCCAAAAGTGTAAAATATCCTCAAGAAATTCATAAGTAACAACACACTTCATATTATAGAATTGAGCTTATATCTAACTAAAAATGCTTCAGTTTACGCAGTTTACCTGACTTATTTACGGTTAAATAGTAAAATACCTAGCATAAATGGTGACTGATCATAAACAAAGACGTTTGAATGAAACTTAATTAAGTAAGGTACCAATATAATATTTTGGTTTTCTAGCATAATCATCAACAAGAGATATTCATAAGACGAGATTTAATATTGGCATAATCTTAAACATAAAATCACTATTATCTGAAAATTATACCTAAAAAAATGCACATTATTATAAATTAATAAAACCTAAAGCATGCAAATCTAAACCGAAGTTAAAGAGATAGAGTAAAAGAGATTATATAATGTGATTTATACTAGTTTGTTGTGTGTTGTCCTCGTTTACATTTAATCCACTCTCCAATGACAAGTCATCGGAAATTATAGTTTCCTTCCACAATAGAAAATTAATGTATCCTTTAATACATATGATAATAACAAATACTAAGTATTTGATTTAACAGTTAAACTATATATATATATATATATATATATATATATATATATATATATATATATATATATATGTTGTTGTTGATTTTCCTTCAGTCGCACATAACTAACCAGATTGTAAAACCTCAAAGATCTACAATCTTGAACCAATCCACTTACTAATATAACCAACGCATTCTAAGATTCCATCTGCAATAATATTCACTCGATCCTATCATAATTACCTTGTCAGAGTCTTTGAACTTATTGAAGGAGACAGAAACTCCAAGACCTCTTGGAGAAGAACTTCTTCTTTATCTTCACTGGATGTTAATCTTTAGAAATCAACAACCTAATTCGTCTATTTGAAAAAAATAATCTTCACAAGAACATTAGAACATCTGATGAATCTCCTCCCAACTATAACTCACTCTCTCCAAGAGTTTATCAATCCTAATCAATGGTATTTTTGGTTTGGGGAAGTATGTGAAGTTTTTCAGAAAAATCTCACACAACAACTTTACAAACTCAAGAAATCAACACTTAAATTTTTTTTCTTCAAGGTTAATCTAGATAGAAGATTGATGTGATATATGAACACCTAAGATTTTCAAAGGTTATTATGTGGATTATTTCATTCTCATTATGAAAATTAGAGATAGAAAGAGATTATATATGTGCTAGAGATAAGGCACAAAAGTAGTGTAAAAACAACATTTTGATTCGAGTCAAAGACAAAAATGAGATTTGAATCTAGTGAGAGAATGACTTGAATCAAGACGAGAAAACTCATAATTTGTTTGTTTAATTCGAATCATGACTCTAGTCAAGTGATTCGAATCAAACTAAAACATGATTCGAGTCACATTCCAGTAAGCATTTCAAAATTTAAAATCTCATTCATGATTTGAATCAAACCATATTATGATTCGAGACAGAACAACTAATAATTCAAGTCAAATGAGGGTATGATTCGAGTCAAATATTAAGCGCCTAACTCTAAATTCCTAAATTTTTCATAGTTCGAGTCAAACATTTGCATGATTCAAATCGTGTCTGCCTGAATTTCTTAATTCAAATCACTAAGTTTTTTTATTCAAATCATTTTGTATTGACTTTAGTCAAATACATGTTAAGCATTAAAAAATTTATGCATGAAAAATAATCGTTTTGCGCCATAAACTTTTTGTTAGAGACTCAATTGCTAATTATAAACGAAATGGCAAGCTTTGATACTTTTTGTTAGAGATATCCTAGGTGTAATTTATCTAAGTCACACTTTGATACTCTTTCACTCATATTTATAAACTTTTATCTCATTTATATAATGACGGGAACATTAGAATTGCTAACTTTTTACAAGTATCATCTTTCACTCACCACCGAACCAAAAACTTTTTTAGGTTAGTCATTAGCAATCTTTTACCCATTACTATCTGTTACGGTAGGAAATACGTGTGTTCTAGACAACTTGAATTCATTTTCAATTTATGAGTAGATTTAGAAATTAAATATTGGACCACTTTTTCGTGGGAGCTATTATTTTAAGAGAAAACAAATTATATAACCACCTCATACGACGTGTTACATTTTATTGCAGTTATTTTTCTTAAATTAGTTTAAGCACTAATGTGCTATGTGCTGCCGACAATCGATATTTAATTGTCAAATTTTACTATTTGTCTGTGTTTTATGTTTTTCTCACCTAAATGTTGTTGATGGTTGAACATTTTACTTTAGTGTCAAACCTTATCATGATTGTGATTTTAAAATCTTAATCGTCACTTTCTTAAATTTATAATTGATGAGTTCGTAAAATTCTCCATTAACTAATAGATGAGCAATAGTTAACCACAACTTACATCCACATCACCTATGTGCTTTGTTATTGAGATAAAATTTCAATGTCAGATTTGTAGGAATCACATATACATTGTTGTGCATTGGAAACAATTATATTCTCTAGTCATTTTTAGGGAGAAATTATTAATTAAGAGCAAAATAATAGATCCTTAGCTTTGTAACTTTGTTTATTCACGTTAAGACGGATAGATATGATTGATTAAGAGCATATTTGTGTTGAACGAAAGAAACTTCTTGCATCTTGTCGCGTAGAAAAGCATCATTACATTCAAGTGACCTTAATGCATTTTACCAAATCAAATCACATATTGATTTTACCAAAAAATTATTATAAAAAAAACAAGTCTCATTTGATAAAATAAGTCTATCACATCTACCATGTCTTACTTAAACCTTGGATTTTTTTTATCAAGTGAGACTTATATCTTGCAAAGCCTAATTCACTCTAAGCTATTTCCACTCATATTCAAAAGTTTTAGTAACATTTTTGCATCTTTCAAAACTTAATCCAAACCCATAAACTCAACATTGAACTAAAAGAGACTCCAACAATCTAATTTAAATATCTTCTCTCACAATAAATTTTTTTTTTCAAAAAAGTTTAATACATAAAATAGTCAAGTGGGTAATAACAAGAATAATTAATAACATTGTAGTCAAACTTAATAGCTAGTAGCATTGAAGTAACCAATGAAAGAAGAAGCCGGTGCATGCATTGCTCCCTAGGCAAAACATCTATTTGGAGAAACTTTAAAAATGATGGGAGTGAGTTGTAGTAAGTCTCAATTATTATTATTAAACATATTTGATTAAAAAATTATTCTCAACATTGTAACAATATGCAATTAACTAAACACACCATGTTTCGCAATCGTAATGACTTTATTAAAAAAGGTATTATGGCCATAACATATAGTTACAACTTTACTCCTTTTTGCCTCTTGGTTCCTAAGAAATGGCAACACTAAGTTTGTGTTAGGAAAATAAAAAAAGAAAAAGTGCTACGTAAAGTGCGCAAAATACCACTAGACCACAAGCCAGGAAAACGGGAAACATGAGAAGTAAAATGCTTAATTGATTCATCACCCCCTAGCTATAGAATAAGAACAAAGTTTAATACTAAGCTATTAGGATGAGTATGTGTATGTAGATGTGGCAGTTTTAAAATATATATCGACTGGCCGGGAAACATGAGTGCATAAAGTAGTGCCGACGAATACGCATCATCCTCTGCGATTTACTACTACCACGTATGTACAGGCAGCACCTACGCTTCCTCTCTATTCTCTATTGCTTTCAATTAAACTTAGGTTTTAGTTATCTTCTTTATTTATTTTTGGTGAAAACCCCGTTAAATAATTGATTAAATAATGATTCATTGCTCGTAGTTAAAGCAAAATGGGATCAAATTTTGACAGCATGTATAATAAAGTTGATCGGTTTTGAAATGTTTTGATGATGAAGATTTTGACTTAGAATCCTTAGAAGTATCTGTGATCAAAGGGATTAACGATAATTTATTTATTTATTTTTATAAGATATATTAAAGAACATAAGGGATACTCAATCCGAAAAAATATAAATAAATGATAAAGAGAAGGAAAATAATATTATCCAACTAAAAAGTAGGAAGGATTAATTTGCCAAATTGATCGGAACACTTCGACTAGATCAAAATCTTTAGCTAAAAACCACTCCTTAATGAGAGATTTAATCTGTCGCAAAACTTCTAAATCTTGTCTAAGATAGCCTTTTCATCTCCACCTTCTTCTTTAATTTCAAAATCTCCTTCTCATTTTCAAAACTTCTTTGCTTATTGTTTTTTAACTTATACTAGTTTTAATGAGTAGAAACCTTGGCCTTATGCCATTGATTTTTAAAATATTTTCTTAATCAAACTTGAAAAAGAATTTAATCATATTGACATAATTTTCAAAAAAGACAAAAAAAGAACTAACAATCTCAACTAATCATTTTGGCCACTTGGTGCCTTTTTCCTTTTAAACATTTTAAAAGAAAGCATTTAGATCTGAGTTATCCTTGATTGAGATGTAATTCTCCTATTCCATGTTGGTACATACGCATGAGACCAAAAGTCTTAACAAAACACAAAAATATAAATAATGAATTCTTTTCTCATCCCCTCATTCTATTTTTTTTATAAAAACAAACATCTTTTTCAACTAAAACAAATGCGCACAAAAAGGATTTCGTAAGAGTACATAGGACACTTTGGGTGCTAATACATTCCCTATGTGTAACCAATCCCTTTACCTGTAATCTCTGACATTTTATTAGTTTTGATTTGAAAATTTCTTATGTTTGGGTTTTGTTCGTACTTTCTCCCTTTTCCTTTGGAAATAATAAAAGCGCCGTGGTGACTCTTGTTTTATTGACGTTGAGTTAACCAATAGTTCAGTGGTCATGAATTTACCGCTACAGAAAAAAATGGTGACACTGTTGGGGAGTAGTCCCAAGTGGGTTTAGACTACTTTTTTGTGTATTATATTTGTTGATTATTAATGTTTGTATGTTTGTATATATTGTATGTGTGATATTCTCTGTCTGTTGTGCTTGGTGATCTTTGTGTGGTGAGATAAGTTCTATACCCGAACTTGAGTGCAATCTAAGATAGGAGAATGGTACAGTCATGTTCGGCTCGTGTGGATTAGTCCTTAACGAGCTGGCTTGAGATTCATCCACTCAATGGAAACCCCTTTGGAGTTACTGGTGCCACATGAGTAAGTCGTGGATATGCATTATTTTCCCCGACCTGGGAGTCCGAGAAGCTGAGAACCGTAGAACATTTAACCCGACTTGACCTATTTAGGACGTGGTGCAAAGAATGTTCAAGTGTAGACTTGGTAATAGTTGTTACATGATATTACACTCAGACGAGTTTCTCTTGAGAATACTATGGGTTGATGAGTCAGTCATCCAAACCTATATTATCCGATAGATGGGATCACGACTCTGGGAACTTTTAGAACATGCTCTACAGGTTGTTATCCTTAATATACTCCTTTGGGATGGTTCTTAACCCGACTCCATTCTCGTGACTTGCAACAAACCCTTTGTTTATTGGTTGATCCGATCAATTACCATCAATATCAATGGATCTTGGGTGTTAATGGGGTGAAAACCTTAATCCACTAAAATGGATGATTGATCTTGATGATGACTTGATCCATCCCTTGACCTTTGTTTGTGTCTACCTTGTGTGTGATTGTTGCATTCATGCATACATGCACATCATAGCATTCATCACAAAAATAAATTTCAAGGAACTAAGGTCGTGTTTGCAAATATTTTTAGACCATAGATTATGGACGAAGGAACACTAAGAAATACAGTTTCAGATGTCCAGATTCGGAAGAGTTAAGAAATCTAGCATCCTTTGTAGTTGATCCCTTAGATTTCAAAGGACGTCATGGGAAACTTTTATTTGTGTTGTCTACAAAAGTTGTTAAGGGACTTTTGAGCGTGTTGGTTCAGTTCTATCATCCTCTCTACTAGTGCTTCACCTTTCCTGATTATCAACTTATGCCTATGTTGAAGGAGTATGTCTATCTCTTGAGTATACACGTATCTGACAAGGTGCCTTTTAGTGGATTAGAGGAGATTCTGAAATCTCAAGTCATAGATGATGCTCTTCATTTGAAGAAGTCTAAGATTGATGCAAATATGACGAAGAAATGAGGTATCTGAGGTCTGACTTCTGAGTTTCTGATTGGGAGAGCTACCGCTTTTGCTGAAACCGGTAGTATGGACACCTTTGAGGTTATCTTTGTAGATGTTTGATTGGCTGCGTTGTATGGTAAAACACTAGCTGGATTCTAATGTCTTGACTGATGTCATGACATGCTGTGGAGATGTTTGTTTGACTGCATTGTATGTTAGAATACCTAGCTGTACTCTGATGTCTTGGCTGATGTCATGACACTCTGAGTAGTGTACCGCAGGATTAGCTAATACAGGATTCATTGAATGTCAAACTGGATGTTATGACATTCATCCCTGTCAGCAGATACTGAGGAATAGAACAGGTGGTGTTCTACTATAACTCAGTATTTATTATCAGTATGCTTATCAAGGAAATAACAAACCTGACATAAGGCCTACTGTCTGAATGTCAAACTGGATGTTATGACATTCATCCCTGTCAGCAGATACTGAGGAATAGAACAGGTGGTGTTCTACTATAACTCAGTATTTATTATCAGTCTGCTTATCAAGGAAATAACAGACCTGGCATAAGGCCTACTGTCTGAATGTCAAACTCGATGTTATGACATTCATCATTGACAGCATATACTGAACCATAAGCAGATTGGTTTTCTGCTACATTTCAGTATGCAACTCAGTCTGCTTATCAAGAGGATAATAGACCTGATGTAAGGCTCTATGTGTGAATGTCAAATTGGATGTTTTGACATTTATTAATGTACGCTGATACTGAAGTATGGACAGATTGGTTCTGTACAGTACATCAAATTGTACAGTCTGTTTTCAGGAAAAACAGACTTAGCATATGGTTAATGATTTGGAAGTCAAACTGAATGTTGTGACATTCATTCCTGACAGCATATGCTATATTGTAGGTTGTTTAGTTTTTCTGTTTTAGCATTTTTCTCAGGCTAAAATCCAGGAAACTAACAACCAAGCTACAATTAAGGAACCTAACAAATAGCCTATTTGTTAGCACACTAATATGTGGAAATTAGTTAGAATCCTATGTGGCATTATTTGTGGAGGTCTTGAAATATTTTAGGAACTAAATATGGAGATATTTTAGGAACTAAGAGATTGAAGACCTTGATTGTAGCAGAAACATTTTGCTGGTTTTGTAACAGCAAAGAACAAGTTTGCTGCGATTTCTGAAGGCCCAAATCCAGTTGGGTCATTAGGTTATAAATAGCATATTGTAACCTAGTTTTTTATAAGCCTCTTAGAATGAAAATTTAGGGGTGTGTGTGAGGTAAACCTCCCAATCTGTGGGAAGGTTACCATGTGTTTCTCAGTGTTCAAAGCTGAGAGTATTTGTAACTCAAAGCCTGTAGGCAAGAGTGATTATGATCTTGAACGAAGTTGTGAAGCAAGTTGAAGATGTTTTGCATTACATTGTAATTGTTGTGATAGGAATGGAAACTGGAGGTTTCTATCTAGGAGTTCCTAGGTATAGATTGCATTGGGTAGGGATTAAGTGAAGAGTTGTAAACGGGGGAGTTTAACTCTGAATTAATACTGCTGATAGTGGATCTTCTTCCTGACTTGGTATGCCCCCAGACGTAGGTGATGTTGCACCGAACTGGGTTAACAATTACTTGTGTTTTACCTTCTGCATGTTATAATTTTGTCTGTTATAAAATAAGGTAAACCTGTAATGCTGTAACAGATGATGTTCAAATCAATGTTGAGACATCATGCTGATAATTGTGCAGGCTCAACAGAAGTAAGTGCTATGTTTGATCTCTGTTGTGCCTTTGTACCAGATGGACAGAACTGGGTGTTCTTCCATTCTATGGTGATATAGTAGCAGATGTCGTGACATCTGTGAATGTGTGCATATCAGTACTAGGTTGAAATTTGTATAACTGTCTTGTTGTATTAGTAACAATGTTAGATCAGATGTCATTACTTGGAGTAGAACATCTAAACTCTGACTACACCAGAATTTTAATCTTCGTATTACTTATCTATGGTCTAGCTTTGTTCCCTAACATTGATAACTTTGTCGATGTTAATTCCATTAGAATCTTCTTGATTGGGAATCATGTTTCAACTTTGTTGGGTGACATGTACTTATCCTTACATATAAGGAATTCTAAGGGTAATGGAACGATCATGTGTTGCATCCCTCTTCTGTAAAAGTGGTTTATTTCGCACTTGTCTCATACACCAGTCTTCTTAGAGAAAAAGCAATGTCTGTGGTGGTCCCAGAGACTTATGTCCCTCACTAATGATGATATTACTTGGTATAACTCTGTGTGTGATGGCTTGAAGATTATTGATAGTTGTGGTGAACTCTCTAATGTTCCTCTTATTGGTACACAAGGAGGAATCAACTACAACCCTACTTTGCCTCGTCGTCAACTTGGGTTCCCCTTGAAGGATAAACCTAATAGCATTCCGTTAGAAGGTCTGTTTTATCAAGAGGGTAAAGATCCCTAAAAATTGAAAGGTAGGATGGTACATGCTTGGCATAGTGGCCATAGGAAGGGAAAAGCCGAGCTTGGACTGTGCAATTGCGTAGCTTTGGAACTTTACACTAGTTGGGTGAAGAAGAGAGCCTTATATCTTAAGATGTCGTATGCTTGTGAAAGAACCATGTCTAAGGTTGTGGTTGAGCCATCAACTCTCCCTAACCAAGACATAGAGGAGTTGGAAGATGCAATAGCTAATATGAATCAAGAGAAGGACCTTTGGGAAGAACGGTTCCAAGCTTTAAATAGAAAGCAAGTGGAATTGCAACTTGAGGTGAAAGACAAGGATGCACTCATTGAGATCCTCGAAGATCATGTAGTTAAGAGAGAGAGATAGAGAGAGAGAGAGAGAGAGAGAGAGAGACAGAGAGAGAGACATAGATAGAGACAGAGAGAGAGAGACAGGACCAGAGGATTTATTTTCCTCGAGTATCCCTCAGTCTTCTGGTGCTTGGAAGAAAATCATCGATCAGCTCGTCACCGTGAAAGCTCATATGAAGACCGCCTACGAGTCAGAGATCAAACACATTTGAAGGAAGTACATGCCCATAGCCAATTCATCTGATGCAGTTGTTAGGGATCCTTAGGATGCTACTTTCCTTTTCTTTTGTATTTGTATTTTGGTTTCTGAGATTGTACTCAGTGTAATCCTTCCAAATATTATGAATGGAAATGAGATTTTATGGTCATTTCACATTGTTATCATTGATTATTATTGGTAGGACTTCAACCAACACAAAATTGAGTTCAGATCTAGAGTATTGAGGGAGAATCGAAGAGATGAAATTCTGAGAAAATCACCTTCTGTGAGCAGCTTCAGAGCTTGGATTTTGATGCAATTGCTAGTGATTTCTCTTCCTCTTGCATGCAGAAGTTCAATGGAATGGAAAAGGGAAGGAACCTTTGGAGTTTCTGTTCACAAACCTGAGTTGAACAAAAACTCGATTTCAAAGAAATCTTTGAAGTGTTCTATGGAGTGAGGCTATGGCAATGGCTAGCAAAGCTTGGGCAGGGTTCTCCTTTGATTCTGAGCCAATCACATTTGATTTATAGGCCAAGGAAAGTGATATGTGCACCTTTTTAATTTTGGATAAAAATGGGTAATTCATGGTGCATGGGTGCATGGGCAGGCCTAATTCATGATTGAAATCCACTCCAAATCGTGCAAGAATGTTGCTGAAGTCATCACACAAAGCCATTCAAAGTTGTACATGTTTGGAGTTTGAAACTTGCTAAAATAAGCCATAGACAAAACTCATGCACAAGTCCCTTATCCCACATCTAAATGATGTGATATTGCATTATTTGGAAAGATCTCATCATAGGGAACAACGTTTATGTTGGGACGTTTTCAATTTGAAGCTTGGAACATGGAGGAAACTGGCCTTGAATATGGAGGTATCAAACATACTTAGAAATTTTTCTAAGTTATAAGTAAAATGACCTTGAATAACTCTTGATGTGAGATTCAAATGAACTTGATTCCTTCTACAAAGTTATAACTATTTCAATTATATTTAATTTGAGCACAAGTTTGGCAGCATTTAGAATTTGGATGATGGAGTTATGGCTTTTAGAAGTTGAGGAAATTTGATTGTTCAATGATGAAGACCAAAATGGACCTATAATGTTTCCTCATGGTACAAGGCTTTTGAAGTAGAGTTTGATCTTTCTCAAAGTAGAAAAGTTGAATAAGACATATTGAAATTAATCATGAAACTTGGATAATCTTCATATCATAAAAATTGAGGATGTTATGGTTCTTGGAAGTTGACATTCTATCTAGGGCACAGACAAAATGGCCTATAATATTTCACCATAAAACATAACTTTACAAGAAAACTTAGATCTTGATGCCAATATGAAAGATGTTTGGAATGTCATAAAGAGTAAAATTTATCTTTGAATTATTTTCAAATGATAAAAGTTGTAGGAGATAGAGTTTAGGAAACCCTAGATTTGACCAATTGATTTTTCTGGTCAACTTCCTTGAATCAAGTTGAACACTTGAAATTACTTTGCTATTTGAGGCTCATGGAGGATAATATATGCTTATGATGATGTAAAATTAAGTATCCCTTGATATCTTTGACCAATTGTTGAAGAAACTTGGCAAGGAAGGCACATAAGATATCCAGATGAATTAGGGCTTCCTTGGCAAATAAGCTTCAAACTCTTGATGAATTCTTGATCAAAATGACAAATAAATAACACGGGGATCCATATATGAAGTTTATAACCAATGTGTATCTTTTCTTGCTTGATCTCTTGCATTTAGGCTCTCAAATGTTGTAGGCTTGGTGAGGTACAAATGGACACACACACACACTACCTACAAAAGAAATAAAGCAATACTAGACATATTTTTGTATTTTGGTTAGTAAAAAAAGAAAAATAAAGTATGATACAAAAATAAATTCTTGATGATCCCTCCCAATGCAAACCCAATGAATGATAGGTGAGGAGAATACCAAGGTGTGATCCTAATGCCAATACAAAGCTATGAGATGGCATGAGGGATATTAGGGGTCGAAATTGGGGTCTTACAGTCCTGAACTTGGAGCCTCAAGATGCCAAAACATGCCAAGATTGTTTAACCAAATGTCTGACCAAGAAGGTATGTCATGACTTCAACTTTCAACACTTGCCATTTTCACCTCAAGCCACCTTTTGAGTTAGGTCTTTTTGCATTAGATTCATGGCATTTAAGTGAACAAAAGGCACAAAGAAAATTACAAAATGAAAGAGTGGATTCCATTTGTCCTAGATTCAAAGATGGTGCCATGAACTTTTGTAATTACAGGTCATTTTGCATTTTGGGACCACTTGCACATATGCAACTTACTCGTGACACCAAAATGCGTGAAAACAAGCTGAAAACAACCACATTTCATCATCAATTCATGCTTTGCTCACCAATTTTCACACGAGCACCCTTTGACAAATTTTCAACCAAATCTCACAAGATTTGAGATCTGTATAGCATGTGTGAGATTCCCATTTCATTTCCTATAAATAATGGATGCATTTTAGCTTGAACAACCATAAAACCCCTGCCTCACTTGAACCCGATATCACTCAAAAACCAGTTTGTGGTTTCTTCGATTCAATCTCTTTTAACTTCAAATCTTTGCCCAAAGAGGTTCATCAACATCATATGAAGATAACTACATCAACACTTTTCCTTGAAACCTCCTGCATCAGGCTTCCCGTTTCTGCAATTGTTGACCTTCAAAGCTTCAAATAGAGAGGTAGTTATGAGTTAAATCCTTGAGCAAACAAGTTAACAGTCTCTTCGCATTGTTCCACTGATCAAAAGCCCTTTTATCACCTATCATTTATATTTTGTAGTATTCATTTAATTTTACTTTGAACACTTAGGGTTCTTCATGTTCTTGAGCAAAATTCCCCTTGCTCAGAGACAATCAATGGCTCTGATGTACGGAAACATGAACCATGATGTGTTGTGAAGCTAACTCCATGCTTGGGTGTTGCTAAAAACACGAGTTCATGATTTTCATAAATTGAGTTGAAGGTTGAAGATGAAGTTGATTTACGCGTGTTTTGGTGCCAAGATTCAGTTCAGACCAATCCTAGCATGCCATCGCATTTTTTCAAACTTCTTGACCGTTGGCGCCTTATTTCATTTATTTTCTTTTTCTTTAATTTCATTTCTTTTCCAATTAATTTCTCACTAAATTTTAATTCAATTTGATCCAGATTTTTTACACAACGTTTCTACAAATATATTGCATCACATACATTTTCCTCACTTTTTTATAATCATTTCTACATTTTTGGTTATTTTTATTTTTAATTTCCTTTTGCAATTTATTTTTCAATCATTTTCGAACATTTTTACATCCAACTTTTGAGTTCTTTTCATTTGTAATATTCTTGACTTCTCATAATTTTTTCATAAATTTCTTTTACATTTTGATATTTATTTTACATTTTCTCTTTACTTTCCATTTTAAACCGTTTTAATTTCCATTTTTAATACCTTTTTCATTTCATTTTTAATTCAAATTTTGTAATCTTTATGACTTTGCTTGAGTTGATTGCTTGGTTGATGAGATCTTCAACATTTCAAATAATGATAGATGGTCCCTTGGTTGATTCAATCTTCTCTAATTCAATATGTTGATAGATGATCATTTGATCATATTTTTGATACTTTGAGTTAGTGATAGTTTATCCCTTGGTGTAGCATATGTTTGAATCATTTGACTTGTTGATAGATGATCCCAATCTGGTGACTTAAATTTGCCTTCTAACATCTAACACCTAACATCTAACTTCTAAACTTCTAACACTTCATATTCTTGTAATTTATCTTCTTGCAATTTACTTTTATATCTCATTATTCATTATCTCACTTCATACATTATTCATCTTGTCTTATTCATCTTATGCTTCTTATCTTGTGTTTGGTTTGCTTAACAATCTCAATAAATCAAAACATGATAAAATGGATAGACTTGATCCTTAAAACCACTGCTTGACTTGGAGTGATTTTAAAGACTTTGGACTTATGACTTAGACTTATTCTTTATTAGGAGTAACCTTGGACTCATTAACCTCTTGATCCCTTAAACTTTGTTCACCTGTTGAACTTTTGAACTTGTGATCTTGTCATCTTGTTTATTTTTCATTTCCTTATGCTTATGCTTATCACATTAATTTGTTTAGGTTAGCACACATTAGCACCCACAAGGTTTACTCTTGGGATATAGAACAATGAGACCTAGGCTTAGTAAACATTTGCACCCACATGGCTTACTCTTGGACTACCTAACAATGAGACCCTAGGATATTCTTTGTATGATAATGCATTGTGTGTTTTATCTTTCTCCTTCCCTTTGATTTAGCTTGATCAAATTCCATTTAATCAACTAGATCCTTTGAATTTGCACACATTCCCTATGTCTTTGTCAAATGACCATAAGTCTCTTGGTCACTTGATGGGACTTGACTCTGTTACTTTGAAGCTCAAGCTTCCCAACAAGTACAAGACCTCAGGGTCAAGTTAAGGCACCAGCCATCTGCCTCATCCCTACAAAGCATCTCTAAAAACTTATTTCAACAACTTGTTAGACATTGACATAGATTACATGTCATGAGCCTTAAGTAATAGAGAAGGGGTGAGAGGGAGAATTCCTATCCTCATTCTAAATATTTTGGGTACGAGACGAATGACCTAGTTTTTCAGAGTATTCACCTCAATTCATAGACTTTAGTGCAATTTAAGTCAATTCACTGTCAAGTCTGCAACTAGCCTTATGCCTCACCATCTCAAGTTCCTCTTGGTTTAAACACCGTCATTTAATTTCCATAATTTGGGTTAATCACCTTCATGGTTAACATCCCTTTATTGGTTATGACACCATAATTTGGGTTAATCACCTTCATGGTTAACACCCATTCTCTTGGTTTTGACACCACTTTTACCCTTCTGTTCTTGGCTATGACACCACAATTTAAGTTAATCACCTTAATAAAACCCCTTCTCTTGGTTTTGACACCACTGTTATCTTTCTGCTCTTGGTTATGACACCACAATTTGGGCTAATTATCTTCATGGTTAACACCCATTCTCTTAGTTTTGACACCATCTTTTATCCCCCTTATTTTGGGTTTGACACCATATTTTGGGTTCATCACATTCATGGTTAACACCTGATAACACCAAATTGCACCATTATTTTGACTCATTTCATACTTGTCTTATTATCGTTTTACCTCCATTTCTAGTGTTATGTGGGTATTTTGTCTGCATTTAAGGTATTTTACCATATGGGAGCCATGTGCAAAGAAACAAAGCAATTCAGATGCAAAACAAAGAAAAATGGGAAATTACACACAAGGTGACCTACATGGAATTCGCCATGGAGAAAGCCATATTAGAAATAACGTGTCCCACTCACCAATAGGCGGATTACCCACTCTTCCACACATTGGGAAGATGGCGTTCACCACCTTGACATGGCGTTTTCTATCCTTTGTGAATGCCAGACGGTTAGAAAATGGATTTGCTTGGTCTCCCACTCACCCATGTACTCATACATTTTCTCTGATGACTGAAGAACCACTCCACTTGATCTTTGGACTTTGGAAAATTATAAATAGGCTTCAGGCTTCATTTTCCAAGGCATCCAAGCTTTGCACAATCTTGAGGATAAAAATTATCGATCAAAGTTTTAACTCGTCACATCGAGGGGTTATAACACCAGAGAGTAGGTTTATACGAAGTTTGGAGAACTTTATTTTCCCGCATTTTAATCTTGCCGACATTTATATTTCTTTACAGGTCTTCAGCAATTTACTTTGTGTCAGATTCAAGCCTCTGTTTGGAGTAGGTTTTTATCATATTTCGTATTTTATTACCACTTTATTTATTTACTCGCACTTTATTTATCTTGCCTCACACTACTTATTTTATTTACAAGCCTTCTTTATGCACCATATTATTTTAAATTACCTTTCCGTAATGTCTACTTCTAAATTTCAAACTTATGTTTTCATGTTTGTTATAAGCATGTGCAACTAATTTATTGATGTTGGAATGTGAGGACTGTCACTTGACGGTACTCTAACTGTTGTTTCTTTAGGATTTAGATTGTGGTACATTTTGATTTTAATACAATCTTTCTGAACTTAATTAAATCAGTCACTATAAAAGTAGGGCCGTGAAAACATCGGGTAAGATCGAAATCCATCTGACATTAAAGAATAATATTGGTTTATTTTTTATTAATGAATACCACGAGAGCACTTTGTTAATTAATTAGGAAAGTCTAATATTTCAAGAAGGAGGTTTTAAAACTATTTTCGGACGCGTTTGTAGGTTTAGGATCTAGTTACCAGTGCGAAATCCTGGAACCCTTTTTAATTAAATTTTCCATCAAAATTACTTTTCAATCGAGTAAAGAGTATGATTTCTTAAAATAGGATTTACTAATTTAACGCATTAAGCGCCGTTCACATGTGATAGTGGATGGTATATATTAGAGAGTTAAATCCAGTTCTGAATACGCAAAAGCGACAGTTCTAGTTCAATTACATTGTTTTCAAAGTAGAAAATATTGCCCCGTACAACGATCCTAGTTAGAAGCAATCAAGAGTATTGTTGTTTGAGGAGAGCCACATCCCGATATTATTTGACTAAATTTATTAAATTTATTTAATTTCATCTCACCTTTGTTTAATTGAGTCGCCTTGAATAAACACTGTAGCAACTAGAAATGATAGATTGACAGTTAGGTCTCTGTGGGATCGATATCTTTTAAAACTACGAGATAGACTGTACACTTGTAGTTAGTTATTTCGATAGACTCATAATCTCGCAAAGTAGTTTTTGGCATCGTTTCCAGGGACCAATATCGTCAAATTTCGTAACCTATTGTCACACCGTCTAGATTAAGGCAAACCCTCATCGGTAAATGCGAAGAACTCGCAACACCAGAACCTTAGAAGATCCAATAGATGAACCAGAAAAGTACGTAAGAGCTCGGCTCTTTCCCCAATGAATCAAAAGAGAAATGGAAGAAGACCAAAACTATAAGCCACTCAAAGAGTTTTCCCTATCCTCTAAAGAAGAGCCTCATTCAAGTATTTTCAACCCAACTATTACAGCTAATAACTTTGCATTGAATCCTGCTTTGTTACAAATCGTGCAACAGAACCAGTTTGCTGGTCTCCAAATAGAGAACCCAAACCAGCACATAAAAGTATTCATTCAACTAGATGACGCACTAAAATACAATAACATTACTCCTGAGGCGATACGTCTATGTTTATTTCCTTTCTCCCTCAGAGACAGAGCGTGATCATGGCTAGATTCCCTTCTAGCAAATTCTATCACTACTTGGAATGATTTTAAGAAAGTATTCCTTGCTAGATACTTTCCACCTAGTAAGACCGCCGTCCTACGTAACCAAATTACAAGATTTACTCAACTGGATGGTGAGTCTCTCCTCGATGCCGGGGAAAGGTACAAGGAGCTATTAAGAGCTTGTCCACATCATGGATTAGAACAATGGCTAATTATCCACACCTTATACAATGGACTTCTCTACAACACTAAGATGACTATCGACGCTGCCGCCAGTGGCGCGCTAATTATCAAACCTTACCCTAAAGCATGCACACTCTTTGAGGACGTGGCTCAAAACCATTACCAATGGGGTACAAAGAATGCACAAGTAGAGAAGAAAGAGACTGAAGGAGGTATATACGAGGTTAGCAGCCTTGACCATATGAATGCCAAAATGGACGCCCTAACCCAAAAAGTCGAAAGCTTAGTCATAAACCCTACAACTATCGTAGCTTCAGTGCAACCCGGATGCAAAATCTATGGAACACCAGGACATGTGATTGCTGAATGAATTCTACTAGCTAAAACAAACCTAGACCATACCATCTATGCCCATGGAAACCCCTATTCGAACACTTATAACCCTGGATGGAGGAGTCACCCAAACTTCTCTTACAAGAACAATAACCCTACTTTTTCCTAAAACTCTGCTCCTCAAAGAACAACAGGTTTCCAAAGACCCTAACAACTGATACAAACTACACCTCAGAAGTCAAACCTTGAGAAGGTCATGGAAGATTTTATCGCGACTTAAACTCAACAAAATAAAGAATTCATGAACCGAAACCTCCATATTAATGAACTGATTTCACAATTAGGAAACAAGGTTGATTAAGGGGTAACCCACAACAAGATGCTGGAAACTTAAATATCTCAAGTAGCACAACAACAACCTACTCATGATACACCAAGAGGATTATTCCATGGACAACCTCAACCTAACCCTAAAGGTCATGCTAATGCCATTTCGCTGTGAAGCGGGCTCAATACGATGGGCCTAAAAATCCAGAACCACCAAAAGAAAACGTTGTGACTACTCTAGAAAAACAAAAAGAGGAACCTGAAGAACTTGAAAAACAAAGAGAGGAATATATTAATGATAAGGAGTCAGTGAATGATAACCAAGAAAATCGAACATATGTACCTCCGCCACCCTACATACCATTGATTCCATATCCGCAAAGGCTTAAACAGACTAAATAAGACACCTAATACCAGAATTTCGTAAAAGTAATTAAGAAAATTCACATTGAAATACCCTTCACTAAATCCATTACCTAAATACCATCATATGCCAAATTCCTAAAAGACATCTTAACAAACAAGCGCAAGCTCGATGATCCCAAATCCTTAGAATGCAATGCAATTGCTGAAAACAAATTAGCCAAGAAACAGAAAGATCCTGGAAGCTTTTCGATTCCATGTGTTCTAGGAAGACATGTCATAGAAAAATAATTATTGTATTTAGGAGCAAGCGTAAGTTTGATGCGTTAGCAGTTTGTGAAAGACTAGACCTAGGAGACATGCAACGAACTAGGATTTCCCTTCAACTGGCCGATCGATCGGTTAAGTACTCGATAGGTATATTAGAAGATATCCTAGTTAGAATCAGACAACTTTATATCTCTACCAACTTTGTCGTAATGGACATTAAAGAGGATGAAGAAATCTCTATCCTTCTAGGCAGACCATTCTTATCAACTGCTAGAGCCATGATAGATGTAAAAAGAGGAAAGATGACTTTCGAAGTAGGTGGCAAGAAGGTAGAGTTTATACTATCCAAAATTCTGAAAGCACCCGCCATGGACGACTCTTTTTGTGCAATTCATACCATTGATGAATGCATAAGAGAATTGGATAAGGAAGAGCATATCGAAACAATAAAACTACCTTCGACGCTTATAATGGAAGACGATGGATTTAAGTCAGTTACACCTTACATAGACGATATCCTTAATGAATGATTAAGAGTTACCCCTAATCATATGCCGAGCATTAAGAAACCCACAATAGAGCTTAAGGAATTTCCTAAGAACTTAAGATACGAGTATCTCGATGAAGAACTCAATCGTCCAGTTATAGTAAATGCCAACCTTAATAGAGGCGAAACTGATAAACTTTTTGAGGTCTTAAGAAGATATCCTGCAGCTCTAGGCTATACCATCTCCGACTTAAAACTAATAAGTCCCTTTGTGTGCATGCACAAAATTATGCTAGAGGAAGATTCTAAACCTTCTAGAGAACACCAATGAAGGAGAAATCTTATAATGAGTTATGTATTCAAGAGAGAAGTATTAAAACTTCTAGATGCAGAAATTATCTACCAAATCTCTAATAGTACAGGGGTTAGTCTTGTGCATGTAGTACCAAATAAAGGAGGTGTCACGGTCGTATAAAATGAAAAAGAAGAATCGATAGCAAAATGCATAGGAAGCGGATGACGCATGTGCATAGACTATAGAAGGCTAAACAAATAACCCAAAAGGATTATTTCCCCCTTCCGTTTATTGACCAAATGCTAGAACGTTTAGTTAGACACTTTTAGTTATGTTACTTAGACGGATACTCCGGATTTTTCCAATCCACATCCACCAAGATGACAAAGAAAAAACAACCTTCATGTGTCCATATGGCACTTTCTCTTATCGAAGAATGTCATTCGAACTGTGTAACGCTCCTGCAACCTTCCAACGATGCATGATGTCCATATTCACAGACTTCCTGGATTAAATTATGGAAGTTTTCATGGATGACTTCTCGGTATGCGGATCCCATTATAAAAACTTCCTGGATAACTTAGAGAGAATGCTAGAAAGATGCGTACAAGTTAATCTGGTGCTAAGCTGGGAGAAATTCCATTTCATGGTAATATAAGGAATAGTCCTAGGACACATAGTGTCAAAAATGGGAATTGAGGTCGATAGAGATACTAGATAACCTCCAACCACCAAAAACAGTTATAGAAATCCGAAGTTTCCTTGGACACGCCGGTTTTTACCGATGCTTCATTAAATATTTCTCCAAGATAACTAAACCTTTAACCGGCTTGTAAGACGCCAATTTTGACCCTAAGATCCCTCATGCTATCTTATCATTTGAGTTGGCTTTGGGATTATATCTTTGTATCCTCCTTACCCCTTATTCATATGGTTTGCATTGGGAGAGATCACCAAGCACTTTTTAGTGTGTGCATCCATTTGTGCCCCCACCAAGCTCATACCTAGGGTTTGAGACCCTCAATGCAAAATATCAATCAATAAGAGGTTGAAAATGGTTCTAATCATAATATATGGATCCCCTTGTTCTTCATTTATCATTTTGATCAAGAATTCATTCAGAATTTGAAGCTTGTTTGCCTTGGAAGCCCTAATTCATCTGGTATCTTGTGTGACTTACTCGACACGTTTCCTCATCAATTGATCACATATATCAAGGGATACTTCATTTTACTTCAACATAAGCATATATGATCCTCCATGAGCCCCAAAGATCAAGGGAACTTCAAGTTTACATGCTGGTTCAAAGAGGTTGACTAGAGAAAATCAACTAGTAAAATCTAGGGTACTTTAGACCCTATCTCCTACAATATTTGTCATATAAAAATTATTCCAAGATAAAAGTTACTCTTTATGAAATTCCAAACAACTTTCAGGTTGGCATCAAGAGCTAGTTTTGCATGGAAAGTCATTTTTTATGGTGAAAGATTATAGGTCATTTTGTTTGTGCCCTAGTTAGGGGTCAACTTACAAGGACCATAACTTGCTCCATTTTGTGATATAAAGTTCATCCAAGTTTCATAATTAAATTCAAGATTTCTTCTCCAACTTTTCTTCTTTGAGAAAAGTCAAATTCAACTTGAAATGGCATGTACCAAGAGGAAACATTATAGGTCATTTTAGGCCATCATCATTATAGGTCATTTGTGACCAAATTGAATAGTATTGAAAGAGCTACAACTTTGGTGAAGGAACCATTTTCATTTGAAGCTCATAGAAAAAGTTATTCAAGGTTGAAAATATGGTCATTTGACTTTATACTTAGAAAAGTTTCAACTATGTTTGATTTCTCCAACTTCCACCTCAAAATTCATCATGATCCAAGCTCCAAATGGAAACGTTTTCAACGACAATGTTGTTCCCCTAAATGTTACCTTTTAAAAGAGTCCAAGATCATGGAATTTGGATCATTTTGAAGGACTTGTGCATGGTTGCATTGCATGGCCCCATTTGGAAGTTTCTCATGACCAAATTTAATTTCACATTGCATGGTATCATGTCAAGGCTTCAACATCACTCATGCACGATTTTGGACCTTTTCCAATCATTCTTTGGGCCTATCACACGCCCATGCAAGCATGCACACTAGAGTTACTATTTTTGGCATTTGAATGGAAGTGTGTGAAAATCAATTGAAAAGTCTATAAATGCAACTCATTCTGCTCAGAATCAAGGACCTTTGGCCCAAGCTTTTGCTTCTAAACACTCCCACCCTCCATTGATAGAATTTCTTGAAGATTTCTCTTGAAATCGAGTTTTGATTCCCATTCTATTTTGGAATTGAAACTCCGAGAATTCAAAGCCCTTTTGCATCCAAATCATCTTTTGCAAGCTAGTGGAAGCAAGCCCAAGCAAATTGATATCGAGATCGAGCTTCATCACAGCAAACATAGGCAATTTTATGAAACTTCTCTTCTTCGATTCTCCTTTAATTATCCATCATTTCACTTGGTTTTTGGTAGGCTGAAGTCCTACCAATGTAGGAAACAAGATTAAGTTGCTGTAAGGTCAAATCGAAGCAACTCAGTTCATACTCCTCAATTTTCAATTCCATGTATCTTTCAATATACTTGGAATTTGAGAATTTTAAGGCCAGATTTGGATTCTTAGTGATTTTCTCTTGAAAATAGTATACACACTTTTCATTTTGGTGAAAGTTCATGGTGGACCAGTTCAATGAGGTCCACCGGAGAAGATGACCGGAGTTAGGGCTCCGGTGCTGCACTGGAACATTTCAGGCCACCTGATCCTTGTCTCACGTTATAATCTTGGCCCTTGATTTGGATAACCATATTTGCAACGCGTTGACTAAAGCGCATGGTAGATTGCACAAACGTGGCCATCAGATCTGCCACCTCAATTAATAAGGGAGATCTGATGGGCCTTGTGTTTTTCCCATTTTATTTTAATTTCTGATTTTTTATTTAATCCATATATTTTATTTAATTCATAGAAATTTCATTTTTAATCCAAAAAATATGGGACTTTCACCCAAAATATTTAAAAAATTTCCTCTTCCATATTTTGAATTAAAATAATTTTTTGGATTAATTTTGATATTTTCCCGCAAGTCGCCATCAGAGTTGCCCCTAACTCTTGAGCAGTATTATTGACCCTCTACAAGGTTATCTCCCATTTAATATGGTTTTGACCTAAAAATACCCTCAGAATTGATAATGCAGTTTCCTCAGCAGATCCGTTCCTCTTTTCCCCAACCAGGGTTGAGCCTTTGAGGTGACTGATTCTCTCGAGCAATTGTTTCCCTCCTGTCAGGATTGGCGGAGTATTGTATTGATGACGCAGTCCAGTGACATTTGTATCCTTTATGATCATTTTGTCAGCATAATCATCATATACATATACATTCGTTTCATTATTGCATTAATAATACACTTTGAGATTCATTGTTTCTCTGGTCCTTTGCTACGGTGGTATACTTTTTACCCACGCAGATTTGGTTTGTCTGTCCTCTTTCAATTGTAGAGTGTCATCCCACTAATCCGAAAGAATTTAACCTTTCTCATTCTCCACTGAGTTACTTCCTCGTGGATGATTATTATTTCAGCTTCCTCCACAGTTGATAGTCTGGATGGAACCACTCCACTTGAGCTAGACCCTCATTAGGTTGAGTCTTTCATTGACCGTATCTTTCTAGATCTTACCTAGATCGATGCTTTTGGTCCCTTGAGAGTTTATTACCCAGTAATTTGTAATATTCTTTTCAATCGGCAAGTGTTTCACTTTTGCCCAATACCCGGAAAAAGTAACCCTTTTCTCCCCAGCGGATTCGTTTCTCACGTTTCCCCAGGAAGTTTATCCTTGATATGTTTATCCTAACCGGTGACGGAGATTTTCTTCTCTACTTTGAGTTTATCCTTGATATATTCAGCCTAACCGGTGACGGATATTCTCTTTTTGGTATTCTACCCAGTAAAAGGTAGTTGTAATCCCTGGTTTCTTTCTCTAGAGAGTTAATCCTTGATATGTTCATCCTAACCGATGATGAGTTTTCCTTCTCTTTGTGGTCTTCTGCCCAGTAACCGGTAGTTGTAAATCTTGCTTCCCCTTGGAGTTTATCCTTGATATGTTCATCCTAACCGGTGACGAATATTCTCTTTTTTTAGTATTCTAACCAGTAATTGATAGATGTAATCCCTATTCCTCCCTGCAAAGTTTATCCTTGATATGTTCATCCTAACCGGTGATGGATACTCTCTTTTTTGGTATTCTATCTAGTATCCGATAGATATAATTCCTACTTATTCAGGCGGTTTATCCTTGATATGTTTACCCTAACCGGTAACGAATATTCTTCCTAATGTCCCCAGGTGAGTCTATCATTGGTATGTTCAGATTAATCGATGACAGATATTCTTCCCTTTGAGTCTATCCTTGATATGTTCACCTTAGCCGGTGACACATATTCTCTTTCTTTGTGGTCTTCTGCCCAGCAGCTGGTAGTTGTAAATCCTATTTGATTTGGTTCTTTCCCCAGGGAATCATCCTTGATATGTTTACCCTAACCGGTAACGGATGTTCTCTATGTCAGAATTTGTTATCCCCTTACCCAGTAACCGGTAGTTGATAATATACTTCTGTTGCTCCTGTGTTGAAGATCATTTCCTCCCCAGTTGAATCTGAGTGCGTATTTTCTCAGTGAAATCGCTGTTTCCTGCTTGGGTCGGGTATTTTAGTTTTATTTTGATCTACCAGTTTCCCCTGTAGATGTTCTTTTCATTCTCTTGTTGAGTCTTTCCATTGATTTATTTTCATGGAATCCATCGAGTCCCCCTAGTAGTTTTAAAGTCGTAGCCTGGCCTACGCACAACCCGTTTATGCCCCCCATAGTCTTTGTCTCCCCAAAGAGTTTTCCTTATGGATATGCATTACACTCCTGCGGACTTTCAGTCTCTTCGGATTCTTTTCCTTTGTGGCAACATTTTCCCTATAAAGATTATTCTTGCATTCATATCATTCGCATCATGAGGTCTCTTAGGGACCAAAATTTGTTTCTATATATTGTTATTTAAGTCCAGTATACTGAGTTGATACGAAGATTTTAACCTTCATATCCTCAGCTAGAACGTCCTTAAATAGGGGCAGCTGTAAGACCCCAATTTTGACCCTAAGATCCCTCATGTTATTCTCATCATATGCATTAGCAATGGATCACACCTTGTATCCTCCTTATCCCTTATTCATTGGGTTTGCATTAAGAGAGATCATCAAGCACATTTGATTGTATCATACTTCATTTTTTATTTGTTTACTAACCAAAATGCCAAAGATATGTCATTGTATAGTTTAACTCTTTTGTAGGTAGTGCACATGCTCACCTATGCTCTATCAAGCTCATATATAGGATTTAAGACCCTCATTGCAAGGAGCTCAATCAAGAATTTGTTTACTATGGCTCTAAGAATCATATATGAATCCCCATGATTTTCACATGTTATTTTGATCAAGAAATCATCAAGAGTTTGGAATTGGTTTACCTTGGAAACCCTAATTCATCGGGGTATCTTATGTAACTTCTTCAACAAGTTTCTTCAACAATTGATCAAATATTTCAAGGGATACTTCACATTACATCATATTATGCATATATGATCCTCCATGGTTCCTAAAAGTCAAGAGAATATCAAGCTAGCAAGTTGGTTCATGGTGGTTGACCAGAGAAAGTCGACTGATCAAAATTGGGGTTCCCTAGACCCTATCTCCTACAATATTTGTCATATGAAAATGATTACAAGCTAAACTTTACTCTAAATGACATTCCAAACAACTTTCATGTTGAGGTCAAGAGCTAGTTTTGCTTGTAAAGTCATTGTTTATGGTGAATGATTATAGGTCATTTTGTCTAAACCTTAATTTGGAGGTCAACTTCCCAAGACCATAAATTTCTCAATTGTTATGAGATGAAATCCTTTCTATTTACATGATCAAATTTAGGATGTCTACTTTAAATTTTATGTTTGGAGGAAGTTCAAATTCAATGTTTAAATGCATGTGATATGAGGAAACATTATAGGTCACTTTGGGCCAATACCATTAAACAAGTGATTTTCCTCAACTTCTAAAATGCATAAATTCTTCATGTTAAATCCAAATGAGGTCAAATTTGTGAACAATTTGAAGGAATGTTAGAGAGCTACAACTTTTGTGAAGGGAAGTTTCTCATTTGAAGCCCATAGAAAAAGTTACTCAAGGTGGAGGAAGTGAACATATGGCTTGGCACTTAGAAATGTTTTTGATATGTTTGATTTTCCAAACTTCCACCTCAAAATTAATCATGATACAAGCTTCAAACTAAAAAGTTTACAACATGAAAGTTGTTCCTATTGACCTAACCTTTCCAAAAAGTCCAAATTCATCCCATTTGGGCAAAGAATGAATGACTTTCACATGGCTTAAAGTTGAAGGACCATTTGGAAGATTCGAAGTTCCACTTTCCATACACTAATGCATGGCCTTTCCACATGACTTCAACATTGCTTACACTCATTTTTGGACCTAAATGCATCACTACATGGGCCTATCATACGCCCATGCATCCATGAAAAGGATATTGCAATTTTTGGAATTTTGGAAGAAGTGTGCAATTATCAATCACTTGGCCTATAAATAAAACCCCTCATGCTCAAAATTATGGACCCTGGCGCGCAAGCTTTAATTTAGCAACCCTAAACCCTCACATTTAAAGTATAAGCTTGGTGATTTTCATTAAAAATCGAGTTTGAATCTCTCAACTGTTTTGAGATTGAAACTCCAAGAGTCTATCAGTTTTCTTGATGCATTTCCACTCCATTAAGCATTTGAAGCAAGACCAAGCACAATTGAGAGCAAGATCGTGTCCATCTAAACCTGCAGTGAAGGTGAGTTTCTGAATTTTTCATCTCTTTGATTCTAACTAAATTCTCTACTATTCTTGTTTATTTTTGGTTGTCTAAAGTCCTACCAATGTAGGCAACAAGATTGAGTTGCTTAGAGGTCAAATCGAAGCAACTCAGATCATGATCCTCAAAATTCAACTCCTTGTATCTTTCTATATACTTGGAGTTAGGTAAAATTGAGGTTAGATTCGAGGTCCTGAGCATTTTTACTTTAAATTCATGTCCTCCTTTTTTATTTTGGTGATGGTTGAAGGTGGACCTGTCCGGTGAGGTCCACCTGAGAAGAAGACCGAAGCTCTGGCTCCGGGGTGTGTTGGCACGCTTCTGAACCACATGATCCTTCTATTTTGTTTTAATCTAGGGCGTCCAAAGTGATTACCACGCGTGTGGAACATTTGACTTGGAGTATGGTGGAACGCGAGTTCATATCCACTTGATCTGCCACCTCAATTAATGAGGGAGATCAAGTGGTCCATGTTTTTTTTTATAATTTCTGATTTTCATTTTAATTGACTTATTTTCATTAATTCATATTAATTTTATTACCAAAAATTCTCAAATATTTTGGATCAATATTAATATTTTTTCATGGTTTAATTGTTTTTGTGCATATTTTTTATTGTTTTAAAATACTTTTAAGTTTCCAAAAATTATGAAATTGTTTCTCCAAGGTCCTTTGACCTTGTTTGACCTATGATAAATCTCTTGGCCATTTATTTGATGTTTTGAAGAGGTTTTAGGATTTTGATCAACCATATTTTAATTTAATGCATTTTTAATTGATTTTTAATTGTTTAATTGTAAATAAATTGTGTTGAGCTATTTTTGTTGACTTGTTGAGTTTGACTATTGTTGTTGGGCCTTGGTCAAGGTTGATTTGACTTTGTTGGATTAAAATCATTAGATTTAGGGGATTGATGAAATTTACATTTCATCTCCCAAAATGAATGAATGATTTTAATTTGATAAAAGTCCTCCCATGACCAATTTGAGTTTATTTCATTTCCCCTCCCTCTTCATCGTCAATCCCTTTCTGTCCCATCCATTCCATTGACCTATGATATCTCTATATCCTAAGGCAAATTGGTTCATAAACCAATATAAGTATGGATGAGATTAGGTCCACCCTTTTGCCATTTTATTTTAAGTGTGGTATGTTTTAGGAATATTGTTCATAATACCATATCTCTAACATGCATTAACACTAAAATTTCTATTGCCCGACCTTAAACAGTTGTGACTTCTACATAAGTCCAATTACGATTGCTTAACATAACGCTAAATTTTGATCCAAAATCATAGCATTCTAGTAAGTCATATTGTAAGTCTCCCCCCTTTCATGGTATTGTGTGGAAACTTGGCCTTTTTTCCTTCCTTTGGATGATGTCTTGGTTCAAGGATCCATGCTTGTGAATAGAGGGTTGAGTGTTCTCCAAAGAATGACTTAAACAATTGAAAAGCAAAAGCAATATTAACTTCTAATCAACTAACATTTGACTAACTTTTAATTTCAAGTCATTTACTTTATGCATTTTAAATTCAAATCTTTATCATTTGCCATTATTCATACGATTTAACTTGTTTTTTTCAATGCCATTTTCATTTTGCTCATTTGAGCCACATCTTGTATATACTTGTTTGTGTATTTTGCTTGTGTTTGTGCTCTTTTGACCTTAATGTACATAATAACAACAAAAAAACCTAAAATGGATTTGTGTGGAATCTTGGATTTGATCTGAGACATTGGACTTAGAATTAGGTAACATTCCCTATGCAAAAAGGACTTGGCCAATGCCAACTTTTCTGAAGCCAGTCATTGTGAAGTGAACTTTCATCTGAAACAAGTATTGAGATCCCACTTGAGTTCATCTGCTACATGGTCTTGATGCAAATGTTATTTTGAACCTGTGACTAATGCCTTATTCTGGTCCATTCAAAGGATTATTTCATCTGATACACAGGGAAGATTATGAAGAAGATCATGAAGTTGCTAGCTTGGATGTGACTATCTTTATTTGATGCCTTGCTCTTCACCTTGCTATTTGTTTATTGATATTGCTTGATTCTAAAGTCCAAGGGAAAATTGGGTTTCTACATGACATTCTTATCTATTGGATTACATCCCATTGGTCAGATCTTTTCAACTCTTCACTTTTAAATTTTTGCTTAGGATAGCCTCTTCATCTTCTCCCACTTCTTAAATTTCAAATCTCTCGCTCCTTTTCAAAATCTTCTTTGCTTGTGATTTCTAAACTTAGACTCTTTATTGCAAATTAGAAACTTTGGCCTTATGCCATTACATTTTCAAACTCTTTTTCTTAATCAAATTTGTAAATGAACTTAACCATACTTGACTTAAAAATTTCAAAAGACAAAAAGCACTAACACTCATTCAAACTCATTTAGGCCTTATGTGCCTCTTTCACACTTAATTTTTTATTAAAATCAATCCACTCACTTTGAAATTGATACCACAAACTACGAGGTCTTGATCCCTAATTTTATGTTGGTACGTAGGCACAAGTCCGAAGGTCTTGTCAAACACAAAAATATAATTAATGAATTATTTTCTCATCCCCACACTCTATTTATTGCAAATATCAATTTATACCAAACACATGTACACACAAAAAATGTCTCCCTAGGAGTACCTAGGACACTTTGGGTGCTAACACCTTCCCTCTATGTAACCAACCCCTTACCTGTAATCTCTGGCATTTTATTAGTTTTGATTTGAAAGCTTCTTATCTTTGGGTTTTGTTCGTACTTTCCCCTTTTCCCTTGGAAACAATAAAAGCATGGTGGCGACTCTGGTTTTATTGACATTAAGTTTATCCATAGTTTAATTGTCATGAATTTACCGCTACATAAATTAAGTGGTGGCTCTGCTGGGGAGTAGTCTCCATTGGGTTTAGCCTACTTTTTTGTGTGTATATAATTGTATATTTGATGTATGTATATTTTTATGTATGATATAATCTGCTTGTTGTGCTTGGTGATCTGTGAGTGGTGAGATAAGTTCTAACCCAAACTTGAGTGCAATTAAGATAGGAGGATGGTATAGTCATGTTCGACTTGTGTGGAGTAGTCCTTAACAAGTTGGCTTGAGACCCATCTACTAAGTGGAGACCCTTTTGGAGTTATTCATGTCACACAAGTTATTTATGGTTAGGAATTACTTTCTATGATTTGGGGTCTGAGAAGCTGAGGACCGTAGAACACTTAACCCATCTTGGCCTATTTAGGACATAGTGCAAAGACTGTTCAGGTGTAGACTTGATAACAGTTGTTACGCGATACTAAACTGAGACGAGTTTCTCTTGAGAATATTATGGGTTGATGAGTCAATCATCCTAACCTGTAATATCCGATAGATGGAATTAAGAGTCTGGGAACTTTTTAGAACATGATCTACAGGTTTTTATCCCTAATACACTCCTTTGGGATGGTTCTTAACCTGACTCCATGCCCATGACTCACAACAAACCCTTGATTCTCGGTTGATCCAATCAAGTCTTGTCAATATCAATGGAACTTGGATGTTGATAAGGTGAAAAGCATAATCCACCAAAATGGATGATTTATCTTGACAATGACCTGATTCATCCCTTGACCTTTGTTTGTTTGCCTTGTGTGTGATCCCTTATTTGTGATTGTTGCATTCATGCATTCATGCACATCATAACATTCTTTACACAAAAAATAACTTCAAGGAACTGAGTTTTTATTTGCAAATATTTTTAGACCATGGATTATGGATGAAGGAACACTAAGAAGTACAGTTTCAGATGTCCGGATTTGAAAGTGCTAAGGAAGTTATCATCATTTGTATTAGATCCCTTGGACTTAAAGAAACGTCATGGGAAGCTTCTATCTGTGTTATCTGCTGATATGGTCGAAAGACTCTTGAGTGTGTTGTTTCAGTTTTATGATCCTCTCTACCGTTGCTTCACTTTTCCCGATTATCAGCTCGTGCCTACGTTAGAGGAGTATGCCCATCTCTTGGGAATAGCCGTTTCTGAAAAAGTGCCTTTTAGTGGATTGAAGGAGATTCCCAGATCTCATATTATAGCTGAAGCTCTTCATATGAAGAAGTCTAAGATTAAGGCTCATTGGGTAAAGAAAGGAGGTATTTTTGGGTTGACTTCTGAGTTCCTCATTAAGAAAGCTACTGCCTTTGCTCAAGCCGGTAGTATGTATGCTTTCGAAGCTATCTTTGTGTTGATCATCTATGGGTTGGCTTTGTTCCCTAACATTGATGGTTTTGTTGATGTTAACGCCATTAGAATTTTCTTGATTGGGAATCCTGTGCCTACTTTGTTGGGCGATATGTATTTCTCTTTGCATCTAAGGAATTCCAAAGGTGGTGGAACTATTGTCTGATGTGTTCCTCTTCTGTACAAGTGGTTTATTTTGCACTTGTCTCAGACACCTACTTTTGTGGAGAACAAATAATGTCTAAGGTGGTCGCAGAGACTTATGTCTCTCACTAATGATGATATAGTTTGGTATGATTCTTCATTGGGTAGCTTGGAGATTATTGATAGTAGTGGTGAATTCTCTAATGTGCCTCTCAGTGGTACACAAGGAGGAATTAACTACAACCCTACTTTGTCTCGTCGTTAACTTGGGTTCCCTTTAAGAGACAAACCTAATAACACTCAGTTAGAAGGTCTTTTCTATCAAGAGGGTAAATATCCCCAACTTTTAAAGCAGAAGATGATACACGTTTGTCATAATATGCATAGGAAAGGAAGATCTGAGCTTCGTCTATGCAATTGTGTAGCTTTGGAAGCTTACACTTCTTAGGTGAAGAAGAGAGCTTTGGAATTGAAGATTCCTTATGCTGGTGAGAGACCTATGTCTATGGTTGTGGCTGAGCCATCAACTCTCCTTAACCAAGATATAGAGGAGTTGGAAGCCGCACTCGCCAAGGTGAAGCAAGAGAAAGATATATTGGAAGAGTGATTCCATGCTTTGAGCAAAAAGCATGAGGAGTTACAACTTGAGTCTAAGGACAAGGATGCACTTATTGAACTTCTTGAAGACCAAGTAATGAAGAGACAGAGGGACCACATTCATTACACCTTGGGGAACATTCTGTTATAGATTGATGCCTTTCGGTTTAAAGAATGCTAGTGCAACTTACCAGATAGCAATAACCACTCTTTTTCATGATATGATGCATAAAGAGATCGAAGTCTATGTTGATGATATGATTTCTAAATTCAGTGACGAAGAAGAACATGTTGAGCATTTGTTGAAGCTATTACAGCGATTGAGGAAGTACAAACTCCGCTTGAATCCCAATAAGTGTACTTTTGGTGTTTGTTTTGGTAAGTTATTGGGCTTTATTGTCAGCAAGAAAAGTATTGAAGTTGATCCTGCCAAGGTCAAAGCCATAGAAGAGATGCATGCGCCCAAAACTGAGAAGCAAGTCAAAGGTTTTCTCGGCCGCTTGAATTATATCTCAAGATTCATTTCGCATATGACTGCCACATGTGCGCCTATATTCAAGCTTCTTAGGAAATAACAGTCTTGTGATTGGACCGAGGATTTCCAAAAAGGTTTTGACAGTATCAAAGAGTATCTGCTTGTGCCTACGATTCTGTCTCTGCCTGTTGAAGGAAGACCGTTGATCATGTATTTGATTGTGCTTGAAGAAAGTATGGGTTGCGTTCTAGGTCAGCAAGACGAAACTGGAATGAAAGGATATTCTATTTACTACCTCAGTAAGAAGTTCATCTACTTTGAGACTCAGTATTCTGTGCTAGAGAAAACTTGTTGCGCATTGGCTTGGGCTACTAAGCGTCTACGCTAGTATACGTTGGTTCATACCACTTGGTTGATATCCAAAATGGTTCCAATAAAGTATATTTTTGAGAAGCCTGCTTTAAATGGGAGGATTGCCCATTGGTAGATGTTGTTATCCGAGTATGATATTGAATACCGATCTCAAAAAGCGATCAAAGGTAGTATCTTGGCTGACATTTGGCTCACCAACCGATTGAAGATTACCAGTCAGTGCAGTATGACTTTCCTGATAAAGAGATATTATACTTGAAAATGAAAGATTGCGATGAACCATTGCTTGAAGAAGGGCCAAAACCTAGTTCCCGTTGGGGCATGGTATTTGATGGATCTGTTAATCAATATGGTAATGGCATTGGGGAAGTGATTATTACTCCTCAAGGCACTCATTTTCCGTTTACAGATAGATTGACTTTCAAGTGTACAAATAATATGGCAGAGTATGAATCTTGAATTATGGGGCTTGAAGAGGCCATTGATCTCATAATCAAATATTTAGATGACTATGGAGATTCAACTTTAGATGTGAATCAAATCAAAGGTGAATGGGAGACGAATCATCCTGGTTTGATACCATATAGAGATTATGCGAGGAGGATTTCAACTTTCTTTACAAAGGTTAAGTTTCATCATATCCCTCAATATGAAAACCGGATGGCAGATGCTCTTGCAATGTTGGCTTCAATGATTATGGTGAAGTATTGGAATGAGGTTCCCAATCTGACTGTGATGTGTCTTGATAGGCCAACTCATGTATTTGCTATTGAAGAAATCAAAGATGAGAAACCGTGGTACTTTGATATCAAATGTTTTCTCCAAAGTCATATTTACCCGCATGAGGAATCTTTGAAAGATAAGAAGACTTTGAGGAGATTAGCCGGCAATTTCTACCTGAATAGTGATGTACTTTACAAGAAAAACTTCGATATGGTTCTGCTCAGATGCGTGGATAGACACAAAGTGGACTTATTGATGACTGAATCCATGAAGGTTCCTTTGGTACTCATTCCAATGGATATGCTATGGCTAAAAAGATGTTGAGAGCAGGTTACTATTGACTGACAATGGAATCTGACCGTTGCAAGTTTGTGAAGAAATGCCACAAGTGTCAAATATATGCAGATAAGATTCATGTTCCTCCGATACTTTTGAACGTAATTTCCTCCCCATGGCCTTTCTCCATGTGGGGAATTGACATGATCGGCATGATTGAGCCCAAAGCTTCTAACGAACATCATTTCATTTTGGTGGCTATTTACTACTTCACAAAGTGGATTGAAGCGACATCGTATGGGAAAGTAACCAAGCAAGTTGTTGTGAGGTTTATCAAGAATCAAATTATATGTCGTTATGGTGTGCCAAGTAAGATCATTACTAAAAATGGATCAAACTTGAATAATAATATGGTGGAAGCTCTTTGCAAAGACTTCAAGATTGCACATCACAAGTCTTCTCCCTACATACTCGAGATGAATTGGGCTGTTGAAGCTGCAAACAAGAACACTAAGAAGATCATTCAGAAGATGGTTGTGACGTACAAAGATTGGCATGAGATGCTCCCATTTTCTTTGCATGGGTATTGTACATCCATCCGCACTTCAACAGGGGCAACCCCTTTCTTACTTGTTTACGACATGGAAGTTGTGCTCCCTCTAGAAGTTGAGATCCCATTGATAACGTGAAAACGTATCGTATTTTTGGCTTCACATGCATTGCTTTTGACTTGATTTACACTTATTATTACGCAGTATTTTATGTTTATTGCAGGTATTTACCGAATAAAAGGTTTAAGTCAAGGAAAGTAGAAAATAGCAAAAAGGAAAGAAAAAGAGAAGAAAATGGAGAAAAATAAAGGTAATGAGCCACCACACCAAATGGACTTGTGGCAACCGCCACAACCTAGTCTTCCCTACTTTCTCTCCATAATTCTAGCCACAAATCCACTAACCTTCTGCTCTAAATTAGGGATGTGGAAAATATATAAGGAGGGAAGTTTCTACACGCCACCTCTCTCTCTTCTTCTAGTTTTTGATCTACGGATTATTTTTAGTCAGAATTATTTTCTTTTAGTTTCCTAGGCAGTTTTTCCTACTTTTTAACGGTAATAGTTTCTCCATATCGGGGACTATTGTAATTTAGTTTACGCATTTGAATTCAATTGTAACAGTTACTTATTGCCAAAGCCTGCCGATATTATTTTAATTAAAGAATCAAGATTCAGTTCCATTTCTTAATTCGTAATCCAGGTTTTATTTTGATTGCTATTTTATTTATTTATGCCTTATTGCATGTTTGGTTTTCCAAATACCATGTCTGCTACCGGATTCATGTCCGGCTAAACCCTTAGGTATCAGTATGTAAAGACCGTTGAAACGACATGATTCGTAAATAATTGGAGTTAGTTTTTATAAAACTTGTTTTTCCGGTTTTTAGTTTCTTATTTTAATCAAACTATTTTTCAGACAAGAGTACAAAAAAAACTAAGGTTACGGTCAACAAGAACGAGAGTTTGAGATTTTAACCAAATAGCTGAAACTAGGCATTAATCCTAAACACAGCGAGAGTGCTTTAGGATTAATTAGACTTTATTAATATTCAAAAGTTACTTTTAAATTCAAAATGAGACCGCGAGAGCCAAGCATTCTGGTTTAGGAGTATGGTCAGAGTCAATAAAAACGAGAGTGTGAGACTAAGTCCTTTCTATAAAAAAATTCTACTGAAGAATATTTTGACCAATAAGATAACACCAACTATCTATCGAATTCCCGAAGTTTGATGCGTTACATACCGATATCCCTCTATCTCATATCTTTATTAATATTCTATTTAGGTTATAACTATTTCGCTTCATCCCTCAAATCCTAGAACGATCATCAACCTTAGATTTACATAGTATCATTAGATAATGATACGTTCAATTATTAGTCCTTGTGGGCTCGATAATCTTTAAAACTACGCGATATGATTGTGCACTTGCAGTCATGATTCCCATAGACTTACTAAGTCGCGATCAAGTTTTTGGCGCCGTTGTCGGGGACTAATTTAGTCGATATCGTAACTCCAGTGTTGCCCAGTATAGACTATGGAAAACAATTATTTTTTGTCTTTCTACATTTGTCGAGTGTATGCCCAGTACTCGCTCTCAAGGGAAGAAATTAAAGCTACAGTTTGACGAACCTGAGCGTTATCTTAAATTAGAACACCGGATACGAGACTTGATACGAGAACATCATATCAAGCTATATCTTCCTGACCTTAACATCCCTACTTCTGAATTAGTTACTCAGCCAGAGATGGCTTAAGGAGTGAAAAACTATCCTCTTAATTACTATGCAATCCCTTCGCAGGATTAACCACTTAACATCATCGATGCCCCTGCTATCGAGGCCAATAATTTTGAGCTAAAACCTTCGCTGTTGTCAGCTGTACAGCAAAACCAATTTTCAGGTAGTCCCACGGAGGACCCGAACCTACATTTGTTAGTGTTTTTGCAATACGCTGACACAACGAAAGCGAATGGTGTTAGCTCAGAAGCTATAAGACTACGTCTTTTCCCATTCTCATTAAGAGATAGAGCTAGAGCTTGGCTCTAGTCTCTACCATCCAACTCTGTCACTACGTGGAACGAGTTGAAGAAAGTCTTCTTAGCCTGATATTTCCAACCTAGTAAGACGGCTATGCTAAGAGCCCAAATATACGGGTTTAAACAAAAAGATAATGAATCACTTTTTGAAGCTTGGGAGAGATACAAAGACAT
This sequence comes from Lathyrus oleraceus, assembly GCF_024323335.1. Taxonomy (NCBI): domain Eukaryota; kingdom Viridiplantae; phylum Streptophyta; class Magnoliopsida; order Fabales; family Fabaceae; genus Lathyrus; species Lathyrus oleraceus. The sequence goes on along the minus strand of NC_066580.1, from coordinate 297,180,863 downwards.
GATGAGGCTTTGTCCACATCATGGTCTAGAAGAATGGTTGATCATCCATACCTTTTATGACAATCTCTTGTACAACACAAGATTGACAATAGATGCCGCCGCAGGTGGCGCACTGATGGATAAACCATACAATGAGGCCTATCAACTCATCGAAAGTATGGCCCATATTCATTACCAGTGGGGAAGCGAAAGAGCCTCTGTAGACAAACCTCAAACGAAAGGCGGCATGTACGAATTAAGCAGTCATGACCATGTTAACGCCAAGGTAGATGCTCTTACTCAAAAGATAGACAACTTGACCATAACACCAGCAACCACCGTGGCTTCCATAGCACCAAACTACGAGATATGCGGAGTTCAAGGGCATACTGCCCTAGAATGTCAACTCTTGACAGGAACCTCCACAGACCAGGTGAACTATGATCAAGGAAACCCGTACTCAAACACCTATAACCCAGGTTGGAAGAATCATCCTAACTTTTCGTACAAAAACAATAATGCATTGTATGCACCTAACCAAGCACCTACTGTACCACCAGGATATCATAAAGCTGCCACAAATACTCGAAATGCTCCTAGGAAATCAAACCTAGAAATAATGATGGAAAAATTCATTGCTACCCAAGCCCAAACAAATAAGGATTTCCTAAATCAAAACATACATACTATTGAGCAAATTAAGCAGTTAGCAACCAAGGTAGACGCATTAGCCACCCACAACAAAATGTTGGAAACACAAATCTCGCAAGTGGCTCAACAACAAGCCCATACTGCTGCTCTTGCAGGCACATCTCCTGGATAGTCGCAACCAAATCCAAAAGGTCATGCAAATCCTATTATACTATGAAGTGGGAAAGAACTAGACAAACCGACCGACCCTAGAACTCAAAACCCATCCTTGCATCAAGACCCTGGTAAGGAAACTGATAAGGAAGATGATCAAAAGGAAGATAAAAACGAGGAGGCTGTAGAGAAAGAAGAACCCTATGTGCTTCCACCACCATATAAACCCCCTATCCCCTATCGTCAAAGACTTGTTAAATCTAAAAGTGTAGGGCAATTTAAAAAATTCGTAGAGCTTCTAAAATAATTGAATATCACAATACCCTTTACAGAAGCCATCACTCAAATGCCCTCATATGCTATGTTTCTCAAAGAAATCTTATCTAACAAGAAGAAGATAGAGGATAACAAAACCGTTACACTTACTGCTGAGTGTAACGCCATAATACAAAATAATATGCCTCATAAGCTGAAAGACCCAGGTAGTTTCTCCATACCCTGTGTAATCGGAAAGTTTGTCATCGACAAAGCACTATGCGACTTAGGAGCCAGTGTTAGTTTAATGCCCTTGTCCATATGCGAAAGGCTAAAAATGGGAGAACTAAGACCTACGAGGATGTCCGTACAACTTGCAGATCGTTCTGTTAAATTTCCCGTAGGAATGCTAGAAAATGTTCCGGTGCGCATAGATGTTATCGATGTTAAGAAAGGCAAGCTAAACTTTGAAGTTGGTGAGGAAAAAGTTGAATTCATTTTGACGCAATTCCTAAATGCACCAGCTATAGATGATACCCGTTGTCTCCTAGATATCATCGACGAATGCATAAGAGATATGGAGAATGAACAAACATCATACTCCGAAATACTGAAAGTTCCAAGGCCTCCTACTTTTAAATATGAAAATTTAAGTAAGGAATAGCAAGATGACAGCCTAAGCGAATGCCTAGCACTAACGCCCGATCATATGCCTTGCCCAAAGAAACCAACCTTAGAACTTAAGACGTTACCCAAAAATCTAAGGTACGAATACCTAGACATTGAACTTGAGAAACCTGTAATAGTAAATGCAGACTTAGGGTAGATAGAGACCGAAAAGCTTCTACACGTTTTGAGAAAATACCCAACTACTTTAGGCTACAATATCTCAGATCTAAAAGGAATAAGCCCTTCCAGATGCATGCATCACATAATGCTAGAGGAAGACAGTAAGCCCTCTAGAGAACATCGAAGAATGAAAAACCCCATTCCGAGTGATGTAGTAAAGAAAGAAGTGCAAAAACTGTTAGATGCAGGTATTACCTACCCGATATCCGATAGTCAATGGGTTAGCCCAGTACATGTCGTACCGAAGAAGGGAGGCGTCATAGTTGTGAATAATGAAAAAGGAGAATCTATAGCACAAAGAGTGGTTACTAGAAGTAGAATGTGTATTGATTATAGAAAATTAAACAAAGCCACTCGGAAGGATCATTTTCCTTTACCGTTTATCGATCAAATGCTTGAAAGATTGGCTAATCATTCTCACTTCTGCTACTTAGACGAATATTTGGGATTTTTCCAAATTCCTATTCATCCTGACGACCAAGAGAAAACGACCTTCACATGCCCCTATGATACATTCTCCTATAGACGAATGCCATTCGAACTGTGTAACGCTCGCGCAACATTCCAAAGATGCATGATGTTAATTTTAGCTGATTTCATAGATGACATCATGGAAGTCTTCATGGACGATTTCTATGTATGCGGATAGAGCTTTGAAGGTTGCTTATCGAATCTTGAAATGGTACTAAAAAGATGTGTAAAAGTGAACCTCGTGCTAAACTGGGAAAAATTCCATTTCATGGTCCGACAAGGAACCGTACTCGGACACATAGTATCTGATAAGGGGATTGAAGTCGACAAGGCTAAAATATAAGTTATAGAAAACCTCCAGCCTCCGAAATCCGTAAAAGAAATACGAAGCTTCTTAGGTCACGCCGGTTTCTACCGACGATTCATTAAAGATTTCTCAAAAATCACCAAACCATTAACTGGCTTATTGATGAAAGACGCCGAATTCGTTTTTGATGAAAAATGCCTAGCGGTGTTTGAACAATTGAAAACAACTCTTATTACCGCACCTATCATGCAACCGCCCGATTGGAGATTACCCTTTGAAATCATGTGCGACGCTAGTGACTATGCTGTAGGCGCAGTCTTAGGACAAATAAGGGATAAGAAACTTCATGCAATATACTATGAAATTAGAACCCTAGACCCTGCACAGATTAACTATGCCACCATAAAAAAAGGAACTTTTAGTCATAGTGTTCGCTCTGGATAAATTCCGTTCCTACCTAGTAGGAGCAAAGATAATTATCTACACCGACCATGCTGCAATTAGGTACCTGTTAAACAAAAAGGACGCCAAACCAAGACTCCTAATGTGGATCTTTTTATTACAAGAGTTTGACCTAGAAATCAAGAATAAAAGGGGCACTAAAAACGTCGTGGCCGATCACTTGTCAAGAATGGAAGGTATTGAACTTGAATGACTGCCTATAAACGATGATCTCTAGTACGAAAGACTCATAGCCCAACTGGAAAGCAAAATAGATAAAGATGCATTAACCCATAAGGATACCAAAACAAACGAGGTAGTGGAAGCAATTTACACCAAAACCACACTACCATGGTACGCTGACTTCATCAACTACTTAGCAGCTGGGGTGCTTCCACCAGACTTGACCTACCAACAAAAGAAAAAATTCTTCCACGATCTTAAACATTACTATTGGGATGAGCCTATACTTTTCAAGAGATGCGCCGACGGTATTTTCCGTCGATGTGTCCCCGAAGATGAGGTAGAAAACATAATCTTCCACTGTCGTTCTGCTCCCTATGGAGGACATTTAAGCACCTCGAAGACTTGCGCTAAGATCTTGTAAGCCGGCCTCTTTTGGCCTACTATGTGGAAATATGTCCACATCGCGATCACAAATTGTGACCGGTGTCAACGCACTGGCAACATATCTATACGCGATAAAATGCCGCTTAAAGGCATTTTGGAAGTAGACGTCTTCGATGTTTGGGGAATCTATTTTATGGGACCTTTCCCATCTTCTTTTAGTAACAAGTATATCCTTGTTGCGGTCGATTACGTATCAAAATGGATTGAGGCCATGGCCTCTCCAACGAATGACACACGAGTGGTAATTAGACTCTTTAAGTGTATAATCTTCCCTAGATTCAGAGTGCTGAGACTTATCATCAATGATGGTGGCTCCCATTTCATTTCAAGGATTTTTGAAAATCTATTACTAAAATATGGAGTCTGGCACCACGTAACAACACCCTATCACCCACAGACGAGTGGGCTAGTAGAAGTCGCAAACCGAGAAATTAATCAAATCTTAGAAAAGACGGTTTCCACCTCTAGGGAAGATTGGTCCTCAAAATTACCAGAAGCCCTGTGGGCATATAGGACAGCTTATAAGACCCCAATAGGAACCACACCTTTTAAGCTAGTTTATGGAAATCATGTCATCTGCTGGTACAATTAGAACATAAAACATATTGGGCCATTAAGACCCTTAATCTCAATTATACTGCCGCAGGAGAAAAAAGAATATTAGATATCCATTAACTAAAAGAACTTAGACTAGATGCGTAAGAGAATCCCGGAATCTATAAAGAAAGAACTAAAAAATGGCATGACAATCGCATATCAAGGAAAGAGTTTAAGGAAGGCGATAAAGTACTTCTGTTTAACTCCCGCCTCAGACTCTTTCCTGAAAAACTTTGTTCTAGATGGTACGGTCCCTTCGAAATTACCAATATCTTTCCAAATGAAGCAATAAAGATAAAGGGAAAAATGAGCGAACCATTCATAGTAAATGGCCAACGTTTGAAACATTACCACAACATTGATAACAATGATTTCATTGCAAATCTAAAGCTTGCAGAGCTTCGCGCTCATTCAAAAGAATAACACCTATCCTATTTATGTCGAGCTTACGACAATAAACAAAGCGCTTGGTGGGAGACAACCCACACTCTATCTTTAACTATTTAATTTCATTACCCAAATTTATAATTATTACTACTGCTTAATTTTCATTTCTTTTTTTCTTTCTTATTTCTCATAAAGTTAATCGGTACCTTTCTTTATTATTGACCATTACTAACTTAATGCTGTTATCTACTTGATTTTATCTAGCTACTGACTATCACAATGCAACAAGTAGATTACATGTATATAGTCTTCAGAGGCAGAGCTCAAAGGAGACGTTTTAAGGCTCTAGCTCAGAGAGAAATGACACTAACTTTATACCCAGATGGATGCATCATGACCAAATTAGGTATAAGAGACAGTGTTATGTTCCTAATTAACCAACTAGGCTGGGGCACCTTTGCTATCAAAAGAAAATTTAGTTCCTACAGTAGGTTGACTTTAGAATTCCTAAGCTTCCTAGTGTACCTGCCAAACCATGGTGTGGTTTTTGACAAAGGCCTAATCACCTTTAGGTTGTTTGATAATGACTACCGCTACACCGATAGAGAAATGGCTGAACTCCTAGGATGCCCTAATGGTCCTGATACCTTTACCATCACCTACGAAGACATACTTGTAGACTATCAATTAGATCTCTTTTGAGGTAGCATCACAGGAAACGACCATCCCGAGCCAGACCTTATGCATTTAGAGAACATCCATAACCCTGCCATTCGTTACTTTCATAATATCCTAGCTCACACCTTATTTGGAAAGGACAAGAACAGAACCTTTGTGTACAAAGATGAACTCTTTATAATGTATTATGCATCACAGGTCCGACCTGTTAACGCTGCTACATTCATGATAGCTAATTTGTACTATATAGCACAGAAAGACCATGGACCAATCTCAGTGGGAGCCTTACTGAAATACCCACTCGTCAGGGTTATACGACCTATGAACATCCGGTTTTGTGTAAACACCGATATCATTAGGAACCTAGGTTCGGATGTGTTTGAATTTCTAATTAACAGCCAAGTAGTACACCTGTTTACCCTGCCAGACCCTAGGACGAGTGTACATGATAGGAACAACTGGCTCTATGATTTAGATGGACCACCCGATGCACCACCTTCTCCTCCAGAGACACCTCAAATCTACGATCACTATGACAATTATCTCCTGACACTGAATCACACGCCTCAGTTATACCTACTGCACCTTACACCGATCATGCTGCTGCCATCGAAGCTGTTCAGAAATACATCGCCAACCTGAGAGGCGAGCAGAGCACCCTGCGCATAGAATTCCATGGCTTTATGGATGTAGTGACAGAGAACCTGGATCACATTTACTAGCACTTCTACTCGTTCGCTCCTCCTACCAACAGTCGCCGTAATGGCTAATTAATTGGAATATTACCGATTCACTGACTTTTATTTTATTTTCTTGTTTGGAATTTTATTGTTATTTGTTTTTACACATTGAGAATTTATTTAATTACTTCATTTATTTTTATTCCAGTAGACGAATTATATCATCTTTTCCTGTCTACTTCATTCTTTTATTCATCAATTTTGCGATTTAATTTCATTTAACTATATCGTGTTTATTATTCCTACCTATATATTATGTTGGTTCTCTTCTAAACCATTATTCAATGCCGGTAAACTAGAATTCAATTTAAAATTATGGTCAAAGCAACTATAAAGGCACACACATGGGGAAGACCATACTGCATGTGGTGCCTGCCACACACAGCTAACCCCGCTCCCGCATCATGCCATTGACATAGACATGGCAAGGAGCATGAAATTAATAAAACGAAGGCCAGATGGAAAATTTAATTCATAATTGCAAATAACATCTTACAAGATTTTATCCTCCCAAATCCAAATCGCACAGATGTGCGTAACCCGGATAATTACTGTTATACTAATGATCAGGTGCCTAACCAAGTCCCCGCGCACATTCCTGAGAATGTAGCTACTGGCGGGGACACCGATGAGGATCACATTCCGGACCAAACTGCTTCCGCTACTGAACGATACACCACACACATGTCATTTGAAAATGTTGCAGGTACATCCTCCAATCAAAGACCCAAAAGAAGAAATGTGGCACCAGCCACTCTTGATGAGATCTATGCTGAATTGCTACGGCGTAGCGAATTAGACGCTCAGCGCGACCTACAAATCCAAAACATGAAAGCTTAATAAACTGAAATGATGCAAATCCTTCGCCAAATGCAGCATGATCAACACGACTATGCTTTTAGAACCGAACAAAACATATCTGACTTGATCGATGAAATGACAACATTGACAATGCGTGTGGAAGATCTCCAAAACTAAGCGCCACCTCAACAGCGGGGAAACGGTGGACGTGGACGTACACGTGGCAGAAGGCGCCAGTAGCAGGATACCCAGGTTCTATCTTTCTTTCCTATCTTATGTCGTTGCATTGAGGACAATGCAAGGTTTAAGTATGGGGGAGGAAGCTTTACCGCTTTTATTTGTCGCTTTCTAGGTAGATTTAAATTATTGTTATTGTTGTTTCCTTTTATTATTTTGTTAAAGTGTCAGTCAAGTTAAATATCAATGTGTTGTCGAGTCTTTATGTGTGGTTTCCGTTATTTACTAATTCACCCATTTGCTTAATACATACAAAATTTTACGCAAAAATCTAGACTTAGAGATACTATGTATCTTTTGAAAATTCTAACATATAAATAAAACTATGGTTAAATTGTAATGATTTGGGAAAAACTTTATAAGATTGGTATAGTTTTAACACCTTAAATCTCCCAAGTATAAGATTGATTTGAGTACTTGTCATGCCATAGCTTTGAATTCTATGCTTTAATATTCTTTAAGTAGTTTATCTAGCAATTAGCACCATCCTAAGCACACATTATGCAAGAAGTCGATGCAGATAAGTGTATGATTTCAGGCTTAAAAGAAGAAAAGACTACGAAATGTATGAAAAATGTTATTCCCTCTAAGTTAGGTCGTCCTCACCCAGTCATTTAGCCCAACGGTATAACCATCTTTAACTATTATTTGAGCCAAAGTGCGAAAAATAAATAAATAAACAATGATGAGATCATAGTCACTAACAAATTAGCTTGATATGAATGTGAAAGGATAACGGGCTTAATGTGATTGCGCCACAATGAAAAAGGATAAAAAGAAGGTTTAGGAGGGAGACTTATGGTTGCAATATTGCGACTATGTGTTCCAACGATACCCTTAGTGTGGAAGTGAGTACCTGTTAATACAATTTTGAACCAAAGTAAAGTTTGTAGACTAGAATGAGTATCCGAATGCAATTGTGTCTCCTACGATTCTTGATTACGGTATGCGGCATTTGCTTGAGGACAAACAAAGGTTTAAGTATGGGGGAGTTTGATAACGCGAAAATGTATCATATTTTTGGCTTCACATGCATTGCTTTTTACTTGATTTACACTTATTATTACGCAATATTTTATGTTTATTGCAGGTATTTACCGAATAAAAGGTTTACAACAAGGAGAGTGGAAAATAGCAAAAAGGAAAGAAAAAGAGAAGAAAATGGAGAAAAATAGAGGTAATTGGCCACCATATCAAATGGGCTTGTGGCGCCCATCACCTAGATGTGTGGCGCCCGCCACATGGACCAAAGAAGGTGGTGGCGCCCGCCACCAAGCATAAAGAGATGTGGCGCTCAGCCCTACAAGTGTGGCGCTTGCCACAGAGTAAAGGACTAGGGTTGTGGTAACCGCCATAACCTAGTCTTCCCTACTTCCTCTCCATGATTCTATCCACGAATCCACTCTCCTTCGACTACAATTTAGGGATGCGGAAACTATATAAGGAGGGTAGTTTCTACACGCCACCTCTCTCTCTTCTTCCAGTTTTCGATCTATGGATTATTTTTAGTCCGAATTATTTTCTTTTAGATTCCTAGGCAGTTTTTCCTACTTTTTAACGGTAATAGTTTCTCCACATCGGGGACTATTGCAATTTAGTTTACGTATTTGAATTCAATTGTAACGGTTACTCATTGCCAAAGCCTATCGATATTATTTTAATCGAAGAATCAAGATTCAGTTCTAGTTCTCAATTCGTAATCCAAGTTTTATTTTGATTTCTATTTTATTTATTTATGCCTTATTGCATGTTTGGTTTTTCAAATACCATGTCTGTTACCAGATTCATGTCCGGATAAACCCTTAGGTATCAGTATGTAAAGACCGTCGAAATGACGGGATTCGTAAATAATTGGTGTTAGTTTTTATAAAACTTATTTTTCCAGTTTTTAGTTTCTTATTTTAATCAAACTGTTTTTCGTACGAGAGTACAAAAAACACTAAGGTTAAAGTCAACAAGAACGAAAGTTTGAGATTTTAACCAGATAGCTGAAACTAGGAATTAATCCTAAACACAACGAGAGCGCTTTAGGATTAATTAGACTTCATTCATATTAAAAAGTTACTTTTAAATTCAAAATGAGACCACGAGAGCCAAGCATTCTTGTTTACGAGTATGGTCAGAGTCAATAAAAACGAGAGTGTGAAACTAAGTCCTTTCTATAAATAATTTCTACTGAAGAATATTTTGACCAATAAGATTACACCAACTATCTATCGAATTCCCGAAGTTTGATGCGTTACATACCGATATCCCTCTATCTCATATCTTTATTAATATTCTATTTACGTTATATCTATTTCTCTTCATCCCTCAAATCCTAGAATTATTACCAGCCTTAGATTTAAATAGTAACATTAGATAACGATACGTTCAATTATTAGTCCTTGTGGGTTCGATAATCTTTAAAACTACGCGATAGGACTGTGCACTTGCAGTCAGGATTCCCATAGACTTACTAAGTCCCGATCAGGTGCCAGACTAGGTATGACCAGCTGAATTTGATCGAAGAGAAGAGGATAACTGCCATGTGTCATGGTCAGTTATACCAGCAGAGATCGAAGAAAGCTTTTGACAAGAAGGTCAGGCATCGTGTATTCAGAGAAGGTGATCTTGTGCTCATGAAAATTCTATCTTTCAAACCAGATTCTAGGGGCAAATCAAATCCTAATTATGAAGGCTCAGATGTTGTTAAGAGAGCATTTTCAGGCGGTGCTTTGATTCTTGCAACTATGGATGGTAAAGAGTTTACTCGTCCTGTGAATGCTGATGTAGTTAAGAAATACTTCGCCTAAATAGAAAAGAACAACTCACTAAGTTGAAAACCCGAAAGGGTGATCCAGGCAAAAGTTAGAGACATAAAACAGATAATTTATCGCTATAAATTGACTACCCCACTTTGGGGAAATTTATGCTAAAATTAGGGATCATGGCAAGTAAGTGCATCCTTTTGATCTTCAATCTTGAAGACTTTCTTGAGCACAACGTTTGGTTCTGATTCATCTTCAACCAAAGCCAAGAGCACAATGGATATTAAAGGCGGTATAAGGATTAGTGATCATTATATTCAATATAACCCTTTTCCATGTAAATTACCATTTTTTAACTTTTGTAAAGATCTATGGAGTCTTGTCATTTACAGACTACCATTATATTAAATAAAGTTGAGTTTTTTATCCAATTGTTTCCACTCTTATTTATTCAGCCACATAGAATTAAATTTTATTATGATCATTTTAAAATTAAAGCAGTTACTTTTAAAAAGCAAGTAATGGAAGATCAACAGTAGTGTGAAAACGGTAAGCCCTAAATGTGAAGTATTGTTGGTTTTCCCCAAGCAGTTGACGTGATCTCTGTTTATTCCCCAGCAGCATTTCAGCATCTCCTACCGGGTTTCGTTGGTTTCCCTGACTGAGTTTGTGATTGCCTCCCTCGACTTGTAGGTGCGTCATCGCAGTCGTTTGCAAGGATTCAACAAATTTTGTTCGCCCTCAAGTCGCCATCAGAGTTGCCCCTAACTCTTGAGCAATATTTTTAACCCTCTACAAGGTTGTCTCCCATTTGATATGGTGTTGACCTAAAAATCCCCTCAAAATTGATAATGCAGTTTCCTCAGCAGATCCACTCTTTTTTTTCCCCATCCAGGGTTGAGCCTTTGAGGTGGCCGATTCTCTCTAGTAGTTGTTTCCCTCCTGTGAGGATTAGCGGAGTATTATATTGATGACGCAGTCCAATGACATTTGTATCCTTTGTGATCGTTTTGTCAGCATAATCATCATATACATATACATTCGTTTCATTATTGCATTAATAATACACTTTGAGATTCATTGTTTCTCTGATCCTCTACTACGGTGGTATAATTTTTACCCAAGCTGATTTGGTTTGTTTGTCCTCTTTCAATTGTAGAGTGTCAGCCCATTAAATAGAAAGAATTTAACCTTTCTCATTCCCCACTGAGTTACTTCCTCGTGGATGATTATTATTTCAGCTTCCTCCCCAGTTGATAGTCTGGATGGAACCACTCCCCTTGAGCTAGACCCTCATTGGGTTGAGTCTTTGATTGACCATTTATTTCTAGATCTTACCTAGATCGATCCTTTTGGTCCCCTGAGAGTTTATTACTTAGTAACTGGTAATATTCTTCTCAATCGGCAAGTGTTTCACTTTTGCCCAATACCTGACAAAAGTAACCCTTTTCTCCCCAGCGGATTCGTTTCTCACGTTTCCCCAGGAATTTTATCCTTGATATTTTCATTCTAACCGCTGACGGATATTTTCTTTCCCCACATAGACTATTCTTGCATTCATATCATATGCATCATGAGGTCTCTTAGGGACCAAAATTTGTTTCTATATGTTGTTATTTAAGTCCATTCTACTGAGTCGATACAGAGATTTTAACCTTCATCTCCTCAGCTAGAATATCCTTAAATATGGGTAGCTGTAAGACCATAATTTTGACCCTAAGATCCCTCATGTTATTCTCATCATATGCATTAGCATTGGGATCACACCTTGTATCCTCCTTACCCCTCATTCTTGGGTTTGCATTGGGAGAGATCATCAAGCACATTTGATTGTATCATACTTCATTTTTTCTTTGTTTACTAACCAAAATGCGAAAGATATGTCATTATATAGTTTAACTCTTTTGTAGGTAGTGCACATGCTCACATATGATATATCAAGCTCATGTCTAGGGTTTAAGACCCTCATTGCAAGGAGCTCAATAAAGAATTAGTTTACTATGGCTCTTAGAATCATATATGAATTCCCATGATCTTCACATGTTATTTTGATCAAGAAATCATCAAGAGTTTGGAATTGGTTTGCCTTGGAAACCCTAATTTGTTAGGGGTATCTTATGTAACTTCTTCAATAAGTTACGTCAACAATGGATCAAATATTTCAAGGGATACTTCACATTAGATCATCTTATACATATATGACCCTCCATGGTTCCCAAAATTGAAGAGAATATCAAGCTAGCAAGTTGGTTCATGGTGGTTGACCAGAGAAAGTCAATTGATCAAAAATGGGGTTCCCTACACGCTATCTCCTACACTTTTTGTCATATGAAAATGATTCTAAGAGAAACTTTACTCTAAATGACATTCCAAACAACTTTTATGTTGAGGTAAAGAGCTAGTTTTTCTTGTAAAGTCCTTTTTTACGGTGAAAGATTATAGGTCATTTTGTCTAAACCCTAATTTGGAGGTCAACTTCCCAAGACCATAACTTGCTCAATTTTTATGAGATTAAATCCATTCAAGTTTCATAATCAAATTCAGTATGTCTACTTCATCTTTGATGTTTGGAGGAAGTGCAAATTCAACTTTTGATGCACGTGATATGAGGAAACAGTATAGGTCATTTTGGGCCAATACCATTGAACAAGTGATTTTCCTCAACTTCTAAAATGCATAACTCCTTCATGTTAAAACCAAACGAGGTCAAATTTGTGACCAATTTGCAGGGATTATAGAGAGCTACAACTTTGATGAAGGAACTGTTCTCATTTGAAGCCCATAGAAAAAGTGACTCTTGGTGGAAGAAGTGAACATATGGCTTCGTACTTAGAAATGTTTTTGATATGTTTGATTTTCCAAACTTCCACCTCCAAATCATCATGATCCAAGCTTGAAACTAAAAAGTGTTTAACATGAAAGTTGTTCCTCTTGATCTAGCCTTTCCAAAAAGTCCAAATTCATCCCATTTGGACAAAGAATGAATGACTTGCGCATGACTTAAAGTTGAAGGACCATTTGGAAGATTTGAAGTTCCAATTTCCATACAGGAAAGCATGGCCTTTCCACATGACTTCAGCATTGCTTACACTCATTTTTTTAACTAAATGCATCATTACATGGGCCTATCACACGGCCATGCATCCATGCAAATGATATGGCTATTTTTGGAATTTTGGAAGAAGTGTGCAATTATCAATCACTTGGCCTATAAATAGAATCCATCATGCTCATAATTATGGACCCTGGCCCGCAAGCTTTAATTTAGCAACCCTAAACCCTCACATTCAAAGGATAAGCTTGGTGATTTTCATTAAAAATCGAGTTTGAATCTCTCAACTGTTTTGGAAGATGTCTTGGTTCAAGTGAGATTGTAAGTATCGCCCCTTTCAAGGTATTATGTGGAAATTTGGCCTTTTTTCCTTCCTTTGGAAGATGTCTTGGTTCAAGGATCCATGCTTGTGAATAGAGGGTCGAGTGTTCTCCAATGGATGACTTAAACTATTGAAAAGCAAAAGGAATACTAACTTCTAATCAACTAACATTTGACTAACTTTTAATTTCAAGTCATTTACTTTATGCACTTTAAATTCAAGTCTTTATTATTTGTCATTGTTCATACCATTTAACTTGTTTATTTTAATACCATTTTCATTTTGCTCATTTGGGCCACATCTTGTATATACTTATTTGTGTATTTTGCTTGTGTTTGTGGTCTTTTGACCTTAATGTACATAATAACAACAAAAAAACCTAATAAATATTTGTGTGGACTGTTGGATTTTATCTGAGACATTGGACTTAGAATTAGGCAACATTCTCTATGCAAAAAGGACTTGGCCAATGCCAACTTTTCTGAAGCCAGTCATTGTGAAGTGAACTTTCATCTGAATCAAGTATTGAGATCCCACTTGAGTTCATCTGCTACGCGGTCTTGATGCAAATGTTATTTTGAACCTTTGACTAACACCTTATTCTGGGCCATTCAAAGGATTATTTCATCTGATACATGGGGAAGATTATGAAGAAGATCATGAAGTTGCTAGCTTGGATGTGGCTATCTTTATTTGATGCCTTGATCTTCACCTTTCTATTTGTGTATTGATATTGCTTGATTCTAAAGTCCAAGGGAAAACTATGTTTCTATATGACATTCTTGTATATTAGATTGTATCCCATTGGTCAGATCTTTTCAACTCTTAACTTTTAAATTTTTGCTTAGGATAGCCTCTTCATCTTCACCCACTTCTTAAATTTCAAATCTCTCCCTCCTTTTCAAAATCTTCTTTGCTTGTGATTTCTAAACTTATAATCTTTATTGAAAATTAGAAACTTTGGCCCTATGCCATTACATTTTGAAACTCTTTTTCTTAATCAAATTTGTAAATGAACTTAACCATATTTAACTTAAAATTTCAAAAGACAAAAATGACTAACACTCATTCAAACTCTTTTAGGCCTTTTGTGCTTCTTTCAAACTTAAATTTTTGTTAAAAGCAATCCACTCACTTTGAAATTGATACCAAAAACTATGAGGTTTTGATCCCTCATTTTATGTTGGTACGTAGGCACAAGTCCGAAGGTCTTATCAAGCACAAAAATATAATTAATGAATTCTTTCCTCATCCCCACACTCTATTTATTGCAAACATCATTTTATACCAAAACACATGTGTAAGACCCCAAATTTTCACCCTAAGATCCCTCATGCTATCTCATCATATGCATTATCATTGGGATCATACATTGGCATCCTCCTTACCCCTCATTCATTGGGTTTGTTTTGGGAGAGATCACCAAGCACGATGAGATTATATCATACTTTGTATTTTATCATCTTTACTAACCAAAAATACCAAAAAATATGTCTTTGCATTTGTCTAACTCTTTTGTAGATAGGGCACTTGTTCCCCTTTGATCTATCAAGTTCATATCTAGGGTTTAAGACCCTCATTGCTAAGAGCTCAACCAATAAATGACCCACAATGGCTCTAGGAATTCTATATGAGTCCCCATGATAATTGCATGTTATTTTGATCAAGAATTCTTCAAGAGTTTGCTATTGGTTTGCCTTGGAAACCCTAGTTCATCTGGGTATCTTGTGTAACTTCTTCAACAAGCTTCTTCAACAAGCTTCTTCAACAATTGTTCAAATATTTCAAGGAACACTTCAAATTGCATCATCTTATGCATATATGATCTCCCATGACTCTAAAAATTCAAAAGGATTTCAAGTTTGCAAGATGGTTGATGGTGGTTGACCAGAGGAATTCATCTGATCAAAATTGGGCTCCCCTAGACCCTATCTCCTACAATTTTCATCATATGAAAATGATTCCAAGAGAAAAGTTACTCTAAATTACATTCCAAAAAACTTTAATGTTGAGGTCTAGAGATAGTTTTGTTGGAAAGTCATTGTTTATGTTGAACGATTATAGGTCATTTTGTCTAAACCATAATTTGGAGGTCAACTTCCCAAGGCCATAACTTGCTCATTTTATGAGATGAAAGATTTCCAAGTTGCACAATCAAATTTAAGGTGTCTACTTAAACTTTGATGTTTGGAGGAAGAGATAATTCAAATTTTATGAGCATGTGATATTAGAATACATTATAGGTCATTTTGGACCAATACCATTGAACACATGATTTTCCTTAACTTCAAAAATGCATAACTCATTCATCTCAAATCCAAATGAGGTCAGATTTGTGACCATTTTGAAGGTCGTTTAAAGACATACAACTTTGGTGAAGACACTTTTCTCATTTGAAGCTCACATAAAAAGTTAGCCAAGGTGGAATAAGTGAACATATGGCTTAACACTTAGAAATTTTTTTGACATGTTGAAATTTTCAAACGTTCACCTCAAAATTCATCATGATACAAGCTTCAAATGGAAAAGTGTTCAACATAAGAGTTGTTCCTATTGACCTAACCCTTCCAAAGAGTCCAATTTCATTCATTTTGGATAAGGTTTGAATGGTCTTCGCATGGCTTAAACATGGTATCATCATTTGGCAAGAATCAACTTCAAACAACTCCACACTTTTGCCTTGCATTCTAATTCACTTTCAGACTGAATTACATGGGATTATGGATTTAATTGATTAGCTTCATGGGCCTGTACACGCCCATGCAAGCATGCATCACTCATTTTCCAAATTTGGAAACAAATTTGAAGGTGAAAATATCACTTGCTTCAACTATAAATAAGAGTCACTTGCATCAGAATTAAGGACCCTGGCGCACCAGCTTTTCCTCCACACTTCAAACCCTCACAATCGAGTTCTGCACAACATTGAAGGTATTTTCCAGATTTTTTCTTCTCTTTGATTCTCTCTCAATTCTCATCAATTGTCTTGGATCCTTGGTTGTCTGAAGTCCTACCAATGTAGGGAAGAAGATTGAGTTGCTTTGAGGTCAAATTGAAGCAACTCAGTTCATGTACCTCAAATTTCAACTCCATGTATCTCTCAATATACTTGGAGTTAGGATGAATTGAGGCCAAATTCGTGATCAGTGCCATTTTTACTTTAAAATCATGTCCTTCATTTTCATTTTTGTAATGGTGATGAGAGAACCAGTGCGGCCAAGGTCGCCTGAGAAGATGACCGGTGGTTTGAATACAACTTTGTGGCATGATGACTCAAGTGCACGATGGAACATGTGTTTTGGTCCACTTGATCTGCCACCTCAATTGATGAAGGAGATCAAGTGGTCTACATTTTTTCAGATTAATTGATTTTCATTTTATTTGTTTTATTTTCATTAATTCATATTAAATTTAATATTGCTCCAAAAAATATGAGAGTTTCACCAAAAGATTTTAAATAAAATCCTCTTTCATTTTATGAATTAAAATTATTTTTTGGATCAGTATTAATATTTTTCATGATTTAATTGATTTTGTGAATATTTTTAATTGTTTAAAAATACTCTGAAGTTTCCAAAAATTATAAAAAAAATTCTCCAAGGTCCTTTGACCTTGTTTGACCTATGATAAATCTCATGGCCATTTAATTGGTGTTTTGATGAGGTTTTAGGAATTTGACCAACCATGACTTAATTTAATGCATATTTTTATTATTTTTATTTGTTTAAATGTCAAATTAATTGTGTAGAGGTATTTTAATTGACTTTGTGAGTTTGACTTATCTTGTTGGGCCTTGGTCAAGGTTGATTTGACTTTGCTAGGTTAAGATCATTGGATTTAGGGGATTGATGGAATGTACATTCCATCTCCTAAAATGAATGAATGATCTTAATTTGGTAAAAGTCCTCATTTGGCAAATTTGTGTTGAATCCATTCCCCCTCCCTCTTCATCTCATTACCCTTCTTTATCCATTCATGTCATGGACCTATGATATCTCTATATCCTAAGGCTAGTTGATTGCAAAATCAACATAAGTATGAATGAGATTAGATCCCCCATTTTGCATATTCTTTTTGTGTGTGGCATGTTTCATGAGCATAGTTCATCATACTATGTCTCTAACATGTATTAACACCAAAATTCTATTGCCCGACCTCAAATAGTTGTGACTTCTACATAAGTCCAATTACAATTGCTTAACATAACGCTAAATTTGTGACATAAAAGGCATAGCATTCTAGTTAGTGAGATTGTAAGTCTCCTCTATTTCATGGTATTGTATGGAAACTTGGCCTTTTTTCCTTCCTTTGGAAGATGTCTTGGTTCAAGGATCCATGCTTGTGATAAGTGGGTTGAGTGTTCTCCAAAGAATGACTTAAACTAAAACAAAGCAAAAGCAATACTAATTTCTAGTCAACTAACAACTAACATGTAATTTCAACTCATTTACTTTTTATGCACTTTAATTTTTAAGCTTTATCCATTTGTCATTATTCATACCATTCATGTTGTTTACTTTAATGTCATTTTCCCTTTGTCCACTTGGACCATATTTTGTGATATATTATTTTTGTATATATTTGTGTGTTTGTGTGGTCTTTTGACCTTAATGCACATAATAAGAACAAAAAACTCTAAAAAACATTTTGTGTGGACTGTTGGTTTGATCTGGGACTATTGGAATTAGAATTTAGGCAACATTCCCTTTGCAAAGGACTTGGCCAATGCCAACTTTCATGAAACCAAGTGCTTGTGAAGTGAACATTCATCTGATACAAAATTGAAGATCCATTTGAGTTCATCTGTAACATGATCATTGTAAACCTGTTATTTTGAACCTGCGACTAATTCCATCTTTGAAGTCATTTGATACATGGGAAATCTTGAAGAATATCACGGGGTTGCTAAGCTTGGATGTGGCTATCTTTATTCGATGCCTTGCTCTTCAACTTGCTATTTGTATATCGATTGTTTCTTAATTCTAAAGTCCAAGGGAAATTTGGGTTTCTATATGACATGCTTGTCTATTGGATTGCAGCCCATTGGTCAGATCTTTTCAACTTTCAACTTTTAAATTTATGCTTAGGATTGGTCTCTTCATCTCCTCCACACTTTTTGTAATTTCAAAATCTCTCCCCCTTTTTAAAACCTCATTTGCTTGTGCTTGTTTTCTAAGACCATATTGCAAATTAGAAACTTTGGCCTTATGCCATTGCATTTTCAAACTTCTTTTCATAAATAAACTTGTAAATGAACTTAACTATACTTGACTTAAAATTTTCAAAAGACAAAAAGAACTAACACTCATTTAAACCATTTTAGGCCTCTGGTGCCTGTGTTTCACTTAAAATTTTGTTAAAAGAAATGCACTCACTTTGAAATTGATACCATGAACTACGAGGTTTTCATCCCTCATTTTATGTTGTACGTAGGCACAAGTCCGAAAGTCTTGTCAAACACAAAAATATAATTAATGAATTCTTTTCTCATCCCCACACTCTATTTATTTGCAAACATCATTTGTACAAAAACACATATCCACATAAAAAAGGGCTCCCTAGGAGTACCTAAGACAGTTTGGGTGCTAACATCTTCCCTTTGTTTAACCAACCCTCTTACCTGTAATTGAAATTCTGGTATCAGATATGAGATGTCGAAGGTAATGTCAAGACACTAGTATCTGAACAATACAAACATGATAAAAGATAAAGATCAGTAATGCAAGAGACACAAGAAATTGTTAACCCAGTTCGGTGCAAACTCACCTACGTATGGGGGCTACCAAGCCAGGAAGGAATCCACTAAACAGAATCAGTTCAAAGACTCTCAATAAGCAACTTCAAATTAGAGTCTTTTCACCTAATCTCTACCCGTGTGACTTCTACCTAAGAACTCTTAGATATGAGATCCTACTCACTCCCCCTCAATCACAACAGTGATATAAAACAAGAATTACAATGAAAAGCAGACACTCTTCAAAGACACATACTTGATCTTACTTAAAAGCTTCAATCAAGTAAACACAGACTCATGCTTCACAGCTTAGAATGGACAAATTACAACTAAAAAATCAGTCCAATTCAATCATCTATGGATGAATGAATGGTTTACAATACACACGACCACACAAGACTAAAACCCTTATTCTCTCTCAATATTTCGTTCGTTATTTCTTGTGTATAAAACCAGGTTTTCCATGTCCTTTATATAGAAGCAATTGGCTGGGCTTGGACATCATAAAACCCTAAAACTATTTTCCATTCATATCTTCTCATGACAGATGATTATATCTCTTTGGAAAATAAGTCAACAGTGTTGTAATTACTGATTGATAGCGCGTTCAATCATCTCATCAATCATACATAGATTAGCATTAGAAACGCAATCACATAATACATAACATAACATTCAGACTGAATGTTCTGTATATAGATGTCATGACATCGGGTCTGACATCTTAGTAAAATCCTGCATAATCATATTTTAAACATCCTACAGGTACATGTTATCTTAAGTTAAGACAACACATGTGACAACTTGTGAACACCCTTGGTTTTACCAAAATTTTTGCCAACACATAGAACCAACAAACTCCCCCTTTGGTAAATTTTGGCTAAAACATATATCAGTCCATTTGTTCACAAGAGTAAGAAACATATCAGTAATTAAGCAGCAACAGAAGTAATAAACCACATATTTACTAGCTATAATAACAACTAGTAAACACACATTAAACACATATGTGCTTCTTCTCCCCCTAAGTCTGTTCAGCACAGACATCTCCTATAACATCCATCACCCCATCTAACATCTCCTTCAACATCACCTGTACTCCATAAAACATCATTCTGTTTAACATCAACAACATTCTGTTCAACATCAGCTATCATCTGTTTATAGCCTAGCTACTGCGTATCACATATTAACTGCAGCTCTCCTCTACAACTCTCCTTTAGCTACTACTTCTCCCCCTTTTTAGTCAAAATAGACCAAAGAGACCAATGAGACAAAATAAGTGTCTATTAGTCCAATAGAGAATGTCACATAGAATGTTAAAACATATAGAATGTTAAAACATATTGTCAGGTGTTACAGAACCACAATTATACACACCTACATAAGCTGAGATAAAAAGAAATCCAGAGAAATCACAAAGAGAACCCAAAAAAATTACATCAAGGCATCAAAACAAGACTGCCCCCAAAAAAATCACACATTAAGCATCAAAGCATCTAGAACAACACATCATTATAACAGGGGAACCATCTTCACCACAACTCAGTCAGAGGAGGTAGCATCTTCATCAGCTTCAGACCCAGAACTGCCACTTGATTTATCTTGAGATTCAGACCTCTCACTTGAGGTGTGGGCATCTGTTTCCTTGGCTTGACCAACATTATCCATATCTCCTTGCTTCAAGCTATTAATCAGAACCTTCAGAGTTTCTTTCCTAGCTTTAGCCACCCTTATCCCAGTCTCCAATTCCTTACAGGTCTCTTTCAGTTCATCAATCAGGCCACCTTGAGAGGCTGGCTTCTTCACAACAGATGTTATGACAACGTCATTGACATGACTGCCTTCAAATAATTTGTAATGAACTGACAATGGAGGTTTTCTTTTACTAGGGATATCACTTGTGCTCAGTATTCCAGGTTGCTGGCTTAGGATTATCCCACAAATTATTGAGGGAAAAGCTATGGGCAACTTCACTGCATTTGTGGAAGCATGTTTGACAATTTGTTCAAGCATGAACCTTCCATAATCAAAATTAAGCTTGGTTCCAATAGCAAATATGATCCTTCCAAGAGCATTAGAGATTGTAGAGATGTGGTTTGTTGGTACCCAGTTTGCTGACCCTATCTTATGCAAGATATCATATTTCACAATTAATTTTCCAGTAGAGAGATGCTTTTTGCTTGGCCACTCCTTGACCTGACCAGTAGTTATTTTCATACAGACCTCATTGTATGTGGCTCTTAGTTCAACAACACCTTTTTTTTCTCTTCCTAGGAACTTATTGATCACAGTTGGAGAGAACTTCACACACTTTCCTCTAACAAACACCTTATAAAACTCTTTGTTGTTCTTGTCAGCAATGTCCTCAAGGATGTTCACCACAAACTCTTTAACAAGACCTTCAAAATATTGAAATAACCCACTAACAGTTTTCATTAAACCAGCAGACTTGATCAGGTCCATGACCTACTTAACTTCCACAACATCCTTTCCCAGTTCTCTTTCCACAGCTACTCTCCTTTGGATTACAAATTTCCACTTTGTTGCACCATCTTCAAGATGGAAGGAAATGTTATCCAGTTGAACAATAGCAACCTTAGTAGGGGATTTTCTAACATTTGACCTTTTGACAGGAGAGATGTCAGGGACATCGTCTTCAACATCTTCCTCTGAATCAGAACTTTCTCTTACCTTTCTCTTCTTTACCTCCACTATACTCCAAGACTTTGAAGGGCCTACAGGAGTAGCCTTCTTACTAGTTTTGGCTGTCATCATCTCAGCCACAGACCTACCCTTCCAGTCTTCATTCTCTTAGCAACACTTGGCTTCAAGTGATGAAGCAAGCTATCATATTCATCATCTGAGCTCTCTTCTTCCAAGTTAATCACTTTCTTACCATAGTCATGCTTCTTAGACTGAGAAGCATCTACAGATTTCTTAAAAGGCAAGGTTTGCCCTAAAGAACACAGTCCTTCTGCAGCAATATCTTTCTCAGACCTAGATGAATCATCATTTTTCTCATTGTGAGGTCCAGCCTCAGGAGAAGGGTCTCTTCTATATAGGGGAGTAGAAACTCCCTTTACAGAGTGTCCTTCATTTAGGATCCTCGTGACCAGATTTCTAATGACACGATCAGTATGATGCATGTCATATTTAGAGGTAGGGTTATCAAAACTGTTACCTTGAGTATGTCCTGCAGTGGAGGATGGACCAGGAGCGTCGCCTGGGATGACTGATAGGGGAATCACTTCCAAAATGTCTTCATTAAGAAAATCCATGGAGGGTGTTCTTGCTTTGTGCGCAGGTTTGGTGTTTTTATAACTAGAAGATGAAGGATGTTGTGACATCTTGTTGAGCTTATGAAAGGATTTTTGTTACCCTAGTAGAGAAGGTCGATGAAGTTTGAGGAAGATGGAAATGGTTGAGCTGAGGTTGTGTGTGAAAATGCTATAGATGGTAGTTCCAATACTAGGTAGTGATTTACCATAAATGGGGCACTTTCTTTTAAGTGGGCAGACAATATTTTTATTATGTTTTCCACTCCAAATTAATTGCTATAAATTCTCATGGATACAAATCCCTAATTTCCCTCTTAAACATTCAAATTGATTAGCATCCAAAGCCTTTGTAAATATGTCAGCTAATTGCATTTCAGTAGTAACATGCTCCAGGGCTATGATTTTCTCTTCCACTAGTTCTCTAATAAAGTAATGACGAATATCAATGTGTTTTATTCTGCTGTGTTGAATAGGATTCTTAGAAATATTTATAGCACTCAGGTTGTCACAGTATAATGTCATGACATCTTGTGTAACATTGTATTCAGTCAACATTTGTTTCATCCAAACCAGTTGAGAACAACTACTCCCAGCTGCTATGTATTCAGCTTCGACAGTGGAAAGGGACACACAATTTTGTTTCTTACTAAACCATGATATTAAGTTGTTCCCCAAGAAGAAACATCCTCCTGATGTGCTTTTCCTATCATCAGCACTTCCAGCCTAGTCAGCATCACAGTATCCAGTCAGCATAGATCCAGATCCATGAGTATACAACATCCTATAGTCACTGGTGCCATTGACATATTTCAGTATCCTTTTCACTTGGTTTATGTGACTGACTTTTGGTTCAGCTTGATATCTAGCACAAACACCTACAACAAAATCAATGTCATGCCTGCTTGCTGTGAGATATAGCCGACTTCCTATCATGCTTCTGTAGAGACTTTGATCTACATTAACACCATTTTCATCTTTGGAGACTTTCAGATGTGTAGGAGCAGGTTTCCTTTTATGACTTGCATTCTCCATGCCAAACTTCTTAACAATGTTTTTGGCATATTTGCTTTGAGATAGAAAGATAGAATCTTCCATATGCTTGACTTTTAGCCCAATAAAATAGGTCAACTCTCCAACAAGGCTCATTTCAAATTCAGACTGCATTTGTTTAACAAAATGTTCGACCATCTGATCTGACATCCCACCAAACACAATATCATCCACATATATTTCAGCTACCATGAGTTTTCCTCCTTCATTCATAAGAAATAGGGCCTTGTCAATACCTCCCTTCCTGTATCCATTGTTAGTGAGGAACACTGTGATTCTATCATACCAAGCCCTAGGAGCTTGTTTCAAACCATAAAGGGCTTTCCTTAACTTGTACACATGCTTTGGAAGATTTGGATATGTGAATCCTTTATGTTGTTCAACATACACTTCCTCATTTAAGTAGCCATTTAAGAAGGCACATTTTACATCCATTTGGAACAATTTGAACTTCAGAATACATGCCACTCCAAGCAATAGTCTAATGGACTCAAGGCGAGCTAAAGGGGAAAATGTTTCATCAAAGTCAACTCCTTCAACTTGAGTATATCCTTGTGCTACTAATCTTGCTTTATTTTTAGTAACCACCCCTTGTTCATCAGATTTATTCTTATACACCCACTTTGTTCCTATGACATTTATTCCTTCAGGTCTTGGAACCAGTTCCCATACTTCATTCCTCTTGAATTGGCCTAACTCTTCCTGCATGGCATTGATCCAAAACTCATCAGTCAAGGCTTCCTTGACATTCCTAGGTTCAATCTTGGACACAAAACATCCATGTGAGATCACTTCCCTTGATCTAGTTGTGACCCCTTTATTTTGGTCTCCTATAATGAGATCTTTAGGATGATCCTTCTGAATTCTGATAGAGGGTCCTTTATTAATTTTGTCAGCTTCAGGTTCAGCTTGAGTGAGTTCACTCTTATTACTTTTGTCTGGGAAATCAGTTGGGGAATCATTTAGGGATGTCTCAACATCGTCTGTGACATCAGTCTGGTGATCATCAACCACAACATTGATAGGTTCCATCATTACTTTTATTCTGGAATTAAAGACTCTATATGCTCCACTGTTTGTTGAGTATCCCAAAAATATTCCTTCATCACTCTTGGGATCCATCTTCCTTCTTTGTTCATGATCAGTCAAGATATAACATTTACTACCAAACACATGGAAGTATTTGACTGTAGGTCTTCTCCCTTCCAGACTTCATATAAGGTAGTAGGAGTCCCTTTCTTCAAGGTTACTCTGTTGTGAACATAACAGGGTGTGTTCATAGCTTCGGCCCAGAAGTGGTAGGGCAATTTCTTGGCATGAATCATAACTCTTGCTGATTCTTGGAGAGTTCTATTTTTCCTTTCTACCACACCATTTTATTGGGGAGTAATGGGAGATGAGAACTGATGACTAATTCCTTCTGATGCACAGAATCCAACAAATTTGCTGTTCTCAAATTCCTTCCCATGATCACTTCTGATTTTGATAACTTGACTTTCTTTTTCTCTTTGAAGTCTTAGACAAAGATCTTTGAAGACTTCAAATACATCTGATTTTTCTCTTATAAAATTGACCCAGGTGTATCTGGATTAGTCATCCACCACTACATAAGCATACTTCTTCCCACCAAGAATTTCCACCTGCATGGGTCCCGTCAAATCCATATGGAGAAGTTCCAGCACTCTAGAAGTGGTGTCATGTTTGAGCTTCTGATGTGACATCTTTGTCTATTTCCAATCTGACATTCCCCACAAAATCTTCCTTCATCAATCTTCAAGTTGGGAATTCCTCTAATAGCTTCAACAAATATAATCCTGTTCATCCCTTTAAGATGCAGATGGCCCAATCTTTGATGCCATATCTTCACTTCTTCTTCTTTGGCTAGAGTACACATTGATGAATAATCAGTTTCTTGAGAACTCCACATATAGCAGTTGTCCTTAGACCTGATGCCTTTCATGATTACTTAATTTTCTTCATTAGTAATCATACATTCAGTGTTTGTGAAGTTTACAGTTAGACCTTGGTCACATAGTTGAATGATGCTTATTAGGTTTGCAGTCAGTCCCTTAACAAGTAGGACATTGTCAAGGTTAGGGACTCCAGCACAGTTAAGCTTACCAATCCCCTTGATTTCACCCTTTGCTGCATCACCAAAGGTTACATAGCTGGTGGCATGAGGATGAAGGCCAGTTAGCAGGTTTTTGTTTCCAGTGATGTGTCTAGAGCACCCACTGTCAAAATACCAGTCTTCTTTGGCTGAAACTCTGAAGGAAGTGTGAGCTATCAGGTTTGTAACACTAGTCCTAGGAACCCATTGTTTTCTGTTGACAGGTATGTGATGCTTGGGTCTAACTTGATGATGAGAAGGACTAGGATAACCATACAACTTATAGCAGAATGGTTTTATGTGGCCAAATTTTCCACAGTAATGACATCTCCATCTTTGATGTTTCCCTTTCTACTGTCTTCCTTTATGATGATGTGACATCTTTGGTTTGGTTCCAATGTGACCGCACTCAGGTTTGGATTTTGGTTTTATACCAGTGTGACTGCACTCAGGTTTAGATTCATTGAACCCAATGCTAGACTTGTCTCCTGCCATTTGACCAGTTTGGAGAATTTTGTCTAAGGTGTCAGATCCATTGTTTAGCATTCTGACATACTTTGTCATCTCATCCAATTTGGAATTCAAGAACACTGCTTCCGTCTTTAAATTAGAGATGGTTTCCAAGTGTTCTACCTTCTCATTCTCCAGTTGTGTTATCACTTTCTTTTGACTTTCAACTTATTGACACAGTTCTTCACTTTTGTGACACAACTTTCTGTAGGTAGTGGCTAACTCATCAAAGGTTACTTCATCATCACTTGAATCTTCATCAGAACCTCATCTTCCAGTCAAGGCAGTCACAAGATTTGCAGACTCTTTTGTTTCACTTTAATCAGACCAAGTAGCAACAAGACTCTTCTTCTATTTCTTGAGGTAGGTTCCACATTCAGCTATAATGTGTCCATACCCATCACATTCATGATACTGAACTCCTTTTCCTTCTTTGTACTTTTCATCAGATCTTGTTCTTCTTCCAGCATTATGGGACTTACTGATGTCAGATGAGATGTTCTTGACATTAGACTTAGACCTTACATCCATCTTTTTCAGAAGTCTGTTGAACTGTCTTCCCAGTAATGCTACATCATTTGCCAGATCTTCATCAGTATCTTAACCAATTTCTTCCTCTTTCTCTTCAGTGTTTGACATGAAGGATATGCTTTTGACTTTCTTTTCAGAACCATCACACATTCCCATCTCAAATGTTTGGAGGGATCAATAAGCTCATCAACTCTCATATTGGAAATGTCTTGAGACTCTTCTATGGCTGTCACTTTCATGGCAAATCTCTTAGGAAGTGACCTGAGTATTTTCCTCACTAGTTTTAATATGACATCTTCTCACCCAGGGCTCTTGAGGCATTAGCAATTTCAAGGACATTCATATGAAATTCATGAATATTTTCATCTTCTTTCATCCTTAAATTTTCAAACTTGGTAGTGAGCAGCTGCAGTCTAGACATCTTCACTCTAAAGGTGCCTTCATGATTGGTTTTGAGAATGTTCCAAGCATCTTTATCCACATCACAATTGTTTACCAATCTGAAGATGTTCTTATCTACTCCAATGAATATAGCATTCAATGCTTTAGAGTTCCCAAGGGCTAGATCATCCTCCTCCTTGGTCCATTGTTCCTCAGCCTTCTTATTAGTTGTAGCTTCTCCATCCTTAGTAATAACTGGATGTTCCCAGCTTGTTAAAACAGCCTTCCAAGCCTTATCATCCAAAGATTTTAGGAAGGCTACGATTCGAGGTTTCCAGTAGTCATAGTTGGATCCATCCAAAATAGGTGGTCTGTGAACAGATCCTCCGTCTCTATCCATAGTACCAGAAAGTAACGTCCTAGATCACACCAAGAATCAGAGCAGGATGCCTGCTCTAATACCAATTGAAATTCTGGTATCAGATATGAGATGTCGAAGGTAATGTCACGACACTAATATCTGAACAATACAAACATGATAAAAGATAAAGAACAGTAATGCAAGAGACATAAGCAGTTGTTAACCCAGTTCGATGCAAACTCACCTACGTCTGGGGGCTACCAAGCCAGGAAGGAAATCCACTAAACAGAATCAGTTCAAAGACTCTCAATAAACAACGTCAAGTTACAGTCTTTTCACCTAATCTCTACTCGTGTGAATTCTACCTAAGAACTCTTAGATATGAGATCCTACTCACTCCCCTTGTAGCACCTCAAATTTTCACCCCCCATTTGTACATCCATTTCATTTTTAGGTCATTAACATTGCATTAACATTGCATAGTACCTTGCATTGCATCAGTAAGGACTAGCATCAGGAGAAGTCAATTGTGCAAGACACCAAGCATTTCCATGAGATAAAGGCCCAATGGTTGTTCTAGGGAGCTTACATAACCCAAGGTCCATTTTGATGCAATTTGGCCAAGTGTTGAAGGCTCAAAGTCCATAGTGCAATTTCAAGTCATCTAAGGCCCATAAAAGTCAACTGCAAGTCAACTGAGGGCTAGGAGATGGAGAAATGGTTTGAGACACTTCATTCATGTCTCAAAGAAGTTTATTCAACATGTCTAATATCTACCTTGAAGGTTTTGAAGCCAGATCAAAAGTTTCCAAAAATGGAAAGTGACTTGTAATTTCAAGTTTCCAAAAATGGCAAGTTTTTGACCAACTTCAACTCAACTTTCCAAAATCAAAGATGCTTCAAATGAAATTTTGTCTAACATGAATGTTGAAGATATTTCTCTCCCATTTCCAAAAAGTCCAAGATCATGAATATCTGATGAATGGTTAAGGAGTTATGATCAAATCATTGCAAAGTGTGCTTGAAACTTCAAATGGCCATATCTTTTGAACCAAGACTCCAAATTTGGTGGTTCTTTTTGCACAATTCTCCTCGTGACATGAATTTTCCAAATACCTCATCACATTGCATGAAATTGGAATATATCATCACTTGCTTATTCATGAAGTTTTTGAAGGAAAATTGCCAAACTAAAGATTGTTTGATCACATGCATATATTTCCAATTCCAATGTGTGCATGGAGTAATTTTGAATGGATTTGGGCCAGCTTGGTGTACTGTTCACGTGTGCATCTCATGCATGAGGTGAAAATTCAAATTGGTGCATACACCTTGTAATGTCTTAATCTCAATTAACCATGGCTTAAGTTTGATTTCAGATTAATTAGCAAGGCATATATAAGCTTAATCACAACTGAATTGAACATAACTCACATTTTCAGATCTAGATTTGGAATTTTGATCAAAATTTTCTCTCACAAAGAACTTCAAAATTCCACACACAAACACTTATTTCCTTGCATAATTCTTGATCTTGGTGAAGTTTAGAGTGTTATTCAACGTGCATTTTGAAGAATTCGTGCTAGATTCAATCATGCTTGAAGCTTGAAGGTGTCAATGGAGTTTTCAAATTAAGCTGGATTCACACGTGTTGGAGCTTCAATTTCTTCATCAATCATCTCCACAAGCATCCTGGAATTGATCTGGATCATTTGGAGCCTTGGATCGTGCAAAACCACAACCTTCTCTTCAAGAGGTAGGATTTTTGACCTTCACAATTCTCCAATTCATGTGTATATTCTTGTAGATCTCTCTTCACTGATGATTTTGAGCAAAAAATAAATTGAAATGATGTAGTATTGAGTGAATTATGTGTGATTGAAGTGTTCATGTCAAAAATGTTTGTGATCGATTTGCACGATATAGGATGTTTTAGCATGATTTGACCATGGATTATTGGTGTACATTGCATGAGGTTTCGTTTGGTATGTTCATTTCATGTTTCTGGGCATTTATGGAAAAATCTGGAAATTGGTGATGAACATTCATCATCTTCATCGTGAAGAAGATGAAGATTCATGATTAGCGACGGATCCTAGAGATTAGCGACGGATCCTGGAGATTAGCGACGTACCTGGCTTTGTGTATGCGTGGCTTAGGGTTTGATTGTAATTGGTCCACGCGTGCGTCCAGTAGGCAGATTCATTGGCTCACAATCGTTTGACCGCGCCAAGTAAGCGCTGACCATGCCAACGCATTAATGAAACGCAGCGTTTCATATGTGTTGGTGCGCCACATTTGAATGTATACACGGATCGATTCTGGCTTAAGGCAAAATATTCAAATTGTTCAGCATTTTTATGTTTTCCCTCCACTTGTCATGCCATGTTCATCTTTCATTTTCATTTGCTTATGTTAACTTAGAAAATTCATAACAAATTGAAAAATGCATCAAATCATTCCCAATTTTTTGGTACTTGTTCCTCTGTTTGTCTAGTTTTTTATGATGATGATTTCAAAAGTTGTGCATGGCTGGTTTTTGATTGGTGCTAGAATATGTGAACATATGTGCTTTTATGACCTTGCCTTGCTCTTTCTATCATGAAATGCTTGATATTGATCCAAATTGCTTGAAATTTTACATGGTGATTCTAGACACATTGATGGACCTTTGAGGCTTGATTTGGTATTTTTCTCATGTACCAATTCTGTTTTATGCTTGTGTTTGCATGGTGTGACAATTTGTGTCACACATTTGGTTGTTATACTTATGCAATTTGATTTCCATGCCAAATGACCTCTGATGCTTCTGATTTTTTTTATGATGGATATTTTGGGTGTGTCGAATGCTCATGAATGTTTCCAGAATTATTTGAATCATTTCTGTTTTGATTGGGAATTTTCATTCTTAATGTTCAAATGTGTGGCTTGAATTGGTCATTGACTTCTCTTGCCTATTACATGAACTTGTATGATGATTTTGGTTTGGTCCTTTTTGGGACTTGTTCTTGATTGATTAAATATGATCCATGATTGAATATCAAGTTCTGTTTTGGATTTTTGATCCCCTTTTGACCCTAGGCTTTGACCTAGTGGTTTGTTACTTACATTTGAGTTGTGAATTTCAGGTTCAAGTATGCATCTCCATGATTGATATTGCTCCTTCATTTGAGCTTGATCATTTGTTATTGTTGGCTAATATTTGTTTGTTTTGTAGGCTTTGAGGATGGTTCACTTGTGTTTATTGCTTATGTGTTTCATATTGGGTGGTCTGTTTGATATTGATTGTTGATTGTTTGTCTGAGTATTGTACTGATTGGTTTAGCTGTTTCCACAGGTACCTAAGTTGCTTTAAGTTCATTTGAACTTTGTTTTGCTTGCTTGTGGTTGGCATACCACTGAGGTATAATTCCTTGATCTTCATGTAGTCTGGAAGACCTGTCATGTTACTTTGGCAGGCACCTGTCTGAAGCTCTCCTTAAGAGGCAATGTTTGTGGTTGTTTAATTTTGTGCCAAGCAGGTTAAGTCCTCCTAAGAGGCAATTGGCAGATAAAAGGGATGTGCAATCCATCCCCTGCTATTCAGTTGTGTCATTCACTTTGCTCACACCATGTGTTGATGCATTGTGAATAAGAACCCAAAATCTTGTCCATAGAGTCAGTCATTTGTGGAGAAGAGTTCCTGCATTCTGAACTCCCACACTTTTTATTTGATTCAAGCTCTCCCAGGCCCGGGATAAGAGCTATGAGGCATAACCCTCATCTCCATTTCATCTGCTTCACCCTAACTCTCAATGTTAGGGTTAAGAGCTAATAACACCCTTTTCCAGTTGGCTTGTTTATCGAGGTTGACATGACCCCTTGACTAAAGCCCAGCCTTGTGTGAGCCAATTGTTTGCATATAGTGTGTGCTACTTGTGCTTGTGTTTGCTTTTATGCTGTTTAGGCTAGCTTGCTTCCTGTGCAAGTTAGGATAGAGACCTCAACATAGGGATCGTATGCATGACAACTTCTAGGCTCGAGTCGTAGTCTCCCTAGTAGCTTGTTATCTCCCTAGTCTCTGGTTAGGATAGAAGTTCTTCCCCAGTTAAGGGGAACTACGTCGCCCTGATCCTCATACCAGATGAGGTACGTAGGCAGGAGATGAGCTGATCTCTCCGGGCGCCATTTTTCTTTTTAACCCTTTGTGTTGTGTTGGAGTCCGACATAAGTCCAGCGATTGGCAGTTGGTTTCCTGTGTTTGCTTCTTTGTTTGGAGTCTAGCGTAAGCCCAGCGATTGGCAGTTGGTTTCCTGTGTGTGTTTTGTTGGTTCGGAGTCTGATGTAAGTCCAGCGATTGGCATTCGGTTTCCATGTTTGTGTTTGTTTGGAGTCTGACGTAAGTCCAACGATTGGCAGTCGGTTTCCTGTTTGAGTTTTGTTTGGCGTGCGTTAGCCGAGCTACGAGTGTTCTATTTCTTACTCTGGTTAGAGAAGATATGTATGCATAGGATGCGACATCCTAGCGAGCACATTCCCATGCCCCCGAACTACGTCGACTCTGATGTCTGTGTCTGATAGGCTACGTAGGCCCAGGATGCGATATCCTGCTGAGTCCGTTTCTTCCGTCCTTCCTGTGTGTTTCTATTCCAGCGTGTGTGTAATTCTTGAGCAGTCTTTAGCAACCTTCTTTCTATTCTTTCTGAGCGTCGATCCCGTCGAGTACGACGGATGCGTAGGGGTGCTAATACCTTCCCTTCGCATAACAGACTCCCAATCCCATCGATCTCTGGTCGCGAGACCATGTCTTTTCCAGGTTTACTTCGAGCGTTTCCTTTCCCTTTTTTGGGATAAATAACGCACGGTGGCGGCTCTGTTGTTTCGTTTTCTAGCCGGTTTTTCGCGTAATGCGACAGCTGGCGACTCTGCTGGGGACACTAGAGAAGTTGACCTCTTGCTGGTCCATCTTCCCTAAGCGAGTCAATCCTAGTGCTCTTTAGGATGGTTGTGGTTGCTTTTACTGCTTATTTATTGCATTCATTTTTATTATGCTGTGAATGTATATACTTGCATAGATACTTGCATGCATCATACTGTCATCATATTGGATTCTGTACAGGTGGGTTCCTCTGATTTGGGGTGGGTGTTCTGAGTGAGGCCCAATACCCAGGCCTGAGTATACACCTAGGATTAGAGTGGTCTCATGTTTCTTCACATGTTGTACGACATGATGAGGAGACGTGTCACCACAGTCGGACGAGGTTCATCTGAGAGAGTCCTTCCGGGTGGAGTTATTCCACTTAGGTTGGGTTATCCCATTTGAGCTATTGACTTCGGTGACCGTTCTTTCCCGGATCTTTGGTTTAGATGATCTTATGAGAGCTGCAACGACACACCCGAAAGGGCAAACCCGTTGAGTATCTTTGCCCGATTGTCGAGACCATTATCCGCCTTAGGATGACCTTGTTAGAATTCACCTGTGAGGGGAGGGTTTGATCCTTACAGACGCAGGTTCCGTCAGTGATTCTGTGATGGTGATTATGGTTCAGATGGATTGATGGGTCTTTATTTCTGGACGCCGGAGGTTCGACCTTGGTATTTATTAGAGGGTTCCGTTTATTTCGGATCCCTGGGCTGAATTTGAGGATACTTGCTCAGATGGTGACTTGGTTCTGAAGTATGGGTTCCAGATGACCTTGGGTTCCAGATGATTTTGATCGGTGGTGTCCAGTGCCGAGTTCATGCCGAAGTTTTGATCCTGTGCCGTGTGATACTCATACAACCTAACAAGGCTTCATCATTTGCATCATAGCATATCTATTTTCAAAAAAAATAATGCTTAAAAAATAGAGACAGTTAACCCGCATATGTATATCCTTTTCAGGATCATTCATGATAAACAGCATACGCATCATGCGCATCATATACATATCATATTGCATTACAGGTGTTCTTGAACAAGGCTTCTCACTCTGGTTCCTTTTTTAGGCAGGATTGTTGATCAACGTCCGCACCGCTACGCTACCAGACTGAATCAATAGAGGAATATAGATCAAGTTCAAGCTGAGTTAGCAGAGATGAGGGCTAACATGGCCCAATTCATGACCATGATGCAAGGGGTCGTTCAAGGGCAAGAGGAGTTGCGTGCCTTAGCCTAGAGACAGGAAGTTGTGATTCCACCTGCCAGCCGTGCTTCACCAGTGGGTGTCCCTGTTAACGACAATGCTGCTACTACTATTCCCGTCAATGATTATGCTGTGGGTGATGAGTTGAGGGGTATAAGAGTCAATGGACAGCCTCTTGCTGCAGAGACTGTTAATGTTAGAGCAACCCGTGCTTCGGTTCGCCATCCTGCTCCGCTGGTTGACAGGCAGGAAGATATGTTCACCCTGCTCAGTGATGAAGACGATGTGGGAAGGATTGAAGAGAGAGATAGAAAGGTTGATGCCCTAGCTGAGAAGATTAGAGCCATGGAGTGTCAGAACTCTTTGGGGTTTGACGTGACGAATATGGGTTTGGTTGAAGGATTGAGAATTCCTTATAAATTCAAAGCGCATTCCTTTGACAAATACAATGGTACTTCTTGTCCTCGCACCCATGTGCAGGCCTATTACAGGAAAATCTCCGCGTACACATACGACGAGAAGATGTGGATGTACTTTTTCCAGGACAGCTTGTCTGGAGCTTCCTTGGACTGGTACATGGAGTTGAAAAGAGAATCCATTAGAAGCTGGAGAGATCTGGGGGAAGCCTTTTTTAGGCATTACAAGCACAATATGGATATGGCTCCGAGTCGAACTCAGTTACAGAGCTTGTGTCAGAAGTCAGGAGAGAGTTTCAAGGAGTACGCCCAGAGATGGCGTGAGTTAGCTGCGAGGGTGCAACCTCCGATGCTGGAGAGGGAGTTGACCGATATGTTCATCGGGACCTTACAAGGAGTGTTTATGGACCGGATGGGGAGTTTCCCGTTCGGTATTTTCTCTGATGTTGTTATTTGTGGAGAGAGAACCGAGAGCCTCATTAAAGCCGGGAAGATTCAGGATGCTGGTTCTTCGTCTTCAAGGAAACCATTTGTTGGGGCACCCAGAAGAAGGGAGGGTGAGACTAATGATGTGCAACATAGAAGAAATGTGAACAGAGGCCAGTACCGTCAGATTGCTGTCGTAACTATCCCAACACCTCAACCGCGACAATAGCAACAACAAAGAGGACCACCACCACCACAACAACAACAACAACAACGTCCATTTCAGCCGAGACAGAGGATGCTGGATCGTCGTTTCGACCCGTTACCTATGACATATGCTGAGTTGCTGCCCGAATTGCTCAGATTGGGGTTTGTTGAATTGCGTACTATGGCTCCGTTGACGAAGATACCTGCTGGGTATGATGCCAATGTTCGTTGTCACTTCCATTCCGGTGCTCCGGGACACCATATTGAGAACTGTCGGGCTTTTCATCATAAGGTCCAGGACTTGATTGACGCTAAAACAATCAACTTTGCTCCTGTTCCGAATGTTGTGAACAACCCTATGCCTCAACATGGTTGGCCCAGGGTGAATAATGTGGAAGATGGAGAGGCCCTGGATTTGGTAATTAATGTTGGTGACATTCAGACGTCGCTGTTTGTGGTGAAAGAGCGTCTGTTGAATGGGGGAGTATTCCCGTGTTGTGAGAAGGGCTGTTCAGACTGTGAAGCTTCAGAGAATGGGTGTATGCAGTTGAAGACTGGTATCTAGGGTATGATTGACGAGGGTTGTTTACAGTTTGCTAGGGCCGTGAAAGAACGTGGGGTGGTCTCAACTGTCACCATTTATTTCAAACCGTCTGAGGGTCCTGGACGTGGCCAGAGAAATGTCAATGCACCTGTAACCGTTGGTACTCCTGTTACCGTATCTGCTCCAGTAACTGTCAGTACTCCTGTTACTATTGCTGCTTCTGGTAGAAGATCTGTTGAGAATAGTAGAGCAGTACCGTGGAAATATGATAATGCTTATCGCAGTAACAGAAGGTCAGCAAGTCAGACAAGACCGGTGAATCAGGCTCCCGTGACTATTGGTTTGCCAATTAAAGGTCCAGTGACTATTGGTCCGGTTGTGGACAATGTGGGAGGACCCGAAGGTTTTACAAGGAGTGGTCGTCTGTTTGCACCACAGGTTTTGAGAGACAATAATGCTGAGGCTCTCACCAAAGCAAAGGGTAAGCAAGATGTGGTTGATGAAGAACCTGTGCAGAAGGAGGCGCCTGAAGGTTCATTCGAGAAAGATGTGGAGGAGTTTATGAAGATTATTAAGAAGAGTGACTACAAGATTGTAGATCAGCTGAATCAAACTCCGTCCAAGATTTCTATCCTCTCATTGCTATTGTGCTCTGAGGCACACCGTAATGCCTTGCTGAAGATGTTGAATCTGGCTTACGTGCCTCAGGAGATTTCTGTCAACCAGTTGGAGGGTGTTATTGCGAATGTGAGCACAAGGCACGGTGTGGGGTTCACAGACTTGAATCTGACGCCTGAAGGTCGTAACCATAACAAAGCTCTGCATATCACCATGGAGTGTAAAGGCGCCGTATTGTCTCATGTGTTAGTGGATACTGGCTCCTCGTTGAATGTGTTGCCCAAGAAGACTTTGAGCAAGATTGATGTTGAAGGAGTTGTCCTCACTCCAAGCGATCTCATTGTTCGTGCTTTTGATGGATCCAAACGGTCTGTTTTTGGTGAAGTCACGTTGCCAGTGAAGATTGGCCCGGAGGTATTTGATGTTATCTTCTATGTGATGGACATCCAGCCAGCATATAGTTGTCTATTGGGGCGTCCCTAGATACATGGGGCTGGAGCAGTGTCGTCAACTCTCCATCAGAAGCTGTATGTTTGGAATGGTCAGATTGTAACTGTGTGTAGCGAGGAGGACATTCTAGTGAGTCATTTATCCTCTTTCAAGTCTGTGGAGATGGATGGCGAGATCCATGAAACTCTGTGCCAAGCATTTGAGACCGTTGCTATTGAGAAGGTGGCTTTTGTCGAGCAGAAGAAGCCAAGTGCCTCAATTGCGTCATACAAGCAGGCTATGGAGGTTGTCACTCTCGTAATGCAGAAGGCTGGGGCGAGATGGTTGACTTGCCCGTAAAAGAAGACAAGTTTGGTATTGGTTATCAGCCTCTTCAGGCAGAGCAAGATCAGAAAGGGCCGAGTACCTTCACCAGCGCTGGGCTGATGAATCATGGCGACGTCTTTGTGTAAGACCCCAATTTTGTCCCTAAGATCCCTCATGGCATCATATCATATCATTGCATAGCCTCAAGGATCATTGGACACCTTTCTTCCTTCCCTGTGGGTGGGTTATCTTTTTGAGAGTAGTTCTTGATCACCAAGCATTCCTTGCATTCATATGTCATTGCTTTTCTTTTAATCACTAACCAAAAGTACAAAAATATGTCATCTAACCTTTGTCTTGCAGATGAAGCAATAACAGGTCAAGGCAATTAAAGGCATTCATTGAGCAATAGATGGTGGTCATTCTTGAGATTTGGACCCCACAATCATTCACAAGAGTTCATATGAGTTGCGATGTCATTTTGAAACAAAATCCCAAGTGGTAGAGGCTTGAACTTCATCAGGACATCTCCAAGACATCTGAAGACCTGGAAAGTCAACTGCAAAGTCAACTATGGATTTGGAGGTGAGAGATGATTAGAAATACTTTATTTATGTTCAAAAAAGTCTCATTTGACATATCAAACACTCACATTGAAGAATTTGAAGTCAAGTCAAAAGCTTCCAAAAATGGAAAGTGACCTAATATTTTCAAAAATGGAAGGGTTTTGGACCAACTTCAACTTAATCTTACGTCATCAAAAAAGCTTCAAATGAAATTTTGTTGAACATGAAAGTTGTAGTTCTTTCTCTCCCATTTCCAAAAAGTCCAAGATCATGAGAATCTGATGAATGGTTGAGAAGTTATGATCAAATCATTGTCAAGTGTGCATGGCCAAAATGTGTTATGCATTGATGTATACGAATTTCGTATCGATCCATGCAAGGCAAAATGTGCTATGCATTGATGCATACGAATTTCGTATCGATCCATGCAGGGCAAAATGTGCTATGTATTGATGCATACAAATTTCGTATCGATCCATGCAGGGCAAAATGTGCTATGTATTGATACATACGAGCTTTGTATCAATACATAACTCTGTTTTGATCATGCATTGGCTACTGTTCACGTCCATATTACTTCATGCACCACTAATTTTCAAGTTTTGTCAAAACACCTCATTTTTGCCAATTACCATTAACCAAGCTTAATTAACATTTTCAGTGTGATTAAGACTTCATATAAATACCTAAACCCTAACAAAATCGAGGGGGGTTAATCAGAATTCACATTTCTAGATCCAAAATTCTCTCTCCCTCCAAAATTTTCTTCCATTCATAATTCAAATTTTCTTCAAATAGCATTGCAATTTTACTTCATATTCTTGTTCCCTAGCTTTGATTTAGTGCAGATCAAGTGCTTGTTTGTTGAATTCGTGCAAGATTCAAGTGGTTGAAGCTCATGAAGTTGAAAATGGAAATTCAAGATTAAGCAAGATCTACACGTGTTCAAGCTTCCTTTTCTTCACCAAACATCATTTCAAGCATTGTAGAGTGGATTTGGATACTTACAAGTTGTGGATCATGCATTTCAAAGGTTCTGCTCTTCAAGAGGTCAATTTTCGATCCTCTTATTTTTGAAATTCATTGCTATATTCTTGTAGATCTTGTGTTCCTGGTGATTCTGATGCAAATTTCATGTGAATTGGTGCATTATTGAGCAAGATATGTGTAATTCAAGATTGATGCATCAAAATGTTTTCTATCGATTCTCTCTTGTTATGTTGATTCATGCTTAGCTATTACTTGATCTTTAATCTCCATTGAAAATGCTTCATGTTGATGTCCTCGTTTTGATTTTCTGGAAAAAAATTCTGGAAACGCATGAAGATTGTTCACTGTTCATCTTCTTCCTCATGAAGAAGATGAAGTTCATGTTTAGGCCACGGTTTTGCTGTATAGCAACGGTTTCCTGCGTTTTCACATGCTGGCTTAGGGTTTGGTAGGGATTGGTCCACGCATGCATCTATTTGGTTGATCCATTGGTTCATAATGCTTTGACTCGTACACGCAAGCGCTGACCTCCACGTCGTTTAATGAAACGACCGTGTTTCACGATGAAGCGCGCGCTTCTTTTTGAATCCATACCAGATTCGATTCCCAGCGAAGGGACTTTTTCAAATGCTTCATGATTTTTGCCTTTCCCTCCTTATTTTCACATGCCATGCTTATTTCCATTTTTTCTTTTTTCATCAAATTAGAAAAATCATAACAAATTGAAAAATCATCCAAATTGATCCCAATTTTTTGCAAAATGCTCCTTGTTCTGTCTAGTTTTGTATTATCGTAATTTCCAAAATTGTGCACGGCTGGATTTTATTTGGTGCTAGGTTGATTGATCATATGTCTAATTGTGACCTTGCCTTGCTTATCTCTTTGTGAAATGCTTGATTCTAATCCAATGAATGTGAAATTTTGCATGCTGATTCTAGACAAATTGCTGGAAATTTTGGTTTTGGTGTGACATTTTTCTCAATTACCATTTCTGTTTTATGCTTGTGCTAACTTGGTGTGACAATTTGTGTCAAACCATTGATTGTCCAACTTGTGCAATTTGATTTCCATGCTAAATGATATTTGTTGCTTCTGATTTTTTGTATGTTGATCATGTTAGATGTCTTGAATGCTCTTGAAGTTTTCCAGATTTATTTGAATCATTTCTGTTTTGATTTGAATTTTTCATTCATGATGATCACATATGAACTTTGAAATTGTCTTGGACTTCACTTGATCATGAAATGAATTTGATGATTGATTTTGATGTGAGCCCTTTTGGGATATATCAATACGTGCTTGAAGTTGCTTTGTGTTAAATTCCAGCCCCTGTATTGGATTTTTTTTCA
This sequence comes from Lathyrus oleraceus, assembly GCF_024323335.1. NCBI lineage: Eukaryota > Viridiplantae > Streptophyta > Magnoliopsida > Fabales > Fabaceae > Lathyrus > Lathyrus oleraceus. The sequence continues at coordinate 297,141,629 of NC_066580.1, read as the reverse complement.
TCTTTGACCCTAGGCTTTGACCTAGTGGTTTGTTGCTTACATTTGAGCTTTGATTTCAGGTTTAAGCATCCAAGTTCCATAGTTGATGATGCTTCATCATGTGAATGTTGATGTTTGCAATTGATTACTAACATTTGTATGTTTTGTAGGTTGATGCTAACTCATTTGATTTTGCCTTATGGTTTACACATATTGTACAATGGGATTATGTGTTGCTTATTGAGTGTTATCTGTTTGTCTGAGCATTGTGCTGATTTGTTTAGTTGTTTCCACAGGTACTTAAGTTGCTTTAAGTTCATTTGAAATTTGCTTTGCTTGGTTGCTTAACCACTTGGGTATAATCCTTAATCTTCATGTAGTCTGGAAGACCTGTCATGTTACTTTGGCAGGCACCTGTCTGAAGCCCTCCTTAAGAGGCAATGTTTGTGCTTGTTTAATTTTGTGCCAAGCAGGTAAAGTCCTCTTAAGAGGCAATTGGAAGATAAAAGAGATATGTAATCCATCTCCTTTTACTCAGTGTGTTATTCACCTTGCTCACACCATGTGTTGATGCATTGTGAATAAAAACCCAAGATCTTATAGAGTCAATCATTTGTGGAGAAGAGTTCCTACTTTCTGAACTCCCACACTTTCCATTGATCAAAGCTCTCCCTGACCAGGGATAAGAGCTATGAGGCACACCTCTCATCTCCATTTCATCTGCTTCACCCTAACTCTCAATGTTAGGGTTAAGAGCTCTAAACACCCCATTCCAGTTGGCCGCAAAGCCTAACCTTGCTTGAGCCTAATTGATTGTGTATAGTATGTGCTAATTGACTTGTTTGTTTGCTTACTTGATTCATCTGTGCATATTTGCTTGAGTGTGCCTTTGTGCATGTATCTTTATTACTTGTATATCATTTCATAAACATTGTTCATCACTTTGTAGCATTTTGTTTTGTCCATGGAGGAGGCAAGCATAAGTCCATTGATTGGCAGTTGTTTCCTATGATATGGTAGGAGACTAGTATAAGTCCATGGATTGGCATCTGGTATCCTTGTTTCTTTGCTTTGTGAGACTAGTATAAGTCCATATATTGGCATCTGGTATCCATGTTTCTCTATGTTTTAGGAGATTGGTGTAAGTCCATTGATTGGCATCTGGTATCCGTTTTGTTTTGTGAGATTGGAATAAGTCCATTGATTGGCATCCGATATCCATTTTCTTTGTTCATCTGTTATTTGCTTGTTGCCTTTTCCAAAGGAATCACTTGAATCATCTACATATGATCTCAAGAGGTGAACACCTAAGAAGTTTTACTTCCTCACCCTCCCACCTTTTGTGTCTTTAAACCTCCATTTGCATGTTAACCCAAAACCTAAAAAACTATTGTGCAATCATTTTCATCTGTTTTTTTTCAAATTAGAAACCCAGGCCCTAAGCCTCTGATTTTCAAACTCCATTTTCACAATACTTCTTTTGAATTGAATTCTAATCATACTTTGACTTCATTTTTGTGAATACTCCAAACGGGTTAATTTCACTCACTCAATTGCTTTTGTGGCCCAAGTCCACTTCTTAATCAAGTTTTCATACATTAGCCATAGATCTCAATTATCTTAGTGGTTGATGTGAATCTCGCCTTTTGTCCTTAGTGATTGAACTGTAAGACTTCCATACTGAAAACAGGGTTAACCCCTCTAGTATGTCGAAGCTATTCTCACATGGTGGACTTGTAGTTGATATAGGTTGAGTTTTCTCCCATGGATAATGAAAGACCTTAGGGCTTTTGTTTAAAATCAATCGACTCACCTACTTTTGGAAATCTTTTAGCCGAACTACGACATTTTGATCCTTACCTTCCATGGAAAGGTACGTAGGCAACGGGTTCATCCGTTCAAACACAAAAATAATAACTTGTATATTCTTTTCTCATCCCTTCAATCATGTTTGCACAATAAATATTTCATAAAAAAATAAAATTTCATACAACAAGTTGTGAAAAGGGCTCCCTAGGAGTACCTAGGACGTTTTGGGTGCCTAACACCTTCCCATTGCGTAATTAACCCCTTACCCAGATCTCTGATCTTTTCATTAGTTTTCTATGTGTAAAACTTCTTAGGCTTTTGTTCGCTTTTTAGCCATTCCTTTGGATAAATAAAAGTGCGGTGGCGATTCGATTCATTGTATGCTTTGCTTTTGATTTAATCAATAAATCATAAAGTGACGAATACACCACTACAGAAAAGTGGCGACTCTGCTGGGGAACAACGAGTTTCCTTAGTGGTTTTGCCTACTTTTCACCTTTGTTGTATGATATTTGTTTATTTGTTATATGACATATTTTTGTACAATTTGGGATTACTGTATTGATTGTAATGCTTGAATTGCTTGATATACAATTGCTTGTTTGCTTGGTGATCTTTGTGAGATGAGTTCTATACCCGAACTCGAGTGCACCTTAGGATAGGAGAATGGTATAGTCTCGTCGACTTGTGTGGAGTTATTCCTTAGCAAGTTGACTTGCGAGTCCATTCACTTGGTGGATGTCATGTTGGATAAATAATGTCACACAAGTTATTTGTGGTTAGGCATTATTCTTTTAACATGTGCCTTAGAAGCCAAGGACCTTAGTTTACCAAGCCCATCTTGGCCTATTTCTAGGACGTAGTGCGGAGGTCGTTCAAATGTAAGATCTGATGCGATTGTTACGCGATACTACACTCACAAGAGTCTCTCTTGAGAATATTTTTGGAATACGAGTATTCGTTCCTCCGATAATATTCGAAAGATGGGATGATGACTATGGGGACCTCTTGTAGAACATGTTCGGCAGGTTTAAACCCTAGTACACTCCCTTTGGGTGGTTCTTAACCGAGACTCCATGCTCGTGACTCTCAACAAACCCGTGATTCATGGTTGAGTCGTTCAGGCATCGTTAATATCAATGGAACATGGGTGTTGATAAAGTGAAAACCATAATCCACCAAAATGGATGATTGATATTAAGGATGATTGAGCCGGTTTATGCATCGTTAATATCAATGGAACTTGGGTGTTGATAAGGTGAAAACCATAATCCACCAAAATGGATGATTGATATTAAGGATACTATGAGCTTTCCCATGACCTTTGTCTGGTGTGATTTGCTTGATCCTTGAGTGTGATTGTTGCATTCATACATTCATGCATTCATTTGCATTCATGTCATCAGAAAAATCAGAAAATTTTCAAGGAACTTAAAGGGTTTATTTGCAAAATATTCAGACATGGAAAGACCAAAAAGGCATACAAAAGAAGTACAGCTTTCGACAGCCCGATCTGAAAGAGTTAAGGAATCTGACATCTTATGTATTAGATCTCTTGGGTTTCAAAGCTCGCTGTGGGAAGCTTCTGCCTCTGTTGACTACACAGGTTGATGAAGGGTTGATGAGTACTTTGGCGCAGTTCTATGATCCTCTGTATCACTGCTTCTTTTTTCCAGACTTTCAGCTATTGCCTACGCTTGAGGAGTATGCTCACCTTGTGGGTATTCCTATTCTGGATCAGGTGCCGTTTAGTGGCTTAGAGAGTATTCCGACTTCTCGAGAGATCGCAGACTTGTTGCACATAGATGAGTCCCTGATTGAAGCGCATATGACCACCAAAGGTGGAATTTGGGGTCTTCCTTTTGATTTCCTCATCGCTCAAGCTACCGTATATGGGAAGGCCATGAGTGAGGATGCCTTTGAGGCCATATTTGTGCTGCTCATATATGGATTGGTATTGTTCCCCAACATCGACAAATTTGTGGATGTAAACGCCATTAGGATCTTTTCAGTTCTTAATCCCGTTCCTACTCTGTTGGGTGATACCTATTTCTCTTTGCATCTGAGGAATGCAAAGGGTGGAGGAGCTATTGTGTGATGTTTGCCTCTGTTGTATAAGTGGTTTATTTCTCACTTACCGCAGACGGTCGCTTTCAAGGAGAACAAGGGGTGTCTACGGTGTTCTACGAGACTTATGTCTCTCACTAATGACGATATCTCTTGGTATGATCGCGTGTATGATACAGTTCAGATCATTGACTATTGTGGTGAATTCCCTAATGTGCCTCTTCTTGGTACATGTGGTGGGATCAGCTACAATCATATATTAGCACGTCGTCAGCTTGGGTTCCCCCTAAAGGATAAACCTCATAACATTTTGTTAGAAGGTGTGTTCTTTCAGGAGGGTAAAGATCCCTAAGGCCTGAAAGCCAGGATGGTCCGCGCTTGGCGCAAGATTCACAAGAAGGGTAGAAGTGAATTGGGTCCGAAGAATTGCATTGCTTTGGAGCCGTATACGACTTGGGTCAGGCAGAGAGCATCAGAGTATCTTATGCCTTATGATTATCCGAGACCTACACCTTTGGTTGTGGCTGGGCCTTCAACCCTCCCTAGCCAAGGCGTAGAGGAGTTGAGAGACGAAGACCTTTCACGTGCCTGGATCCGTGAAAGAGAAGAGTTGCTGCAACAGCTTAAAGAGAAGGAGGCTCTGATCGAATTTCTCGAGCATCAGGTGATAGATGATCCGAATGATACCTGGACTTCTCTGCTTCCTCAGTCTTCCAAATTCTGGAAGAGGAAGTATGATCGACTTGCTAAGGAGAAAGCGGATATGGAAGCGGCATATGAGAGAGAGATCAAGAGGCTTTGTGCATCTCGTCTTCCGGCATCTCGAGCTTCTAGGGATCCCTAGGATGTTTATTTTCCTTTTCCCTTGTAATATGATTAACAATGTTGTACTTCTTTGTCTCGAACATATATTTGATGAGATATTTTCGATATGCGATTAAATGTTTTAAATTTCAAAATTGCAAATAGAACCCTAAAAGTTCCTTGAAATAAAAACAAAGCATATGCACGAGCATTGCATGCATCATTTTGCATAAGAAGGTGTTGTTCTGGTCTTCTTGTCTGTGGCCTAACTCTGTGATCTTCATTTATTTTGAAGACAAGCTGACTCATCGGTACTACACCCGAGCTAATTCTGCAAGAGTGATGGATCAACTTGAACAAGAGAATCGTGAGCTGAAGGAAGAAGTCGCTAGACTGCGTGCTCTGATGGAGCAATTCTTGGCTGCTCAGAATCAACCGTCTCCACCTCCTGCAACTCCTCCCCAGAGGACTGTTATTTCTGAGGTTGCTTCGTCAACAATGCCAGCTGCCAGTGCCCATTTTGTGCCGAATGCCATGCCGCCCGGGTTTCCTTGGGGTATGCCTCCAAGTTTTATGCCAGATCTTCCGGCTCCTACATTTGCTTCTATGCCGGCATCTAGCCCGGTCCTTGCAATGCCTCCTCCTGTCGTGCATACCATTCCCAGGGTAGACGACACCATCTATCATTCTGAGCCGTCTGAGGGCCCAAATGTTAATGAAAAGATGGATGCGATGAACGACCAATTTCTTGAACTCCGCAAGGAATTGAAGACCCTTCGAGGGAAGGATTTGTTTGGCAAATCTGCTGCTGAATTATGCTTAGTTCCTGGTGTTAAGATACCTGTCAAATTCAAAGTCCCAGACTTTGAGAAGTACAAAGGGAACACCTGCCCTCTCAGCCACCTGGTTATGTATGCCAGGAAAATGTCTACTCAAACAGATAATGATCAGTTGCTGATTCATTATTTTCAGGATAGTTTGTCTGGTGCAGCTCTTCGTTGGTATATGAGCCTTGATAGTGCAAACATCCGTTCCTTCAACGATCTTGGCGAAGCCTTCGTCAAGTAGTACAAGTATAATGTTGATATGGCTCCTGACCGTGATCAACTCAGAGCCATGTCTCAGAAGGACAAAGAGACATTCAAAGAGCACGCCTAGAGGTGGCGAGAGCTGGCAGCTCAGATTACTCCTCCGCTGGAAGAGAAGGAAATGACTAAGATCTTTCTGAAGACTCTTAGTTCATTTTATTATGAGCGGATGATTGCAAGTGCTCCCTCTGATTTCACGGAAATGGTGAACATGGGGATGCGATTGGAGGAAGGAGTCCGGGAAGGACGTTTGTCTAAAGATGAAGGCTCTTCTAAACGATATGGGGCGTTTAAGAAGAAAGAGGGAGAGGCACATGCTGTGCAATCACATGTTAAACCTAGAAGACCCTTTGATAAGAGGAGGCTTGTGCGTCATCAGCACCAGGTGGCTAATGTAGCACCTGTTTTCAGGGATAGTTATCAGCAACACAATCAACAACAATCTCCTCAACCGTATCATCAACAACAGCATCGCCCTCAGCAGCAGGCCTACCATCCTCGCAGTAGTAATTCAGCTGGTCAGAATTATGAGAGGAAGAAGATCACTTTCGATCCGATTCCTGTATCGTATGCAGAGTTGTATCCCTCTTTAATAGAGCGGAAACTGATTACTCTTAGGGATCCTCTGGCTATACCTGCTAACCCGCAGTGGTGGTATAAGCCTGATTTGCACTGTGTCTATCATTCTGGCGCTCCGGGCCACGATGTAGAGAACTGCTTTCAGCTGAAGACTAAGGTTCAGGACCTTATGAGATGCGGCATTCTGAGCTTCGAGGACTCAGGCCCCAATGTTAAGAAGAACCCATTGCCCGAGCATGGGAAGTCAGTTAACATGGTCCAGGGTTGCCCTGGCAAATACAAGGTCAAATATGTAAGCCATATTAGACAGTCATTGGTCGAGTTGCATCGGTTGCTGTGTGATTACCGTCATCTGGAGCACGCCCATGACAAAAGCCGTATCTGCTCCGTCAATAGATTGGGTTGCCGCCAAGTGCGAAAGGATCTTCAAGAGTTGCTAGATGATGGGACTATTGAGATTCTGCAGAACAAAAACGTTGATGAAGATGAACCTGAGGTGAATGTGATTTCTCCTGTGTTCAAAATCCCAGAGCCTGTTGTTATCCGATATGATGGTAGCAAACAAAAGGTTTCTCCTTCTCTGGTCATCAAGCCCGCAGGCCCTGTGCCTTATTCTTCTGAGAAAGTGATTCCCTTTCGTTACAGTGCTATTGCTGTTGAATAGGGGAAAGAAGTGTCGTTGCCTTCAACCTCTGTGGTAAATATTGTTGATGTGAGCGGGTTGACCCGTAGTGGTCGTGTGTTTTCTGCACCCCCGAAGCCTCACGTTGTTTCTGATTCTGCTGAGCGTCCGGTTGGGACTGCAGTGAATGTTCCGTATCCGGCACCTGTTGCCAAACCCTCCTCTGTACAAAAGACTCCTACTTCCTCTGTTGGCCCGAGTGGCACTGTGAATGAAGACTGTGATGAGATGCTGAGGCTCATCAAGAAGAGTGAGTACAATGTTGTAGATCAGCTTCTAAAGACGCCGTCCAAAATCTCCGTACTATCTTTGCTTCTGAATTCAGAACCTCATAGGGAGGCTCTGCAGAAAGTGTTGGATCTGGCTTATGTTGATCACGATGTCACAATAGAACAGTTTGACAGTATCGTTGCAAACATCACTGCTTGCAACACTTTGAGTTTCTGTGACGCTGATCTCCCTGAGGAGGGAAGAGACCACAACATGGCTTTACATATTTCTATGAACTGCAAGAACGACGCCATGTCCAACGTGCTGGTAGACATTGGGTCATCTCTAAATGTATTGCCGAAGACTAGTCTCTCAAGATTGTCATATCAGGGGCCTCCCATGAGGCAGAGTGGAGTTGTTGTGAAAGCTTTCGATGGGTCGCGCAAGACCGTGATTGGGGAAGTTGATCTCCCAATCAAGATTGGACCAAGTGATTTCCAGATCACCTTTCAGGTTATGGATATCCACCCATCTTATAGCTGTCTCCTTGGTAGACCATGGATTCACGAGGCTGGCGCCGTGACATCCACCCTACACCAGAAGCTGAAATTCGTCAAGAATAAGAAACTGGTCGTGGTAGGGGGAGAAAAGGCTCTCCTGGTTAGCTACTTGTCTTCTTTCTCATATATTGATGCTGAGGATGAAGTTGGAACGCCTTTCCAAGCTTTGTCTATTACTGAGCCAATTGAGAAGAAGTCTCCTTCATTTGTTTCCTATCGTGATGCAAAACTGGCCATTGAATGTGGTGCAGTTGCTGGGTTAGGAAAGATGATTGAGCTTGAAGACAACAAATCCCGGGCTGGCATTGGCTATTCTTCTAGGGCATTCAACGAGCAAGGTCTGTTCAAGAGTGGAGGCTTTATCCACACCGATCAGATTGAAGAAACTGCTGCTATTCTGGAAGAGGATGCAGAAGATTTGAGCAACTTTGTTATTCCTGGTGGTGCCTGCCACAATTGGGTCGCTGTGGATCTTCCTACGGTCATTCATAAGTCAGCGTAAATTGTTCACTTTGTTCAAAAACCCTTCTCCCATGCCAAAATGAGAAGTGATGACATTTTTGGCATCATATATACAATGATATTTTCATTCAATTAATGCATTGTTAAACATTTGTTTTTCCATTTGTTTTCACTTTTTGCTTTTGCATGAAATCGGTGATCACAAAAAACCCTAAAAACAAGAATAAAAGCAATCTTTTCATCTGCATAATGATTTGTTTGTTTAAATTCTAAAGCTTTTTATTATCCAAAATCATTATGCAGGTTGATTCTAAAACCCATTGAACATAATGATCCAACGCCATCTCCCAATTTTGAATTCCCTGTATTCGAGGCAGAGGAAGATGATGTTGAAGGGATTCCTGATGAGATTTCCCGTCTCCTTGAGCACGAGAAGAAGATCATTCAGCCGCATCTCGAGAATCTAGAAACAGTCAACTTGGGGTCGGAAGATTGTGTTCGGATGGTGAAGATTGGGGCATTCCTTGAAGAGTCTGTCAAGGAGGGGTTGACCAGTTTGCTACGAGAATATTCCGATATCTTTGCTTGGTCGTATGAAGACATGCCGGGTCTAGATACAGATATTGTGCAACATTTCCTGCCTTTGAAGCCTGAGTGCGTGCCAGTGAAGCAGAAGCTCAGAAGAACTCATCCAGATATGGCAGTGAAGATTAAAGAGGAAGTTCACAAGCAAATCGATGCGGGGTTTCTGGTGACTTCTACATATCCTCTATGGGTGACCAATATTGTGCCTGTGCTTAAGAAAGACGGAAAAGTCCGAATGTGTGTGGACTACCGAGATTTGAATAAAGCCAGTCCGAAAGATGATTTCCCTCTACCACACATTGACATGTTGGTAGACAATACAACTAAATTCAAAGTCTTCTCGTTTAAGGACGGATTTTCCGGTTATAACCAGATTAAAATGGCACCCGAGGATATGGAGAAGACAACATTCATCACACCTTGGGGAACATTCTGTTATCGAGTGATGCCCTTCTGTCTGAAGAACGCCGGAGCCACGTATCAACGTGCTATGACTACCTTGTTTCATGATATGATGCACAAGGAGATAGAGGTCTATGTCGATGACATGATTTCTAAGTCTAGAACCGAAGTTGAACATGTTGAACATTTGTTGAAGCTTTTTCAGCGTTTGAGGAAGTACAAGCTTCGTCTGAATCCGAATAAATGTACATTTGGAGTCCGTTCTGGCAAGTTGTGAAGGTGAGAAAAACAAGAAAGGGGGGTTTGAATTGTTTGAAAAATTAAGCGCTTTTACAAAATGAAATCACACAATGATTTTATACTGGTTCGCTTATAACACAAAGCTACTCCAGTCCACCCGGCCAAGGTGATTTCGCCTTCAACAAGGACTTAATCCACTAATCTTGAAAGATTACAAACAACCCCTAAGAGAAAAGAAAATCTCTTAGTCCTCTCAAGTCTACAGACTACAAAGAGTCACTTGAGGAAATCAAATAAAAATAGATACAAGATGTGTAATCTAGAGTGCTTCTAAGAAAGCAAATATTACAAACTTAAGAACAAATTTTTCACTTGATAAGCAAAAGCTTAGTGAAAATCTTTGAAGAACAAAGATGTTTTTCTTGAGCGTGATATGATTTCAGTATAGTTTTGGCTAGTGATTTCTTCGTGTGTACTGAATGAGATTTCTTCTCTTATTTATAGGAGTTGAAGTAGAGTTGAAGTGGCGTTGAATCTGTTGGATATTGAGATGTAGTTACGCCATTCCATTAATAGCTTCTGCAGTAGACTTTTTCACTTAGAAGTGACTACTTACCACAATTAGTATCTTCTCTCTTGGAAGTGGAGATTAACGTCTCTTTCTAATTGAGGAAATCCATTTGCAGAACTTTAACTTGGCTTAAACGTTACTTCATCATGATTAACAATTCTGATTAGAGTCTTTGTGTATCTGGAGAAACTTGCTTCTGATGTTATTTCTTGAATGTTCAGATGGCGCTGATAACTTCAGAATTTACAGAAGGCATTTGTTCAGAGTCAGAGCTTCTAGACTTTACTTCATGTTCAGATGCTTCTGATACTTGCAGTTTTGTCCAGAGTCAGAGCTTCTTGAATGAGATTCCTCTTTAGATGCTTCTGATACTTGAGATTTTGCATCTGATCTTGTTTTGCATCTGATGACATCATCAGATTTGTTTCTTCTTTCTTTAGAACCCTGCACACTTAGAAACTTTTCGTTAGGGTACCACTTTTGGTTTCATCCTTTGTTATCATCAAAATCATGGAATCTGTTGTAGAACAATTTTTGTTCTTACAATCTCCCCCTTTTTGATGATGACAAAACAAATAAAATTATCAGATGAAACATGAAAAATATTAGATCAGATAGACAAAAGCTCCCCCTGAGTTAGCACTAGGGAGTTCAGAAGTTCTTACCAGAGCTTTCCAAGCAATAAGATTTCTGAAAACTTTCTGCAATTTCTTAATTTTAATGTTAGAACTATTTAATCAGAGCTATTGTTTAAACAGAGCTAATTTATATCAGAACTATTTCTATAATTGTTGCAGAATGCTTAAGGTTTTAGACATAGTTTTCATCAGAGCTATTTAATAATTTCTCCCCCTTTTTGGCATAATCAAAAAGGCATAAAAAAAATAAAAAAATAATAAAGAGAAAAACACTTCATTAAAAAGCACAAAGGCAAACAGCAGTCAAAACATCAGATTCAACAGAAATATCAGAGCTAAAAAAGAAAAGACAGAAGCAAAAACACTAGGCAAGCAAACAAAATAAATCCTAAGTGCCTAAGGGTTTGGAGGTTGAGGAAGTCTCTGAAGCAACATGGCAAACATGTTCTGGATGTTTTCGTTCAGAGCATCTTGCTTGTCCATCCTGGCACGAAGCTCATTCTGATCTTTCTTGATCTCTTGCTGATCTTGCTTGATCTCCTTCAGAGTGTTAAGAATCAGAGGGATCGCAGAGGAAGACTCCCCCTGAATCAGAGCTTGCTGAGCTTCAGCTTCAGCAGCAGCTTGGGCTTCTGCATCTGCCTTAGCCTTGGTTTCAGCTTCCTGAATCCTTAGAAGTTCTGCTTCCTTTGCCAGGCGTTCTTCTTCCAACCTCTTAGCTTCTTCTTCAGCTTCCTTAGCCAACCTTTCTTCCTCTAATCTCTTGGCCTCAGCTTCTCTAGCCAGTCTCTCTTCCTCTAATCTTTTGGCCTCAGCTTCTCTAGCCAGTCTCTCTTGGAGTCTTTCCTCAGAGTCTCTGATGTAGCCATTTCTGACTTGTTCAGAGATACTCTTCAACCTATAAGACTCAGAGGTCATCCAACTAATGACTCTGTTCTAGTGTGTCCTAACAGATTTAGGATCATCACTAACTTCAGAGTTTTTAGCCAGAGACTTGATCTTCTGGACTGAAGCTTCTGCAACCTGTATAATGGCCTCCTCAAGGGTAGGTATGGTAAGTTCAGGTTCAGGTTCAGGTGAATGAGGTGGAGAGTTTTGAGGGCTGAGATTTAGAGGTTGAGGTTCAGTTTGTTGAGGTTCAGATTGTTGAGGTTCAGATTCTGCTTGAAGTTCAGAATCTGCGTCTGGTTGAAGACTAGGGGATGAAGCATATAGTGGATTTAGGTCTAAAGGGTCAGAGTCTGGGCCAGGTACAGCGGGAATAATTGGTGGAGTGATGTAAGGATCAGATGGGCGAATTACAGATGGTTGAGCTTCAGAGGGTGTGGTGGTTGTCTGTTGTGGTGGAAGTGAGGTTTGATTTTCAGAGGAGATGGTGGTTGTTTGTTGTGGAAGAGAAGTTCGGAGGGGAGAGGTTACTTCAGATTGTGTTTGAGTTTGTGGGGCGAAATTTTTAGCATAAATTTCAGCTATTGTTGGGGAGTTTGGGTCAGAGTGTTCTTGGTCAGAGGACTCTTGGTCAGAGGACTCTTGGTCAGAGGAAGGTGAATGGTAAGGGGGTGATTCATAATCAGAGGATGAGGAAGAGCTGTGGTGATATAGTTGATTAGGGTCAGAGGTTGTTGTAAAAGTACGAGCAATTTTAGAACAGGTGGAGGTTGAGAGGTTCTGGTGATTGAAGGTGGTATTTCTGAGGTTGTAAATATGGGAGGTGTTGGGAGAGGAGTAGAAGAAGCCATTACAGGTACAGAAGTAACAGGAGGAATGGACTTACCAGAAGAAGAAGTTTGCAGAGGAGCTGGAGATTTGGTTCCAGAGGTTTCTCCAAGTCTGGCTTTCTTTGCCTTCCTTGCTTCCTCAGCTATCTTCTTCTCAGAAAGGCCTCTTTTGTATCTGACCAGATCTTCTACAGAGTCCAGACAGTCTTCAAGGCGGAAATCAGAAATATCAATACCTTCATCCAGACGATCCTGAAGGTAGATAGCAATGGCATCTCTGGGTTCGTTCTTGAAGAACCTTTCAAGGCCATGAGGCATCTTCCTCTGATCCTTCAGAGCTTCCCAGGTTACATTCATAGTGGGCTTGACTCTGATGTCTTTGATGATTCCCATACTCCTCAGATTTTTGGCATTCAGAGGCTTTCCAACGTCAATTGCCAGATCATCCATACATCTGGTCTTCTCCAGAGCATCTACCAGCCCATGCTCAATGAAGATGTCAGAGAGCAATCTACCCAGAGGAATGTAGGATCTGGGCTTCATATTATTCCTTGTTTCTCTGACTGAATCCCTCAGATATCTGAAGAGGAGAACAGGGAGGTTGATAGGGATACCCTTCTGAATACAGTAGAGGATGCATTTCTGATCAGCATTAATAATCTGAAGAGTTGGAGGCTGGACGATGATGGATTGTTCCCAGGATAATCTTCAGCCAAACTCGGAGGTTCTGATGAAGCTCCTTGTTCTTAGAGGGGTTTCCTTCAACATTTGCTTTGAAGATTGTAGGGTTAATGACTTCTGTGATGCGCTTGGACCTTGGAGGAATGTTGTAAATCCTTTTACCTCCAGCTTTCTCCATATTCAGCAAAGAAGCAATAGACGCTTCTGTGATAATGATCTTCACTCCCAGAACAAAGAAACAATGAACTCATCATCAGCATCTGCACATCTCCAGAATTCCTTCACCAGAAGAGGATAGATTGGACCATAAAGCCTGTTGAAGTAGGTTTCCCACCTTGCTTGCGAAGATCTTCAGTTAAATCAACGCCATTTCTTCTCAAATTCTCAAAATCCACCAGCGATTCACACAGTACATCCAAACCTTCAAAGGGAGTTGAAAGATGAATGTGTTGTTCACGTTCCAAAATGTGAGGTTCTTTGTAAACTGGGGTCGTGGTAACGTCTACAACCATGGGTGTTTGAGTGTTTGAGGTTTGGGGGTTAGAAGCGGCTTCCATTTGTTGGGAGAACTTAAAAACTTCTTGCTCTTGAGGATTCATGATGAAGATTGATGAAGAAGATGAAGAACTGAGAAGGTTGCAGAGAAAACTTCGAGAGAGGGTTTAGGGTTTAAGAGTGAGTGAGAGTGATAAGTGTGTGAAATGTGAGAAAAGTGTTTATATACTAAGGGTAAAAACACATGCAAAACGACACACATACCAGCGTTAGCACAAAAACCAAAATAACACGTTTGGGGAAAAATGATTACAGCTCATTAATGAATGTCTAATCCCAACAGTAAGCACACTGCTCGAGGAGATTTCAAGCGTTCTGACCTTTGATTTCTTTTGACAGCTGTCTAGAAGTTCTAGGGTTAGACGCATGTTCCCCATATGTTGATGTTTCTGATCTTCAGGAATACCAAAGGATTTCTGAAGATTTCTAACTCAGATATCTTCTTAACTTGGTAGAAGTATCAGAGTCAGAGGCAAAAGTGTATTTGTTTTTATCAGAGTCTCATTTTACATGTTCAGAGCCAAATTTTACTCAGGACAATTTTTAATGTTCAGATTTTCTAAGATGAAAAGAAATCTATCTTCAGCTAGAGGCTTAGTAAAGATATCTGCCCATTGATGTTCTGTATCAATGAACTTCAGCGTTACTATCCCTTTCTGAACATAGTCTCTAATAAAATGATGTTTTATTTCTATGTGTTTGGCTCTGGAATGTAGAATGGGATTCTTACTTAAACAAATAGCAGCAGTATTATCACAAAAGATAGGAATGTTACTCTCAAATATCTGGAGATCTTCTAGCTGATGCTTCATCCAGAGCATCTGAGTTGTGCACAGTGACGCTGAGATATATTCTGCTTCTGCAGTTGATAGAGCAATTGTTGACTGTCTTTTGCTAGCCCAGGAGATTAGATTGTTTCCCAGAAGCTGGCAATTTCCAGATGTGCTTTTACGTTCTATTCTATCTCCTGCATAATCTGCATCACAATAACCAGAAAGCCTATACTCTGATGTTTTCTCATACATCAGGCCCAGGTTAGGAGTTCCTTTCAGATACTTAAGAATTCTCTTAACAGCTGTTAAATGAGATTCTCTAGGATCTGATTGGAATCTGGCACAAAGACAAACGCTAAAGAGAATATCAGGACGAGTAGCAGTCAGATAGAGAAGAGAGCCTATCATACCTCGATAGAGCTTCTGACAAACCTTGTTGCTTACCTCTTCCTTCTCCAGAATGCAAGTTGGGTGCATAGGAGTTTTTGCAGTGTTGCATTCAGTCATGTCAAACTTCTTCAGAACATCTTTAATGTACTTGCTTTGATGAATGTACGTACTTCTGGAGTTTGATTGATTTGAATTCCCAGAAAGAACTTTAGTTCTTGCATTAGACTCATTTCAAATTCTGCCTGCATTAACTTAGAAAATTCTTGGCAAACAGAGATATTAGCAGAACCAAAAATAATGTCATCAACATAAATTTGGCATATCATGAGATCATTTTCATGATTTTTACAGAAGAGTGGGAATCAACCTTCCCTCTGATAAAATTTTGTTCCAGAAGAAAATTACTTAAGCGTTCATACCAAGCTCTGGGAGCTTGTTTAAGTCCATATAAGGATTTCTTAAGTTTGAAAACATGTTCTGGAAAATTTGAGTTTTCAAAACCAGGAGGTTGATTTACATACACTTCTTCTGAAATATAACCATTAAGAAATGCACTCTTGACATCCATTTGGTATAATTTTATAGAGTGATTAATAGCAAATGATACAAGAAGACGAATAGACTCTAACCTTGCGACTGGAGCAAAAGTTTCATTATAATCAATACCTTCTTGTTGACTATAACCTTGAGCTACCAGTCGTGCTTTGTTTCTGACAACTTCTCCTTTCTCGTTCAGTTTGTTTCTGAAAACCCATCTGGTTCCAATGACATGAGTGCCTCTGGGTTTAGGAACGAGATCCCAGACATCATTCTTGGAGAATTGATCTAACTCTTCTTGCATAGCTGCCACCCAATCATTATCTTGAAGAGCTTCATCACAGGACGTAGGCTCAATCAGAGACACTAGTCCCAGAGGAATATCTTCAGAAGTTCTGAAGGTAGATCTGGTTCTAACAGGTTCATCTTTGTTTCCCAAAATCAAATCTTCAGATACGTTGCTACGACTCTTGACTTTCCTTGGAATTTCTGGAGATTTAATTTCTTCAGAGTCTGGAGTGACAGTTGCTTCTGGAGTTTTCTCAGATTCTACCAGAGTGATCTCTAAATCTGCAAACTTTTCAACTAGCTTTGACTTTTCAGGGTCAAGCTTATCATCAAATCTAACATGAATTGATTCCTCCACAATTTTGGTTTCTGTGTTGTATACTCTGTAGCCTTTAGAGCGTTCTGAGTATCCTAACATAATACCTTTCTGTGCTTTGGAATCAAACTTGTTCAGATGTTCTTTAGTATTTAATATAAAGCAAATGCATCCAAAAGGATGAAAATATGAAATGTTGGGTTTTCTTCCCTTACACAGTTCATAGGGAGTCTTATCCAGAATAGGTCTAATAGAGATTCTATTCTGAATGTAACACGCTGTATTTACAGCTTCTGCCCAAAAGTGCTTTGCTACATTTGTTTCATTGATCATGGTTCTGGCCATTTCTTGGAGTGTCCTATTCTTCCTCTCTACAACTCCATTTTGTTGTGGAGTTCTAGGGCAGGAGAAATCATGGGATATTCCATTAGAATCAAATAGTTCTTCAAAATCTTTATTTTCAAATTCTCCACCATGATCACTTCTGACTCTAACAATTTTAGAGTCAAATTCTTTTTGCACTTTAGAACAGAAACTGGTGAATACAGAGTGAGACTCACTCTTGTGCTTTAGGAATTTTACCCATGTCCAGCGGCTGTAATCATCAACGATTACAAGTCCATACTTCTTTCCATTGACTGATGCTGTTTTCACAGGACCAAATAAGTCAATGTGAAGAAGCTCCAGAGGCTTGGAGGTAGAAACAACATTTTTCTTTTTAAAAGATGTTTTTGAAAACTTTCCTTTCTGACAAGCTTCACACAGAGCATCTGAAGAAAACTTCAGTTTAGGTAAGCCTCTGACTAACTCAAGTTTAGTTAGCTGAGAAAGTTTTCTCATGCTAATGTGGCCTAAGCGTCTATGCCATACCCATTGCTCTTCGTGAACTGACATTAAACATTTAACATTTTGATCTTTTAAATCAGAAAGATTTATTTTGTAAATGTTGTTTTTCCTCTTGCCTGTGAAAAGGACAGAGCCATCGTTCTGATTAATGGCTTTACACGTTTTTTGATTAAAGATTACATCATAACCGTTATCACTTAATTGACTTATGGATAACAGGTTATGCATTAATCCTTCTACATAAAGAACATCAGATATAGAGGGAAGAGTACCATTACCAATAGTTCCGGAGCCTCTGATCCTTCCTTTCTGATCTCCTCCGAAGCCTACAAAGCCAGCGTCTTTAAGTTCCAGGCTTTGGAACATAGACTTTCTTCCCGTCATATGTCGCGAGCATCCAGAGTCCAGGTACCATGACTGGTGTCTGAACTTTGCTGCATAGGATATCTGCAACATAGATAATCTTATCTTTCGGTACCCAGAATCTCTTGGGTCCTTTTAGATTAGTTTTCCCAGAGTTTCTTACAACTTTGGGTCTTCTAGCATTCTTAAATTTTTGTTCTTGTGTGTGTGTGTAATGATATGAAAAAGGAGATTTAAGCTGGTTACTGGTAGAAGTTTTATCAGAATCAGAATCATACCCAATTCCCCTTTTATTATTCTGACTTACTCCATAAATCATGGATGCCATAATACTCCTATCTATTCCACTCTTCAGAAACTTCTGAAAGGCTTCTTCATATTTATAAATAATTTCATTTGAAGTTTGTGGTGCTTGAGACAACGCTTCTTCTAATTTTAAGCTTTTTGTTTTAGCTCCATCTCTTTCTAACGTTAAAGATTTGATTGTATCTTCATGTGCTAGAATTGTTGTCTCAAGTTCACTACATTCTTCAGATTTTGCTTTAAGAAGGCCTTTAATGCTTTTAACTTTTTGTTTTAATTTCTGAAGAGAGGTAAGAGTTTCTGATAAACATGATTCTAAGTCAGATCTAGAAAGTTCAGAAAATACCTCTTCAGATTCTTCATCTGAGCTGCTGGATGTGGTAGCCATAAATGCTACGTTGGCTTGTTCATCAGAGTCAGATTCTGATGATCCTGATTCACTATCGTCCCAGGTGGCCATTAATCCCTTCTTTGTTCTGAAGGCATTTTTCTTGAAGCTTTCTTTCTTAGAGTTATCTTTCTTCAGCTTGGGGCATTCATTTCTATAATGACCTGTTTCTTTACATTCAAAACAGGTAATATCTTTATTAGGTTTACCTTTTGAAGTTGACTCTGATCTATCCCCTCTGGGTCTTGATCTTCTGAAGTTGTTGTTCCTTCTTTTCCAGAGTTGCTTAACTCTTCTGGTTAGTAAGGACAGTTCTTCTTCATCATCAGAGTCTTCAGGTTCAGAGTCGTCAGTATCTGCAGTTTCTGCCTGGAGAGCTTTGGTTCTGTCTGACTTCCGTCTTTCAGGTCTGGACTTCAGCGCCACTGACTTGTTCCTTTTCTGAGGCTCATCCTCCTCTAGTTCTATCTCATGGCTTCTGAGAGAACTAACAAGTTCTTCAAGGCTGATATTGTTCAGATCCTTTGATAACTTCAGAGCAGTAACCATTGGTCTCCATTTCTTTGGCAGACTTCTGACTATCTTCTTAACATGATCTGCAGTCGTGTATCCTTTGTCTAGCACTTTAAGACCTGCAATAAGAGTTTGGAATCTGGAAAACATAGCTTCTATAGCTTCGTCATCTTCCATCTTGAAGGCTTCATATTTCTGGATCAACGCCAGAGCCTTCGTCTCCTTGACTTGGGAGTTTCCTTCATGGGTCATCTTCAGAGAGTCAAGTATATCTTTAGCCGTCTCTCTGTTGGTGATCTTTTCGTATTCGTTGTATGATATAGCATTTAGAAGTATTGTTCTGGCCTTGTGATGATTTTTGAACTCACGTTTCTGATCTTCTGACATTTTGCTTCTGGGAACTTCAGCTCCATTTAAGGTTGGAGGTTTGTATCCATCAGTGACAATGTCCCAGAGGTCAGCATCATAACCAAGAAAGAAACTTTCGATTCTATCTTTCCAGTAATCAAACTTTTCTCCATCAAAAACAGGAGGCTTGGCATTGTAAGAATCTTTCTCATTTGAGTGGGCCATTTGTTTTTCTCGCACTGGATCTCTCTACACGGTTAAGTGTTTGATTTGAAAATCAATAACAGAGCCGAGGCTCTGATACCAATTGAAGGTGAGAAAAACAAGAAAGGGGGGTTTGAATTGTTTGAAAAATTAAGCGCTTTTACAAAATGAAATCACACAATGATTTTATACTGGTTCGCTTATAACACAAAGCTACTCCAGTCCACCCGGCCAAGGTGATTTCGCCTTCAACAAGGACTTAATCCACTAATCTTGAAAGATTACAAACAACCCCTAAGAGAAAAGAAAATCTCTTAGTCCTCTCAAGTCTACAGACTACAAAGAGTCACTTGAGGAAATCAAATAAAAATAGATACAAGATGTGTAATCTAGAGTGCTTCTAAGAAAGCAAATATTACAAACTTAAGAACAAATTTTTCACTTGATAAGCAAAAGCTTAGTGAAAATCTTTGAAGAACAAAGATGTTTTTCTTGAGCGTGATATGATTTCAGTATAGTTTTGGCTAGTGATTTCTTCGTGTGTACTGAATGAGATTTCTTCTCTTATTTATAGGAGTTGAAGTAGAGTTGAAGTGGCGTTGAATCTGTTGGATATTGAGATGTAGTTACGCC
Source organism: Lathyrus oleraceus (assembly GCF_024323335.1). Taxonomy (NCBI): domain Eukaryota; kingdom Viridiplantae; phylum Streptophyta; class Magnoliopsida; order Fabales; family Fabaceae; genus Lathyrus; species Lathyrus oleraceus. The sequence goes on along the minus strand of NC_066580.1, from coordinate 297,122,097 downwards.
ATTCCATTAATAGCTTCTGCAGTAGACTTTTTCACTTAGAAGTGACTACTTACCACAATTAGTATCTTCTCTCTTGGAAGTGGAGATTAACGTCTCTTTCTAATTGAGGAAATCCATTTGCAGAACTTTAACTTGGCTTAAACGTTACTTCATCATGATTAACAATTCTGATTAGAGTCTTTGTGTATCTGGAGAAACTTGCTTCTGATGTTATTTCTTGAATGTTCAGATGGCGCTGATAACTTCAGAATTTACAGAAGGCATTTGTTCAGAGTCAGAGCTTCTAGACTTTACTTCATGTTCAGATGCTTCTGATACTTGCAGTTTTGTCCAGAGTCAGAGCTTCTTGAATGAGATTCCTCTTTAGATGCTTCTGATACTTGAGATTTTGCATCTGATCTTGTTTTGCATCTGATGACATCATCAGATTTGTTTCTTCTTTCTTTAGAACCCTGCACACTTAGAAACTTTTCGTTAGGGTACCACTTTTGGTTTCATCCTTTGTTATCATCAAAATCATGGAATCTGTTGTAGAACAATTTTTGTTCTTACAAGTTGGTGGGTTTTGTTGTCAGCGAGAGAGGTATTGAAGTTGATCCTGCAAAGGTCAAAGCAATACAAGAGATGCCTGCGCCCAAAACTGAGAAGCAAGTCCGAGGTTTTCTTGGCCGCTTGAACTATATTTCCAGATTTATATCCCACATGACTGCCACATGTGCGCCAATATTCAAGCTCCTCCGGAAAGATCAGTCTCTTGATTGGACCGAGGATTGCCAGAAAGCTTTCGATAGTATCAAGGAGTATCTGTCCGAACCTCCGATCTTGTCTCCGCCTGTAGAAGGAAGACCTCTGATCATGTATCTGACTGTTCTTGAAGATTCGATGGGTTGCGTCCTCGGTCAGCAAAATGAATCAGGGAAGAAAGAATCTGCTATCTACTACCTGAGTAAGAAGTTTACTGATTGTGAGTCTCGATTCTCAATGCTTGAGAAAACGTGTTGTGCTTTGGCTTGGGCTGCTAAGCGTTTACGCCAGTACATGATAAATCATACAACTTGGTTGATATCCAGAATGGATCCAATCAAGTATATTTTCGAGAAACCTGCTTTAAGTGGGAGGATTGCCCGTTGGCAGATGTTGTTGTCTAAGTATGATATCGAGTATCGAGCTCAGAAAGCTATCAAAGGTAGTATCTTGGCTGACCATTTGGCACACCAGCCGATTGAAGATCATCAGTCTGTTCGGTACGACTTCCCAGACGAGGAGATTCTGTATTTGAAGATAAAAGATTGTGATGAACCTACACTTGATGAAGGTCCGGAACCTGGTTCCAGATGTACGATGGTGTTTGATGGCGCTGTAAATCAGTACGGAAATGGAATTGGGGTAGTAATCATTACTCCTCAGGGCACACATATTCCGTTTACAGCAAGGCTAACTTTCAAATGCACGAATAATATGGCTGAGTATGAAGCTTGTATTATGGGACTGGAAGAATGTATTGATTTGAGAATCAAGCATCTTGATGTGTATGGTGATTCGGCCCTGGTTGTCAATCAGATCAAGGGTGAATGGGAGACGAATCAGCCTGGTCTCATTCCGTATAGAGATTATACGAGGAGGATTTCAACGTTCTTTACAGAAGTTGATTTTCATCATATCCCTCGAGAGGATAATCAGATGGCAGATGCTCTCGCTACGCTTGCTTCGATGATTGTAGTGAAGTATTGGAATGAAGTTCCCAACATCACCGTGATGCGCTTGGACAGACCAGCTCACGTGTTTGCAGTTGAAGAGGTGAAAGATGACAAGCCGTGGTATTTTGATATCAAGAATTTCCTTCAGAGCCAGATTTACCCACCTGGGGCATCTATGAAAGACAGGAAAACTTTGAGGAGATTATCAGGCAGTTTCTACCTCAGTGGTGAAGTGCTTTATAAAAGAAATTATGACATGGTTCTACTCAGATACATGGATAGACACGAAGCAGACCTGTTGATGACTGAGGTCCATGAGGGTTCATTTGGTAATCATTCCAATGGACATGCCATGGCTAGAAAGATGCTGAGAGCAGGCTACTATTGGCTGACAATGGAGTCTGACTGCTGCAAATATGTGAAGAGATGCCACAAGTGTCAAATTTATGCAGACAAGATTCATATTCCTCCGACACTTCTGAATATGATTTCATCACCATGGCCTTTCTCTATGTGGGGAATCGACATGATTGGCATGATTGAACCGAAAGCATCCAACGGACACATGTTTATTCTCGTAACAATTGATTACTTCACCAAATGGGTTGAAGCCACATCATATGCGAATGTGACCAGGCAGGTGGTCGTGAAGTTTATCAAGAATCAACTTATTTGCCGTTATGTTGTGCCAGATAAGATCATTACTGATAATGGATCTAATCTGAATAACTAGATGATGGAAGAGTTGTGCGCTGAATTCAAGATTGCACACCATAACTCCTCCCCCTACAGACCCAAGATGAATGGGGCTGTTGAAGCTGCTAACAAGAATATCAAGAAGATTATCCAGAAGATGGTTGTTACGTACAAAGATTGGCATGAGATGCTGCCATTTGCTTTGCAAGGATATCGTACATTTGTCCGCACTTCAACAGGGGCAACCCCCTTCTCTCTTATTTACGGCATGGAGGCTGTTCTCCCAGTAGAGGTGGAGATCCCATCAATGAGAGTCTTGATGGAAGCGAAGTTGACTGATGCTGAATGGATTCAGAGTCGTTACGACCAACTGAATTTGATTGAAGCGAAGCGATTGACTGCCATGTGCCATGGTCAGTTATATCAGCAAAGAATGAAGAAAGCATTCGATAAGAAGGTCAAGCCTCGTGTGTTCCGAGAAGGTGACCTTGTGCTCAAGAAAGTTTTGTCTTTCGCGCCCGATTCCAGGGGCAAGTGGACTCCAAACTACGAGGGTCCATATGTTGTCAAGAGAGCCTTTTCAGGTGGAGCTTTGATGCTCACAACAATGGATGGGGAGGATTTCACTCGTCCTGTGAATTCAGATGCAGTCAAGAAATACTTTGCCTAAAAAAAAAAGTATATAAAAAAAACAGAATAGCTCGCTTAGTTGAAAACCCGAAAGGGCGGCTTAGGCAAAAATGAGCGTCTCGGTGGAAAACCCGAAAGGGTGATCCAGGCAAAAATTAGAGACAAGAAAAAGAATATTTGCATCCCGCTAGAATGAGTACCTCACCCTGGGGCAATCTAGGCAAAAATTAGGGATTTGGCAAGTAACTGCATCCTGACAAGACTTTCTGTTCCACAACTTTTTTTCGTTAGAGATTATTGATTCGTCGTCGACTAAAGCTTCGAATACATCGAAATTCAAATTGGTAGAGAAAGGATCATTATGATCAATGTAGCCCTCTTCCAATATATATCACTGATTTCAAACTTGTACAGATCTATGGAGTCTTGCCATTCGCAGACTACCATTCTATCAAATCAATTTGAGCTTTTATCCAATTACTTGCACTCTTATTTGTTTCAATTCAACAAATGTTTTGTATGTTTTAATTGATAAAATGTCATTGTCTAAACAAATGAATTTTTCAAATTGTTGTTTTAAACAAAGTGAACATTCACAATGATGAAGGGATACTTAAGAATTTCTCAGTGCTCTCCCAAGGGTGGCATGATTTCCAACAGGGTAAGAAATTTGTTCATATTCCTGGCATGTTTGTATCTTCTTTCTCTAGATCGTTGTTGGGGTTTCTCCCCAAGCAGAGCTTCTGTCAAGTTTGCTTGTGTTACCAGAACAGAGTGCTTATTGGAAACTTCAGTTTTCCTCTCTTGCAGCATTCTCCCCCCAGCACGGTCGCTTTCCTTTTGGAAGATTCAGTAGTTGGTGGGTTGACACCCCATTACTTTGTCTTTTTTCCCGGTGAAGTCGCCGACGGAGTCGTTGATATGATATTTCATCTATGATCTCTCCCCATCAGAGTGCTTGTTGAGGTTTTCACCTCCCCTCCCTTCAGCAAAACAGTGATTCTTTCCTCCTCAGCAGTTGTGGTATTTTGGAAGGTCCAGTATTTGGTGGTTGATCCCCAGTTCTCCTTCTCTTTCTCAGATAAATCTCCAGTAGATTGGTTGCATGGCGGATTGTATCTGTGATGATTCCTCCCCTGCAGAGATTTGGTGATTTCCTGACGTTTCTGATCCCTAGTAGAGTGGGTTGTGTGGCAGAATCTACTTGTGTGATATGTTCTCCCTCAGTGGCTTCTTCCCCAGTGGAGTTGTTTGAAATTGCTTTCGTGGCAATTTCCGCCTGTGTAGTGAGTTCCTTTTTCTCAGATGAGAATGATAATTCCCCTGCAGGAATCTCATGATTTCTCTACATCTCCAACAGATTTGCTTTCACGGCAGTTTTTGCCTGCTGTGAACTTTTGTTCCTCAGTTGGGTTGATTGTTGATCCATCGTTCAAAGATTTGGTGATTCCTTTGATATCTCTGATCTCCTGCGTCCATGCAGATCTTTTCTTTTTTAGCATTCAGATCTCCAGTAGATTGGCTTTCCATTCGGATTTCTTGGATTTTCCTCTGGAAGTGTAGTACCGGGCGTTTATTACCTGGGCCTGTTTGTGTTAGAAATGTCTGTTTCGTCAGCATTCATCAAACATTAAATCACGCATATTCATGCATAATCATAAACATACAAGATATTCATGTTTCATTTTTGACCATATATATTTTGTTTGTTGTCTCCTGCTAATGGTGATATAGATCTCTCCAGTAGATCCCCCCAAGCAGATATCAGGTGTCTAATCTCTCAATATAGAGTCAGCCCTTTAAGCAGAAAGTATCTATCCTTTCCTGCCATTTCCCTACTGAGATACATCCTCGTGGATGACGGTTGTTTCCGTTTCCTCCCAACACACATAATGGGACGGGTTTTCCCTTTTGAGTTCTATCCTCATTAGGATGAGTCTTGATTCAGTTCGCCTTTTTGGTTTGATCCTAAATTGGCCCCTTTTTCAACTGTCTCTCGTGCTTCCCTGTGGTATAAATGAATAGTTGCTTACTAATCGGCGCTCATTCATCTTATCCTCAGCGGAACTCTTGGCTTTCTACCTACTAACCGGCAATCGTAAGTCCTATCTGTGTGGTTTATTACCTACTAACCGGTAGTTATAAACCCTATTTTCTCCCCTAGCAGAGTTAACTTTGTTGTTCATCCCAACCGATGACAGTTACTCTTTTGTGGTTTTCTACCCAATATTTGGTAGATGTAATCCCCTCCTTGTGGTTATCTTCATCCAGTATTCGATGTTGATTTTCCCTCTCTCTTCTGGGTAATTGTTGTATTGCTAGCAATTTTATCCCCAGTGGGTCCTTTCACCGTTTGCCAGTGATTATGTTCCTTGGATCATTGATTTTCATCAATGTATTCCCGGCGAGTCTTCTTTCATTTACCTTTTTGTTGGTAATGTTTGTTGCTCCCTTTGATTGGTCATCATTACATACCTAGTTTGGTATCCCGATGCCTTTCGTTTCGGATGATTTATCCTTTAACAACCTACAACCCGGTTATGGATAATCTTCCATGCGAGGTTATTATCTACGTTTTGACGGCTATAGATAATATATCTCATGCGCTCTTCGGTCGAAGCCTTTCGTGTTTCCCCAGTCGAGTAAGATTCGTTGTCCCTTTGCGGAATCGAATATTCATTCTACCCCAGCTGTTTGGATAATTGTCGGATGCTTGCAATTTATCCTCGGTGAGTCATCTTTCGTCTACCATGTTGTTGTTGGTAACGATTGTTTCTCTTTTTGGTTGATTTATCCTTTAACAACCTACAACCCGGTTATGGATAATCTTCCATGCGAGGTTATTATCTACGTTTTGACGGCTATAGATAATATATCTCATACACTCTTTGGTCAATCTTTTGATTGTTTTCTCCAGCAGAGTAAGATTCGTATTCTTTACAGAATCGAATATCCATCTTATAAACAAGTCTGCTTTTCTAGCTTTCTTCAGGATGATGAGTGTTTTGGAACACAAACCAATTCACGATTTCGGTTGATTTTATCCTTTAACAACCTACAACCCGGTTATGGATAATCTTCCATGCGAGTATATTATTTATGTTTTGACGGCTATAGATAATATATCTCATGCACTCTTTGGTTGAATCCTTTGTTTGTTTCCCCAACTCAGTAAGATTCGCATTCTTTACAGAATTGAATATCCATCATATAAACAAGTCTGCTTTTCTAGCTTTCTTCAGGATGATGAGTGTTTTGGAACACACACCAATTCACGCCTTGGTCGGTCACCTATTATATACCTACAACCCGATATCCTTGGTGTTCCTTCCTGTCTGCTCCCTATTATGACCTTGGTCCCCTGTGGAGTCAGATTTCCCTGAGTTAAAGTATACCTTCTTCAGGTTTTCCTCAGATGATTTGGTCGATTGATATCTCTCACCCGTACACAGGTCTTAGATATTCATTCTTCCTGAGCATGTTACTCACTAACCGGTAACATCTCATCCTTTGGCTTCCCCTTGAAAGTCTTTATAAGATTTCCCTTGCGGAGTTGTGGTTATATTCGTGTTGCTGTATTGGCGTTTTCCCCAATACACGCATTCTTTGAGTCAGCTTGAGTCTTTCCAATGGATGTGTCTTCCTTTGGAACTCTTTCCTCCCCAGTTTGAGTCTTTACTCCCCAGTAAGGTCTCCAGTCCAGTCGTGTCCTGCTCGCGCAGCGTCTGTTTTCCCTAATTCAGAGTCGTGTCCTGCTCACGCATTTTCTTCTTGTCCCCATGAGAGTCCTGTTAGAGTCTTTGTTCCTGGTGAGTGTATTACTCCGATGGATTGTCTTTTCTTCTTTGTGGACACATATTCCCCACAGAGATAGTTTGTTTTGCATTCATACATCTGCATCATGAGGTCTCTTAGGGACCAAAATTTGTCTCATTATTGTTATTTAAGCCCATTCTACCGCGTCGAGATGAAGACTTTAACCTTCACTTCTTCGGCTAGAATGACCTTAAATAGGAACATCTGTAAGACCCCAATTTTGTCCCTAAGATCCCTCATGGCATCATATCATATCATTGCATAGCCTCAAGGATCATTGGACACCTTGCTTCCTTCCCTGTGGGTGGGTTATCTTTTTGAGAGTAGTTCTTGATCACCAAGCATTCCTTGCATTCATATGTCATTGCTTTTCTTTTAATCACTAACCAAAAGTACACAAATATGTCATCTAACCTTTATCTTTTGCAGATGAAGCAATAACAGGTCAAGGCAACTAAAGGCATTCATTGAGCAATAGATGGTGGTCATTCTTGAGATTTGGACCCCACAATCATTCACAAGAGTTCATATGAGTTGTGATGTTATTTTGAAACAAAATCCCAAGTGGTAGAGGCTTGAACTTCATCAGGACATCTCCAAGACATCTAAAGACCTGGAAAGTCAACTGCAAAGTCAACTGTGGATTTGGAGGTGGGAGATGATTAGAAATACTTCATTCATTTTCAAAAAAGTCTCATTTGACATATCAAACACTCACATTGAAGAATTTGAAGTCAAGTCAAAAGCTTCCAGAAATGGAAAGTGACCTAATATTTTCAAAAATGGAAGGGTTTTAGACCAACTTCAACTCAATCTTACGTCATCAAAAAAGCTTCAAATGAAATTTTGTTGAACATGAAAGTTGTAGATCTTTCTCTCCCATTTCCAAAAAGTCCAAGATCATGAGAATCTGATGAATGGTTGAGAAGTTATGATCAAATCATTGTCTAGTGTGCATGGCCAAAATGTGTTATGCATTGATGCATACGAATTTCGTATCGATCCATGCAAGGCAAAATATGCTATGCATTGATGCATACGAATTTCGTATCGATCCATGTAGGGCAAAATGTGTTATGCATTGATGCATACGAATTTCGTATCGATCCATGCAGGGCAAAATGTGCTATGTATTGATACATACGAGCTTTGTATCAATACATAACTCTGTTTTGATCATGCATTGGCTACTGTTCACGTCCATATTACTTCATGCACCACTAATTTTCAAGTTTTGTCAAAACACCTCATTTTTGCCAATTACCATTAACCAAGCTTAATTAACATTTTCAGTGTGATTAAGACTTCATATAAATACCTAAACCCTAACAGAATTGAGGGGGGTTAATCAGAATTCACATTTCTAGCTCCAAAATTCTCTCGTCCTCCAAAATTTTCTTTCATTCGTAATTCAAATTTTCTTCAAATAGCATTGCAATTTTACTTCATATTCTTGTTCCCTAGCTTTGATTTAGTGCAGATCAAGTGCTGGTTTGTTGAATTCGTGCAAGATTCAAGTGGTTGAAGCTCATGAAGTTGAAAATGGAAATTCAAGATTAAGCAAGATCTACACGTGTTCAAGCTTCCTTTTCTTCATCAAACATCATTTCAAGCATTGTAGAGTGGATTTGGATACTTACAAGCTGTGGATCGTGCATTTCAAAGGTTCTGCCCTTCAAGAGGTCAACTTTGGATCCTCTTATTTTTGAAATTCATTGCTATATTCTTGTAGATCTTGTGTTCCTGGTGATTCTGATGCAAATTTCATGTGAATTGGTGCATTATTGAGCAAGATATGTGTAATTCAAGATTGATGCATCAAAATGTTTTCTATTGATTCTCTCTTGTTATGTTGATTCATGCTTAGCTATTACTTGATCTTTAATCTCCATTGAAAATGCTTCATGTTGATGTCCTCGTTTTGATTTTCTAGAAAAAAATTCTGGAAACGCATGAAGATTGTTCACTGTTCATCTTCTTTCTCATGAAGAAGATGAAGTTCATGTTTAGGCCACGGTTTTGCTGTATAGCAACGGTTTCCTGCGTTTTCACATGCTGGCTTAGGGTTTGGTAGGGATTGCTCCACGCATGCATCTATTTGGCTGATCCATTGGTTCATAATGCTTTGACTCGTACACGCAAGCGCTGACCTCCACGTCGTTTAATGAAACGACCGTGTTTCACTATGAAGCGCGCGCTTCTTTTTGAATCCATACCGGATTCGATTCCCAGCGAAGGGACTTTTTCAAATGCTTCATGATTTTTGCCTTTCCCTCCTTATTTTCACATGCCATGCTTATTTCCATTTTTTATTTTTTCATCAACTTAGAAAAATCATAACAAATTTAAAAATCATCCAAATTGATCCCAATTTTTTGCAAAATGCTCCTTGTTCTGTCTAGTTTTTTATTATCATAATTTCCAAAATTGTGCACGGCTGGATTTTATTTGGTGCTAGGTTGATTGATCATATGTCTAATTGTGACCTTGCCTTGCTTATCTCTTTGTGAAATGCTTGATTCTAATCCAATGAATGTGATATTTTGCATGCTGATTCTAGACACATTGCTGAACATTTTGGTTTTGGTGTGACATTTTTCTCAATTACCATTTCTGTTTTATGCTTGTGCTAACTTGGTGTGACAATTTGTGTCACACCTTTGATTGTCCAACTTGTGCAATTTGATTTCCACTATAAATGATCTTTGTTGCTTCTGATTTTTTGTATGTTGATCATGTTAGATGTCTTGAATGCTCTTGAATTTTTCCAAATTTATTTGAATCATTTCTGTTTTGATTTGAATTTTTCATTCATGATGATCACATATGAACTTTGAAATTGTCTTGGACTTCACTTGATCATGAAATGCATTTGATGATTGATTTTGATGTGAGCCCTTCTGGGATATGTCAATATGTGCTTGAAGTTGCTTTGTGTTAAATTTCAGCCCCTAATTTGGATTTTTTCTTCATCTTTGACCCTAGGTTTTGACCTAGTGGTTTGTTGCTTACATTTGAGCTTTGATTTCAGGTTTAAGCATCCAAGTTCCATAGTTGATGATGCTTCATCATGTGAATGTTGATGTTTGCAATTGATTACTAACATTTGTGTGTTTTGTAGGTTGATGCTAAGTCATTTGAGTTTGCCTTATGGTTTACACATATTGTACATTGGGATTATCTGTTGCTTATTGACAGTTATCTGTTTGTCTGAGCATTGTGCTGATTTGTTTTGTTGTTTCCACAGGTACCTAAGTTGCTTTAAGTTCATTTGAACTTTGCTTTGCTTGGTTGCTTAACCACTTAGGTATAATCCTTAATCTTCATGTAGTCTGGAAGACCTGTCATGTTACTTTGGCAGGCACCTGTCTGAAGCCCTCCTTAAGAGGCAATGTTTGTGCTTGTTTAATTTTGTGCCAAGCAGGTAAAGTCCTCTTAAGAGGCAATTGGCAGATAAAAGAGATGTGTAATCCATCTCCTGTTACTCAGTGTGTCATTCACCTTGCTCACACCATGTGTTGATGCATTGTGAATAAAAACCCAAGATCTTAGAGAGTCAATCATTTGTGGAGAAGAGTTCCTACTTTCTGAACTCCCACACTTTCCATTGATCAAAGCTCTCCCTGACCAGGGATAAGAGCTATGAGGCACACCCCTCATCTCCATTTCATCTGCTTCACCCTAACTCTCAATGTTAGGGTTAAGAGCTCTAAACACCCCATTCCAGTTGGCTGCAAAGCCTAACCTTGCTTGAGCCTAATTGATTGTGTATAGTATGTGCTAATTGACTTGTTTGTTTTCTTACTTGATTCATCTGTGCATATTTGCTTGAGTGTGCCTTTGTGCATGTATCTTCATTACTTGTATATCATTTCATAAACATTGTTCATCACTTTGTAGCATTTTGTTTTGTCCATGGAGGAGGCAAGCATAAGTCCATTGATTGGCAGTTGTTTCCTATGATATGGTACGAGACTAGTATAAGTCCATGGATTGGCATCTGGTATCCTTGTTTCTTTGCTTTGTGAGACTAGTATAAGTCCATATATTGGCATCTGGTATCCATGTTTCTCTTTGTTTTAGGAGATTGGTGTAAGTCCATTGATTGGCATCTGGTATCCATTTTGTTTTGTGAGATTGGAATAAGTCCATTGATTGGCATCCGATATCCATTTACTTTGTTCATCTGTTATTTGCTTGTTGCCGTTTCCAAAGGAATCACTTGAATCATCTACATATGATCTCAAGAGGTGAACACCTAAGAAGTTTTACTTCCTCACCCTCCCACCTTTTGTGTCTTTAAACCTCCATTTGCATGTTAACCCAAAACCTAAAAAACTATTGGGCAAACATTTTCATCTGTTTTTTTTTTCAAATTAGAAACCCAGGCCCTAAGCCTCTGATTTTCAAACTCCATTTTCACAATACTTCTTTTGAATTGAATTCTAATCATACTTTGACTTCATTTTTGTGAATACTCCAAACTGGTTAATTTCACTCACTCAATTGCTTTTGTGGCCCAGGTCCACTTCTTAATCAAGTTTTCATACATTAGCCATAGATCTCAATTATCTTAGTGGTTGATGGGAATCTCGCCTTTTGTCATTAGTGATCGAACTGTAAGACTTCCATACTGAAAACAGAGTTAACCCCTCTAGTATGTCGAAGCTATTCTCACATGGTGGACTTGTTGTTGGTATAGGTTGAGTTTTCTCCCGTGGATAATGAAAGGCCTTAGGGATTTTGTTTAAAATCAATCCACTCACCTACTTTTGGAAATCTTTTAGCCGAACTACGGCGTTTTGATCCTTACCTTCCATGGAAAGGTACGTAGGCAACGGGTTTATCCGTTCAAACACAAAAATAATAACTTGTATATTCTTTTCTCATCCCTTCAATCATGTTTGCACAATAAATATTTCATAAACAAATAACATTTCATACAACAAGTTGTGAAAAGGGCTCCTTAGGAGTACCTAGGACGTTTTGGGTGCCTAACACCTTCCCATTGCATAATTAACCCCTTACCCAGATCTCTGATCTTTTCATTAGTTTTCTATGTGTAAAACTTCTTAGGCTTTTGTTCGCTTTTTAGCCATTCCTTTGGATAAATAAAAGTGCGGTGGCGACTCGATTCATTATATGCTTTGCTTTTGATTTAATCAATAAATCATAAAGTGACGAATACACCGCTACACTTTGCAGCCAGTAGTGAAGATGGGGACAGTGACTGTGATGTGGACAACTGGGTGCGTCCTTGTGCTCCAGGGGAGTCAATCAACAATTGGACAGCCGAAGAAGTGGTCCAAGTTACTCTTCAAACAGAGTAATTTTCTTTTGTTTTTCATTCTGCACAAAACCCTACGTTCTGCCCAAGGCGTAGTGGTTCATTGTAGGGTTTCATCATGTTTTTCAATGATTATCATTAATAAACGACGTTTTGCGAACAATTTTTGTGATCCCTGTCTTTCTCATTTTTATTTTTACTTTTCAAAACCATAAAAATGGCGATGTCTTTGTTTTTTGTGACTTTCTTGAACTCTTTTTTCTAAAATAAAGCATTAAACATGCCGAATTGATCTTACGGACTCCACTATAACCAGTTCTGTTATGGCTCAGTATGATTTCAATAATCCCATCTACCAAGCTGAAGAGGAGAGTGAGGAAGATTGTGAACTCCCTAAAGAACTGGTCAGATTATTGAAGCAGGAGGAAAGGATCATCCAACCTCATCAGGAGGAGTTGGAGATTATTAACCTTGGTACTGAGGACGCCAGAAGAGAGATCAAGATCGGGGCTGCTTTGAAGGAAGATGTCAAGAGAGGGCTGATTGGAATGCTGAGAGAATATGTGGAGATATTCGCCTGGTCGTATCAAGATATGCCTGGGTTGGATACAGATATTGTGGTGCACAGGCTACCTCTCAGAGAAGATTGTCCTTCGGTAAAGCAGAAGCTTCGCAGAACTAGTCCCGATATGGCGATCAAGATCAAGGAAGAGGTTCAGAAGCAGTTGGATGCGGGTTTTCTGGCAGTAACCAATTATCCCCCTTGGGTGGCCAACATTATTCCCGTGCCAAAGAAGGATGGCAAAGTCAGGATGTGTGTCGATTACCGGGATTTAAACAGAGCAAGTCCAAAAGATGATTTCCCATTACCTCACATTGACGTATTGGTTGATAATACTGCTCAATCCTCGGTTTTCTCTTTCATGGATGGATTCTCTAGTTATAATCAGATTAAGATGGCGCCAGAAGACATGGAAAAGACGACATTCATTACACCTTGGGGCATGTTCTGCTATAAGGTGATGCCATTTGGGCTGAAGAATGCCGGTGCTACCTATCAGAGGGCTATGACGACTCTCTTTCATGACCTGATGCACAAAGAAATTGAAGTGTACGTGGATGATATGATTGCGAAGTCGCAGACAGAAGAGGAGCATCTGGTAAACCTGCAGAAGTTGTTTGAAAGGCTGAGAAAATTCAAACTGAGGCTGAATCCAAACAAGTGTACGTTTGGGGTTAGATCCGGAAAGCTGTTAGGCTTCATTGTCAGTGAGAAGGGGATTGAGGTTGATCCAGCAAAAGTAAAAGCTATTCAAGAGATGCTTGAACCGAGAACAGAAAAGCAGGTTCGTGGGCTTTTAGGGAGATTGAACTACATTGCACGGTTTGTATCTCACCTAACTACCACGTGTGAATCGATATTCAAATTGCTAAGGAAAAATCAAGCAATCAGGTGGAATGATGACTGTCAGAAAGCTTTTGATAAGATAAAAGAGTATTTGCAGAAACCTCCAATCCTTATACCTCCAGTTCCTGGGAGACCTCTGATAATGTACCTGTTAGTGACTGAGAACTCGATGGGGTGTGTATTGGGACAACATGACGAGTCTGGTCGAAAATAGCATGCCATATACTACCTTAGCAAAAAGTTTAACGACTGTGAAATAAGATATTCGCAGCTCGAGAAAACTTGCTGTGCTTTGGCCTGGGCTGCTCGCCGACTGAGACAGTATATGTTGAACCATACTACCTTATTGATTTCTAAGATGGATATAGTGAAATACATCTTTGAGAAACTGGCTCTCACTGGGCGTGTGGCTCGTTGGCAGATGATCCTAACAGAGTATGATATCCAGTACACGTCGCAGAAAGCCATCAAAGGTAGTATTCTATCAGACTACCTTGCCGAGCAAACAATTGATGATTATTAGCCGATGATGTTTGAATTCCCTGATGAAGACATCATGTATCTGAAGATGAAAGATTGTGAAGAGCCTCTTGTCGAGGAAGGACCGGATCCTGATGACAAGTGGACATTGATGTTTGATGGGGCTGTGAATGTGAATGGCAACGGTGTTAGGGCAATGCTTATCAATCCAAAAGGTGCTCATATACCTTTTTCTGCCATATTGGCTTTTTACGTGACCAACAACGAGGCTGAGTATGAGGCTTGTATCATGGGAATAGAAGAAGCCATTGATCTAAGGATCAAAACTCTGGACATCTATGGAGATTCTGCTCTAGTGATTAACCAAGTCAATGGAGATTGGAATACTCACCAGCCGCATTTGATTCCTTATCGAGATTACACCAGAAGGATCCTGACTTTCTTCAAAACAGTGAAGTTATATCATGTCCCCCGCGATGAAAATCAGATGGCTGATGCCTTGGCTACTTTGTCTTCTATGATCAAAGTCCATTGGTGGAATCATGTGCCACATGTTGTCGTGAATCGACTCGAGAGGCCTGCGTATGTGTTTGCAGCCGAGTCTGTTGTGGACGAGAAGCCATGGTATTATGATATTAAGAATTTCCTGAAGAGTAAGGAGTATCCTGAGGGAGGGTCAAAGAATGACAAGAAGACCCTGAGAAGGCTAGCTGGAAGCTTTTATTTGAATCAGGATGATGTGTTGTACAAGAGGAACTTTGACATGGTTCTGCTCAGATGCGTGGATAGACACGAAGTAGACATGTTGATGCAGGAAGTGCATGAAGGATCTTTCGGTACCCATGCTGGTGGTCACGCAATGTCCAAGAAGTTGTTGAGAGCCGGTTATTACTGGATGACTATGGAGTCCGATTGTTTCAAATACGCTCGGAGGTGCCATAAATGTCAGATCTATGCTGATAAAGTGCATGTGCCACCAAGCCCTCTGAATGTCATGAATTCGCCTTGGCCGTTCGCGATGTGGGGTATTGATATGATTGGGAAGATTGAACCTACTACTTCTAATGGACATCGCTTCATCTTGGTTGCGATTGACTACTTCACCAAGTGGGTGGAAGCAGCTTCTTATGCTAATGTTACCAAACAAGTGGTTGCCCGGTTCATCAAGAAGGAGATCATCTGTCGTTATGGGGTTCCTGAGAGAATCATTACTGATAATGGTTCAAATCTCAATAACAAGATGATGAAAGAGCTTTGCAAGGATTTCAAGATTGAACATTACAATTCTCCTCCTTACAGACCAAAGATGAATGGTGTTGTAGAGGCGGCAAACAAGAACATCAAGAAGATTGTGCAGAAGATGGTCGTGACGTACAAGGATTGGCATGAGATGCTGCCTTTCGCTTTGCATGGGTACCGTACCTCAGTACGTACGTCGACCGGGGCAACCCCGTACTCCCTTGTGTATGGTATGGAAGCAGTCCTACCTGTTGAAGTGGAGATTCCTTCTCTGAGAGTCCTGTTGGATGTCAAGGTGGACGAAGCTGAGTGGATTCGAACAAGGTTTAACGAGTTGAGCCTTATCGAAGAGAGGAGGTTAGCAGCTGTGTGCCATGGGCACCTATATCAGAGAAGGATGAAGAAGGCCTTTGATCAGAAAGTGCATCCTCGAAGCTATCAGCCAGGTGATTTGGTTTTAAAGAGGATCCTTCCTCCCGGTACAGATAATAGGGGCAAATGGACTCCTAATTACGAAGGTCCATATGTTGTTAAAAAGGTTTTCTCTGGTGGAGCCTTGATGCTGACAACTATGGATGGTGAAGATTTTCCGTCCCCTGTTAACTCAGATGTAGTCAAAAAATACTTCGCATAAATTGACCCGCTGGACAAAAAGAATAAAAGAGTCCAGGCAAAAAAGGGCATCCCGACGAACCAAAAAAGTTAGGGATAAAGAATGAAAAGAATATGTACACCCGGTAAGTCGAAAACCCGCAAGGGCGGCTTAGGCAAAAATGGGTATCCCGATGGATTGAAAACCCGAAAGGGCGATCCAGGCAAAAGAGGGATTAGAGCGAAGACTACAGTCTGAGTTACCTGTACTTCATCGCGCTTCAGTGTCTACCATCTCGAAGGATAGGATCGGTCCAATCATTCTTCTCCGAAAGCAAGGTGTTTGGGAGGAAATTGATGATCTGTGAGTCATAACAGATTTGGGAAATAGTGGATGCCGCGTTCACATTGCCATTAGGATAGTTTATTTTTCTTTTGTGCGCAATTACCTCTTCCTAGGAATTGCTTCCTGATGTATTTGCCTTTTCAGGCCCATTTTCAATCAATAAAAGTTGTTATTCAGTTAATTTGCTCTCTTGTTTTTATTTTACTGTTTTGTTTGCAAAAAATTTCGAATTTTTGATAAACATTGCATATAAAAAACATGAAGGCCAGACAATAACGTGCAGAAAGATAAAACATTTGGAAATCATTTTGAATGTTGAGTACACTTGAGTGTTTCTTGTCCATTCAATCCCCTGGGGCACGTATGCCTCGCTGTTTTGCAGGTGATTATCAGTAGTTCCTGGCTGAAGCAAGCCACGGTTTGTTCATAGACGTTTCGACACTGTCCGGTAGTGTGAGAGGTTGGGTTGTCTGAAGCAAGTTCAGGACTTGTCTCCCAAGCATAGTCCAGATCAGGGATTCCTCAGCAGGGTTGAGGATGTTTCCCCAGCAGGCTCGGAAGTGGCTGTTTCCCCAAGCAAGTCTGAAATCTGTTAGATTTGTTCTTCCCTAGCAGTCGGGTAGCAGGTTCAAAGGCCATTCTATCCCCAGCTAGTCTGAAGGCTGTTGATCCCCACTGAATCTGAAGTTTGTTGTATCCCCAACGGAGGTATTAGTGAGTAGTTTGTTCCTCAGCAGTCGTGTGTAATCCTCAGCATAGTCGTGAATGCATTTCCCCAGCAGGGTTGTGATTGTCTCCCCCAGCAATTTTGAAGTGGGTGGTCTTCCCAACGGAGGTTCGTATAGGTTGTTTCCCCCAGCGGAGTCCCCAAGTGGATCATGTTCGGTGAGAATTGTCCCCAGTAGAGTTAATCCTGCCCGTGGATTGGTAGGTATCCCCATTAGAGGTGGGCATTGGTTGTTTCCCAGTGGAGTCCCTAGGTGGATTGGATTCAGTGAAAGTTGTCCCCGGTGGGATTTATCCTTTCTCCAGCAGCAATGTTGTTCCCCAACATGGTTGAGAGGTTGGTGTGTTCCCCAGACGGAGTCTCCCCAGTTGACTTGGTTTCTCTGCCGTCTTCAGAGTATCAGATTAGCAAAGCACCCCCGACAGTGCATCTCCCAACAGAGTTGGAGAATTTAATCGAAGTTGTGCTCAGCGGAGCAACTACTTGTTCCCCAACAGGAGTTTTCTTCATTTGCATCTTGCATGTAGTAATCATTGCATCCTCAAACCGCGTAGCATTTCCATTCCATATGGAGCATTACGCCATAGAAAAAATTCAAACATATGCATTCATGTGTTAAACCTAGTTGGATTACCCCCAGCAGAGGCGGATCATAGTTCAACATCTGTACGACACATTTGCTACAGTTGCTCCAGACAGCATTCCAGATTGATAATTCCCCAGAGGGGGTTGTTTCCTCATTCATCAATGAAATGAAAGCTTGACTCCCCAGTGTAGTCCCTGGCGAGTGATTGGCCTTGTCTCGACATATGAAGATGTCATCCTTGTGATACCGGTAAGTGTCATGTCAACACCCGTGTGTGTTCTTTCTTTGGTGTCGGTAAACACCATTGTTTCGGTGTCGGCAAACATCAAGTCTCACCCCAGTCATCGGTAAATGTCTGGTCTTGTTTCACTGTTGTACGCATCATCTTTCGATGTCGGTAAACATCGAGTTCTTTTCCATTCATCCGTTGATGTCTGGTCACCTCTCCGTTGGTGTCGATAAACGTCGAGTTTCTCCCTTTCATCCGTTGATGTTTGGTTGAGTCTTCCCAGTCATCCGTCGATGTCTATTCACCTCTCCGTTGGTGTCGATAAACGTCGAGTTTCTCCCTTTCATCCGTTAATGTTTGGTTGAGTCTTCCCAGTCATCTGTCGATGTCTGTTCACCTCTCTGTTGGTGTCGATAAGCGTCGAGTTTATCCCTTTCATCCGTTGATGTTTGGTTGAGTCTTCCCAGTCATCCGTCGATGTCTGTTCACCTCTCGGTTGGTGTGGATAAATTTCGAGTTTCTCCCTTTTGTAGCGGTGTATTCGTCGCTATATGATTTATTGATTAAACCATAAGCAAAGCATACAATGAATCGAGTCGCCACCGCACTTTTATTTATCCAAAGGACTGGCTAAAAAGCGAACAAAAGCCTAAGTTTTACACGTAGAAAACCAATAAAAGATCAGAGAGTCTGGGTAAGGGGTAAATTACGCAATGGGAAGGTGTTAGGCACCCACTACGTCCTAGGTACTCCTAGGGAGCCCTTTTCACACTTGTTGTACAAAATTGTTATTTGTTATGAAATATTTATTGTGCAAACATGATTGGGATGATGAGAAAAGAATATACAATTTTTATTATTTTTGTGTTCGAACGGATGAACCCGTTGCCTACGTACCTTCCATCAAAGGTAAGGATCAAAACGCCGTAGTTCGGCTAAAAGATTTCCAAAAGTTAGTGGATTCAATTTTAAACACAAGCCCTAAGGTCTTACGTTATCCACGGGAGAAAACTCAACCCTATACAAACAACGAGTCCACCATGTGAGAAAAGCTTCAACTTGCTAGTGAGGGGTTAACCCTATAATAAGCAAGGAAGACTTACAATTTAATCAACTAAGGACAAATAGGTGAGATTAACATCAACCAACTAGGATAAATCAAACCTACGGCTAATGTATGAAAGCTTAACAAGAATGGACAAAGCCACAAAAAAATTGAATGGGTGAAGTTAATTGATTACGATTATTTACAAAAGGAGGGTCAAAGTATGATTAAGATTGATTCAAAAGAAGTACTATGAAATGGAGTTTGAAAAAGTCAAGGACTTGGGGTCCAGGTTTTTAATTTAAAAGCATGAAGATGTTTGCACCATATTTATCTCAAGTTTTAAAAGTAATGTGTGAAAAGGTTTAGGACAAAATGGGATGAATGGATGAAGATGGAGTGTTAAACTTCCTAGAAGGTTCACCTCTTGAAATCATATAGAAGATGACTCAAGTGTGTCCTTTGGAAAAGACAATGAGCAATAACACACAAGCAAAGCAAAAGATGAAAGTTAACCAAAGCGGATACCGGATGCCAATTACTGGACTTATACCAATCTCCTAAAACAGAACTGGATATCAGAGGCCACTCTATGGACTTATACCAATCTCCTCAACAAAGAAATAAAAAGTGGATACCGGATGCCAATCTATCTGGGCTTATACCAATCTCCAACAAAACAAAATAAACACTTGGATGTCAGATGTTAATCTATCTGGGCTTACTCTATCCTCCAACTTATGATCATGGGAAAACAAATGCCAAATTACACGGACTTACAATTGCATCCTCACATACAAACAACAAATGCATCAAGCAAAGAGAAGATGAGTGGCCAATGAAATGGTCTTATACTCACTTCCATATCATAGGAACAATGGCCAACGAATGGTCTTACAATTGTCCTCAATGGGCAAACAACAAAGATATGTCACAAAGACAAATGAAATGATCATGCACTAATGAGCAATTAATGATGATAAATGCACAAAGCATGCAAGCAGACATGTACAAATGAACTAAGTAATCAATCAACCAAAGTCATTCAGCACACTCTATAACCAAACAATTAGGCTCATACAAAGGGTAGGCATTGAAGCCAACTGGAATAGGGTTACTGGTGCTCTTAACCATGACATTGAGAGCCAAGGTGAAGCAGATGAAAGGATATGAGGGGTGTGCCTCATCACTCTTATCCCTGGTCAGGGAGAGCTTTGAATATCAGGAGGTGTGGGAGTTCAGAAGATAGGAACTCTCTCCACAAGTTAGACTCGATAAATCTTGGGTTTTTACTCACTATGCATCAACACATGTGGTGTGAGCAAGGTGAGTGACACACAGAATAGTAGGAGATAGGCTACATATCTCTTTTGTCTACCAATTGCCTTATTCAAAGGACTTTTCCTGCTTGGGACAAAAGTAAACAAGCACAAACATTGCCTCTTAAGGAGGACTTCAGACAGTTGCCTGGCCAAGTAACAGGCCAGGTCTTCCAGACTACATGAAGACAAGAGATTCTACCTCAATGCAAATGCTATCAAGCAAAGCAAATCAAGTTCTTAAAAGAACTGAGCAACTAATGGTACCTGAAACCAGTCAAACAAAATCAGTATACAATTCAAACTCAAAACCAATATAAGATAAGGATCAACAGTCAACACAATCAGTCAAATGTGCAATGCACAAAGCTCAAAGCATATGAGCTAAGCATCCTACAAAACAAACAAGTTAGTTCATGATAATCAATCAAACTCAAGCAACTTGCATTAATCTCCTTGAAGCATTTGCTTCTTAACCTGAAAAACCAAACTCAAACATGAGCAATAAGACCACTAGGACAAGCCTAGGGTCAAAAGGAGATAAAAAATCCAAAACAGCAAGTGAAAGCTATCCAAAATCAAGTTCAAACAATTAAGAAACAAACCCAAGTGGTTTCATGTTCATATCATTCATCATTATCATTTCACAAACAAATTAGATCAAGGCATGTCATATAGAACCTCAAAGAAGTCAACAGAAAGACTCCACTCAAATCCAGTCACAAACATTTCAATAAATCCTCAAATAATTCATGATCAAACATCATCCACAACATGATAAGCATACCAAATTTCAGCTCATTTGGATCAAGGGAAGTAGGTCAATGAAAATCAGAAATTCAAAGCAAGTTCAAGCAAACTCATACCAAGCATCAAAACATGCACAACCTTCAATTAATCATAAAACAGTGATAAAACATGATAAATGAATGGGACCAAAACCATGACAAACCTTAAGATGTCTACAATTCACATGTCAAATTTCAAGTCCATCCAATTAAGCATTAGAATTTCACAAACCAAATACAAACATGTATTACAAAAAATCAACAAATGACCAAACAGGGGAGAAAATTCCAATCAAATAGGAAATGCCATCAATAATTCCAGACAAATTCACATGTATTCTCAACATCCATAAGTATATTTATGCAAAAATCCAGACCATTTTGAGTTCAATAAGCATGGTAATTAAAATCATGAAGTTGGACATGAATGGTGTGACACAAATTGTCACACCTCTATTCGAAAAATCATATCTCATCAACCAGCAATGATAAATTCACAAACTCTATACCAAAATCACCATGAACATGTCTAGTTTAAGCACAAAAAATTTCAGAGGCATTGAATTAAGTATCATCATTTCATAGGCAAATTGGCATGGCATACACAAAATGGACACACATGAACAAACCCTAGCACATTTAAAAATCCACGCGTGCAAAAAATCTGGAAAAATCACCATAATAAACTAGAGATCATGAGGAGCATTTCACAAAAAATCCCATCAAATTTGCACAAATATTGAAGAACTTATGAATTTTTGAAGATTGCCATGCCAAATGAAATAAAATAGAAAAAAGAAAATGATTTAATGAAATATTAAAACCGGCAGTGGCATAATCGTAATTAACCGGCCCCTTAAGTGAAACGCTGCGTTTCACTTAAGGGCGTGTCGCATGCTGATTGGCGCATGGCAATGGAACAGTGACTCTCATGCAAAGAAACACCAAACACGATCAAGCCAAATTCTGGGTACAGCAAACTAGGGTTTATGAGCAACAATACATGTTCATCATCGTGATGAACAAATCTCCCAGATTTTTGAAGCAAGCACACCATTCAAATCAGCTAACAATGTACATCAATAATCTAACCCTAGTTTTCATTAATTCGAACTAACAAGGGAGAAATAAGAAAAAACACATTTGACCAACAATCTTTAAATCCATGTTTCTTTCTCAATAATCAACCATTTCTCACGATTCAAGTTTCATTGCAATCAGCATGGAGAGATCTTTAATAAGCATAGCATGATTTCAACAATGGTGTGATTCGAATTTTACCTGATTGTGAAGAGCAGTAATGATCTGGTGGTTCTTCGGTCGTGTTGAGTTGAAATAGTAGCTTCTTGATGCTCCAGATGATGAATGGACAAGTATTGCAAGCTCAGTTACTTTGATTCTAGCTCCAAAGCTCGACTGCCATGGAAGGAAGCTTCAATGCAACAATATGAGAATGGCTTTACAGTGATGAAATGATGCTTGCTAAGGCCTCAACAATGATGGTAGAGGATGGACCAAAGCTCAAGAACACGAGTTCTTTGAAGATTTTCAGAAAAAGTTTCAAATGAAGAATGAGAATTTTTGAGAGAAAATGAATTTCAGATCTGGTTTGTCAAAAGTGGCTAGGGTTTTTCTATCAGAAATGAGTCATATATACTCTATTTAACAATGCATAAGCTTGGTTAGTGGAATGGTAATTGCATTTAGCTCAAATGAAGTGTTTTGGTTAATTGGTGAAATCCACTCAAATGGCATGTGCATGGCATGCTACAGTGCGAAAATGGGCCTAAACAATCTCCAAATGTGATTTTTCATCATTTGCAATTGGTAGAATATTTGGACAATGATTAATTTGAAAGTTCATTTTTCACCCCTCTCTTTTTTAATTCAATGCACTTGAAAAAGGCCATTTTGATTGGATGATTTTTGGTGAAATGTGATGAAGGATTTGGATAGAGCATATCAAATATGACTTGTAGCAAAAAACCTCACTCAATTTGGCCAAATGGTTTGGAAGTTATCTCACTTTGAAGTTCAAAAATTCTTGAGAATGATTTGATCATAACTTACCAACCACACATGAGAAATGAGTGTTCTTGGACTTTTTGGAAATGGGACAACATGATCTTCAACTTTCATGTTGGACTAAAATTCATTTGAAGCTTGTATGATGAAGTAATTTTGAGGAGAAGAACTTTCCATTTTTGGCAAATTCCAATTACAGGTCAACTTACTATTTTTGGAAATCTTTTTATCTGACCTCAAATTCTTCACTGTGGATGTTTGACATGTTATATGAGGCTTATATGGACATGAATGAGACCTCTCAAACCAATTCCTACCATCAAATCACTGATTAAATGCACAGTTGACCACAGTTGACTTTGCCAGGGTTTTGGTTGACTGAGCCATGTTCTGATGAATTCCAAGCCCCTACCACTTGAGATCTTGATTTAAAATGATGTCACAACTCATATGAACTCTTAATGAAAGATCATGGTGCCCAAATTCTTCAAGAATGGCCACCATCCACTGTTCAATGGCTGATTTGACTGTTTTGACCTAGCTTGCTTCATCTGCAAGTAACATGGTTAGATGACAATATTTTTGTACTTTTGGTAAGTAAACAAATGAAAAGCAATGATATACAAATGCAATACATGCTTGGTGATCAAGAACCACACTCACAAGATACCCACCCACTAGGAGGTAATCAAAGGTGTACAATGATCCTTGAGGCAATGATATGGTATGATATGATGCCATGAGGGATCTTAGGGACAAAATTGGGGTCTTACAGCTTTCATCCGTTGATGTTTGGTTGAGTCTTCCCATTCATCCGTTGATGTCTGGTCACCTCTTCGTTGGTGTCGGTAAACGTTGAGTTTTTCCCATTTGTCTGTTGACGTCTGGTAGAGTTTTTCCCATTCGTCCGTTGACGTCTGGTTGTAACATTTTCCATTCATCCGTTGATGTCTGGTCACCTCTTCGTTGGTGTCGATAAACGTCGAGTTTCTCCCTTTCATCCATTGATGTTTGGTTGAGTCTTCCCAGTCATCCGTCGATGTCTGTTCACCTCTCCGTTGGTGTCGATAAACGTCGAGTTTCTCCCTTTCATCCGTTGATGTTTGGTTGAGTCTTCCCAGTCATCCATCGATGTCTGTTCACCTCTCCGTTGGTGTCGATAAACGTCGAGTTTTCCCTTTCATCCGTTGATGCTTGGTTGAGTCTTCCCAGACATCCGTCGATGTCTGTTCACCTCTCCGTTGGTGTCGATAAACGTCGAGTTTCTCCCTTTCATCCGTTGATGTTTGGTTGAGTCTTGCCATTCATCCGTTGATGTCTGGTCACCTCTCCGTTGGTGTCGGTAAACGTTGAGATTTTCCCATTTGTCTGTTGACGTCTGGTAGAGTTTTTCCCATTCGTCCGTTGACGTTTGGTTGTATCCTTTTCCATTCATCCGTTGATGTCTGGTCACCTCTCCGTTGGTGTCGATAAACGTCGAGTTTCTCCCTTTCATCCGTTGATGTTTGGTTGAGTCTTCCCATTCATCCGTTGATGTCTGGTCACCTCTCTGTTGGTGTCGGTAAACGTTGAGTTTTTCCCATTCGTCCGTTGACGTCTGGTTGTATCCCTTTCCATTCGTCCGTCGACGTCTGGTAGAGTTTTTCCCATTTGTCCGCTGACGTCTGGTTGTATCTCTTCCCATTCATCCGTTGATGTCTTGTCACCTCTCAGTTGGTGTCGGTAAACGTCGAGTTTTTCCTAGTTCGTCCTTTGGCGTCTAGTCGTGATTTCTCGTCCCATTCATCATCTTTCGATGTATGGTCGTAGTTCCTTTTTCTGAAAAATAAAAATCCCCAGTGGAGTCGTTGGTAAACGTCTTGTCTGGTCCCGTGATAAATATCAGATCCCAGTGGAAGTTACCATTGGTGAACAGTCTTTTCTTGGATCCCCGCAAAATGCAAATTTCTACGATTCTGTGGTATTCAATCCCTGTATACCTTGAAGGTCTGACCGTCGTTGCTCTCATCCGTTCAGGTTCCATGTTGATTGAATAGGGGCAGTTGTAGCACCTCAAATTTGCACCCCCCATTTGTACATCCATTTCATTTTTAGGTCATTAACATTGCATTAACATTGCATAGTACCTTGCATTGCATCAGTCAAGACTGGCATCAGGAGAAGTAAATTGTGCAAGACACCAATCATTTCCATGAGATAAAGGCCCTATGGTTGTTCTAGGGAGCTTACATAACCCAAGGTCCATTTTAATGCAATTTGGCCAAGTGTTGAAGGCTCAAAGTCCATAGTGCAGTTTCAAGTCATCTGAGGCCCATAAAAGTCAACTGCAAGTCAACTGAGGGCTAGGAGATGGAGAAATGGTTTGAGACACTTCATTCATGTCTCAAAGAAGTTTATTCAACATGTCTAATATCTACCTTGAAGGTTTTGAAGCCAGATCAAAAGTTTCCAAAAATGGAAAGTGACTTGTAATTTCAAGTTTCCAAAAATGGCAAGTTTTGGACCAACTTCAACTCAACTTTCCAACATCAAACAAGCTTCAAATGAAATTTTGTCTAACATGAATGTTGAAGATCTTTCTCTCCCATTTCCAAAAATTCTAAGATCATGAATATCTGATGAATGGTTAAGGAGTTATTATCAAATCATTGCAAAGTGTGCTTGAAACTTCAAATGGCCATATCTTTTTAACCAAGACTCCAAATTTGGTGGTTCTTTTTGCACAATTCTCCTCGTGACATAAATTTTCCAAATACCTCATCACATTTCATGAAATTGGAATATATGATCACTTGCTTATTCATGAAGTTTTTGAAGGAAATTTGCCAAACTAAAGATTGTTTGATCACATGCATATATTTCCAATTCCAATGTGTGCATGGAGTAATTTTGAATGGATTTGGGCCAGCTTGGTGTACTGTTCACGTGTGCATCTCATGCATGAGGTGAAAATGCAAATTGGTGCATACACCTTGTAATCTCTTAATCTCAATTAACCATGGCTTAAGTTTGATTTCAGATTAATTAGCAAGGCATATATAAGGTTAATCACAACTGAATTGAACATAACTCACATTTTCAGATCTAGATTTGGAATTTTGATCAAAATTTTCTCTCACAAAGAACTTCAAAATTCCTCACACAAACACTCATTTCCTTGCATAATTCTTTATCCTGGTGAAGTTTAGAGTGTTATTCAACGTGCATTTTGAAGAATTCGTGCCAGATCAAGAATGGCCACCATCCACTGTTCAATGGTTGATTTGACTGTTTTAACCTAGCTTGCTTCATCTGCAAGTAACATGGTTAGATGACAATATTTTTGTACTTTTAGTTAGTAAACAAATGAAAAGCAATGATATACAAATGCAATACATGCTTAGTGATCAAGAACCACACTCACAAGATACCCACCCACTAGGAGGCAAGCAAAGGTGTGCAATGATCCTTGAGGCAATGATATGGTATGATATGATGCCATGAGGGATCTTAGGGACAAAATTGGGGTCTTACAGATGCCCCTATTTAAGGTCATTCTAGCCGGAGAAGTGAAGTTTAGAAATCTTTATCTCGACGCGGTAGAATGGGCTTAAATAACAGTAATGAGACGAATTTTGGTCCCTAAGAGACCTCATGATGCAGATGTATGCATGCAAAAGACACAAATTCTGTGGGGATACAGTTCACACAGAAGAAAAGACGATCCATCAGAGTAATACACTCACCAGGAACAGAGACTCTAACAAGACTCTTATTGGGGATAGTAAAAGAAAAAGAATGCGTGAACAGGACACGACTTCAAGTTGGGGAAAAACAAAACTGACACAGCGTGAACAAGACACGACTCTGATTAGGGTAAAACAGAAATCAGATTGGAGGCCTCACTGGGGAATGAAGGACTCACACTGGGGAGAAGGAAATTCCACAGGAAGAACATCCATTGGAGAGACACAAGCTGACTCCGGGGAAAAAGCAATAGGAAACTCCACTGAGGAAGCACCAAAGAATGAGATGTTACCGGTATAAGGGTAACAAACTCAGGAAGAATGAATATCTAAGACCGGTATAAGGGTGAGAGATATCAATCAACCAAACCTCTGAGAAAGACCTGGAAAAGGTACATAAACTCAGGAAAATCTGACTCCACAAGGGACCAAAGTCATAATAGGGAGCAGAAAGGAAGGAACACCAGGGATACCGAGGTATATAATAGGTGACCGACCAAAGCGTGAATTGGTATATATGCCAAAACACTCATCATCCGAAAGGAGGGCTTGAAAAAGCAAATCAACCTACAAGATGGACATTCGAATCCACAACGGGAAAACGAACCTTACTCAACTGGGGACACAAACCCAAAGAGTGCATGAGATATAATATCCATTACCGGCAGACCGTGGTTAAGAAAACTCGCATGAGATATATTATCTATTACCGTCAGAACGTAGATAATAAACTCGCATGGTAAGAAACACCAGAGATACCAAGGTATATAATAGGTGATCTACCAAAAACGTGGATTGGTATATATGCCAAAACACTCATCATCCGAAACACAAACTTGTTAAAGGATGGATATTCGATTCTACAAAAAATACGAATCTTGCTCAGCTGGGGAAAATCAACAAAGGATTCCAACTAAAGAGCGTATGAGACATATTATTCATTACCGGCAGACCGTGAATAATATACTCGAAAGGAAAAGACACTAGAGATACCGAAGTATATAATAGGTGACTAACCAAAAAGAGAGACAATCGATACCAAGCAACCGGGTAAACGAAAGATAACTCCAAGGGATAAATTGCAAGCATCCGGCAATTATCCAACACAACACATATTTGATTCCGCAAAGGGAAGTACGAATCTTACTCGATCAGGGAAACACAAAAAGCTTCGACTGAAGAGTGCATGAGATATATTATTCATTACCGGCAGACCGTGAATAACATACTCGCATGGAAGATTATCCACAACCGGTTACTGGGTTAATAAAGGATAAATCAACCGAAAAGAAAGGCATCGGGATACCAAACTAGGTATATAATGATGACCAATCAAAGGGAACAACAACATTACCAACACAAGGGTAAATGAAAGGAGACCCGCTGGGGATAAATTGCGAGCATCCAACAATTATCCAACTGTACCACAAGGCACAAACTCCGCTGGGGAGAAACATCAACACTTGGGATTTACAACTACCGAATACGGGGTAGAAGACCACAAACTCAACTGGGGATAGAAATCACCACAGGGAGACACCAACTCTGGTAGGGATAAAACCACAACAACAGGAATCCACTTATAACCAGGACGAACCACAAAGGTTATCTTTGTTAGGGGAAAAGAGATAGGACTTACAACTACCGAATACGAGGTAACAACCATACTCTGATGGGGATAACCATGAATTAGGGTTTATATCTACCGAATAAGGGGTAGAAAACCAAAAAACTTGCCGAGGAATGAAAGGTATATAACCACCAATTCCACTGAAATGGCAAAGAAAATAGGACTTACAACTACCGGTATAAGGGTAGAGGCCCGAAAAACTCCGCTGGGGAACAACCCACTGGGAAGCACAAGACAGTTGACAAATAGCCAATCCGGGAATAATCCGAAAAGACAGACTGAATCAAGACACGTCCTAATGAGGATGTAACTCAAATAGGAAAATCCATCCCAATATATATGTTGGGAGGAAACGGAAGAAACCGTCATCCACGAGGATATATCTCAGTGGGGAACTGTAGAAGGACAGACAACAAAACATTTTCTGCTTACGGGGCTGACTCTATATGGAGAGATTTAACACCCGATATCTGCTAGGGGAGATCTATTGGGGATCTGCATCACCATAGCAAGGAACAATCAACAAAAGATATATGGTGAGAAATGCGACATGAATATCTGAATGTTTATGAATATGCACGAATATGCGTGATTTATGTTTGATGAATGCTGACAAAACAGACACATCTAACACCAACAGGTCCAGGAATCAAACGCCTGGTACTATACTTCCAGGGGAGAACCAACTGGAAAGCCAATCTGCGGAGATCTACATGCTATAGGCAAAGATCTGCGGGTACTGGTGGGGGAGCAGAGGTTCAGAAATATCAGGAAACACCAAATCTCTGAGTGCTGGATCAGCAAACAACCCAACCAGGGTACAGAAAGTCACAACGGGCAAAACAGCCACCAAGACGAATCTGTTGGGGAACAAGAGAAAATCTCGAAGATCCGCAGGGGATCTCAGCATCAACTGAGAAACAAAGAGCTTTGTAACTCCAAACAACTCCGGGGGAACAACCCATTGAAGGAGAATAACATCATCCAAGTAGAATCCAACTGCATAAGCAACTCTACTAGGGAAAACTGCTGTTGGAGAAAACTGAGTCTTCAACAACACTCTGCTTGCAACTATGCTGGGGAACAACCCCATCACAAGATCTGGAGAAAGAAGATACAGCCAAACCAGGAATATGAACCAAATGTCTTACCTGTTGGAGATCATGCCACCCTTGGGAGAGCACTGAGATATTCTTGAGTATCCTTTCAACCTTGTGAATATTCACTTTGTTTAAAAACAACAAATTTTGAAAAATTTGATTTGGTTAAAAACAATGATATTTTATCAATTAAAACATGCAAAACATTTGTTGAATTGAAACAAATAAGAGTGCAAACAATTGGATAAAAGCTCAAATTCATTTGATGGAATGGTAGCCTGCAAATGGCAAGACTCCATAGATCGGTACAAATTTGAAATCAGTGATATATATTGGAAGAGGGCTACATTGAACATAATGATCCTTTCTCTACCAATTTGAATCTCGATGTATTCGAAGCTTCAGTTGGACAACGAATCGAGAATCCTCTGACGAAATGACAGCTGTGGAACAGAAAGTCTTGTCAGGATGCAGTTACTTGTCAAATCCCTAATTTTTGCATAGATTGCCCCAGAGTGAGGTACTCAATCTAGCGGGATGCAAATATTCTTTTTTTTCAAGTCTCTAATTTTTGCCTGGATTACCCTTGCAGGTTTTCCACCGAGACGCTCATTTCTGCCTAAGCCGCCCTTTCGGGTTTTCAACTTAGTGAGCTATTCTGTTTTTTTCTTTTGCATATACTTTTTTTTCTAGGCAAAGTATTTCTTGACTGCATCTGAATTCACAGGACGAGTGAAATCCTCCCCATCCATTGTTGTAAGCATCAAAGCTCCGCCTGAAAAGGCTCTCTTAACAACATATGGACCCTCGTAGTTTGGAGTCCACTTGCACCTGGAATCGGGCGCGAAAGACAAAACTTTCTTGAGCACGAGGTCACCTTCTCGGAACACACGAGGCTTGACCTTTTTATCGAATGCTTTCTTCATTCTCTACTGATATAACTGACCATGACACATGGCAGTTAAACGCTTCTCTTCAATCAAATTCAATTGGTCATAACGACTCTGAATCCATTCAGCATCAGTCAACTTGGCTTCCATCAAGACTCTCATTGATGGGATCTCCACCTCTACTGGGAGAACAGCTTCCATGCCGTAAACAAGAGAGAAAGGGGTTGCCCCTGTTGAAGTGCGTACAGATGTACGATATCCATGCAAAGCAAATGGCAGCATCTCATGCCAATCTTTGTACGTGACAGTCATCTTCTGGATAATCTTCTTGATATTCTTATTAGCAGCTTCAACAGCCCCATTCATCTTAGGTCTGTAGGGAGAAGAATTATGGTGTGCAATCTTGAATTCAGCGCACAACTCATCCATCATCTTGTTATTCAGATTAGATCCATTATCAGTAATGATCCTCTCTGGCACACCATAACGGCAAATCAGCTGGTTCTTGATAAACTTCACAACCACCTGTCTGGTTACATTCGCGTACGAAGCGGCTTCAACCCATTTGGTGAAGTAATCAATTGCTACGAGAATAAACCGGTGTCCGTTGGACGCTTTCGGCTCAATCATGCCGATCATGTCAATTCCCCACATAGAGAAAGGCCATGGTGACGAAATCACAATCAGAAGTGTCGGAGGAATATGAATCTTATCCGCATAAATTTGACACTTGTGACATTTCTTCACATACTTGCAACAGTCAGACTCCATTGTCAGCCAATAGTAGCCTGCTCTCAACATCTTCTTAGCCATGGCATATCCATTGGAGTGAGTACCAAATGAACCCTCATGGACCTCAGTCATCAATAGGTTTGCTTCGTGTCTATCCACGCATCTGAGCAAAACCATATCAAAATTTCTCTTATACAGCACTTCACCACTGAGGTAGAAACTGCCTGACAACCTTCTCAATGTTTCCCTATCTTTCACAGATGCCCCAGGCGGGTAGACCTGGTTCTGGAGGAAATTCTTGATATCAAAATACCAAGGCTTGTCATCTTTCACTTCTTCGATTGCAAATATGTGAGCTGGTCTGTCCAAGCGCATCACAGTAATATTTGGGACATCATTCCACCGTCTGACCACAATCATGGAAGCAAGCGTAGCAAGCGCATCTGCCATCTGATTATCCTCTCGAGGAATGTGATAAAATTCAACTTCTGTGAAGAATGTTGAAATTCTCCTTGCATAATCTCTATATGGGATGAGGCCAGGTTGATTCGTCTCCCATTCTCCCTTGATCTGAATAACAACCAGGGCCGAATCACCATACACATCAAGATACTTGATTCTCAAATCAATGCATTCTTCAAGTCCCATAATACAGGCTTCATACTCCGCCATATTATTCGTGCATTTGAAAGTTAACCTTGCTGTAAACGGAATGTGTGAACCTTGAGGAGTAATGATCACTGCCCCAATTCCATTTCCATATTGATTAACAGCGCCATCAAACACCATCGTCCATCTGGAACCAGGTTCCGGACCTTCATCAAGTGTAGGCTCATCACAATCTTTCATCTTCAAATACAAAATTTCCTCATCAGGGAAGTCATACTGAACAGGCTGATGATCTTCGATCGGCTGGTGCGCTAAATGGTCAGCCAAGATACTACCTTTGATAGCTTTTTGAGCTCGATACTCAATATCATACTCAGACAATAACATCTGCCAATGGGCAATCCTCCCAATTAAAGCAGGCTTCTCGAAGATATACTTAATCGGATCCATTCTGGATATCAACCAAGTTGTATGATTTATCATGTACTGGCGCAAACGCTTAGCAGCCCAAGCCAAAGCACAACACGTCTTCTGAAGCATGGAGTACCGAGACTCACAATCAGTAAACTTCTTACTGAGGTAGTATATAGCAAATTCCTTCTTCCCTGATTCATCTTGTTGACCGAGTACACAACCCATCGAGTCTTCAAGAACTGTCAAATACATAATCAGAGGTCTTCCTTCCACAGGCGGAGACAATATCGGAGGTTCAGACAGATATTCTTTGATACTGTCGAAAGCTTTCTGGCAATCCTCGGTCCAATCATGAGACTGATCTTTCCGAAGGAGCTTGAATATCGGCGCACATGTGGCAGTCATGTGGGATATAAATCTGGAAATGTAATTCAAGTGGCCAAGAAAACCTCGGACTTGCTTCTCAATTTTGGGTGCAGGCATCTCTTGTATTGCTTTGACCTTTGCAGGATCAACCTCAATACCTCTTTCACTTACCACAAAACCCAACAATTTGCCAGAACGGACTCCAAATGTACACTTGTTCGGATTCAGGCGAAGTTTAAACTTCCTCAAACGCTGAAAAAGCTTCAACAAATGCTCAATATGCTCAACTTCCGTTCGGGACTTAGCAATCATATCATCAACATAGACCTCTATCTCCTTGTGCATCATATCATGAAACAAGGTAGTCATAGCTCGTTGATACGTGGCTCCGGCGTTCTTCAAACCGAAGGGCATCACTCGATAACAGAATGTTCCCCAAGGTGTGATGAATGTTGTCTTCTCCATATCCTCTGGTGCCATTTTGATTTGATTATATCCGGAAAATCCGTCCATAAAGGAAAAGACTTTGAATTTAGCTGTATTGTCTACCAACATGTCAATGTGTGGTAGAGGAAAATCATCTTTCGGGTTAGCCTTATTCAAATCTCTATAATCAACGCACATACGGACTTTTCCGTACTTCTTAGGAACAGGCACAATATTGGCCACCCATTGAGGATATGTAGAAGTCACCAGAAACCCCGCATCAATTTGCTTCTGAACTTCCTCTTTGATCTTCACTGCCATATCTGGATGAGTTCTTCTGAGCTTCTGCTTCAC
The DNA here is from genome assembly GCF_024323335.1 of Lathyrus oleraceus. Taxonomy (NCBI): domain Eukaryota; kingdom Viridiplantae; phylum Streptophyta; class Magnoliopsida; order Fabales; family Fabaceae; genus Lathyrus; species Lathyrus oleraceus. The sequence continues at coordinate 297,088,942 of NC_066580.1, read as the reverse complement.
AGGCATGCACTCAGGCTTCAAAGGCAGGAAATGTTGCACAATATCTGTATCTAAACCCGGCATGTCTTCGTAGGACCAAGCAAAGATATCTGAATATTCTCGTAGCAAACTAATCAAATCTTCCTTGACAGACCCTTCAAGAAGTGCCCCAATCTTCACCAAACGAACACAATCCTCAGACCCCAAGTTGACTGTTTCCAAGTGTTCGAGATGCGGCTGAATGATCTTCTCTTCATGCTCAAGGAGACGGGTAATCTCATCAAGAATCTCCTCAACGTCATCTTCCTCTGCCTCAAATACAGGGGATTCAAAATTGGGAGATGGCGTTGGATCATTATGTTCAATGGGTTTTAGGATCAACCTGCATAATGATTTTGGTTAATGAAAAACTTTTAGCATTTAAACAAGCAAACCATTATGCAGATGAAAAAGATTGCTTTTATTCTTGTTTTTTATGGGTTTTTTGTGATCACTGATTTCATGCAAAAAAGCAAAAAGTGAAAACAAAGGAAAAACAAATGTTTAACAATGCATTAATTGAATGAAAACATCATTGTATATATGCTTTGCCAACAATGTCATCACTTCTCCTTTTGGCATGGGAGAAGGGTTTTAAACAAAGTGAACAATTACTCTGATCTATGGACGACCGTAGGAACATCTACAGCGACCCAATTGTGGCAGACACCACCAGGAATAACGAAGTTGTTCACGTCCTCTGCATCCTCTTCCAAGATAGCAGCAGCTTCCTCTTCAGGTTGATCAGCATGGATGAATCCTCCACTTGTGAACAAACCTTGCTCATTACATGCCCCAGAACAGTAGCCGATGCCAGCCCGGGATCTATTGTCTTCAAGTTCAATCACCTTCCCTAATCCAGCAACTGCACCACATTCAATGGCCAGCTTTGCATCACGGTAGGAAGTGAATGAAGGAGACTTCTTCTCGATTGGTTCATCAATAGATAAAGCTTGGAATGGCGTTCCAACTTCATCCTCAGCGTCAATGTACGAGAAAGAAGACAAATGGCTAACCAGGAGAGCCTTTTCTCCCCCTACTACAACCAATTTCTTATTTTTGACAAGTTTCAGCTTCTGGTGTAGGGTGGATGTCACGGCGCCAGCCTCGTGAATCCATGGTCTGCCCAAGAGACAGCTATAAGATGGGTGGATATCCATTACCTGGAAGGTAACTTGGAAATCACTTGGTCTAATTTTGATAGGGAGATCAACTTCCCCAATCACTGTCTTACGCGGCCCATCGAATGCTTTCACAACAACCCCACTCTGCCTCATAGGAGGACCTTGATATGACAATCTGGAGAGTGTGGTATTTGGCAATACATTTAAAGAAGATCCAGTGTCCACCAGAACATTGGACATTGCATCATATTTGCAATTCACGGAGATATGTAAATCCATGTTGTGGTCTCTTCCCTCCTCAGGGAGATCAGCGTCACAAAAGCTCAAAGTGTTGCAAGCGGTGATGTTTGCAACAATACTATCAAATTGCTCAATGGTGACGTCGTGATCAACATACGCCAGATCCAAGACTTTCTGCAGAGCCTCCCTATGGGGTTCTGAATTCAGCAGCAGAGAAAGAATGGAAATCTTGGATGGCGTTTGTAGAAGCTGGTCTACAACGTTGTACTCACTCTTTCTGATGAGCCTCAACATCTCATCAGATTCTTCATCTACAATGCCACTCGGGCCAACTGAAGAAACGAGAGTTTTCTGTACAGAGGAGGATGGTTTGGCAACATCACGTGCCTGATTCTGAATTTTCACAGCTGCCCCTACAGGACGCTCAACAGTATCAGAAGCAACAGCCTTAGGAGGCGCAGAAAACACACGACCACTTCGGGTCAACCCACTTACATCAGCGACGTTGGTCACAGAAGTTGAAGGCAAAGGCACTTCTACCCCATCCTGCACAGCGACAGGATTGTATCGGAATGGCACCGCTCGGTCAGAGGAGTAGGGCACAGGGCCTGCAGGCTTAATGACCAACGAAGGAGAAACCTTCGGCTTGCTGCTATCGTAACGGATAACAACAGGCTCGGGCAACTTGAACACTGGTGAAATCACATTCACCTCAGGCTCGTCTTCATCAACGTTGCGATTCTGCAGAATCTCAACGGTACCCTCATCCAATAACTTTTGGAGTTCTCGGCGTACCTGATCGCAACCCAAGCGGTTAACCGAGCGGACGCGACACTTGTCGTGGTTATGCTCTAAGTAGCTGTACTGACACAGCAAACGATGTAATTCAACCAACGACTGCCTAATGTGGCTTACATATCTGACCTTGTACTTCCCAAGGCATTCCTGAACCATATTAACTGACTTCCCATGCGCAGGCAATGGGTTCTTGGTGACATTCGGGCCTGAATCTTCAAAACTCAAGATTCCACATCTCATAAGGTCTTGAACCTTAGTCTTGAGTGGGTAGCAATTCTCGATGTTGTGGCCTGGAGCACCGGAATGGTAAACACAATGCTGATCTGGTTTATACCACCACTGTGGATTTGCAGGAATGGCAGGAGGATCCCTGGGAGAAACCAATTTCCTTTCCAACAAGGAAGGATAAAGCTCAGCATATGACATAGGAATTGGATCGAAGCTGATCTTCTTCCTATCATAACTCAAGTTAGCTTGATTGGTTGTACTGCCACGAGGCTGGTAAGCCTGTTGCTGTGGACGGTGTTGTTGCTGATACTGAGGCTGTTGATATTGCTGCTGATGCTGATACTACTGATGTTGCTGAGCATTGTCTTTAAAGACAGGTGCTATATGAGCCACCTGGTGCTGATGACCGGCACGACGTGCAGGCTTCCTCTGAGCAGAGGGTCTTCTGTGCTTGGGATGGGATTGCACAGCATGTGCTTCCCCATCCTTCCTCTTAAACGCCCCATATCGTTTAGAAGAAGAGCTCTCATCCTTCGCCAATCGTCCTTCACGGACACCTTCCTCAAGACGCATCCCCATGTTCACCATCTCGGTGAAATCAGAGGGAGCGCTTGCTACCATCCGCTCATAATAGAATGAGCCAAGAGTCTTCAAAAAGATCTTGGTCATTTCTTTCTCCTCCAGCGGTGGAGTAATCTGAGCTGCCAGCTCTTGCCACCTCTGGGCGTACTCCTTGAAAGTTTCCTTATCCTTCTGCGACATGGACCTGAGTTGATCTCGGTCAGGCGCCATATTGACGTTATACTTATACTGCTTGACGAAGGCTTCGCCAAGGTCGTTGAAGGATCTGATATTGGCACCGGACAGACTGTCTTGAAAATAATGAATCAGAAGCTGATCATTATCAGTCTGGGTAGACATCTTCCTGGCGTACATGACCAGGTGAGCGAGTGGACAGGTGTTCCCTTTATACTTTTCAAAGTCAGGTACTTTGAATTTAATCGGTATCTTCACACCGGGAACAAGGCACAACTCGGCAGCAGAGTTGCCGAACAAATCTTTACCTCGAAGAGTCTTCAATTCCTTTCTCAGCTAGAGGAATTGGTCGTTCATGGCGTCCATCTTTTCATAAACGTCCGGGCCCTCAGACGGCTCGGAGTGATAGATGGTGTCGTCTACCCTTGGCATGGTATGCACGACAGGAGGAGCGGGAACAGGGACCGGGCAAGATGCCGGCATGTGAGCAAAAGTTGGAGCAGGCCGATCAGGCATAAAACCTGGAGGCATTCCCCAAGGGAACCCGGCTCGCATATCATTGGGCACCTGATGAGCACTGACTGGCACAGTCGAAGTGACGACCTCTGAGATGACCGTCCTCTGAGCAGGAGTTGCAGGCGTTTGAGTAGGTTGATTTTGAGCAGCGAGGAGTTGCTCCATCAAAGCGCCAAGTCTGGCGACCTCTTCTTTCAATTCTCTGTTCTCTTGTTCTAGCTGCTCCATAACTCTCGCAGAATTGACTCGAGTATAATACCGGTGAGTCAGCTTGTCTTCAAATTAAATGAAGAACACAGAGTTAGGACAAGAAGACCAGAAACAAAGGGTACCTGCTTATGCAAAAATGATGCATGAAATGCTTGTGCAGATGCTTTGTTTATTTTCAAGGGACCCTTAGGGTATTATTTGCAATATTTTGAATAGTTAAAGCATTTTAATTTCTCATGGAAAATATCTCATTCAATATATCGAGACAAAGAAGTACAACATTTTTGATCATTACAAAGAGAAAAGGGAAATAAACATCCTATGGATCCCTAGAAGCTCGGGATGCTGGAAGACGAGAAGTACACAGCTGCTTGATCTCTCTCTCATAGGCTGCTTCCATATCTGCTTTCTCCTTTGCAAGTCGATCATACCTCCTCTTCCAGAATTTGGAAGACTGAGGAAGCAGAGAGGTCCAAGTGTCGTTCGGATCGTCGATCACTCGATGCTCGAGGAACTCAATCATAGCGTCCTTCTCCTTAAGCTGCTGAAGCAATTCTTCTCTTTCACGGATCCAAGCACGTGAAAGGTCTTCTTCTCTCAACTCCTCTACACGTTGGGTAGGGAGGGTTGAAGGCCCAGCCACATCCAACGGTGTAGGTCTCGGATGATCATACGACATCAAGTACACGGCAGCTCTCTGTCTAACCCAAGAGGTGTATGGCTCCAAAGCAATGCAGTTCTTTGGACCCAACTCGTTCCTACTCTTCTTGTGAATACTGCGCCAAGCACGGACAAATCTGGCTTTCAGGCCTTGGGGATCTTTACCCTCCTGGAAGAACACACGTTCTAACAGAATGTTATGAGGTTTATCCTTCAGGGGGAACCCAAGCTGACGTCGTGCGAGAATAGGATTGTAGCTGATCCCACCACATGTGCCAAGAAGAGGCACATTAGGGAATTCACCACAATAGTCAATGATCTGGACGGTATCATACACGCGATCATACCAGGTGATATCATCATTGGTGAGAGACATAAGTCTCTGAGACCACCGTAGACATCCCTTGTTCTCCTTGAAAGCAACTGTCTGCGGCAAGTGTGAAAGAAACCACTTGGATAGCAGGGGTAGACAGCAGACAATAACTCCTCCACCCTTTGCGTTCCTCAGATGCAAAGAGACATAGGCATCGCCCAACAGAGTCGAAACGGGATTAAGAACTGAGAAGATCCTAATGGCGTTCATGTCCACGAACTTGTCGAAGTTGGGAAACAACACCAATCCATAGATGAGCAGCACAAACAAAGCCTCAAAGGCATCCTCACTCCTGGCCTTCCCATAAAAGGTAGCTTGGGCAACGAGGAACTCGGAAGGAAAACCCTGAATTCCGCCTTTGGTAGTCAGATTAGCCCTAATCAGATCTTCATCTATGTGCAATAAGCTGGCAATCTCTCAAGCAGTCAGAATACTCTCTAGGCCACTGAACGACACTTGATCCAGAATCGGAATCCCAATGAGATGAGAATACTCCTCCAAGGTAGGCAACAGCTGGAAGTCCGGAAATGAGAAGCAATGATACAGTGGATCATAAAATTGAGCCAGAGTACTCATCAACCCTTCGTCAACCTGAGTAGTGAGCAGAGGTAGAAGCTTCCCATAGCGAGCTTTGAAACCCAAGGGATCTAATACATAAGATGTCAGATTCCTTAACTCTTTTACATCGGGCTGTTTAAAGCTGTACTTCTTTGTATGCCTTTTTGGTCTTTCCATGTCTGAAAATTTTACAAATAAACCCTTTTAAGTTCCTTGAAAATTTTATTTTTCTGATGACATGGAGTGCAGATGAATGCATGAATGCATGAATGCAACAGTCACACTCAAGGATCAAACAAGTCACACCAAACAAAGGTCATGGGAAAGCTCATTGCATCCCTAATATCAATCATCCATTTTGGTGGATTTAGGTTTTCACCTTATCGACACCCAAGTTCCATTGATATTAACGGTACATGAACCGGCTCGAACATCCTTAATATCAACCATCCGTTTTGGGGGATTTAGGTTTTATACCTGATCAACGCCCAGGTTCCATTGATATTAAGGTTGTCTGAACGACTCAACCACGAATCACGGGTTTGCTGAGAGTCACGAGCATGGAGTTTCGGTTAAGAACCACCCAAAGGGAGTGTACTAGGGTTTAAACCTGCCAGACATGTTCTACCAGAGGTTCCCATAATCATCGTTCCATCTTTCGAATATTATCGGAGGAACGAATACTCGTATTCCAGGAATATTCTCAAGAGAAACTCTTATGACTGTAGTATCGCGTAACAATCACATCAGAACTTACATCTGAACGACCTCCGCACTACGTCTTAAAAAAATAGGCCAAGATGGGCTTGGTAAACTACGGTCCTTGGCTTCTGCGGCACATGATTGAAAGAATAATGCCTAACCACAAATAACTTGTGTGACATTATTAATCCAACATGACCTCCACCAAGTGAATGGACTCGCAAGTCAACTGGCTAAGGAATACTCCACACCAGTCAACAAGACTATGCCATTCTCCTATCCTAGAGTGCACTCGAGTTCGGGTATAGAACTCATCTCACAGATCACCAAAGCAAACAACAATTGTATATCAAGCAATTCAAGCATTACAATCAATATAGTTATCCCAAATTGTACAAAAATATGTCATATAACAAATAACAATATATCACACAACAAGGGTGAAAAGTAGGCAATACCACCAAGGATCTCTCCCCAGCAGAGTCGCCACTTTTTTGTAGCGGTGTATTCGTCGCTATATGATTTATTGATTAAACCATAAGCAAAGCATACAATGAATCGAGTCGCCACCGCACTTTTATTTATCCAAAGGACTGGCTAAAAAGCGAACAAAAGCCTAAGAAGTTTTACACGTAGAAAACCAATAAAAGATCAGAGAGTCTGGGTAAGGGGTAAATTACGCAATGGGAAGGTGTTAGGCACCCACTACATCCTAGGTACTCCTAGGGAGCCCTTTTCACACTTGTTGTACAAAATTGTTATTTGTTAAGGATCAAAACGCCGTAGTTCGGCTAAAAGATTTCCAAAAGTTAGTGGATTCAATTTTAAACACAAGCTCTAAGGTCTTACGTTATCCACGGGAGAAAACTCAACCTTATACAAACAACGAGTCCACCATGTGAGAAAAGCTTCAACTTGCTAGTGAGGGGTTAACCCTATAATAAGCAAGGAAGACTTACAATTCAATCAACTAAGGACAAATAGGTGAGATTAACATCAACCAACTAGGATAAATCAAACCTACGGCTAATGTATGAAAGCTTAACAAGAATGGACAAAGCCACAAAACAATTGAATGGGTGAAGTTAATTGATTATGATTATTTACAAAAGGAGGGTCAAAGTATGATTAAGATTGATTCAAAAGAAGTACTATGAAATGGAGTTTGAAAAAGTCAAGGACTCGAGGTCCAGGTTTTTAATTTAAAAGCATGAAGATGTTTGCACAATATTTATCTCAAGTTTTGAAAGTAATGTGTGAAAAGGTTTAGGACAAAATGGGATGAATGGATGAAGATGGAGTGTAAAACTTCCTAGAAGGTTCACCTCTTGAAATCATATAGAAGATGACTCAAGTGTGTCCTTTGGAATAGACAATGAGCAATAACACACAAGCAAAGCAAAAGATGAAAGTCAACCAAAGCGGATACCGGATGCCAATTACTGGACTTATACCAATCTCCTAAAACAGAACTGGATATCAGAGGCCACTCTATGGACTTATACCAATCTCCTCAACAAAGAAATAAAAAGTGGATACCGGATGCCAATCTATCTGGGCTTATACCAATCTCCAACAAAACAAAACAAACACTTGGATGTCAGATGCCAATCTATTTGGGCTTACTCTATCCTCCAACATATGATCATGGGAAAACAAATGCCAAATTACACGGACTTACAATTGCATCCTCACATACAACCAACAAATGCATCAAGCAAAGAGAAGATGAGTGGCCAATGAAATGGTCTTATACTCACTTCCATATCATAGGAACAATGGCCAACGAATGGTCTTACAATTGTCCTCAATGGGCAAACAACAAAGATATGTCACGAAGACAAATGAAATGATCATGCACTAATGAGCAATTAATGATGATAAATGCACAAAGCATGCAAGCAGACATGTACAAATGAACTAAGTAATCAATCAACCAAAGTCATTCAGCACACTCTATAACCAAACAATTAGGCTCATACAAAGGGTAGGCATTGAAGCCAACTGGAATAGGGTTACTGGTGCTCTTAACCATGACATTGAGAGCCAAGGTGAAGCAGATGAAAGGATATGAGGGGTGTGCCTCATCACTCTTATCCCTGGTCAGGGAGAGCATTGAATATCAGGAGGTGTGGGAGTTCAGAAGATAGGAACTCTCTCCACAAGTTAGACTCGATAGATCTTGGGTTTTTACTCACTGTGCATCAACACATATGGTGTGAGCAATGTGAGTGACACACAGAATAGTAGGAGATAGGCTACATATCTCTTTTGTCTACCAATTGCCTTATTCAAAGGACTTTTCCTGCTTGGGACAAAAGTAAACAAGCACAAACATTGCCTCTTAAGGAGGACTTCAGACAGTTGCCTGGCCAAGTAACAGGCCAGGTCTTCCAGACTACATGAAGACAAGAGATTCTACCTCAATGCAAATGCTATCAAGCAAAGCAAAGCAAGTTCTTAAAAGAACTGAGCAACTAATGGTACCTGAAACCAGTCAAACAAAATCAGTATACAATTCAAACTCAAAACCAATATAAGATAAGGATCAACAGTCAACACAATCAGTCAAATGTGCAATGCACAAAGCTCAAAGCATATGAGCTAAGCATCCTACAAAACAAACAAGTTAGTTTATGATAATCAATCAAACTCAAGCAGCTTGCATTAATCTCCTTGAAGCATTTGCTTCTTAACCTGAAAAACCAAACTCAAACATGAGCAACAAGACCACTAGGACAAGCCTAGGGTCAAAAGGAGATAAAAAATCCAAAACAGCAAGTGAAAGCTATCCAAAATCAAGTTCAAACAATTAAGAAACAAACCCAAGTGGTTTCATGTTCATATCATTCATCATTATCATTTCACAAACAAATTAGGTCAAGGCATGTCATATAGAACCTCAAAGAAGTCAACAGAAAGACTCCAGTCAAATCCAGTCACAAACATTTCAATAAATCCTCAAATAATTCATGATCAAACATCAATCATAACATGATAAGCATACCAAATTTCAGCTGATTTGGATCAAGGGAAGTAGGTCAATGAAAATCAGAAAGTCAAAGCAAGTTCAAGCAAACTCATACCAAGCATCAAAACATGCACCAACTTCAATTAATCATAAAACAGTGATAAAACATGATAAATGAGTGGGACCAAAACCATGACAAATCTTAAGATGTCTACAATTCACATGTCAAATTTCAACTCCATCCAATTAAGGATTAGAATTTCACAAACAAAATACAAACATGTATCACAAAAAATCAACAAATGACCAAACAGGGGAGAAAATTCCAATCAAGTAGGAAATGCCATCAATAATTCCAGAAAAATTCACAGGTATTCTCAACATCCATAAGTATATTTATGCAAAAATCCAGACAATTTTGAGTTCAATAAGCATGGTAATTTAAATCATGAATTTAGACATGAATGGTGTGACACAAATTGTCACACCTCTATTCAAAAAACCATATCTCATCAACCAGCAATGATAAATTCACAAACTCTATACCAAAATCACCATGAACATGTCTAGTTTAAGCACAAAAAGTTTCAGAGGCATTGGATTAAGTATCATCATTTCATAAGCAAATTGGCATGGCATACACAAAATGGACACACATGAACAAACCCTGGCACATTTAAAAATCCACACGTGCAAAAAATCTGCAAAAATCACCATAATAAACTAGAGATCATGAGGAGCATTTCACAAAAAATCCCATCAAATTTGGACAAATATTGAAGAACTTATGAATTTTTGAAGATTTCCATGCCAAATGAAATCAAATAGAAAAAAGAAAATGATTTAATGAAATATTAAAATCGGCAGTGGCATAATCGTAATTAACCGGCCCCTTAAGTGAAACGCTGCGTTTCACTTAAGGGCGTGTCGCGTGCTGATTGGCGCATGGCAATGGAACAGTGACTCTCATGCAAAGAAACACCAAACACGATCAAGCCAAATTCTGGGTACAGCAAACTAGGGTTTATGAGCAACAGTACATGTTCATCATCGTGATGAACAAATCTCCCAGATTTTTGAAGCAAGCACACCATTCAAATCAGCTAACAATGTACATCAATAATCTAACCCTAGTTTTCATTAATTCGAACTAACAAGGGAGAAATAAGCAAAAACACATTTGGCTAACAATCTTTAAATCCATGTTTCTTTCTCAATAATCAACCATTTCTCACGATTCAAGTTTCATTGCAATCAGCATGGAGAGATCTTTAATAAGCATAGCACGATTTCAACAATGGTGTGATTCGAATTTTACCTGATTGTGAAGAGCAGTAATGATCTGGTGGTTCTTTGGTCGTGTTGAGTTGAAACAGTAGCTTCTTGATGCTCCAGATGATGAATGGACAAGTATTGCAAGCTCAGTTACTTTGATTCTAGCTCCAAAGCTCGACTGCCATGGAAGGAAGCTTCAATGCAACAGTATGGGAATGGCTTTACAGTGATGAAATGATGCTTGCTAAGGCCTCAACAATGATGGTAGAGGATGGACCAAACCTCAAGAACACGAGTTCTTTGAAGATTTTCAGAAAAAGTTTCAAATGAAGAATGAGAATTTTTGAGAGAAAATGAATTTCAGATCTGGTTTGTCAAAAGTGGCTAGGGTTTTTCTATCAGAAATGAGTCATATATACTCTGTTTAACAATGCATAAGCTTGGTTAGTGGAATGGTAATTGCATATAGCTCAAATGAAGTGTTTTGGTTAATTGGTGAAATCCACTCAAATGGCATGTGCATGGCATGCTACAGTGCGAAAATGGGCCTAAACAATCTCCAAATGTGATTTTTAATCATTTGCAATTGGTAGAATATGTGGACAATGATTAATTTGAAAGTTCATTTTTCACCCCTCTCTTTTTTAATTCAATGCACTTGAAAAAGGCCATTTTGATTGGATGATTTTTGGTGAAATGTGATGAAGGATTTGGATAGAGCATATCAAATATGACTTGTAGCAAAAAACCTCACTCAATTTGGCCAAATGGTTTGGAAGTTATCTCACTTTGAAGTTCAAAAATTCTTGAGAATGATTTGATCATAACTTGCCAACCACACATGAGAAATGAGTGTTCTTGGACTTTTTGGAAATGGGAGAACAAGATCTTCAACTTTCATGTTGGACAAAAATTCATTTGAAGCTTGTATGATGAAGTAATTTTGAGGAGAAGAACTTTCCATTTTTGGCAAATTCCAATTACAGGTCAACTTACTATTTTTGGAATTTTTTTTATCTGACCTCAAATTCTTCACTGTGGATGTTTGACATGTTATATGAGGCTTATATGGACATGAATGAGACCTCTAAAATCAATTCCTACCATCAAATCACTGATTAAATGCACAGTTGACCACAGTTGACTTTGCCAGGGTTTTGGTTGACTGAGCCATGTTCTCATGAATTCCAAGCCCCTACCACTTGAGATCTTGATTTAAAATGATGTCACAACTCATATGAACTCTTGATGAAAGATCATGGTGCCCAAATTCTTCAAGAATGGCCACCATCCATTGTTCAATGGTTGATTTGACTGTTTTGACCTAGCTTGCTTCATCTGCAAGTAACATGGTTAGATGACAATATTTTTGTACTTTTGGTTAGTAAACAAATGAAAAGCAATGATATACAAATGCAATACATGCTTGGTGATCAAGAACCACACTCACAAGATACCCACCCACTAGGAGGCAATCAAAGGTGTACAATGATCCTTGAGGCAATGATATGGTATGATATGATGCCATGAGGGATCTTAGGGACAAAATTGGGGTCTTACAGCTTTCATCTGTTGATGTTTGGTTGAGTCTTCCCATTCATCCGTTGATGTCTGGTCACCTCTCCGTTGGTGTCGGTAAACGTTGAGTTTTTCCCATTTGTCTGTTGACGTCTAGTAGAGTTTTTCCCATTCGTCCGTTGACGTCTGGTTGTATCCTTTTCCATTCATCCGTTGATGTCTGGTCACCTCTTCGTTGGTGTCGATAAACGTCGAATTTCTCCCTTTCATCCATTGATGTTTGGTTGAGTCTTCCCAGTCATCCGTCGATGTCTGTTCACCTCTCTGTTGGTGTCGATAAACGTCGAGTTTCTCCCTTTCATTCATTGATGTTTGGTTGAGTCTTCCCAGTCATCCATCGATGTTTGTTCACCTCTCCGTTGGTGTCGATAAACGTCGAGTTTTCCCTTTCATCCGTTGATGCTTGGTTGAGTCTTCCCAGTCATCCGTCGATGTCTGTTCACCTCTCTGTTGGTGTCGATAAACGTCGAGTTTCTCCCTTTCATCCGTTGATGTTTGGTTGAGTCTTCCCTTTCATCCGTTGATGTCTGGTCACCTCTCTGTTGGTGTCGGTAAACGTTGAGTTTTTCCCATTTGTCTGTTGACGTCTGGTAGAGTTTTTCCCATTCGTCCGTTGACGTTTGGTTGTATCCTTTTCCATTCATCCGTTGATGTCTGGTCACCTCTCCGTTGGTGTCGATAAACGTCGAGTTTCTCCCTTTCATCCGTTGATGTTTGGTTGAGTCTTCCCAGTCATCCGTCGATGTCTGTTCAACTCTCCGTTGGTGTCGATAAATTTCGAGTTTCTCCCTTTCATCTGTTGATGTTTGGTTGAGTCTTCCCAGTCATCCGTCGATGTCTGTTCACCTCTCCGTTGGTGTCGATAAACGTCGAGTTTCTCCCTTTCATCCGTTGATGTTTGGTTGAGTCTTCCCATTCATCCGTTGATGTCTGGTCACCTCTCTGTTGGTGTCGGTAAACGTTGAGTTTTTCCCATTCGTCCGTTGACGTCTGGTTGTATCCCTTTCCATTCGTCCGTCGACGTCTAGTAGAGTTTTTCCCATTTGTCCGCTGACGTCTGGTTGTATCTCTTCCCATTCATCCGTTGATGTCTGGTCACCTCTCAGTTGGTGTCGGTAAACGTCGAGTTTTTCCTAGTTCGTCCTTTGGCGTCTAGTCGTGATTTCTCGTCCCATTCATCATCTTTCGATGTATGGTCGTAGTTCCTTTTTCTGAAAAATAAAAATCCCCAGTGGAGTCGTTGGTAAACGTCTTGTCTGGTCCCGTGATGAATATCAGATCCCAGTGGAAGTTACCATTGGTGAACAGTCTTTTCTTGGATCCCCGCAAAGTGCAAATTTCTACGATTCTGTGGTATTCAATCCCTGTATACCTTGAAGGTCTGACCGTCGTTACTCTCATCCGTTCAGGTTCCATGTTGATTGAATAGGGGAAGTTGTAGCACCTCAAATTTGCACCCCCATTTGTACATCCATTTCATTTTTAGGTCATTAACATTGCATTAACATTGCATAGTACCTTGCATTGCATCAGTCAAGACTGGCATCAGGAGAAGTAAATTGTGCAAGACACCAATCATTTCCATGAGATAAAGGCCCTATGGTTGTTCTAGGGAGCTTACATAACCCAAGGTCCATTTTAATGCAATTTGGCCAAGTGTTGAAGGCTCAAAGTCCATAGTGCAGTTTCAAGTCATCTAAGGCCCATAAAAGTCAACTGCAAGTCAACTGAGGGCTAGGAGATGGAGAAATGGTTTGAGACACTTCATTCATGTCTCAAAGAAGTTTATTCAACATGTCTAATATCTACCTTGAAGGTTTTGAAGCCAGATCAAAAGTTTCCAAAAATGGAAAGTGACTTGTAATTTCAAGTTTCCAAAAATGGCAAGTTTTGGACCAACTTCAACTCAACTTTCCAACATCAAACAAGCTTCAAATGAAATTTTGTCTATAATGAATGTTGAAGATCTTTCTCTCCCATTTCCAAAAAGTCTAAGATCATGAATATCTGATGAATGGTTAAGGAGTTATTATCAAATCATTGCAAAGTGTGCTTGAAACTTCAAATGGCCATATCTTTTTAACCAAGACTCCAAATTTGGTGGTTCTTTTTGCACAATTCTCCTCGTGACATAAATTTTCCAAATACCTCATCACATTGCATGAAATTGGAATATATGATCACTTGCTTATTCATGAAGTTTTTGAAGGAAATTTGCCAAACTAAAGATTGTTTGATCACATGCATATATTTCCAATTCCAATGTGTGCATGGAGTAATTTTGAATGGATTTGGGCCAGCTTGGTGTACTGTTCACGTATGCATCTCATGCATGAGGTGAAAATGCAAATTGGTGCATACACCTTGTAATCTCTTAATCTCAATTAACCATGGCTTAAGTTTGATTTCAGATTAATTAGCAAGGCATATATAAGGTTAATCACAACTGAATTGAACATAACTCACATTTTCAGATCTAGATTTGGAATTTTGATCAAAATTTTCTCTCACAAAGAACTTCAAAATTCCTCACACAAACACTCATTTCCTTGCATAATTCTTTATCCTGGTGAAGTTTAGAGTGTTATTCAACGTGCATTTTGAAGAATTCGTGCCAGATTCAATCATGCTTGAAGCTTGAAGGTGTCAATGGAGTTTTCAAATTAAGCTGGATTCACACGTGTTGGAGCTTCAATTTCTTCATCAATCATCTCCACAAGCATCCTAGAATTGATTTGGATCATTTGGAGCCTTGGATCGTGCAAAACCACAACCTGCTCTTCAAGAGGTAGGATTTTTGATCTTCACAATTCTCCAATTCATGTGTATATTCTTGTAGATCTCTCTTCACTGATGATTCTGAGCAAAAAATCAATTGAAATGATGTAGTATTGAGTGAATTATGTGTGATTGAAGTGTTCATGTCAAAAATGTTTGTGATCGATTTGCACGATATAGGATGTTTTAGCATGATTTGACCATGGATTATTGGTGTACATTGCATGAGGTTTCGTTTGGTATGTTCATTTCATGTTTCTGGGCATTTCTGGAAAAATCTGGAAATTGGTGATGAACATTCATCATCTTCATCATGAAGAAGATGAAGATTCATGATTAGCGACGAATCCTGAAGATTAGCGACGGATCCTGGAGATTAGCGACGGACCTGGCTTTGTGTATGCGTGGCTTAGGGTTTGATTGTAATTGGTCCACGCGTGCGTCCAGTAGGCAGATTCATTGGCTCACAATCGTTTGACCGCGCCAAGTAAGCGCTGACCATGCCAACGCATTAATGAAACGCAGCGCTTCATATGTGTTGGTGCACCACATTTGAATGTATACACGGATCGATTCTGGCTTAAGGCAAAATATTCAAATTGTTCAGCATTTTTATGTTTTCCCTCCACTTGCCATGCCATGTTCATCTTTCATTTTCATTTGCTTATGTTAACTTAGAAAATTCATAACAAATTGAAAAATGCATCAAATAATTCCCAATTTTTTGCTACTTGTTCCTCTGTTTGTCTAGTTTTTTATGATGATGATTTCAAAAGTTGTGCATGGCTGGTTTTTGATTGGTGCTAGAATATGTGAACATATGTGCTTTTATGACCTTGCCTTGATCTTTCTATCATGAAATGCTTGATATTGATCCAAATTGCTTGAAATTTTACATGGTGATTCTAGACACATTGATGGACCTTTGAGGCTTAATTTGGTATTTTTCTCATGTACCAATTCTGTTTTATGCTTGTGTTTGCATGGTGTGACAATTTGTGTCACACATTTGGTTGTTATACTTGTGCAATTTGATTTCCATGCCAAATGACCTCTGATGCTTATGATTTTTTGTATGATGGATGTCTTGGGTGTTTTGAATGCTCATGAAGTTTTCCATAATTATTTGAATCATTTCTGTTTTGATTGGGATTTTTCATTCTTAATGTTCAAATGTGTGCCTTGAATTGGTCATTGACTTCTCTTGCCTATTACATGAACTTGTATGATGATTTTGGTTTGGTCCTTTTTGGGACTTGTTGTTGATTGATTAAATATGATCCATGATTGAATATCAAGTTCTGTTTTGGATTTTTGATCTCCTTTTAACCTTAGGCTTTGACCTAGTGGTTTGTTACTTACATTTGAGTTGTGAATTTCAGGTTCAAGTATGCATCTCCATGATTGATGTTGCTCCTTCATTTGAGCTTGATCATTTGTTATTGTTGGATAATATTTGTTTGTTTTGTAGGCTTTGAGGATGGTTCACTTGGGTTTATGGCTTATGTGTTGCATATTGGGTTGTCTGTTTGATATTGACTGTTGACTGTTTGTCTGAGTATTGTACTGATTGGTTTAGCTGTTTCCACAGGTACCTAAGTTGCTTTAAGTTCATTTGAACCTTGTTTTGCTTGCTTGTGGTTGGCATACCACTAAGGTATAATTCCTTGATCTTCATGTAGTCTGGAAGACCTGTCATGTTACTTTGGCAGGCACCTGTCTGAAGCCCTCCTTAAGAGGCAATATTTATGGTTGTTTAATTTTGTGCCAAGCAGGTTAAGTCCTCCTAAGAGGCAATTGGCAGATAAAAGGGATGTGCAATCCATCCTCTGCTATTCAGTTGTGTCATTCACTTTGCTCACACCATGTGTTGATGCATTGTGAATAAGAATCCAAAATCTTGTCCATAGAGTCAGTCATTTGTGGAGAAGAGTTCCTGCATTCTGAACTCCCACACTTTCTATTTGATTCAAGCTCTCCCAGGCCAGGGATAAGAGCTATGAGGCATAACCCTCATCTCCATTTCATCTGCTTCACCCTACTCTAAATGTTAGGGTTAAGAGCTAATAACACCCTTTTCCAGTTGGCTTGTTTGTCGAGGTTGACATGACCCCTTGACTAAAGCCCAGCCTTGTGTGAGCCAACTGTTTGCATATAGTGTGTGCTACTTGTGCTTGTGATTGCTTTTATGCTGTTTAGGCTAGCTTGCTTCCTGTGCAAGTTAGGATAGAGACCTCAACATAGGTATCGTATGCATGACAACTTCTAGGCTCGATTCGTAGTCTCCCTAGTAGCTTGTTATCTCCCTAGTGTCTGGTTAGGATAGAAGTTCTTTCCCGGTTAAGGGGAACTACGTCGCCCTGATCCTCATACCAGATGAGGTACGTAGGCAGGAGATGAGCTGATCTCTCCAGGCGCCCTTTTTCTTTTAATCCCTTTGTGTTGTGTTGGAGTCCGACATAAGTCCAGCGATTGGAGTTGTTTCCTGTGTTTGCTTCTTTGTTTGGAGTCTGACGTAAGCCCAACGATTGGCAGTTGGTTTCCTGTGTGTGTTTTGTTGGTTCGGAGTCTGATGTAAGTCCAGCGATTGGCATTCGGTTTCCATGTTTGTGTTTGTTTGGAGTCTGACGTAAGTCCAGCGATTGGCAGTCGGTTTCCTGTTTGAGTTTTGTTTGGCATGCGTTAGCCGAGCTACGAGTGCTCTGATTCTTATGCATAGGATGCGACATCCTAGCGAGCACATTCCCATGCCCCCGAACTACGTCGACTCTGATGTCTGTGTCTGACAGGCTACGTAGGCCCAGGATGCGATATCCTGCCGAGTCTGTTTCTTCCGTCCTTCCTGTGTGTTTCTATTCTAGCGTGTGTGTAATTCTTGAGCAGTCTTTAGCAACCTTCTTTCTATTCTTTCTGAGCGTGGATCCCGTCGAGTACGACGGATGCGTAGGGGTGCTAATACCTTCCCTTCGCATAACCGACTCCCGATCCCATCGGTCTCTGGTCGCGAGACCATGTCTTTTCCAGGTTTACTTCGAGCGTTTCCTTTCCCTCTTTTGGGATAAATAACGCACGGTGGCGGATCTGTTGTTTCGTTTTCCCGCCGGTTTTTCGCGTAATGCGACACCCCTCAATCACAACAGTTATATAAAATAAGAATTACAATGAAAAGAAGACACTCTTCAAAGACACATACTTGATCTTACATAAAAGCTTCAATCAAGTAAACACACACTCATGCTTCATAGCTTAGAGTGGAAAAATTACAACTCAAAAATCAGTCCAATTGAATCATCTATGGATGAATGAATGGCCTACAATACACACGACCACACAAGACTAAAACCGTTATTCTCTCTCAATATCTCGTTCGTTATTTCTTGTGTATAAAACCGAGTTTTCCATGTCCTTTATATAGAAGCAATTGGCTGGGCTTGGACATCATAAAACCCTAAAACTATTTTCCATTCATATCTTCTCATAACAGTTGATTATATCTCTTTGGAAAATAAGTCAATTTAGTTGTAATTACTTATTGATAGCGCGTTCAATCATCTCATCAATCATACATAAATTAGCATTAAAAACGCAATCAGGTCTGAATGTTTTGTATACAGATGTCATGACATCGGGTCTGACATCTTTGTAAAATCCTGCATAATCACATTTTAAACATCCTGCAGGTACATGTTATCTTATGTCAAGACAACACATGTGACAACTTGTGAACACCCTTGGTTTTACCAAAATTGTTTCCAACACATAGAACCAAAAATAATCTCTGGCATTTTATTATTTTTGATTTGCAAACTTCTTATCTTTTTGGGTTTTGTTCGTACTTTTCTCTTTTCCCTTGGAACCAATAAAAGCGCGGTGGCGACTCTGGTTTAATTGACGTCTAGCTTATCCATAGCTTGATGGTCATGAATTTACCGCTACAACATGTACACACAAAAAAGGGCTTCCTAAGAGTACCTAAGACACTTTGGGTGCTAACACCTTCCCTCTGTGTAACCAACCCCCTTACCTGTAATCTCTTGCATTTTATTAGTTTTGATTTGAAAACTTCTTATCTTTGGGTTTTGTTCGTACTTCCCCTTTTCCCTTGGAAACAATAAAAGCGCGGTGGCGACTCTGATTTTATTAACGTTAAGTTTATCCATATCTTAATGGTCATGAATTTACCGCTACACTTCCCCAATCCATCATTGACCAATGATTTCTCTAATGTCCAAATGGTAGTTGATTCATTAATGACCTTGTGTCAGATGAATCAACATGAGTTGGATTGAGATAGGTTCATCCCAACATTATTTTTGTGTGTGGTATGTTTTAGGAGCTTGGTTATTTGTACCAAGTCCCTAACATGCATAAGCACCAATATCTTTATTGCCCAGCCTCAGATAGTTGTGATTTCTACACAAGTCCAATTATGATTGCTTAGCATAGAGCTAAATTTGTCCTGCAAGGCATATCATTCTAGTAAGTGAGATTGTAAGTCTCCCGTTCTTCATAGTATTGTGTGAAAACTTGACCTCTTTTTCATTCATGAGAGTTAGTGGCATACTTGTTAATTTATTCAAGTTGAAGCCATTCTCATGGACGATGTCTTGGTTCATGTCTTCATACTTGTGAATGGATGGTTGAGTGTTCTCCAAAGAATGCCTTAAACTAATGGAACTCTTCACTAACATTTGACTAACCTTTTATTAACGTTGTTTTAATTTCAAGTCATTTACTTAATGCAATTTAAACTTCAGTACCTTTATCATTCATTGCCATTTACATTTCATGCAATTTGTTTATGTTTTAGTCATTTTCTTCTTTGCTCACTTGAGTCATATCTTGTGATTGTATATATTGTATTCTTATGATTTTGTTCTATTTGTGGTCTTAGGACCATAAAATATCTAATAACAAGAAAAACCATAAAAATTATATTGGTGGACTAATGGACTTGATCTGAACTCTTGGAGTTAGAATTGGGCAACATTCCCTATGATTTAAAGCACTTGGCCAATGCCACTATTTGAGACTGAGCTATCCTTGCATGTACCATTCATACGAGCAAACCTTGAGTGCTTTTGGTTTATCTATCACTTTGTCTCTGTGCTTGATTGTCATATTGTTACTATTTTTTATGAATAATGTTTGTTTCTGAGAGTTTTCCAAGGAATACTTCATCTGATATATGTGAAGACATTGAAGACTTCTAGCTATTGGAGTGCTTAATTGGATATTATGGCCATCTTTATTTGATGCCACTGATCTTCATATTGATTGCTTGAATATTTCTTATGCTTGTTATCTACTCAAAAGTCCAAAGGAAATGGGTGTCTATATGACATTCTTGTCTTGTGGATAGCTTCCTATTGGTCAGATCTTTTCAACTATTAACTTTTAATTTTTTATCTAGGGTAGCCTCTTCATCTGCTCCCACTTGTTTAATTTCAAATTTCTCCCTCTTTTCAAAACCTTATATGCTTGTGTTTTCAACTTAGACATGTTTTAATGATTAGAAACTTTGGCCTTATGCCAATGAATTTTCAAACTTTTTCTTAATCAAATTTGTGAATGAACTTAACCATATTGACTTTAATTTCAAAAGACCAAAAGAACTAACAACCTCATTCAAGTCTTTGGCTTTCTGTGCCCTTTTTTTTTAAACCTTTGTTAAAATCAATCCATTAACTTCTTTGAAATTTTTACCATGAACTACAGGGTTTTGATCCCTCATTTTTATGTTGGTATGTAGGCATAAGACCAAAGGTATTGTCAAACACAAAATATAATTAATGAATTATGTTCTTATCCCCCCAATCTATATTTTTATCAAACGTCTTTTTGACCAAAACACTTGCACACAAAAAAGGGCTCCCTAGGAGTACCTATGACACTTTGGGTGCTAACACCTTCCCTCTGTGTAACCAACCCCCTTACCTGTAATCTCTAGCATTTGATTAGTTTTGATTTGAAAACTTCTTGTCTTTCGGTTTTGTTTGTACTTTTCCCTTTTCCTTTGGAAATAAATAGCGCGTGGAGGCGACTCTGGTTTTATTGACGTCAAGTTTATCCTTAGCTTGATGGTCATGAATGCACCGCTACAGGGCTTCCTAATGAAAGATGTCGAATTCACCTTTGAGGAAAAATGTCTAGAGGCATTTAATCTTCTTAAGAAAGCACTAATCATTGCACCTATTATGCAATCTCCCGAATGGAACCAACCCTTCGAGATTATGTGCGATGCTAGCGATTTCTCTGTAGGCGCTATCCTAGGACAACGAAAGGATGAAAGATTACATGTGAGCTACTATACAAGAAGAACCTTAGATGCAACACAACTAAATTACACAACAATAGAGAAGGAACTCCTAGCTGTGGTATTTGCAATAGAAAAATTCTGATCCTACTTAGTTGGAGCTAAAATCATCATATATGCAGATCATGCTTCCATACGATACCTCTTAAGCAAAAAAGACATAAAACCTTGATTGCTTCGCTGGATCCTTTTATTACAAGAATTTAATTTAGAAACCCGCAATAAGAAAGGGATTGAGAACGTGGTAGCTGACCATCTATCCAGGTTAGAGTACCTAAAACCTGACCATATCCCTATCAATGATGACTTTTCATATGGTTGATAGAATCAGTCGACAATTGGATAAGTCATGAAGAAGCCTTAGATGAGGTAGCGCTAAACATTGAATCATCCCGTGTAGTGACCAGTGTACCTTGTACGATGACTTCGTAAGGTTCCTCGCGACTAATATTCTACCTCAGGGATTGACGTACCAATAGAGAAAAAAAAAATTCCACGACGTGAAACATTTCTCTTAGGACGAACTCCTTCTCTTCAAGAGGGGAGCAGACAACATTTTTCATCATTGTGTTCCTGAAGAGGAGGCCCTAAATATCATAAATCATTTCCAATCTTCCCCTTATGGCGGCCATGCCAGCATATCCAAAGTGTGCGCTAAAATCCTCCAAGCAATCCTTTATTGGCCAACTTTATGGCGTGATGTGCATACCTTCATAATCAAATACGGTTGGTGCCAACACACTGGAAACATATCAAGGCACGAAGAGATGCCCCTAAAGAATATTCAGGAAGTAAAAATCTTTGAAGTTTGGGGTATCGATTTTATGGGTGCATTCCCCTCATCTATGAGAAACAAGTACATACTTGTTGTTCTCGACTACATGTCAAAATGGACAGAGGCGGTCGCTTCACCCACCAACGACGCATGAGTGGTAATTAGGATGTTTAAGAACTACATATTCCCTAGGTTCGGAACACCTCTCTTAGTTATAAGTGACACTGGATCTCATTTTATTTCAAGAGTCTTTGAAAAACTCTTGAATAAATACGGCTTGAGACATAGAGTAGCTACACCATATCATCCACAAACCAATGGACAAGTAGAAGTATCAAACCGAGAAATAAAACAAATTCTAGAAAAAAATGTCTCGCTTTCCAGGAAAGATTGGTCCTCTAGACTTCCAGACGCACTGTGGGCTTATAGGACTGCCTATAAAATCCCTATAGTAACAACACCCTTCAATTTAGTCTATGGGAAATCATGTCACTTACCCTTCGAACTGGAACACAAATCCTATTGGGCCATTAAGGCCCTAAAGATGGACTATTTAGAAGCTGGAAACAAATGACTGTTAGATAACCAGGAATTAGAGGAACTCTGATGTGATGTATATGAAAATGCTATAATATACAAAGAGAAAACCAAAGCATGACATGACAAGCGTATCGCAAGGAAGGCATTTCGTCTAGGAAACATAATACTTTTATTCAACTCTAGATTACTCCAATTTCCTGGTAAACTACGTTCCAGATGGACCACACTGTTCAAGGTAATAAGAGTCATGCCCTCTGGTGCAATTGAGGTTAAGAGCCAATCAGCTGACTCGTTCATGGTTAATGGACAAAGACTGAAAGACTACACCAACGGTGATATACCTACCTATTATTCTCATCACGACTTAATAAAACCACCATTAGCTACACAAGCAGCCTGGTTTACATAGATCTCGAGCTACTGACATTAAACAAAGCGCTATGTGGGAGGCAACCCACGTTTATTTATTTTTATACGTTTGCACTTTTCATTTCTTTGAATAATGATAATTTATTTTACTCCCACTAACAAGACTAACTTTTTATTGATTACGTTATAAGCCCATGCCAGACTAATTTTTCCTACTAATTATTTAGAGATGGAAGTTACTGATAACATGCGAGTTATTTTCAGAAACGAAGCTCAAAGAGGCCCCTCATCACTTATGGTTGAACCCATTAATCCTGACCCACTTACCACTGAACTTACTGCCATAAAAACTGATATCTCAACTCTCAGTAACATTCTACATCACTTCGTGGATTCTATGCAGGAACAGATGGACCACATTTATCAAAAACTCTACTCTATCTGCAAATCTTTAGGGATTGAGGACAATACTTAGTTCTTGTATGGGGGAGGAACTTATTTTCACCATCATTAAATTTACTTTACTTTTATTTTGTAGCTATTTTCCTCATGCACTTTTGGGCTTTTGCTCATTTTTCTAATCTTTAATGCATGCTTTGATTATTATTTTCCCTGTTTTTTAGATAAATTTATTATTTTAGTCATTGCATATGCTGTCGAGTCTTTATGCGTGATTTTTTCTAGTTATTAATTCTTCTATTTCATGATCCATACAATTTTTTTATATAATAAAAGTAAGTCTTATTTGAAATTTCATGGCTATTAGACAAGTTACGAATAGGTTATAAAGATCTGGGAAAACCTCCAAAAGATCAGTATCGTCTTAACACCGTAAGTCTCCTAATTATGGATATCAATTTCGATACTTGTTATGCCACGACCTTGAAATCTCTCCCCTAAATAAGTCTTTGAGTAGTTTATCCTAGCAGTCAGCACCATCTGAATTACCATTCAGTAAGCGAACCGATGCAAATAGTCGAATGATCCCACGATAAAAGGAAAGAAAAAAAAGAAGCAAAAATATGGACAAGTAATAAAAAAGGAAAGAAAGGAATCCGCTTTCTAAGTTAGGTGACCCTCACCCAGTCATTTAGCCTAACCATTGTGAAACCTTTAAGAATATTGCGTATTCATCAGATTTTTTGACATAATATGGATCATGGTCACTTACAGGTTCGGTTGCTGTGTGTGAACATATAATGGGCTTAATGTTATTACGCCTGAATGAAAAAAGACGAACCTTGGGACGAGTAAGTTAGGCCTAGGCTTAATGTGATTGCACCTGAATGAAAACAGATGAACCATGGGACGAGTAAGTTTGGCTTGGGCATAATGACATAATGCGAATTGGTTTGTATAGAAAGGAGATTTATGACTGCAAACAAGGAATGTGTTGTTACGATACCCTTGGTTTGTGAGTTAGTACCTATCAATATGACCTTGAGTGATTATAGTCTTTATCCTAGAACAACTACAAAGGCACCATTGTTTTCTTCTTCATGAATGTTTGCTTGAGGACATGCAAAAGTTCAAGTATTGGGGATTTTGATAACACCAAATTACACCATCATTTTGACTCATTTCATACTTGTTTTATTATCGTTTTACCTCCATTTCCAGTGTTATGTGGTTATTTTGTCTTCATTTCAGGTATTTGACCATTTAGGAGCCATGTGCGAAGAAACAAAGCAATTCAGATGCAAAACAAAGAAAAATGGGAAATTATACACAAGGCGACCTACATGGCGTTCACCATGGAGAAAGCCATATTAGAAATGATGTGTCCCACTCACCAACAGGAGGATTTTTCCACTCTTCCACACGTTGAGAAGATGGCGTTTTCCACCTTGACATGGTGTTCTCCATCCATTGTGAAGGCCAGGAAGTTAGAAAATGGATTTGCTTGGTATCCCACTCACCCCATGTACTCCTACATTTTCTTCCACGACTGAAGAACCACTCTACTTAATTTTTGAACTTTCGAAAATTATAAATAGGCTTCAAGTTTCATTTTCCAAGGCATCCAAGCTTAGCACAATCTTGAGCACGAAAATTATCGATCAAAGTTATAACTCGTCACATCGAGGGGTTATAACACCAGAGAGTGTTGAGTTTGTACGAAGTTTGGAACATTTTATTTTCCCGTATTTTAATCTTGTTGACATTTATATTTCTGTACAAGTCTTCAACAATTTACTATATATCAGATTCAAGCCTCCGTTTGGAGCAGGTTTTTATCATATTTCGCATTTTATTACCGCTTTATATATTTAATCTCACTTTATTTATCTTTCCTCGCACTACTTTTATTTTCAAGCCTTATTTATCACACCGTATTATTTTAAATTCCCTTTCCACAATGTATACTTCAAAGTTTTAATTATGTTTTCATGTTTGTCATAAGCATGTCCAACTAATTTATTGATGCTAGGATGTGAGGACCGTCACTTGACAGTACTCAATTAAATCAGTCACTACAAAAGTAGGGCCGTGAAAACGTCGGGTAAGATCAAAACTCGTCCGACATTAAAGAATAAGATTAGTTTGTTTTTTAATTAATGAATATCGCGAGAGCACTTTGTTAATTAACTAGGAAAGTCTAATATTTCTAGAAGGAGGTTTTAAAACTATTTGCGGACACGTTTGTAGGTTTAGGATCCAGTTACGAGAGCGAAAGCTTGGAACCCTTTTTAATTAAATTTTCCAATCAAAATTTCTTTCCAACAGAGTAAAGAGTCTGATTTCTTAAAATAGGTTTTACTAATTTAACGCATTAAGTGTCGGTCACACATGACAGTGGACGATATAAATTAGAGAGTCAAATCCGGTTATGAATACGTGAAAGCGACAATTCCTGTTCAATTACATTCTTTTTATATTATAAAATATTACCCCTTACAACGATCCTATTTAGAAGCAATAAAGAGTACTTTGTTTGATGAGAGCCACATCCCGATGTTGTTCCTCAAAATTTTCCCTCCACTTTTTCATCTTTTCATCCAACCACTTGACTTGGGGGTCAGTTGCATACATTAACAACCCATTCATATGCATCATCCATCCATTAGTGGATTACCATAAATTCAAAACTCTTGGCTTGTGAAGTTAGGGTTTTCATGTGGAACAACTTCAAAAGCATGACTTGGCTATTCATCAAAGGATATGGGATGTGAAACCCTAATCATTTGATCGTAGAGGTATGGATTCAACAAGATGCCATCTAGGCAATCCTCAGGGGTTTTCAAAACCCTAATTCTCGAGGATATGATGATGGGATCCTTTGGAGCTTCTCTGGGCCTTGTATTGGATATCAAAACCTTAATGAGGGCTCATATATTAGAGAACTTTCTTGTGGAGCGTCCGACTTGATTCAAAAGACCTTGGTTGAAGGGTGTGCTTCATGTAACCCTAATCAAGGAGGGTATGGTCTTAATGGGCCTTGTGGCTTTACTTTCCATTTGGTGACATTCAAAACCCTAATTTCTTGATCTTGGATTCAAAATATTTCATTAGGGAATTCCTTGGCTATCTAAACCCTAATATGGTCTCATTCTCATTGGTGGGCCTTCTAAACCTAATTACAATTGTTGTATGCTTCACTCAGCTTCTCATTCATGCTATTGCCTTAGTTTTGGTTCCATTCATGTGGGCTTGAGTCTCTTGGTGTTAGCCCAAGATCCTGACCTTACAAACCTCATCTACTTCCATTCATTCATCTGATCATGGTGATAATACCTTTGATTGGACCATGGTTTGGTCTAAATCCAAGTACTTTGCATTCCATTGGCCTTACTTAAGACTTTGTGGTTTTCTTACATGTGTCATTTGTGGTCTTTTATGGCATTTTATTCAAGCCATTTCAAACATGTCCAAGCCCATTCATTAAGTTCATTGTATCACATGATCACTCAAATCAAACCATTTCATACATCATGTTCATACATTAAATTAATTCATCTTTTATTCAATTGGCCAATCCCATTCATTATCTTCCATAAATTGTTCATTACATACAAAATATGCCAAAAAAATACATGTTGACCATATATTGACTTTGGTCAACAGTTGACTTTTTGGTCAACTTTGACTAAAGTCAACTCAAATTTTTTTCCACCCTAAACCACTAAAGGTCCAATTCTAGTCTTACATTTCATTTTCCGTTTCCTTTTTGATCTTAATTAAACCATCTGGACTTTATTTTCCACTTTGTTGTCAACATGCCTTGAACATGGTCATATCTTGAATACTTGGACTTTGCCTTGCAACCATGTCCAATTCCACAAGCCAATCACCCTTCATCATGTATACATGAATAAGTATTCATCACATCCCAAATTTATGCGAAATAAACTCAAGACAATTAGCAAAACCATAACAATTGCAACCCATGTTTCTTTGGCAAACCATGACATTTCATGGCATCCTAAGTAGGTCTTCCATGTTAGTTAACCTTACAAGTTTATACCATGGATTTAAACCAATGATAAAGGCTATATTAGACTCACTGTAGCCATTTGTTTATCTCACATAACAAAAGACACCATGGCATTATTTGGTTCTTTCAAACAGTCCTAATAGTGCACAACAAGCCAGCCTACTAGAGTGCAAACCTAAACCAGTATTGAACCTATGCAACCATGCCAAAACAAAGGCATAAGTTCAATGTTAGTATGGCTACACAATGCACCTCAAAATCAATACATGCCACAAACTTAACCAATGCCAAGCTAGACCTGCAATATACAATACTTGCAAAACCAATCTGCATTTTTCACCCCAGCAGACCACATATTTGTATGCATTTTTCAGTGCATCCAGCAGCAAGTCCTGCATTACAGCATGGCATTGTAACAGTTAGTAGCAGAATAACATGTGCCAAGCACCAACTGGATCATACATCAACAATTTGAAATCAATAAGTGGCCTTGTCATTGAGGCATTGATATCCATTTCATACTCTAACCAATCTAACAGCATACCAGTTCATCATGACTTACCAAACAATGCATGACCATGCTGCAAAGGAAACATGAGATATCAAACCACAAGCCAAGGAACCATGAATACCTGCTGCAACATAGCTTAGCCAAGGTACAACACTAACAAACCATCCTTCTACACCATTTACACAACCATTTTCCATGTACCAACCTTTACCAAGGCACCATGACTTAAATTCGTAGCATCCTGCAACCTGCAACGAACACACCTAAAGCTATGGTCCTGCAGCAAACCTAGAAAACCCTGCAAGACTCCTAACAGTTCATGACTTGTAATTCTTTTAACCAATGTACGATTGCCATGCATAATAAACAAATACATATGAAACATTAACCAAGCCACTGGCCTCATGAAGGGTTTACCATGCCAGATTGCAAACTGTGCCTTGTCATGTACCTTCACCACTAACCTTGATGTTGCCTTAGTACCATGATATGGAAGCCTTACCTTGTAGCTTGGTCCATCATCATTGGTCCCTTGTGACCATGAACAATCCTGCTACATCCCACATATATATGCAGCAAAACATGTCTACTGCACCCAGTCATATTGTGATAGCAATATCATCAAACAAACTACATCATAAGGGAAAAACAATGACAAGACAAATTTGTAACATATAGTAAGGAAATGCAGTTCATCAAGTGCAAGTGTTACCATTAACATACAAGGCCATAAGCTATAACAGTGTTAACCTATCCATTCTGCAACAGAAGCATAAGCAACAATAATCATAATGCAATCCAAGTGAATCCTGCAAGTAAACCAATACCTATTCACATCAGTGCTAGTAGGACCTGTAGTGAAGCACCAAACTAAGTCAGAACCATTCAACCATAATAGGCCATGTAATGAAATGTACCTGGCTCACAAATCATGTCCAAAACTATAATTTCCATAATGATCATATTAAAATGCAACCTGCAACTGGTTCAATTAGTGACCAACTTAACTCCATGTAACTTCAATTCAAATACAACTTGTAATGGCCAGTCTGAAACATAATTGGATTTAACACTCACTAAGCTAACCAACTAATTGGAATTCATTAACTAACTCCCTAACTAACTTGGTTTGGAGTTAACTCAGTGAGTCCATTCTAACCAACTCCAAACCTGATCCTAACCAACTCTAGATCTAAATCCAAGCCTACTCTAATCCATGCCTAACATCTATTTAATCATGATCATCATCATCATTTCAACATTTTGGAATCATTACCCTCAAGCTCCCAAATTCTCTCTGAATCCTCTTCTTCTCACACTCAAATCTCAATTTCTAGACTCCACTGAAGCTTCACATTAAAGCTTCAAGAAGAGAGATCTCAACCTCGTCAATAATAACTCATCACACTACAAAAATTTGGAAAAAGAAGAATTGGAAGAAAAGAAAGTCAGAACAAGAGAAATACAAGGTCGTACCTGTTGAACAAGTGATTTTCCGTCTTCATCTTCTCCAATTAACACTCGCTGGAGCAAGTCTCAGCTTCGGAGGTAGGTCCATCTTCATGACTTCTTCACATTCTGATTTCCATATTTCACCTTACATCAAGCCGATGTTAAGCCCTAACATGAGGAGCTTCGAATCGTGGTTATGGATGTGTAATTTAGGATTGAACTCTTAGGGTTCTTGAGGATTTGGTTTCGGTTATAGATTTAGGATAAGAATCTTGAGAAATTGGTATTGAATTCATGATCAGAAGGTGGAGACGGAGATGAAGATAGGTCCATTTTCCATTTCTGATGGCCACCGCCACCGAAAGCGATTTCCAGCACGGTGGCCCACGGCGGAGATCCGGTGCGGCGAGCTGAGGGTAGCCATGAGTGAGCATGCATATGGAAATTCAAATCTGTTGACTTTTGGCCAAGTCAATACCCTTCCATTGGGTTGATTCTGAATGGGCTCGGTTTATCCAAGCCTAATGTAAAAACTGCTCTCTCACTCCAATTTCCTGGTTGCACCCCCATTTCCAAAATAGACTTTGGTATGAGCTTGGAAGAAGGCCCATTACGCCAGGTTTTAGCTTCTCACACCCTATACAGGGCTTACACCTCCCTTGGCCCATGTTTTTAATTACCATCAATACCATTTTTAATATGGTTTTGTCATTTTTATTATTTGTTCTTAGCATTTTAATTAGGTTATTTAGTTAATTAGGCTAATTAGTAATTCGATTTTAATTTGATAAAAATTTAGAAACAATTAGGTTAGTTTCTAATTAGAAATTAATTAGCATATTAACATGATCAAACCATAATTAGAAATTAGAATTAAATTGATTAATTGGATTATGCTATCTTGATTATAAATAATTAAGATAATTTAGCTTTTAATTATATTTAATCCTAGTTTGATTGCCAATATAGACATATTTTGTAAAATGACCTTTTTCCCCTTTAGGGTTTATTTTGGTATTTTGACCATATAGTTGCATGTTCCCTTAGGAATTTTTGACATAGATTTTAATTAAGCCCCTAATTTTGACCCTAAGATCCCTCATGGCATCATATCATTTGCACAAGAGCATTGCCTCAAGGATCATAGTATGTTTGGCTTCTTAACCCCAGGGTTGGGACTTGTGTGAGTGGTTTGACACCACCAAGCATGATTGTATTGTATATTATTGCTTTTATTTTTTTTATTACTAACCAAAAGCACAAAAATATGTCACTAACTCTTTTTGTTTTGAAGCTCAAGTGATCATGTGCTCCCATGCTCCTAGGAGGCTCCTAAGCTCAATGATATGGTTAGATAGAGATGAGAAAAAGAATGACAATGGTCCACAAATCTCCTAATCATCATATATGTCTCCCAAGAATCTCAATTTGCCAATTTGGTGAATATAACCCAAAGGGCTTGAGGATTGTTTCCCAAGGAAACCCTAATTCAATTGTGCTTTGACTGTGCCTTGCTCATGAAGCAACCTCAACCTATGATCAAATTTAATAAAGGTAAGTTCTTTAATTCATTATTTTATGAATATATGAGCCTATGTGAGGATTCTCAATCATTCATTCATCAAGATTTGAAGTTTGGCCTTTAGAAGTTGACTAGTCAAGTCATCTGACTAAACTGAAGATCAATAGGTTACAACTTGTGATGTGTTTGTCAAATGAAGCTGACCCCAAGAGACAAAATGTTCTTAAGAACCATATGAACAACTTTCATGTTCATCAAAAATCTATTTGAAACAATTAAGGTCATCATTCAGTTCAGAACATTATAGGTCAATTTGACAGATTTTGGGTCTACTTCCCAAGGACCTAACTTCCTTAATTTTTATGATTTTGAGGTGATACCAAATGAATTGGAAATCTTAAGATGTCTACTTCAAATTATATGTTGGGAAAAATTTCATAATCCTAAAAGAAACACATGTGATAATATAAAACATTATAGGTGACTTTGTACCTAAGTCATTGAATTTGAAAAAAGTGCCTAAATTCAAATTCCCATAACGTTTTCATGAAAAATCAAAATGATGCAAACTTTGAGTCTAAATATATACAAATTTTATGTTGGAGGTTTTTCCATTTGAAGCTTGCGTCATGGAAACAGAGGGGCTTGAAGAGGCTTGCTTTTGGTGAAATTTTCAAAGGGTGACTTAGACATGTTTTGTGCCCAAACTTTCACAGCCATATTTTCATTAATTTCCAAATTCCAACCGAATTTTTGACCAACATGACTTTTGTTCCTTATTTCAAGGGCTTTCCAACCATTACTCATATTTATTTTTTGGAATTTCCATGTGTGAGTTTCGAAGAGCTTTCTATTTATGTTCTTTTTTGCATTTCATATTGAAACTTCATGCGCAAGCTAATTCCACTTCAATTACACGTCCAATTCAATTCCAGTTGATCTCAACATGGTGTATCACCCATCATTGGGCCTTACATGCGCTTTTACAGGCGCATGCAAGGAGAATTCAAATCCCATGCACACGAGGGAACCATGCTCTATAACCCTCTTCAGCTATAAATAGAGTTGCATTCTCATTCATTGAACAACCAAGTGGAGACCTGAAGTGCTGCCGAATTGAAATCCCAACCCTCACTAAAGGGATTTTCAATTTTCTTTCTCTTTTTCAAGCTTGAAATTCAACCTCATTAGTTGATTTTCAAAGCTCAATTCCTTAACCTATCACCTCCATCACACTTCCAGAGCAAAAGCAGATCAAGATCTTGGAGAATTCGTGGCATTTGAAGCTTCATTTCAGAGGTAGAACCTCAAACTTTTTTGATCTAGATCTTACAATACAATATGATTTTCTTTGGTTTATGAGGTTTTCTAAAGTCCTCTCACTTGAGGCAGGCCAGTGGTGGTCTTAATTGTTCAAATCGTGCCATTCCAGTTGACATACCATGATCTTCCATCTCACATTTCTCTCTAAATAGGAAGAGTGAGGATGATCCATGGTTACAGTGGTGATGTACATCACTTGAGCTTCATTTTGATGTCCTTATTTTTTATTTTCATTACAAAAAATTTTCCTGCGCGTGGTGGCCGGAACTTGTTGGATCACCGAAGAAGATGGTCGTTTCCACCAGCATCCCCACGTGTTTGAGTCCCGGCCCTTGGATCGTGTCTAAACATTATAATCTTGGCCATCCAATGTGTTTACTTATTTTAATGCCATGTACTACGCGCTTGACTTAGGTCTACCTTGCATCCGCGCCTCTGAGCATTTGATCCCTTGCCACGTCAATTAATGAATTGATCTGATGGTTGTGCAATTTCCTATTATTCCTATTTTCTTTTATTTTCAAAATTCATAAATATTTTATTTGAAGTCACGAAAATATGAGACCAATGCCAATTTTTTTTTTGAAAAATCTAGTTTCATATTTTGATTTTTAATTATTTTAGTGGCTTCATTTAATATTTTTTGTGAATTATTTGATTTTTATTAGTTTTAATTTATTTTTAATTACTTTCTGATATTTGAAAAATCCAAAAACATTTTCCTAACACCTATGGATCATGATAAGTCAATGAAAAATAGTCTCATCAATTTCTTATTTAATTTGAGATTTATTTGAGATTTTAATTCATATTGTGTTATTTTTCATTCTTTTTAATTATTTTTAAATAGTTTTTGATTTCTAAAATTGTTGAGAAAATTTGTCAAAGCTTGTTTGACCATGTTAGACCTATGAGAATTTAATTGGACTTGTTGATAATAAAAGATCTTAAGGATTTTGATCAGATCAATTCACCAACCTTTTTTATTTTTACCCTGAACTACGAGGTTTTAATCCTCCTTTGGGATGGTACGTAGGCAATGGGTTCATCCATTCAAACAACAAATTTGTAAATATAATATATTCTCTTCTCATTCCTCCAATCTCACTTGACTTTTTATTAGTTTTTGATTTGATAAAACTTCTTACTTGACTTTTGTTTGCTTTTTAGCCTTTCCTTTGGACAAATAAAAGTGCGGTGGCGACTCGAATTGTATGTTTACTTTTGGTTTAATCAATAAACCTAAAGGTAACGAAAACCCCGCTACACAATCATGGTTCAAGTTATACGACACGAGCCTTAAGAAATGGAGAAGGAATGGGACTGGAGAATTTCTACCCCCATTATGAATATCTTTTGGTACGGGACGCTTGACCCAGTTGCTCATTGTATTTAGCTCCATCAACTATAAACAATAACAAAAGATTCTCCTCCATTAACTTGAAAGTTAGGACGAGAGTTACATGCCACGAGCCTTAAGTACTGAAGAAGGAATGAGTCTGGAGCTTTCCTACACTAATTCTAGATATCTTTGGGTGCGGAACATTGTGCTTGTTGCTTATCGTATCCACATTTACTCATAGACTTTAGTGTGGTTCTCACCAAGTAACTATGAAGTTTATTCTTCTAATCATTCAATCATTCCTCTTGCCTCCTCATTCATCTTTCTTTCAGTCCTAGTGGGATGAACTATAAAAGCTCTAATTTCCTTATTACATTATAAGGTTACGTAGGGAGGAAAGTTCAGATTCTTCACGAGCTACCTTATTTATCAGTATATCCTATTTATATAACAATCATTCTTCATTCATTCAATCAATACCATCTTTTTGAGATCAACTACAATATAAAGGCAATCCACCTCATCAATCGAGTGTTGTTTGGGTCGTTCGCAAACCTTTAATTCAATATTTTTGGGTTTAAACACCAATTTGTTCTTTGATTCAGAGTCTATCTCTTTCATGGATCCAAGATATTCTTATTCTTTGATCTCGAATTGTTTGTTCCCCAGACAATGATATATTGTTCCTTGTGTTCAACAATACTTTCTCTTGGCCCCGCATATACGCTTTTAGGACGATGCAGTGGCAATCCATCTTTGGTTTAGACTATACCTTTTATCCCAATTCTTTTCACCTCCCACCACTAGTTCTTTGAACTATGGAGCTCTAAATTCCTCATTGCACTATGAGGATACGTAGGCATGAGGGCCCCAATCCTCACTGACCACTTTATCTATTCGATTTTCTTTTCCTTCATTCTCTTGCGAGTAATCTTTAGATATAACACCTATTCGAGCGAGAACAATCAAAATGGTTCCCATGGAGTACCATGGATGTTAGGGGTGCTAATACCTTTCCCTTGTATAACCTGTTGATTCTAAGTGTTGGCAGCAATTTTAGTAAAATAAAGAGTGTTCACAAGATGTCATGTCTGATCTCTTAACATAAGATATCCTATGTACCTGCTGGAGTTCAAGAACATGTGCATGCAGGATTGTTTCAGAATGCCACATACAATGACAAGGCTTCTGATATGGATGTACCTGTTGGAGCTTAAATGAAAGACATGTTCATGCAGGATTATTTTAGATGACATACATAATGTCATGGCATCTGATATGGCTGTACCTGCTGGAAGTTATAAAAGGAATTATTGGATTATGCAGGATTTTACCAGGATGTCAGACCCGATGTCATGACATCCTGTACACAGAACATTCAGTATGAATGTCTGGTGTTTTGTGATTGCACAATTAATGGCAATCTTTGGATGATTGAAGATATGGCTAGCTGGCGCATTCAATCATGGATTACAACCAGATTTACTTATTTTCCAAGGAGATCTATACAGCTGTTATAAAAAGATTTGATTGGAAAATAGATTTAGGGTTTTCAAGATGTCCAAGCCCAGCTGAAAGCTCCTATAAAAAGGGACTTAGAAAACCTGTTTGAACACACAACCAATACTGAGCGAAATATAGAGAGAGAGCTAGGGTTTGTGTCTATTTAGTCGTAAGACTTGTAGGTCATTCAAGTCATCCATTGATGATTGAATTTGGCTGATTTGTGGTTGTAATTTGTCACTATAAAGCTGTTAAGCAAGAGTGTGTGTCTTCTTGATCAAAGTTGTGAAGCAAGATCAAGAGTGTGTCTTCTTGATTGAAACTGTGAAGTAAAATCAAGAGTGTGTAATTGAAAAGTATTTTCTTTTCACAAGGGATTATTGTTTAAAATCACTGGTGTGTGATTGTAAGGGAAGTGAGTGGGTTCTCATATCTAAGAGTGCTTAGGTAGAAATTGCACGGGTAGAGATTAGGTGATAAAGACTGTAACTTGTTGAAGTGTACGAAGAGTCTTTGAACTAATTCTATTTTAGTGAATTTCCTTCCTGGCTTGATAGCCCACAGACGTAGGTGAGTTGAACCGAATTGGGTTAACAATTGCTTGTGTTATTCGCTTTACCATTCTGTTTTTGTTTGTCCATTGTGTGTTAACAGATATATGTGTCGTAACATTACCTTCGACATCTTATATCTGATACCAGAATTTCATAACCGACTTCCTTACCCAGCATATCTCTCTCCCCGGGTTTTATCGATGTTTTCCCTTTCATTCGAGAATAAGTAAAGTTCGATGGCTACTTTGTTGTATGTTCGAGCGCGCAATACGTTCGGGTATATTTCCCCTAGCTTCACCGGATATTATTTTCCTAAATTTACTGAATTTATTTAATTTCATCTCACATTTGTTTAATTGATTCTCCTTAAATAAACACCGTAGAAACTAGAAACGATAGATTGACTATTAGGTCTCTATGGGATCAATATATTTTAAAACTATGTGATAGGCTATACACTTCCAATTATTTATTCTGATAGACTCATAATTCTTCAAACAACACCCCTTCTCTTGGTTTTGACACCACCTTTTATCTTTCTGTTCTTGGTTATGTCACCACAATTTGGGTTAAACACCTTCACGGTTAACACCCCTTTCTCTTGGTTTTGACACCACTTTTATCTTTCTACTCTTGGTTTTGACATCACAATTTGGATTAATCACCTTCATGGTTAACACCCCTTTCTTGGTTTTGACACCATTTATGTACTTCTTTTTTGCCTTGGTTTAAACACCGCTTCAGTCAGTTTCTAGCATTTTCTGATTTAAACACCACCCTTCAATCACATATTTATTTCATTGTAGTCCTCCGAGATAAGGAGCTCTGGATTCCTTATTGAACTATGAGGATACGTAGGCACGAGGATGTGTAGGCACGAGGATGTGATTCCTTGGCGAGCACTTTTCTTTCTTTTACCCCTTTCTTTCTCTGGTTCCACGAACTACGACACTCTGAATTTCTCATTATATTATACGAAGGCATGAGGCCCCCAATACTCAAAGAGCACTCTCTTTCCAACCCATTTTCTATTTTGCAGGTAAATGAAGATAACAACACCCATCCAAGCAAGAGCAATAAAAACGGTTCCCATGGAGTACGATGGATGTGAGGGGTGCTAATACCTTCCCATTTGTCATACCCTCAAATTTACCCTACCTCCAAATCACCCTCCATAACCCTAATTCATGAGCATACATCCCACACATATCATCTCATAATCATTTGTACATAATGATCAACAATGTCACATAAACCAAAGGCACGTGGTTCATCTATGAAGCTTCATGACCCACTAATCATGTTAAGGTGTTCCCCAAGCCACCTTGACTCCAATATCTATCCTCAAGCATCCCACAAGTTTGAAGGATCACTCAAGTCATCTCACTCATTTTCCAATCCCTAATCGGATGGTGAGTCCCCTCTTGAAGACACATGAAGATTCATCTGGTCACCCAAGGACCTCAGCCCTAGTGCTTGACCCTCATTGGCTTGTACAGGTCATGGTTCACCTTGAGCCTTGACCATGCTATTGAGGAGCCCTAAAATTCAAAGTTTGTTCATACCTAAATCCTTTGAATCATCTCAATACATCCCTTACATCACAAAACCCTAATTTGCCTAGCCGTGGTTCTTAATGAAACTTGTGATTCAAGAAACCCTAGTTTGGGCTTCCTTTGACCCTTGACCTTGATTCATTTGATCACCCTATCATACCACCATTCGTTTTCCATCAATTCAAGTCAATTTTAAATACAATTCATCAATCAAACATCCATTTTATTCATGTTACAAGTCATTGGTTTGGTCATGCTTTTTTGCTATTTCAAGACATTGGATTCACCTATGAACATGACCTAAAATCACTTCACAAAGCTCCAAACCTAATTTTACATCATGATATGACCATATGAGCTTCAAACATCCACCATTGTGCCTTAAAAGTCAAGAAGTCTCAAAGTGACGTTTCTACGCCAAGTTGGTTGGTCACATTTTGGCAGGAATGACCTATGATTTGGTCCAAAGTCCATAACTTTTTCATCTTGCAAGATTTTAAATATATTCTTTGAGAAAAATGTCCTAAGTGAGTCCCTCTTCAACTTTGTTTCAAAGTCCAAGACCTAATTCATTGAGAAATGACCTCAATTTTTGCATTTGCCAGGCTGGTCAAATGTGCATAACATGCCCTAAAAACATGCCCAAGACCACCACTTTATGACATTGCTATTTCCAAACCACAACTCCTTTTGACCTAGTTCCTTTTGCATTTGATCAAGGATATGGCAAGGAACATTTGGGAAAACTTTCATGCAAAATGCACTAGCCAATTTCATTTGGCCCTAGTTCAAAAATTGAAAATTATCATGATCCACAAATCAGACCATCTTAACCGATGACGGATATCCTCCTTGACATTTCCCAGCAAAGTTTATCCTTGATATGTTCATGTTAATCGATGATGGATTTTCTTCCCTATTGAGTTTATCCTTGATATGTTCATCCTAATCGATGACGGATACTCTCACCCTTGGTCTTCTGCCCAGTAACTGTAGTTATAAATCCTATTTTCTGCAGTTTTCCCCAGCGAGGCTATTCTTACCCAGTAACCGGTAATGAATACTCCCTCCTGGATTTTCTCAGCGAGTCATCCTTGATATGTTCCCTCACTGATGACGGATGTCCTCTCTATCATATCTTTATTATCTCTTACCTAGTAGCAGGTAGTAGATAATAGATTTCTGCTCCTCCTATGTTGAAGTTTATTGCTTCCCCAGTTGAGTTGAGTGTGCATTTCCTTAGCGAAATCTCTTTTCCCTGCATGATTCAAGTACTTCAGTTTTATCCTGACTTACTTTATCCCCCTGCAGATGTTGTTGTTCCCCGACTGAGTTCTTTCCATGTTTGTATGGAATTCCTCGAGTCCCTCAGTAGTTTTAAGTTGTAGCCTGGCATACGCGTAACTCCTTTATCCCCAAGAGTCTATCTCTCCCTAGTGAGTTTTCCTGACGGAATACATTATACTCCTATGGACTTTCGGTGTCTCTGATTTCTTTTCCTTTGTGGCAATATTTCCCCACAGAGCATTAACTTTTACATTCATGTCATATTCATCATGAGGTCTCTTAGGGACCAAAATTTGTTTCTATATGTTGTTATTTAAGCCCATCCTACCGAGTCGACATGAAGATTTTAACCTTCGCCTCCTGAGTTAGAATATCCTTAAATACGGGCAGCTATAAGACCCCAAATTTGACCCTAAGATCCCTCATGCAATTTCATCATAAGCATTAGCATTGGGATCATACCTTGGCATCCTCCTTACTCCTTTTCATTAGGTTTGTTTTGGGAAAGATCACCAAGCACTATGTGATTGAATCATACTTGTATATTATCATTTTACTAACCAAAATACCAAAAATATGTCTTTGCATTTGCCTAACTCTTTTATAGGTAGAGCATGATCTCATTGATCTATCAAGTTCACATCTAGGGTTTGAGACCCTCATGACAAAGAGCACAACCATGAATTGATCCATGAATGGTTATGAGCATCATATATGAGTTCCATTAATCTGTACATGTTATATTGATCAAGTTTTCTTCAAGAGTTTGAGGGTGATTTGCCTTGGAAACCCTAGTTTGACTAGGTATCTTGAGTAACTTCTCCAACAAGCTATCTCACCAGTTGATCAAATTTCTCAAGGGACGCTTCAAAATTCATCATCTTATGCATATATGAGCTACGATGAGCCTAGAAAGTCAATATAATTGAAGATTAGAAAGTTGGTTGATGGTGGTTGGCCAAATGAATTCATCTGATCAAAACTGGGTCTCCCTAGACCCTATCTCCTACAATTTTCACCATATGAAAATGATTCCAAGATCAAACATACTCTAAATGACATTCCAAACAACTTTCATGTTGAGACGTAGAGCTAGTTTTGCTTGGAAAATAATTTTCTATGTTGAAACATTATAGGTCATTTTGTCTAAACCCTAATTTGAAAGTCAACTTCCCAAGGCCATAACTCGCTCTATTTTATGAGATGAATGATTTCCAAGTTGAAAAATCGAATTCAAGATGTCTACTTAAACTTTGATGTTTGGAGTGATAGCTATTTCCACTTTTATGAGCATGTGATATGAGGCTACATTATAGGTCACTTTTGCCCTATACCATTGAACAAGTGACTTTTCTAAACTTCAAAAATGCATAACTCTATTATTTCAAATCCAAATGACATGAAATTAGTGACCATTTTGAAGGTCTTTAAAGAGCTACAATGTTGATGAAGACACTTTGCTCATTTGAAGCTCACATAAAAAGTTAAGCAAGGTAGAATATTGAGATATATGGCTTGACACTTAGAAAAAATTTCAACATGTTGAAATTTCCAAATTTCCACCTCAAAATTCATCATAATACAAGCTTCAAATGGAAAAGTGTTGAACATGAAAGTTGTTCCTCTTGATCTAACCTTTCCAAAAAGTCCAAGTTCATCCATTTTGGACAAGAATTAAATAGGTTGCGCATGGCTTGAACATTGCATCATCATTTGGCAAAGATCAAACTCCAACTTTCCTCGTACACTTGCCTTGCAATCCAAGTTGATTTCAGACTCTCTCACACTCAATTGTGGACCTAAAGCAATGATCTCATGGGTCTGTACACGCCCATGCACCCATGCATCATCCATTTCCAATTTTGGAATGTCATTTGGAAGATGCAATTATCACTTGGTCCAGCTATAAATAGAGCTTCATATGCTCAGAATGCAACACACATTCGCGCCAGGTTTGATCCTAGACCCCTAACCCTTATTTGAGAGGATAATCCTGAGAATTTCATCTTGAAATTGAGTTTGAATCTCTCTGTTTTGAGATTCAAAACTCCACGGATCCAAGACCTTTTGTGCATTTCATTCTACTTCTGCAAGCATTCTGATTGAGATCAAGCACGAGCCAAGGCAAGAACTGTTGAATCCAGACCTACATTGAAGGTATTTTCCAGAAAATTTCATCTCTTGGATTCTCTCTCAATCTTGCTCAATTCTCTTGATTCTTTGGTTGTCATAAGTCCTACCAATGTAGGCAAGAAGATTGACTTGCTTAAAGGTCAAATCGAAGCAACACAGTTGACACACCTCAAAATTCAACTCCCCATATCTTTCTATATGTGAGGAGTTATTTAAAATTAAGGTCAGATCCGTGCTATATGCCATTTTTTCTTTTAGATCATGTCCTCCTTTTTCATTTTTTTGATGGTGATGAGTGAACCAGTCCGGCCAGGGTCACCGGAGAAGATGATCGCCCTTTGGACCCTGGTGATGTCTTGGCACGGTTCAGAGCCATTGATCTCTTTTAAATTGTTTTAATCTCATGTGTTGTTTTTAATTACAATGCTTGTGCCACATTGACTCAAGTCCACCATGGAACCCGCGCTGGTGGCCACTTGATATGCCACCTCAATTAATGAGGGAGATCAAGTGGTCCACGTTTTTTCTGATTATTTGAATTTCATTTTAATTGCTTTATTTTCATTAATTCATATTAATTTTAATATTGATCCGAAAAATATGAGAGTTTCACCAAAAAATTTCAAAAAATTTCCTCTTTCGTATTCTAAATTA
Organism: Lathyrus oleraceus; assembly: GCF_024323335.1. Classification (NCBI taxonomy): domain Eukaryota; kingdom Viridiplantae; phylum Streptophyta; class Magnoliopsida; order Fabales; family Fabaceae; genus Lathyrus; species Lathyrus oleraceus. The sequence continues at coordinate 297,047,885 of NC_066580.1, read as the reverse complement.
AAATTATTTTTTGGATCATTATTAATGTTTTTCATGATTTAATTGATTTTGTATTTGTTTTTAATTGTTTAAAAATACTTTTAAGTATTTAAAAATTCTGAAATTTTTTCTCCAAGGTCCTTTGACCTTGTTTGACCTATGATAAATATCATGGCCATTTATTTGGTGTTTTGATGAGGTTTTAGGAATTTGACAAACCATATTTTATTTAAATGTATTATTTTAGTATTTTTAATTTGAATAAATGCCAAATAATTTTGTTGACCAATTGTAATGACTTGTTTGTGTTTGACTCTTGTTGTTGGGTCTTGATCAAGGTTGATTTGACTTTGTCAGGTTAATATCATTGGATTTAGGGGATTCATGGAATATACATTCCATCTCCCAAAATGAATGGATGATATTAATTTGATAAAAGTCCTCCTTTGATCAATTTGTGTTTTGAACCATTCCCCTCCCACTTCATCTCATTCCCTTTCTTTATGCATTCATCTCATTTGGCCTATGATATCTCAAAGTCCTAAAGCCAATTGATTGAAAAATTAACATGAGTATGGATGAGATTATGCCACACTTTTTGCATATTCTTTTTGTGTGTGGTATGTTTCATGAGGATAGTCCATAATATTATGTCTCTAACATGCATTAACACCAAAATTCTATTGTCCGGCCTCAAATAGTTGTGACTTCTATATAAGTCCAATTACAATTGCTTAACATGGCGCTAAATTTGTGACATAAAATGCATAACATTCTAGTTAGTGAGATTGTAAGTCTTCCCTCTTTCATGGTATTATGTGAAAACTTGGCCTTTTTTCCTTCCTTTGGAAGATGTCTTGGCTCAAGGATCCATGCTTGTGATAAGTGGGTTGAGTGTTCTCCAAAGAATGTCTAAAAAATGAAAAGCAAAAGCAAAATAATACTAACTTCTAACCCATAAACAACTAACTTTTAATTTTAAGTCATTTACTTTAATGTCATTTAATTCTAGCCTTTATTCATCTTCCATTATCCATATCATTCTAATTGTTTATGTTAATGCAGTTTTCACTTTGTCCACTTTTACCATATTGTGTGATGTTCCTTGTTTGTATATACTTTGCTTGTTTGTTTGGTCTTTGGCCATTAATGTACATGATAACAACAAAAACCCTAAAAAAACTTTTGTGTGGACTGTTGGCTTGATCTTGGACAAATGGACTTAGAACTTAGGCAACATTCCTATGCTAAAGGACTTGGCCAATGCCAACTTACTAAGAAACCAAGTGCTTGCAATTTTTGAAACTTCATCTGATACATCATTCAAGATCCTTCTGAGTTATTCTGCAACATGATCATTGCGTAGCTGTTATTTTAAACCTATGACTTGTGGATTTCATCTGCTACATGGGATATTTTGAAGAAGATCATGGAATGGATAAGCTTGGATGTGGTTATCTTTATTTTATGCCTTTTCTGTTCAAGATAATATAATTGTGCATTTGTGTGTTGCTTGATTCTAAAAGTCCAAGGGAATTCTGGGTTTCTATTGACATTCTAGTCTATTGGATTTCTACCCGTTTGGTCAGATCATTTCAACTCTTAACTTTTAATTTTGTGCATAGGATTAGTCTCTTCATCTTCTCCCCATTTCTTTAATTTCAAAATATCTCCCTCCCTTTTTTAAAAATCTTCTTTAATTGAACTTATTTTGTTCTAAAACTTTGACCACTTTGCAAAAAGATAGAAACTTTGGCCTTATGCCATTGTATTTTCAAACTTCTTTTCTTAAATCAAACTTGTAAATAAACTTAACCAACTTAACTTGAAATTTAAAAATCCAAAAAAAAGAACTAAATCATTCAAACCATTTTTAGACCATTGTGCCTTTCAAACTTAATTTTTATTAAAAGCAATGCATCCATTTTGAAATTTGTATCACGAACTACGAGGTTTTGATCCCTCATTTTTATGTTGGTACGTAGGCACAAGACCGAAGGTCTTGCCAAACACGAAAATATAATTAATAAATTATTTTCTCATCCCCCCATTCTATTTGTTTGTAAACAACATTTTGTACTAAATACACATGCACACAAAAAGGGCTCCCTAGGAATACCTAGGACACTTTGGGTGCTAACACCTTCCCTCTGTTTAACCAACCCCCTTACCTGTAATCTCTGACATTTTATTAGTCTTGATTTGAAAACTTCTTACTTTTGTGTTTCGTTCGTACTTTTTCCCTTTTCCCTTGGAAACAATAAAAGCATGGTGACGACTCTTGTTATTTGAACTCTAGCTTATCCATAGCTTGATGATCATGAATTTACCGCTAAAACAACATCAGAATTGGTCCTACAAATGTTGTTGAAACCGTCGACGCCATACTAGAACCGGTGCGGCGGCCTGGGGCGTCGTTGTGTTTCCCGTCGAAGACATTTCTTCGTGGGGTCTATGAGACATCATTTTTCCACTGGGCAATCACATACAACTTAACATTGTCGAGGTCCTACCAGGTGTGCCAATTTGTTGTTTGCGCAACAATCTCTAGCCTTCCTATATGAGGGTTACCTACAGGACCGGCTACAAAGTCTTGGACTTATTGTTTTTGGTGTATGGTTTCTTAGTAAATAGTTTTCTTGACAGAATTAAAAGGTGTAAGCTCAAATCTCGATGAGTTAGGGAGGTAATAAAGGTAAAATAGGAATGGAAAATAGAAACGATAAAGCACTGAAACAAAAGGATAAATGATAAAGCAAGGAAAGGTAAACTTTCCAAGATTAAATGACTTGTAACTATAAAGTGGAGGCATAGTACATTTTTGTGAGGAGAGTGAATTTTTTCTCGTAAACGCTTTGGTACTTCTCGCTTTACCCCTACTACAAATGTTCAAATTGCCACCTTTAGAATTTCACGTAACATTGGCTTAAATACTAGTTGAAAATAACCGTCTGGAGGTTACAAAACCTTCTCGTGGTACCACGTGTCGGTCCACTTCCCCTATCTTGGCGAATAACTATCCACAATCTCTTTACGTGCCCACGTTCTCATTTTTCGCTCAAAACCTTAGATTTCGACCGAGGCTTGTATATGTCGACCTACAGACTCGCCTACCCTCCTGTCGAGGAGCCTCCGACAGCTCCCCTGGTCGAAACTGGCCTTTTCTCTTAGCTGAAATTGGTCAGTTAACACAACCACACTTGGATTATTTGACATATAAATGAAGTTTTATTTGTATACATACTAAGTTGTGGTTACATTTAATTCATTATGTTTCTATTGTTATACCAACCGTCTCACCATTATGCTAACTTGTTCATATTGTACATTAGCCCTTGTATAACTTGTCTAACTTAACCATCAATAAACTCATTAACCTTTAACCCTATAGTGATAAAGTCTTCCTTTTGTCAAGATATTGATAAATAGACTTGGGGTTTGTATAAATTTCATTGTTAAAAATCTATTATAAGTTGATCATCTTCAATACTTTGCATCAGTGATAAGTTACCTTTATTGTCGTCATACATTAAAAACAACAAAAACATGATAAAATGATAAGACCAAAGAAGATTCATTCCATTTGTAATCAACTTATACTTAGATGATCTCATCTTAGGTCCTTTTCTTGGAGGACCTTTCCTTACTTTGTGATAATTGGTTTTCAACTTTGGATTTCATCTATAACTTACATACCAGTTGTAAGAATGGCATCATGGCACTACCCTAAAGAGACATGTTTATAAGACCATTATCCTCTGTTAGCTTAGGTCACTTTCGCAAACACAAGGCTTTCTCTTGGGCTACCTTACAATGAGACCCTTTATTTTCTTGTTTGGTTACTTTGTATATCCATTACATTACCCAATTTCATAATAAAATAAACAAACCCGTGATTCAACATCAAGCGACATTTTCATAATAAAATTCAAAACACATTAAAACTACGATTCATATTGTGCGCCACGAGCCTTAAGTGGTGGAGAATGACTAAGAATGGAGCTTTCCTAGCCTTACTCTGATTATTTTGGACGCAATACGCTTGGCTTGTTGTCTAGAATTTTCACCTTTACTTTTAGATTTTAGTGAAATCTAATCAAAAACATTTTTCATAAACCCTTATTCAAGGTAAAAAACAATACAACCCATTAAACCTCATTTTTTGTGCCATAGGGCACCACTCAGAAATCCTTTTTTTGAAAGATAAAATCAACCAACACACAAAAACTTTCTACTCTAAACTACAAAGCTCTGATTCCTCATCACCCGATGAGTGATACGTAGGCACAAGTGTAAGACCCCAATTTTGTCCCTAAGATCCCTCATGGCATCATATCATACCATATCATTGCCTCAAGGATCATTGCACACCTTTGCTTCCCTCCTAGTGGGTGGGTTATCTTGTGAGTGTGGTTCTTGATCACCAAGCATGTATTGCATTTGTATACCATTGTCTTTCATCTGTCTATTAACCAAAGGTACAAAAATATTGTCATCTAACCATGTTACTTGCAGATGAAGCCAATTAGGTCAAATCAGTCAAACCAGTCATTGAGCAGTGGATGGTGGCCATTCTTGAAGAATTTGGGCACCATGATCATTCATCAAGAGTTCATATGAGTTGTGACATCATTTTGAATCAAGATATCAAGTGGTAGGGGCTTGGAATTCATCAGAACATGGTTCAGTCAGCCAAAACCCTAGCAAAGTCAACTGAAGTCAACCTTGGTCAACTGTGCATTTAATCAGTGATTTGATGATGGGAATTGGTGTGAGAGGTCTCATTCATGTCCATATAAGCCTCATATAACATGTCAAACATCCACAGTGAAGAATTTGAAGTCAGACAAGAAATTTCCAAAAATAGAAAGTTGACCTGTAATTGGATTTTGCCAAAAATGGAAAGTTCTTCTCCTCCAAATTACTTCATCATACAAGCTTCAAATGAATTTTTGTCCAACATGAAAGTTGAAGATCTTGTTCTCCCATTTCCAAAAAGTCCAAGAACACTCATTTCTCATGTGTGGTTGGCAAGTTATGATCAAATCATTCTCAAAGAATTTTGAACTTCAAACTGGCATATCTTCCAAACCATTTGGCCAAATTGAGTGAGGTTTTTTGCTGCAAGTCATATTTGATGTGCTCTATCCAAATATTTCATCACAATTCACCAAAAATCAACCAATCAAAATGGCCTTTTTCAAGTGGTTTGAATTTAAAAAGAGGAGGTGAAAAAGTGACTTTGCAAATTAACCATTTCCAACATATTTTATCAATTGATAATGTTCAGAAATCATATTTTGGATGTGCTCAAGGCCCATTTTCGTGCATTAACATGCACCCCATGCAACTTGAGTTGGTTTTAGCAAATTGGTAAAAACACTTCATTTAAGTTAATCTCCATTACCACTCAATTAACCAAACTTAAGGATGCTAAACAGAGTATATATTGGACATTTTCTGTTAGAGAAACCCTAGCCACACTTTGCAAAACAGATCAAAAATTCATTTGCTCTCAAAACACTCATTTCTATTTTTGAACTTTTTGCTGAAAATCTTCAAAGAGCTCGAGCTTGGGTTGATTGTTTCATCATATGCCATCCTTTTGGAAGCTGTAGCAAGTATCATTTCACAACTGTAAGCAAGAAAAGCACCACTGTACCATTGACCTTCTTCCATGGCAGCTTTGTGTTGGAGCTAAATCGTGCTAGCTGAGCTTCAAGTTCTCCTTCCATTCATCAACACCAACATTAGTGTGCATCTGTTTCAGCTGTTTGAGGCGAAACAACCACGAATTCCATACTGCTTCTCCAAGTCAGGTAAAATTCGAATCACGCCATTCTCAAAATCATGTTATGCTTTAGAAAGATCTTGCCATGCTGATTATTTTGAACTTTGAATCGTGAAAAATGGTTGTGTATTGAGAGAGAAACTTGGATTTAAAGCTTGATATTCAAATATGTTTTTGCTTGGTTCTTTCTTGTTAGCATGAGTTAGCGAAAATTAAGGTTAGATTGTTGATGAGCATGGTTAGCTGATTCGTTTGGTATACTCACTTGCAAATTCTGGGAAGTTTGTTCTTCGTGTTCATGAACTTGGTATTGTAGATCATAAACCCTAAAATTCATGAACCCATAACTCATTTTATCCGATGAACTCGTGTTTGGCTGTTGGATTTTGTTTTTGCATGAGAATCCACTGTTTCATTGCCATGAGCCAGTAAGAGGACGACACCTCCTTAAGTGAAACGCAGAGTTTCACTTTAGGGATCCCAATATTACAAGTTTGCCACTGCCGGTTTTATATTTTATTTAAATCATTTTATTTTTCAATATTTATTTCATTTTGTATGCCAATCTTCAAAAAATCATAACTGCTTTAATTTTAATCCAATTTTGATGGGATTTTTTTTGCTTTGCTCCTCATGATCCCTAGTTTATTATGATGATTTTTCCAGATTTTTTGCACGTGTGGATTTTAAAATGTGCTAGGGTTTGTTCATGTTGTCCATTTTATATATGCCTTGCCAAATTGTTTGTGAAATGATGATACATTATCCAATGCCTCTGAAACTTTTTGTGCTTAAACTAGACATGTTCATGGTGATTTTGGTGTAGAGTTTGTGAATTTATCATTGCTGGTTAATGAGATATGGTTTTTTGAATAGGGGTGTGACAATTTGTGTCACACCATTCATGTCCAACTTCATGATTTTAATTACCATGCTTTTTGAACTCAAATTGGTCTGGATTTTTGCATGAACATACTTGTGGATGTCTAGTTTACAAGTGAATTTGTCTGGAATAATTGATGGCATTTCCTATTTGATTGGAATTTTCTCCCCTGTTTGGTCATTTGTTGACTTTTTGTGATACATGATTTCTTTTGGTTTGTGAAAATCTAATGCTTTATTGGATGAACTTGAAATTTGACATGTGAATTGTAGACATCTTAATTTTTGTCATGGTTTTGGTCCCATTCATTTATCATGTGATGTCACTGTTTTATGATTTATTGAAGTTGGTGCATGTTTTGGTGCTTTGTATGAGTTTGCTTGAACTTGCTTTGAATTTCTGATTTTCATTGACTTACTTCCCTTGACCCAAATGAGCTGAAATTTGGTATGCTTATCATGTTATGGATGATGTTCGAGCATGATTTATTTGAGAATTTTTTGAGATGTTTGTGATTGGATTTGACTTGAATCATTCTGTTGACTTCTTTGAGGTTCTATATGACATGTTTTGACCTAATTTGTTTGTGAAATTATAATGATGAATGATATGAATGTGAAACCACTTAGGTTTGCTTCTTGATTGATTTGTCTTGACTTTGGGCACTTGTCCCTTGCTGTTTTAAACTTTTTATCTCCTTTTGACCCTAGGCTTGTCCTAGTGGTCTTGTCACTCATGTTTAAGCTTGGTTTTTCAGGTTAAGCAACAAATGCTTCAAAGAGATCAATACAAGTTGAATGAGTTTGATTGTTTATCATGAACTAACTTGTTTGTTTTGTAGGTTGCCTAGCTCACTTGTTATGAGCTTGTTGCTTTGCACATATGCTTGACTGTATTGTCTGTTGGCTTATGCTGTTTTGTTTTAACTTTGTGTCTGGTATACTAATTGTGCTTGACTGATTTCAGGTACTTTAGTTGCTATTAGTTCCTTGTGAACTTTGCTTTGCTTTGCTTGATAAGCAATTTGCATTGAGGTATAATTTCCTTACTCTATGTAGTTTGGAAGACCTGGCCTGTTACTTGGCCAGGCAACTGTCAGAAGTCCTCCTTAAGAGGCGATGTTTTTGCTTGTTTACTTTTGTCCTAAGCAGGAAAAGTCCTTTGAATAAGGAAATTGGTAGACAAAAGAGATATGTAGCCTATCTCCTACTATTCTATGAGTCACTCACCTTGCTCACACTACTTGTGTTGATGCATAGTGAGTAAAAACCCAAGATCTATAGAGTCCAACTTGTGGAGAGAGTTCCATCTTTCTGAACTCCCACACCTTCTGATATTTGAAGCTCTCCCTGACCAGGGATAAGAGCATGAGGCACACCCCTCATATCCTTTCATCTGCTTCACCTTGGCTTTCAATGTCAAGGTTAAGAGCACCATTAACCCTATTCCAGTTGGCTTCAATGCCTAACCCTTTGTATGAGCCTAATTGCTTGGTTATAGTGTGTGCTGAATGCATTTGATTAATTGATTGCTTACTTCATATGCACATGTTTGCTTGCATGCTTTGTACATTTATCATCATTAATTGCTCATTAGTGCATGATCATTTTATTTGTCTTTGTGACATATCTTTGTTGTTTGCCCATTGAGGACAATTGTAAGACCATTCATTGGCCATTGTTCCTATGATATGGAAGTGAGTATAAGACCATTTTATTTGCCACTCATCTTCTCTTTGCTTGATGCATTTGTTTGATTTATGTGAGGATGCAATTGTAAGTCCGTGTAATTTGGCATTTGCTTTCCTATGATCATATGTTGGAGGTTAGAGTAAGCCCAGATAGATTGGCATCTGACATCCAAGTGTTTGCTTTGTTTTTTGTTGGAGATTGGTATAAGTCCAGATAGATTGGCATCCGGTATCCACTTTTTATTTCTTTGTTGAGGAGATTAGTATAAGTCCATAGAGTGGCCTCTGATATCCAGTTTTGTTTTAGGAGATTGGTATAAGTCCAGTGATTGGCATCCGGTATCCGCTTTTGTTGACTTTTTTCCTTTGCTTGCTTGTTATTGCTCATTGCTTGTTCCAAAGGACACACTTGAATCATCTTCTATATGATTTCAAGAGGTGAACCTTCTAGGAAGTTTTACACTCCATCTTCATCCATTCATCCATTTTGTCCTAAACCTTTTCACATATTACTTTCAAAACTTGAGATAAATATTGTGCAAACATCTTCATGCTTTCAAATTAAAAACCTGGACCCCAAGTCCTTGACTTTTTTCAAACTCTATGTTCATAATACTTCTTTTGAATCAATCTTAATCATACTTTGACCCTCCTTTTGTGAATAATCATAATCAATTAACTTCACCCATTCAATTGTTTTGTGGCTTTGTCCATTCTTGTTAAGTTTTCATACATTAGCCATAGGTTTGATTTATCCTAGTTGGTTGATGTCAATCTCACCTATTTGTCCTTAGTTGATTGAATTGTAAGTCTTCCTTGCTTATTATAGGGTTAACCCCTCACTAGCAAGTTGAAGTTGTTCTCACATGGTGGACTTTGTTGTTTGTATAAGGTTGAGTTTTCTCCCTTGGATAACGTAAGACCTTACCTTTGATGGAAGGTACGTAGGCAACGAGTTCATCCGTTCGAACACAAAAATAATAAAAATTGTATATTCTTTTCTCATCATCCCAATCATGTTTGCACAATAAATATTTCATAACAAATAACAATTTTATACAACAAGTGTGAAAAGGGCTCCCTAGGAGTACCTAGGACGTAGTGGGTGCCTAACACCTTCCCATTGCGTAATTTACCCCTTACCCAGACTCTCTGATCTTTTTATTAGTTTTCTACGCGTAAAACTTCTTAGGCTTTTGTTCGCTTTTTAGCCAGTCCTTTGGATAAATAAAAGTGCGGTGGCGACTCGAATTCATTGTATGCTTTGCTTATGGTTTAACCAATAAATCATATAGCGACGAATACACCGCTACAGAAAAGTGGCGACTCTGCTGGGGACAAAATCGATCCTTGGTTGTATTGCCTACTTTTCACCCTTGTTGTGTGATATATTATTATTTGTTATATGACATATTTTTGTACCATTTGGGATGACTGTATTGATTGTAATGTTTGAATTGCTTGATATACAATTGCTGCTTGCTTTGGTGATCTGTGAGATGAGTTCTATACCCGAACTCGAGTGCACTCTAGGATAGGAGAATGGCATAGTCTTGTTGACTGGTGTGGAGTATTCCTTAGCCAGTTGACTTGCGAGTCCATTCACTTGGTGGAGGTCATGTTGATTTAATAATGTCACACAAGTTATTTGTGGTTAGGCATTATTCTTTCAATCAAGAGCCGCAGAAGCCAAGGACCGTAGTTTACCAAGCCCATCTTGGCCTATTTTTAGGAACGTAGTGCGGAGGTCGTTCAGATGTAAGTTCTGATGCGATTGTTACGCGATACTACACTCATAAGAGTTTCTCTTGAGAATATTCTTGGAATACGAGTAATCGTTCCTCCGATAATATTCGAAAGATGGAACGATGATTATGGGAACCTCTGATAGAACATGTCTGGCAGGTTTAAACCCTAGTACACTCCCTTTGGGTGGTTCTTAACCGAGACTCCATGCTCGTGACTCTCAGCAAACCCGTGATTCGTGGTTGAGTCGTTCAGACAACCTTAATATCAATGGAACCTGGGCTTTGATCAGGTATAAAACCTAAATCCCCCAAAACCGATGGTTGATATTAAGGATGTTCGAGCCGGTTCATGTACCGTTGATATCAATGGAACTTGGGTGTCGATAAGGTGAAAACCTAAATCCACCAAAATGGATGATTGATATTAGGGATACAATGAGCTTTCCCATGACCTTTGTTTGGTGTGACTTGCTTGATCCTTGAGTGTGATTGTTGCATTCATGCATTCATACATTCATCTGCATCCATGTCATCAGAAAAAGAAAATTTTCAAGGAACTCAAAGGAGTTTATTTGCAAAAAATTTCAAACATGGGAAAAACCGGGAAATTTTTTTCACCTGATATGTCTGATGAGATATTCTCATGTATGATCAAAATGCTTAAATATTTCAAAGTTTGCAAATAAAACCCTCGGGTTCCTTTGATATAAAAACAAGCGTATGCACAAACACTTCATGCATCATTTGCATAAGCGGGTGTTTTGTTCCGGTCTCCCGTCCTGTGGTCTGACCCTGCGATCTTCATTTATTTTGAAGACGCACTTCGCCGGTACTACACCAGAGCCGATTCTGCCAGATTGATGGATCATCCTGAGCAAGAGAATTGTGAACTCAGAGAGATATTTGCCAGACTATGTACTGTTGATGGATTTATTCCTGGTTAACCAATCCCGGGCTGGCATTGGCTACTGTTCTGGGGCATTTAAGGAGCATGGTTTGTTCAAGTGGAGGATTCATCCATGCTGATCAACCTGAGGAGGAAGCTGCTGCTATCTTGGAAGAGGATGCAAAGGACCTGAACAATTTCATCATTCCTGGTGGTGTCTGCCACAATTGGGTCGCTGTGGATGTTCCTACGGTCATTCATAAGTCAGCGTGATTTGTTCACTTTGTTCAAAACCCTTCTCCCATGCCAAAAGGAGAAGTGATGACATTGTTGGCAGCATTTTAATGCAATGATGTTTTCATTCAATTAATGCATTGTTAAACATTTGTTTTTCCATTCGTTATCACTTTTTGCTTTTGCATGAAATCGGTGATCACAAAAAACCCTGAAAAACAATAAAACAACATTTCTCATCTGCATAAATGATTTGCTTGTTTAAATATCAAAAGCTTTTCATTATCCATAATCATTATGCAGGGATTTCTAAACCCATTGAACATAATGATCCAACGCCATTTCCCAATCTTGGATTCCTTGTATTTGAGGCAGAGGAAGATGATGTTAAAGGGGATTCCTGATGAGATTTCCTATCCTTCTTAGGCACGAAAAGGAGCTCATTCAGCTGTATCATGAGAATCAGCTAAACAGTCAAACTGGGGCATTACAAATGTAGTGTAAAAAAAAAAAAAAAAAAAGAGAGAGGGTGAAAAAGATGAAAAAATCAAAAATCAGGAAAAAATTTTCAAAATTTTTTCAAAAGAAAAAAGAAAAATTATACCCTCAAATCCCTAGTTGACTGATGCTAAATGGATTCAGAGTCGTTATGACCAATTGAATTTGATTGAAGAAAAGCGGTTAACTGCCATGTGCCATGGTCAGTTATATCAGCAGAGAATGAAGAAAGCATTCGATAAGAAGGTCAAGCCTCGTGTGTTCCGAGAAGGTGACCTCGTGCTCAAGAAAGTTTTGTCTTTCGCGCCCGATTCCAGGGGCAAGTGGACTCCAAATTACGAGGGTCCATATGTTGTTAAGAGAGCCTTTTCAGGCGGAGCATTGATGCTTACAACAATGGAGGGGGAGGATTTCACTCGTCCCGTGAATTCAGATGCAGTTAAGAGATACTTTGCCTAAAAAAAAAAGAGAAAAGTATATGCAAATGAAAAACAGAATGGCTCGCTAAGTTGAAAACCCGAAAGGGCGGCTTAGGCAAAAATGAGTGTCTCGGTGGAGAACCTGCAAGGGTAATCCAAGCAAAAATTAGAGACTTGAAAAAAAAAAGAGAATATTTGCATCCCGCTAGATTGAATACCTCACTCTGGGGCAATCTAGGCAAAAATTAGGGATTTGGCAAGTAACTGCATCCTGACAAGACTTTCTGTTCCACAGCTGTCATTTCGTCAGAAGATTCTTGATTCGTCGTCAAACTGAAGCTTCGAATACATCGAGATTCAAATTGGTAGAGAAAGGATCATTATGTTCGATGTAGCCCTCTTCCAATATATATCACTGATTTCAAATTTTTATAGATCTATGGAGTCTTGCCATTTGCAGGCTACCATTCCATCAAATGAATTTGAGCTTTTATCCAATTATTTGCACTCTTATTTGTTTCAATTCAACATATGTTTTGCATGTTTTTATTGATAAAATATCATTGTTTTTAACCAAATCAAATTTTTCAAAATTTGCTGTTTTTAAACAAAGTGAATATTCACAAGGTTGAAAGGATACTCAAAGATATCTCAGTGCTCTCCCAAGGGTGGCATGATCTCCAACAGGTAAGACATTTGTTTCATATTCCTGGTTTGGTTGTATCTTCTTTCTCCAGATCTTGTGATAGGGTTGTTCCCCAGCATAGTTGCAAGCAGAGTGTTGTTGAAGACTCAGTTTTCTACAGCAGCAGTTTTCCCCAGTTGAGTTGCTTATACAGTTGGATTCTACTTAGATGATGTTATTCTCCTTCAGTGGGTTGTTCCCCGGAGTTGTTTGAAGTTGCAAAGCTCTTTGTTTCTCAGTTGATGCTGAGATCCTTGCGGATCTTCGAGATTTTCTCTTGTTCCCCAACAGATTCGTCTTGGTGGCTGTTTTGCCCGTTGTGACTTTCTGTACCCTGGTTGGGTTGTTTGCTGATCCATCACTCAGAGATTTGGTGCTTCCTGATATCTCTGACCCTCTGCTTCTTCAGCAGTACCCGCAGATCTATGCTTTATAGCATGTAGATCTCCGCAGATTGGCTTTCCAGTTGTTTTTTCCCCTAGAAGTATAGTACCGGGCGTTTGATTCCTGGACCTGTTTGTGTTAGATATGTCTGTTTTGTCAGCATTCATCAAACATAAATCACGCATATTCATGCATAATCATAAACATTCAGATATTCATGTTGCATTTCTCGCCATATATCTTTTGTTGTTGTCTCATGTAACGGGTAATATAGATCTCTTTATAGATCTCCCCCTAGCAGATGTCGGGTGTTAAATCTCTCCATATAGAGTCAACCCCATAAGCAGAAAGTGTCTTTTGTCTGTCCTTCTGCAGTTCCCCACTGAGATATATCCTCGTGGATGACGTTTTCTTCCGTTTCCTCCCAACATATATATATTGGGATGGATTTTCCTATTTGAGTTACATCCTCATTAGGACGTGTCTTGATTCAGTCTATCTTTTCGGATTATTCCCGAATTGGCTATTAGTTAAACTGTCTTGTGCTTCCCAGTGGGTTGTTCCCCAGCGGAGTTTTTTTGGGCGTCTACCCTCATACCGGTAGTTGTAAGTCCTATTTTCCTTGCCCTTTTGATGGAATTGGTGGTTATATACCTTTATTCCGCGGCAAGAGTTTTGATTTTCTACCTAGCAATCGGTAGTTGTAAATCCTATTTTTCCTGCTCTCCAGCAGTTTGTGGTTTGTTATGAGCCCTATTTTGGTGTCCCGTGCGGATTTGTGATTTGTTCTATCCCCACGCAGAGTTGTGGTCTTCTACCCCGTATTCGGTAGATGTAAACCCTAATTCGTGGTTATCCCCACCAGAGTTTGGCTATTACCCCGTATTCGGTAGTTGTAAGTCCTATCTCTTTTCCCCTAACGGAGGTAACCTTTGTGGTTCGTCCTGATTGTAAGTGGATTCCTATTGTAGTGGTTTTATCCCTAACAGAATTGGTATCTCCTTGTGGTGATTTCTATCCCCAGTTGAGTTTGTGGTCTTCTACCCCGTATTCGGTATATTTGTAAATCCCAATTGATTGTTTCTCCCCAGCGGAGTTTGTGCCTTGTGGTACAGTTGGATAATTGTCGGATGCTTGCAATTTATCCCCAGCGGGTCCCTTCACCGTTTGTCAGTGATTGCGTTACCCGGATAGTTGATTGTCATCAATATATCCCCAGCTTGTCGTTGTGGATAATTGTTGTTTATGCAATTCATCCCCGGATCATTGATTCTCACCATTGAATCCTCAGCAGATCGCCTTTCATTTACCCTTTTGTTGGTAATGTATGTTGCTCCTTTTGATTGGTCATCATTATATACCTAGTTTGGTATCCCGATACCTTTCTTTTCGGTCGATTTATCCTTTATTAATCCTTATACCGGTTGTGGATAATCTTCCATGCGAGTATGTTATTCACGGTCTGCCGGTAATGAATAATATATCTCATGCACTCTTCAGTCGAAGCCTTTTGTGTTTTCCCTGATCGAGTAAGATTCGTTATTTCCCTTTGTGGAATCGAATATTCTTTGTTGTTGGATAATTGCCGGATGCTTGCAATTTATCCCTTTGAGTTGTCTTTCGTTTACCCGGATGCTTGGTATCGATTGTCTCTCTTTTCCGTCAGTCACCTATTATATACTTCGGTATCTCTGGTGTCTTCTCCTTTCGAGTATATTATTCACGGTCTGCCGGTAATGAATAATATGTCTCATGCGCTCTTTAGTTGGAATCCTTTGTTGATTTTTCCCAGCTGAGCAAGATTCGTATTCTTTGTAGAATCGAATATTCATCCTTTAACCAGTTTGTGTTTTGGATGATGAGTGTTTTGGCATATATACCAATCCACATTTTCGGTAGATCACCTATTATATACCTTGGTATCTCTGGTGTTTCTTACCATGCGAGTTTATTATCTACGTTCTGACGGTAATAGATAATATATCTCATGCGAGTTTTCATATCCACGGTCTGCCGGTAATGGATATTATATCTCATGCACTCTTTGGGTTTGTGTCCCCAGTTGAGTAAGGTTCGTTTTCCCGTTGTGGATTCGAATGTCCATCCTGTAAGTCGATTTGCTTTTTTTAAGCCCTCCTTTCGGATGATGAGTGTTTTGGCATATATACCAATTCACGCTTCGGTCGGTCACCTATTATATACCTCGGTATCCCTGGTGTTCCTTCCTTTCTGCTCCCTATTATGACCTCGGTCCCTTGTGGAGTCAGATTTTCCTGAGTTTATGTACCTTTTCCAGGTCTTCCTCAGATGTGTGGTTGATTGATATCTCTCACCCTCATACCGGTCTTAGATATTCATTCTTCCTGAGTTTGTTGCCCTTATACCGGTAACACCTCAATTCTTTGGTGCTTCCTCAGTGGAGTTTCCTATTGCTTCTCCCCAAGAGTCAGCTTGTGTCTCTCCAATGGATGTTTTTCCTTTGAAATTTTCTTTTCCCCAGTGTGAGTCCTCCACTCCCCGGTGGGATCTCCAGTCTGATTTCTGTTATTACCCTAATCAGAGTCGTGTCTTGTTCACGCGATGTCAGTTTTGTTTTCCCCAACTTGAAGTCGTGTCCTGCTCACGCAGTCTATTTCTTTTACTATCCCCAACAAGAGTCTTGTTAGAGTCTCCGTTCCTGGTGAGTGTATTACTCCGACGGATCGTCTTTTCTTCTGTGTGAATCATATTCCCCATAGAGTTTGTGTCTTTTGCATGCATACATCTGCATCATGAGGTCTCTTAGGGACCAAAATTTGTCTCATTACTGTTATTTAAGCCCATTCTACCGCGTCGAGATGAAGATTTCTAAACTTCACTTCTCCGGCTAGAATGACCTTAAATAGGGGCATCTGTAAGACCCCAATTTTGTCCCTAAGATCCCTCATGGCATCATATCATACCATATCATTGCCTCAAGGATCATTGCACACCTTTGCTTCCCTCCTAGTGGGTGGGTTATCTTGTGAGTGTGGTTCTTGATCACCAAGCATGTATTGCATTTGTATACCATTGCCTTTCATCTGTCTATTAACCAAAGGTACAAAAATATTGTCATCTAACCATGTTACTTGCAGATGAAGCCAATTAGGTCAAATCAGTCAAACCAGTCATTGAGCAGTGGATGGTGGCCATTCTTGAAGAATTTGGGCACCATGATCATTCATCAAGAGTTCATATGAGTTGTGACATCATTTTGAATCAAGATATCAAGTGGTAGGGGCTTGGAATTCATCAGAACATGGTTCAGTCAGCCAAAACCCTAGCAAAGTCAACTGAAGTCAACCTTGGTCAACAGTGCATTTAATCAGTGATTTGATGATGGGAATTGGTGTGAGAGGTCTCATTCATGTCCATATAAGCCTCATATAACATGTCAAACATCCACAGTGAAGAATTTGAAGTCAGACAAGAAATTTCCAAAAATAGAAAGTTGACCTGTAATTGGATTTTGCCAAAAATGGAAAGTTCTTCTCCTCCAAATTACTTCATCATACGAGCTTCAAATGAATTTTTGTCCAACATGAAAGTTGAAGATCTTGTTCTCCCATTTCCAAAAAGTCCAAGAACACTCATTTCTCATGTGTGGTTGGCAAGTTATGATCAAATCATTCTCAAAAATTTTTGAACTTCAAAGTGGCATATCTTCCAAACCATTTGGCCAAATTGAGTGAGGTTTTTTGCTACAAGTCATATTTGATGTGCTCTATCCAAATCTTTCATCACAATTCACCAAAAATCAACCAATCAAAATGGCCTTTTTCAAGTGGTTTGAATTTAAAAAGAGGAGGTGAAAAAGTGACTTTGCAAATTAACCATTTCCAACATATTTTATCAATTGATAATGTTCAGAAATCATATTTTTGATGTGCTCAAGGCCCATTTTCGTGCATTAACATGCACCCCATGCAACTTGAGTTGGTTTTAGCAAATTGGTAAAAACACTTCATTTAAGCTAATCTCCATTACCACTCAATTAACCAAACTTAAAGATGCTAAACAGAGTATATATTGGACATTTTCTGTTAGAGAAACCCTAGCCACACTTTGCAAAACAGATCAAAAATTCATTTGCTCTCAAAACACTCATTTCTATTTTTGAACTTTTTGCTGAAAATCTTCAAAGAGCTCGAGCTTGGGTTGATTGTTTCATCATATGCCATCCTTTTGGAAGCTGTAGCAAGTATCATTTCACAACTGTAAGTAAGAAAAGCACCACTATTCCATTGACCTTCTTCCATGGCAGCTTTGTGTTGGAGCTGAATCGTGCTAGCTGAGCTTCAAGTTCTCCTTCCATTCATCAACACCAACATTAGTGTGCATCTGTTTCAGCTGTTTGAGGCCAAACAACCACGAATTCCATACTGCTTCTCCAAGTCAGGTAAAATTCGAATCACGCCATTCTCAAAATCATGCTATGCTTTAGAAAGATCTTGCCATGCTGATTATTTTGAACTTTGAATCGTGAAAAATTGTTGTGTATTGAGAGAGAAACTTGGATTTAAAGCTTGATATTCAAATATGTTTTTGCTTGGTTCTTTCTTGTTAGCATGAGTTAGCGAAAATTAAGGTTAGATTGTTGATGAGCATGGTTAGCTGATTCGTTTGGTATACTCACTTGCAAATTCTGGGAAGTTTGTTCTTCGTGTTCATGAACTTGGTACTGTAGATCATAAACCCTAAAATTCATGAACCCAGAACTCATTTGATCCGATGAACTCGTGTTTGGCTGTTGGCTTTTGTTTTTGCATGAGAATCCACTGTTTCATTGCCATGAGCCAGTAAGAGGACGACACCTCCTTAAGGGATCCCAATATTACAAGTTTGCCACTGCCGGTTTTATATTTTATTTAAATCATTTTATTTTTCAATATTTATTTCATTTTGTATGCCAATCATCAAAAAATCATAAGTGCTTTAATTTTAATCCAATTTTGATGGGATTTTTTGTGGTTTGCTCCTCATGATCCCTAGTTTATTATGATGATTTTTCCAGATTTTTTGCACGTGTGGATTTTAAAATGTGCTAGGGTTTGTTCATGTTGTCCATTTTATGTATGCCTTGCCAAATTGTTTGTGAAATGATGATACATTATCCAATGCCTCTGAAATTTTTCGTGCTTAAACTAGACATGTTCATGGTGATTTTGGTGTAGACTTTGTGAATTTATCATTGCTGGTTAATGAGATATGATTTTTTGAATAGGGGTGTGACAATTTGTGTCACACCATTCATGTGCAACTTCATGATTTTAATTACCATGCTTTTTGAACTCAAATTGGTCTGGATTTTTGCATGAACATACTTGTGGATGTCTAGTTTACAAGTGAATTTGTCTGGAATTATTGATGGCATTTCCTATTTGATTGGAATTTTCTCCCCTGCTTGGTCATTTGTTGACTTTTTGTGATACATGATTTCTTTTGGTTTGTGAAATTCTAATGCTTTATTGGATGAACTTGAAATTTGACATGTGAATTGTAGACATCTTAATGTTTGTCATGGTTTTGGTCCCATTCATTTATCATGTGATGTCACTATTTTATGATTTATTGAAGTTGGTGCATGTTTTGGTTCTTTGTATGAGTTTGCTTGAACTTGCTTTGACTTTCTGATTTTGATTGACTTACTTCCCTTGACCCAAATAAGCTGAACTTTGGTATGCTTATCATGTTATGGATGATGTTTGAGCATGATTTATTTGAGAATTTTTTGAGATGTTTGTGATTGGATTTGACTTGAATCATTCTATTGACTTCTTTGAGGTTCTATATGACATGTTTTGACCTAATTTGTTTGTGAAATGATAATGATGAATGATATGAATGTGAAACCACTTAGGTTTGCTTCTTGATTGATTTGTCTTGACTTTGGGCACTTGTCCCTTGCTGTTTTAAACTTTTTATCTCCTTTTGACCCTAGGCTTGTCCTAGTGGTCTTGTCACTCATGTTTAAGCTTGGTTTTTCAGGTTAAGCAACAAATGCTTCAAAGAGATCAATACAAGTTGAATGAGTTTGATTGTTTATCATGAACTAACTTGTTTGTTTTGTAGGTTGCCTAGCTCACTTGTTATGAGCTTGTTGCTTTGCACATATGCTTGACTGTATTGTCTGTTGGCTTATGCTGTTTTGTTTTAACTTTGTGTCTGGTATACTAATTGTGCTTGACTGATTTCAGGTACTTTAGTTGCTATTAGTTCCTTGTGAACTTTGCTTTGCTTTGCTTGATAAGCAATTTGCATTGAGGTATAATTTCCTTACTCCATGTAGTCTGGAAGACCTGGCCTGTTACTTGGCCAGGCAACTTTCTGAAGTCCTCCTTAAGAGGCGATGTTTTTTCTTGTTTACTTTTGTCCTAAGCAGGAAAAGTCCTTTGAATAAGGCAATTGGTAGACAAAAGAGATATGTAGCCTATCTCCTACTATTCTGTGAGTCACTCACCTTGCTCACACTACTTGTGTTGATGCATAGTGAGTAAAAACCCAAGATCTATAGAGTCCAACTTGTGGAGAGAGTTCCATCTTTCTGAACTCCCACACCTTCTGATATTTGAAGCTCTCCCTGACCAGGGATAAGAGCATGAGGCACACCCCTCATATCCTTTCATTTGCTTCACCTTGGCTTTCAATGTCAAGGTTAAGAGCACCATTAACCCTATTCCAGTTGGCTTCAATGCCTAACCTTTGTATGAGCCTAATTGCTTGGTTATAGTGTGTGCTGAATGCATTTGATTGATTGATTGCTTACTTCATATGCACATGTTTGCTTGCATGCTTTGTACATTTATCATCATTAATTGCTCATTAGTGCATGATCATTTCATTTGTCTTTGTGACATATCTTTGTTGTTTGCCCATTGAGGACAATTGTAAGACCATTCATTGGCCATTGTTCCTATGATATGGAAGTGAGTATAAGACCATTTCATTGGCCACTCATCTTCTCTTTGCTTGATGCATTTGTTTGATTTATGTGAGGATGCAATTGTAAGTCCGTGTAATTTGGCATTTGCTTTCCTATGATCATATGTTGGAGGTTAGAGTAA
Source organism: Lathyrus oleraceus (assembly GCF_024323335.1). Taxonomy (NCBI): domain Eukaryota; kingdom Viridiplantae; phylum Streptophyta; class Magnoliopsida; order Fabales; family Fabaceae; genus Lathyrus; species Lathyrus oleraceus. Next base: position 297,027,603 of record NC_066580.1, on the reverse strand, counting down.
GCCCAGATAGATTGGCATCTGACATCCAAGTGTTTGCTTTGTTTTTTGTTGGAGATTGGTATAAGTCCAGATAGATTGGCATCCGGTATCCACTTTTTATTTCTTTGTTGAGGAGATTAGTATAAGTCCATAGAGTGGCCTCTGATATCCAGTTTTGTTTTAGGAGATTGGTATAAGTCCAGTGATTGGCATCCGGTATCCGCTTTTGTTGACTTTTTTCCTTTGCTTGCTTGTTATTGCTCATTGCTTGTTCCAAAGGACACACTTGAATCATCTTCTATATGATTTCAAGAGGTGAACCTTCTAGGAAGTTTTACACTCCATCTTCATCCATTCATCCATTTTGTCCTAAACCTTTTCACACATTACTTTCAAAACTTGAGATAAATATTGTGCAAACATCTTCATGCTTTCAAATTAAAAACCTGGACCCCAAGTCCTTGACTTTTTTCAAACTCTATGTTCATAATACTTCTTTTGAATCAATCTTAATCATACTTTGACCCTCCTTTTGTGAATAATCATAATCAATTAACTTCACCCATTCAATTGTTTTGTGGCTTTGTCCATTCTTGTTAAGTTTTCATACATTAGCCATAGGTTTGATTTATCCTAGTTGGTTGATGTCAATCTCACCTATTTGTCCTTAGTTGATTGAATTGTAAGTCTTCCTTGCTTATTATAGGGTTAACCCCTCACTAGCCAGTTGAAGCTGTTCTCACATAGTGGACTTTGTTGTTTGTATAAGGTTGAGTTTTCTCCCGTGGATAACGTAAGACCTTAGGGCTTGTGTTTAAAGTTGGATCCACTAACTTTTGGAAATCTTTTAGCCGAACTATGGCGTTTTGATCCTTACCTTTGATGGAAGGTACGTAGGCAACGGGTTCATCCGTTCGAACACAAAAATAATAAAAATTGTATATTCTTTTCTCATCATCCCAATCATGTTTGCACAATAAATATTTCATAACAAATAACAATTTTATACAACAAGTGTGAAAAGGGCTCCCTAGGAGTACCTAGGACATAGTGGGTGCCTAACACCTTCCCATTGCGTAATTTACCCCTTACCCAGACTCTCTGATCTTTTTATTAGTTTTCTACGCGTAAAACTTCTTAGGCTTTTGTTCGCTTTTTAGCCAGTCCTTTGGATAAATAAAAGTGTGGTGGCGACTCGAATTCATTGTATGCTTTGCTTATGGTTTAACCAATAAATCATATAGCGACGAATACACCGCTACAGAAAAGGGCCACATCATTTCACACTCTTTAGAAAATAAAATAGAAATAAACGCGATAAATACCCATATAGGCAGACAACCTAAATGGTTCCCATGGAGTACCATGGTGGTGAGGGGTGCTAATACCTTCCCCTTGCGTAATCGACTTCCAAACCCAAGTCTCGATTGCGAGATCGATTCTTTATCCGTATTCGCACTTCCGGTGTGAAACCTTTTCTTTTTTAGGGTTTTATCGACTATTTCCCCTCTCCTCTCGCATAAAGGAAATCAAAATAAAATTTAATGGTGACTCTTTTGTTTGAGTCCGTCTTGTTCCTCGCTCCCGAAACTCTAGTTGCGACAGTTGGAGACTCTGTTGGGGAAAAGGTTTCCCTAAGAAAGTCTAGCCTACTTTGGGTTGTTTTTCCTTTTACGCGTGTGGGGATTTATCCGTTTATTTATTTTTTCTATGTATATATTGCTTTTTGTTGCTAACCTATGTATATATTTCTTTGTCGGTCCGAAACTTTGGCTCTGTGATGAAGAAAATGATTACAATGATGATTGCAATAAAAACCTTATGTGAAGCACTCTTTGTAAGACCCCAATTTTGACCCTATGATCCCTCATGTTATTTCCTCATTTGCATTGGCTTTGGGATCACATCTTGGCATCCTTCTTACCCCTCATTCATTCGGTTTTCATTGGTAGAGATCACCAAGCACATTTGATTGTATCATACTTTGTTTTTTCTTTGTTTATTAACCAAAATACCAAAAATATGTTCATGTATAACTTTGTATATTTTGTAGGTAGTGTGTGCATCCACCTGTCCCTCATCAAGCTCACAACTATGTTTTGAGACCCTCATGACAAGAGATCAATATAGGAAAGGTTCACAATGTTTCTAAGCATCATATATGTATTCCCATGTTCTTCATTTATCATTTCATCAATAATTCATAAAGAGTTTGAAGCTTGTTTGCCTTGGAAGCCCTAATTCATCTCGGTATCTTATGTGACTTCCTCAACACGTTCCTTCAAAAATTGGTAAAATATATCAAGGTATACTTCATTATACATCATATTATGCATATTTTATCCTCCATGGTTCCTAAAGATCAATATAACTTCAAGTTTGCAAGTTGGTTCAAAGAGGTTGACCAGAGAAAGATTGTCAAAACTAGGGTTCCCTAGACCCTATATCCTACAACTTTTGTCATATGAAAATGATTCGAAGAGAAAAGTTACTCTGTATGAAATTACAAACAACTTTCATGTTGACATCAAGATCTAGTTTTTCTTGGAAAATAATTTTTTATGGTGAAAGATTATAGGTCATTTTGTTTGTGCCCTAGTTAGGAGTTCAACTTCCGAGGACCATAACTTGCTCAAATTTTATGATATGAAGGACATCCAAATTTCATTAGCAAATACAAGATGTCTTATCCAACTTTAATGTTTTGATAAATTTCAAATTCAACTTGCAAGGCCATGTTCCAAGAGGAAACATTATAGGTCATTTTGGGCCATCATCATTTAACAAGCAATTTTCCTTTACTTTTATAATACATAACTCCTTCATGCCAAATGCAAATTATGTCAAATTTGCAACCGAATTGAAGAGGAATTAAAGAGCTACATCTTTGGTAAATAAACCATTTTTATTTGGAGCTCATAGCAAAAGTTATTCAAGGTAGAAGAAGTGGTCATTTGACTTGGTACTCAGAAAATTTTCAATTATGTTTGATTTCTCCAACTTCCACCTCAAAAGTCATCATGATCCAAGCTCCAAATAGAAAATTGTTCAATATTAAAGTTGTTCCCCTTGATGTTACCTTTCCAAAAAGTCAAAGATCGTGGCATTTGGAGCATTTTACAAGGACTTGCGCATGGTTACTTTTCATGGTCCCATTTGGATGATTTTCATGACCAAACTTCAATTACAATTACATGGCCTCATGTTGAGCTTTCAGCATCACTCATGCACATTTGTGGATATTTTCCAATCCTTTAATGGGCCTATCACACGCCCATGCAAGCATGCACCAACATTTATAAATTTGGCCAAATTTTCAAGTGTGTGAAAAGCAATGCAAAACCCTATAAATACATTGCTCTTGTGATCAGAATGAGGACCCCTTTAACCAAGCTTTAAACTGCATCTTCCCTAACCTCCATTGATAGGATAACCTTGAGGATTTAACTTGAAATCGAGCTTCACTTCCACTTCGATTTTGAAATTGAAACTCCAAGGATCCAAGCCTTTTGATCATCCATTTCATCTCCTGCAAGCAAGTAGAAGCAAGCCCAAGCAATTGAGATCCAAATTGAGCTTCATCACTGCAAGCAAAAGGTGAATTTTTTTAAGCTTTCTCTCTTTGATTCTCTCTCAATTCTCTATCATTTCAAGTAATTTTTGGTTGGCTGAAGTCTTGCCAATGTAGGAAACAAGATTGAGTTGCTTTGAGGCCAAATAAAAGCAACTCATATGATGCACCTCAAACTTCAAGTCCATCTATCTTTTAATATACTTGGAATTAGGTGAAATTAAGGCCAGATTCGAGCTCTTGAGCTTTTTTTCCTTAAAATAGTGTACTCACTTTTTATTTTGGTGGTGGTTGGTGGTGGACCAGTCCGGTGAGGTGGTGTGTTGCCATCTTCCCAACCACTTGATCATGTTCAAACATTTTAATCCTGGCATTCACTTCTGATTACCACGAGTGTACACACGTTCACTATGGTATATGATGGAAGCAAACGCTTGGCCATCAGATCTGCCACCTCAATTAATGAGGGAGATCTGATGGCCCTTGTTTTTTCTCATTTTATTTTATTTTCTGGTTTTTCATTTAATCATCTTATTTTATTAAATTCATAGAAATTTCATTTTTAATCCAAAAAATATGGGACTTTCACCAAAAATCTTTATATATTTTTCTATTTCATATTATGAATTAAAATTATTTTTTGTATTAATTGTTTTGATATTTTTCATGAATTAATTGTTTTTGTGCATATTTTTAATTGTTTAAAAATACTTCTGACTTTTCAAAAATCATGAATTTTTTTGTCTAAGGTCCTTTGACCTTGTTTGACCTAGGATAAATACCTTGGTCATTCATTTGGTGTTTTGATGAGATTTGAGGTTTTGTCCATATTAAAATTCGTTTTAATTCACTTTTAATTGGATTTTTAATTGATTAAATTTCTAAAAATTATGTTGAGCCATTTTTTATGGTTTTATGATGTTTGAATTTCTATTTGGGTGTTGGTCATGGTTGATTTGACTTTTGTTTGATCAATACCATTGGCTTTAGGGGATTGATGAAATGTACATTTCATCTCCCAAAATGAATGGATGGTATTGATCAGATAAAATTTAGCCCATGATCAATTTGTGTTTCTATTTCCCCTTCCCTCTTTATCTTCATCCATATTCTTTTCGAATCCTTCATTTGACCAATGATTTCCCTAATGTCTAAATGCTAGTTGGTTCATCAATGACATTGTGTCAGATGAATCAACACAAGTCTGACTCAGATAGGTCATTCCCATTTCTTTTAGTGTGTGGTATGTTTTTGGAATTTGATTCTTTGTACCAAATCTCTAACATGCATTAACACCTATATTTTTATTGCCCGACCTTCGATAGTTGTGACTTCTACATAAGTCCAATTACGATTGCTTAACATCGAGCTAAATTTGACCCTCAAGGCATAACATTCTAGTAAGTGATATAGTAAGTCTCCCATTCTTCATGGCATTGTGTGGGAACTTGGCATTTTTTCCATTCATTGGAGCTAGTGGCATACTTACTGAATTATCCAAGTTGGAGCCCTTCTCATGGATGATGTCTTGGTTCAAGGATTCATACTTGTGAATGAATGGTTGAGTGTTCTCCAAAGAATGACTTAATCAATTAAAACTCACCGCTAACATTTGATTAACCATTGACTAATTCTTATTAATGTTTCTTTACTTTCAAGTCATTTACTTTATGCACTTTAAATTTCAATTACCTTTATCATTTGTAAGACCTGAATTTTGACCCTAAGATCTCTCATGCTATCTCATCATATGCATTAGCTTTTGGGATCACACCTTGGCATCCTCCTTACCCCTGATTCATTGGGTTTGCATTGGGAGAAATCAACAAGAACATTTGATTGTATCATAATTTGTTTTTCATTATTTACTAACCCAAATGCAAAAAATATGTCAATGTATAGTTTACTTCTTTTGTAGGTAGTGTCTTTGGTCACCCATGCTCCATCAAGGATACTAATCAAGATATGGTTCACAATGACTCTACACATCATATGTGAATCCCCATGACCTTCACATATCATTTTGATCAAGAAATCATCAAGAGTTTGAAGCTTGTTTGCCTTGGAAGCCCTAATTCATCTAGGTATCTTGTGTGACTTCCTCAACATGTTTCTTCATCATTTGATCAAATATTTCAAGGGATACTTCATATTACAGCATATTACACATATATGATCCTCCGTGAGTCCAAGAGATCAATAGAACTTCAAGTTTTCTAGTTGGTTCATGGTGGTTCACCAGAGAAAGTCAACTAGTCCAAACTGGGGTTCCTAGACCCTATGTCCTACAATATTTATCATATGAACATGATTCCAAGAGAAACGTTACTCTTTATGACATTCCAAACAACTTTTATATTGAAGTTAGGCGTTATTTTTTCTTTGAAATTCAATTTTTATGGTGAAATATTATAGGTTAATTTGTTTGAACCCTAGTTAGGAGGTCAATTTCGAAGTACCATAAGATGCTCAATTTTTATGAGATGTAAACCATTAAAGTTTCATGATCAAATTTAATATTTCCTATCCAACTTTTATTCTTGTAATAAGTTCAAATCCAACTTGAAGATGCATGTTCCAAGAGGAAACATTATAGGTCATTTTGGGCCACTATCATTGAACAAGTGATTTTCCTCAACTTCTAAAATGCATAACTCCTTCATGCCAAATCCAAATGATGTCAAATTTGTGACCAAATTTAAGATGTTTGAAAGAGATACAAATTTGATGAAGGAATGTTTTACATTTGAAGCCCATAAGAAAAGTTATTCAAGGTGGAAGAAGTGAACATTTGACTTGGTACTTACTAAATTTTCAAATATATTTGATTTTCCAAACATCCACCTAAAAATTCATCATGATCCAAGCTTCAAATGGAAAAGTGTTCAACATGAAAGTTATTCCCCTTGACCTCACCTTTCCAAAAAGGTCCAAGATTATCTCATTTGGCCAAGAATTGGAGGACATGCACATAGGTTCTTTTCAAAGGTTCATTTGGATGGATTTCACATTAACATTTCAATCTCCTTTGCATGACCACATGACATGATTTCAGCATTACACATGAGTGATTTTGGACCTGATAGCATCATTTAATGGGCCTATCACACGCCCATGCAAGCATGCAAGGGAATTTCTATTTTTGGCCAATTTGGAAGTGTGTTAAAATAAAATGCATAACCTATAAATAAGACCCTCTTGGCTGAAGTCCTACCAATGTAGGCAACGAGATTGAGTTGCTTTGAGGTAAAATTGAAGTAACTCAGTTCATGATCCTTAAAATTCAAATCCATGATTCTTTTAATATACTTGGAATTGGAGAAAATTGATGCCATATTCGAGCTCCTGAGCATTTTTCCTTTAAATCCATGTCCTTGTTTTTCATTTTGGTGGTGGTTGATGGTGCACCAGTCTGGGGAGATCCACCGGAGGAGAAGACCGGAGCCCTAGCTCTGGTGGTTAGTTGATATGCCTCATGACCATCAAATCATGTTCAAACATTTTAATCTCAGCCACTCCTTTGAATTACCACGTGTGTCATGCTTTGACTGAGACGGATCGTGGATAGCGCACGCATGACCATCAAATCTGCCACCTCAATTAATGAGGTTGACCTGATGGGCCTTGGTTTTTTCTAATTTCTTTTTGTTTTCTTATTTTTCATTTAATCCCTTTATTTAGTTTTATTCATATTAATTTCACTTTTAATCCAAAAAATATGGGACTATCACCAAAAGTCTTAAAATTTTTTTCTCTTCCATATTCTAAATTAAAATTATTTTATGGATCAATTTTGATATTTTTCATGAATTAAATATTTTTGTGCATATTTTTAATTGTTTAAAAATACTTCTAACTAAACAAAAATCATGAAATTTTTTGTTTAAGGTCCTTTGACCTTGTTTGACCTAGGATAAATCTCTTCGCCATTTTTTTGGTGTTTTCAAGAGATTTTAGGTTTTGACCAAATTAAATTGTATTTTAATGCCTTTTTAAATTGATTTTTAATAGATTAAATGTGTAAAAATTAAGTTGAGCCGTTTTTATGGTCTTGTGATGTTTGACTATTTATTTGAACCTTGGCCAAGGTTGATTTGACTTTTGTTAGATTAAAACCATTGAATTTAGGGGATTGATAAAATGCAAATTTATCTCCCAAAATGAATTAATGGTTTTAATTTGATAAAACTCCTCCCATGACCAATTTGTGTTTCTCTCATTCCCCCCCCCCCCCCCCTCTTCATCTTTATCCCTATTATTTCCCATCCTCTTATTTGACCAATGGAATCTCTAATATCTTAAGGCTAATTGGTTCATCAATGACCTTGTGTTAGATGAACCAATACAAGTATGACTGAGATAGGTCCATCCCTCTTGATCTTTTCTTTTAGTGTGTGGTATGTTTTAGGAGTTTGCTTCATTATACCAAATCTCTAACAAGCATTAACACCTAAATTTTTATTTCCCGACCTCAGATAGTTGTGACTTCTACATAAGTCCAATTAGGATTGCTTAACATAGAGCTAAATTTGACCATAATGGCATAAAATTATAGTAAGTGAGATTGTAAGTCTCCTATTCTTCATGGTATTGTGTGGAAACTTGACCTTTTTTCCTTTCATGATAGCTAGTGGCATACTTGTTGAATTATCAAAGTTGGAGCCATTCTCATGGAAGATGTCTTGGTTTAAGGATCCATGTTTGTCAATGGATGGTTGAGTGTTCTCCAAAGAATAACTTAATCAATAAAAAATACCACTAACACTTGAGTAAAATTTGACTAACTCTTATTAATATTGCTTTACTTTCAAGTCATTTACTTTATGCAATTTAACTTTCAGTCATTTATCATTCATTGCCATTTACATTTCATTTAACTTGTTTATGTTTATGTCATTTTCACTTTGCTCATTTGAGCCATATCTGGTGATTGTATATATTGTTTGTTCATTTTTTTTGTGGTCTTAAGATGTTAAAATACTTAATAACAACAAAAAACCCAAAAAAACTTTTGTGGACTGTCGATCTTGATTTGAACTTTTGGACTTAGGACTAGGCTACATTCCTTGTGCTAAAAGGACTTGGCCAATGTCAACATTTTGAGACCAAATTACTATGAATTGAGCCTTCATCTAATTCAAGTCTTGGGTCTTATGTGAATTCATCTACTACTTTGTCTTGGTGCTAATTGTTATTTTGATCTTGTGTCTGATGCTTTGTTCTGAGTTGACCAAGGAATATTTCATCTGGTACATGAGAAGACAAAGAAGACTCCTAGCTATGGGAATTGCTTGCTTGGATATGGATATCTTTATTTGATGCCTTGATCTTCTTGATGTCTGAATATTGCTCAATTGCTCCTTAATTATTTCTTGATTCCAAGTCCAAAGGGAAAATGGGTTTTCTATATGACATTCTTATCTGTTGGATTGTATCCCATTGGTCAGGTCTTTTCAACTCTTAACTTTTAATTTAGGGGCTTAGGATAGCCTCTTCATCTTCTCTCAGTTCTTAAACTTTAAAATATCTCCCCCTTTTCAAAGACTTTCTTTGCTTGGGATTTCAAACCCAAACCTTAGTGCCGTGACATTACCTTCAACATCTCATATCTGCTACAAGAATTTCAGGGATGAAATTGGACTTTTTGGAAAGTTTATATCAAGAGGAACAACTTTTATGTTGAACACTTTTTCATTTGGAGCTTGGATCATGATGAATTTTGAGGTGGAAGTTGGAAAATCAAACATGTCAAAAAAAATTCTAAGTGTCAAGCCATATATTCACTTATTCCACCTATGCTAACTATTTATGTGAGCTTCAAATAAAAATGTTTCCTTCACCAAAGTTGTAAAGCTCTCAATTTCCTTCAAAATGGTCACAAATCTGACCTTATTTGGATTTAATATGAACGAGTTATGCATTTTTGAAGTTGGGATAAATCACTTGCTCAATGGCATTTGTCCAAAATGACCTATAATTTATCCTCATATCACATGTATATAAAAGTTGAATTTTCTCTTTCTCAAAACATAAAAGTTGAATTAGAAATATTAAATTTGATTTTTCTACATGGAAATCTTTCATCTCATAAAAAATAAGCAAGTTATGGCCTTGGGAAGATGACCTCCAAATTAGGGTTTAGACAAAATGACCTATAATTGTTCACAATAAAAATTGACTTTCCAAGGAAAAATAGCTCTAGACCCCAACATGAAAGTTGTTTGGAATGTAACTTAGAGTAACGTTTCTCTTTGATTAGATGAATTCGTCTGGTCCACCACCATGAACTAACTTGCTAGCATGCCATTCTCTTGTCTTTTGGGACTCATGGAGGATCATATATGCATACGATGCTTAAATTTTAAGTATCCCTTGAAATATTTGATCAATAGGTGAAGAAGTTTGTTGAAGAAGTTGCACAAGATACCCAGATGAATTAGGGTTTCCATGGCAAACCAACTCAAAACTCTTGATGATTTCTTGATCAAAATAACATGTGAAGATCATGGGGATTCATATATGATGCTTAGAGCCATAGTAAACCAATTTTTGATTGATCTCATTGCCTTGAGGGTCTTAAACCCTAGATGTGAGCTTGATAGATCAAAGATGAGCACATGCCCTACCTACAAAAGAGTTAGTTTATACAAAGACATATTTTGGTATTTTGGTTAGTAATGAATGAGGGGTAAGGAGGATGCCAAGGTGTGATCTCAATGCTAATGCATATGATGAGATAACACGAGGGATCTTAGGGTCAAAATTGGGGTCTTACAGTTCCCCCTATTTTAGGACGTTCTAATTGAGGAGATGAAGGTTAAAATCTTCGCATCGACTCAGTAGAACGGGCTTAAATAACAACATACAGAAACAAATTTTGGTCCCTAAGAGACCTCATGATGAATATGCTATGAATGCTAAAATAATCTTTGTGGGGAAATATTTCCACAAAGGAAAAGAATTTGGAGAGACTGAAGGTCCATAAGAGTATAATGCATTCCATAAAGAAAACTCACTGGGGAGACAGAGACTCTGGGAAAAAAGAGGTGTGCATAGGCCAGGCTACGACTTAAGAATAACTAGGGGACTTGACGGATTCCATGAAAAATAAATAAATGGAAAGACTCAGTTGGGGAACAAAAGGAACACCTATAGGGGAAACAGGTAAATCAGAACAAAGCTGAAATACTCAAACCAAGTAGGAAACAGTGATTCCACAAAAGGAATGTGCACTCAAACTCGACTGGGGAAGAAAATATCTTCAGCACAGAAGGAGCATAAATCTATTATCCATTACCGGTTAATGGGTAAAGGGATAACAAAAATCTGACAGGGAGGACACCCGTTACCGGTTAGGGTAAACATATCAAGGATGACTCGCTGAAGGAAACCAGGAGGTGTATTAATTACCGGTTACTGGATAAGAATAAACTGTTAGTAAAAGCCAAAATAGGATTTACAACTACCAGTTACTGGGCAGAAGACCAAAGAGAGAGAATACCCGTCACCGGTTAAAGTGAACATATTAAGGATAAACTCAAAGGAAAGAAAATACGTCATTGATTAGGATGAACATATCAAGGATAGACTTGCTTGGGGATTCTAGGGAGGATATCTGTTACCAGTTAATATGAACATATCAAGGATAAACTGCCTGAAAAGTAGGAATTATATCTATCGAATGCGGGATAGAATACCGAAAAGAGAATATCCGTCATCGAATAGGATGAACATATCAAGGATAGACTCAGAGGGGAAAATAGGAATTACGTCTATCAGTTACTGGACAGAATACCAAAAAGAGAATATCCGTCATCGATTAGGATGAACATATTAAGGATAAGCTCTGCAAAGGGGAGAAAAGCAGGATTTACAACTACCGGTTACTGGGTAGAAGACCGCAAAGGGAAGGAAATTCGTCACCGGTTAGGATGAACATATCAAGGATTAACTCTCTGGGGAACAACAAAATAGGGATTACAACTACCTGTTACTGGGTAGAATACCAAAAAAAGAATATCCTTCATCGATTAGGATGAACATCTCAAGGATAAGCTCTGCACAGGGGAGAAAAACAGGATTTACAACTACCGGTTACTGGGCATAAGACCGCAAAGGGAAGGAAATTCGTCACCCGTTAGGATGAACATATCAAGGATTAACTCTTTGGGGAACAACAAAATAGGGATTACCACTACCGGTTATTGGGTAGAATACCAAAGGAGAGAATATTTGTCACCAGTTAGGATGAACGTATCAAGGATAAGCTCTGCAAAGGGGAGAAAAGTAGGATTTACAACTACCGATTAATAGGTAGAAGACCGTAAAGGGAAGGAAATCCGTCACCGGTTAGGATGAACATATCAAGGATAACTCTCTAGGGAACAACAAAATAGGGATTATAACTACTGGTTACTGGGTAGAATACCAAAGGAGAGAATATCCGTCACCGGTTAGGATGAACATATCAAGCATAAACTCAAACAAGGGGAAGAAGATATTCGTCATCGGTTAGGGTGAACATATCAAGGATATACTTCCTTGGAGACGTGGAAACGAATCCGCTGGGGAGCAAGGTTACCTTTGTCGGGTATTAGACAAAAGTGACAAACATGAGAAGAATATTAATAGGTACTGGGTAATAGACTCTCAGGGGACCAAAAGCTTATATCTAGGTAAGATCTGGAAAGAAAAGGTCAATCAAAAGACTCACCCAACGAGGATATAACTCAAGGCGGAGTGGTTCCATCCAGATAATCAACTGGGAGGAAACCGAAATAATGATTATCCACAAGGAAACAACTCAGTGGGGAAAGAGAAAGGTTAAAGTCTTTCTTCTTAATGGGATGACACTATACAATTGAAAGAGGACATACAAACCACATCTGTACGGGGAAAAAGTAAACCACCATAACAGAGGATCAAAACGAACAATGAATCATAAAGTGCAACAATGTAATAAAGAAATTATATGAGTCTTTATGTATATGTATATATGATGATTATGCTGAGAAAATGATCACAAAGGATACAAGTATCACTTGATTTGAATCATCGATACAATCCCTAGCCAATCCTCACGAGAGGGAAATAACTATTGGAGAGAAACAAACATCTTGAAAGCCCAATCCTGGCTGGGTAAAGCAAAAGGAGAGGATCTGCTAAGGAAACTGCTACAAAGTCTGCTGGGAATTTTAGGTTAACACCATATCAAATGGGAGACAACCCTGCAGGCGACAAATGCAATAACTGCTCAACATCAGGAGTAACTCTAACGATTTACGAGAAATTAAAATTCTGCCGAAGTTTTGCAAACTGCAGAAATAACACGCCTACAACTCAAGGGAGGCCAAAAAACTTGGCTGGGGAAATCAACAGAATTCGGCTACTGAAATGTTGTCGAGGATGAAATATGGATTACACCAACTGCTTGGGGAGAACCAATAATGCTCCACATTTAGGGCTCACTGCTTTTCAAATAGCTATTGATATTCCTTTAAATGATATCGATTGTTTAAAAATAACTGATTTTATATATTCAAAAAAATATGATTTTAATTTAAAATTTTATTTTAAAATGATCATAATAAAATTTAAATCTATTTTGCCTGAATTAAACAAGAGTATAAACAATTGGATAAAAAGCTCAACTTTATTTAATGAAATGGTTGTCTGTAAATGACAAGACTCCATAGATCTTTAAAAAAGTTGAAAAATGGTAATTTACATGGAAAAGGGTTACATTGAATACAATGATCACTAATCCTCCTACCAACTTTCAATATCCACTATGCTCTTGGAGACTTCATCAGGGATGGAGAATCAGAACTGACCGACATGCTCAAGAATGTCTTCAAAACTGAAGATCAGCAGGATGTAGTTACTTGCCACAATCCCTAATTTTTTCATAAATTACCCCAAAGTGGGGTACTCAATTTATCGGGATGACTTTTTGTTTTTATGTCTCTAATTGTTGCCTGGATCACCCTTTCGGGTTTCAATCCAATGACACACTCATTTTTGCGTAAGCCGCCCTTTCAGGTTTTCAACTTAGCGAGTTGTTCTTTTCTTTTTAGGCGAAGTATTTCTTGTCTGCATCTGCGTTCACAGGACGAGTGAACTCTTCACCATCCATAGTTGTAAGAATCAAAGCACCACCTGAAAAGGCTCTCTTAACAATATATGGGCCTTCATAATTTGGAGTCCATTTTCCCCTAGAATCTGGCTTAAAAGATAGAATCTTCTTGAGCACAATGTCCCCTTCTCTGAACACACGAGGTCTGACTTTCTTATCAAAAGCTTTCTTCATTCTCTACTGATATAACTGACCATGACATATGGCATTCAATCTCCTCTCTTCTATCAAGTTCAGCTAGTCAAACCTGGTTTGACACCATTCAACCTCAGTCAACTTGACTACCATCAAGACATGCAATGATGGGATCTCCACCTCTACAGGGAGCACGGCTTCCCTACTATAAACAAGTGAGAAATGGGTTGCCCCTGTTGAAGTGTGAATAGATGCACGATACCCATGCAAAGCAAATTAGATCATCTGATGCAAATCTTTGTATGTAACAACCATTTTCTGAATGATCTTCTTGATGATTTTATTTGCAGTTTCAACAGCCCCATTCATCTTCGGTATGTAGGGAGAAGAATTATGATGTGCAATTTTGAAGTCTTTGCAAAGAGCTTCAACCATATTATTAAGTTAGATCCATTGTCAGTAATGATCTTACTAGGCACACCATATCGACATATAATATGATTTTTGATAAACCTCACAATAACTTGCTTGGTTACATTTGCATACGATGCCACTTCAACCTACTTTGTGAAGTAATCAACAACCACCAAAATGAAGCGATGTCCATTCGACGCTTTGGGCTCAATCACGCCAATCATTTCAATTCCCCACATGAAGAAGGGCCATGGAGAGGAAATGACATTCAATAGTGTCGGAGGAACATGAATCTTATCTGCATAAATTTGACACTTGTGGCATTTCTTCAGAAACTTGAAACACTCAAATTCCATTATCAGCCAATTGTAACCTGCTCACAACATCTTCTTAGCCATAGAATATCCATTGGAATGAGTGCCAAAGGAACCTTCATGGACTTCAGTCATCAATAAGTCTGCTTCGTGTCTATCCACGCATCTGAGTAGAACCATATCGAAGTTTCTCTTGTACAGTATATCACCATTCACATAGAAATTGTCGGATAATCTTCTCAAAGTCTTCTTATCTTTGAGAGATTCCCCAGGCGGGTAAATCTGACTTTGGAGGAAACATTTAATATCATAATACCATGGCTTCTCATCTTTGGCTTCTTCAACGGCAAACACATGAGTTGGCCTATCAAGACGCATCACAATTAAATTGGGAACTTCATTCCAATATTTCACTATAATCATTAAAGCCGAAGTTGCAAGAGCATCTGCCATCCGGTTTACATCTCGAGGGATATGATGAAACTCAACCTTGGTAAAGAAAGTTGAAATCCTCCTCGCATAGTCTCTATATGGTATCAAACCGGGTTGATTCGTCTCCCATTCACCTTTGATTTGATTCACAACCAAAGCTGAATCTCCATAGATGTCCAAATACTTTATTCTGAGACCAATAGCCTCTTCAAGCCCCATAATACAAGCTTCATACTAGGCCATATTATTCGTACTTTTGAAAGTTAATCTAGTTGTAAACGGAAAATGAGTGCCTTGAGGAGTAATAAACACTCACCCAATGCCATTACCATACTGATTAACAGCTCCATCAAATACCATGCCCCAACGGGAACCAGGTTCTGGCCCTTCTTCAAGAAATGGTTCATCACAATCTTTCATTTTCAGATACAAGATCTCATCATCAGGAAAATCATATTGCACTGACTGGTAATCTTCAATCGGTTGGTGAACTAAATGGTCATCCAAGACACTACCTTTGATCGCTTTCTGAGATCGGTATTTGATATCATACTCTAATAACCACATCTTCCAACGGGCAATCCTCCCAGTTAAAGCAGGCTTCTCAAAAATATACTTGATTGGATCCATTTTGGATATCAACCAAGTGGTATGATTCAAGATATATTGAGGCAGATGCTTAGCAGCCCAAGCCAATGCGCAATAAGTCTTCTCAAGCATAGAATACCGAATCTCACAATCAGTGAATATCTTACTAAGGTAGTAAATAACATATTCTTTCTTTCCAGTCTCATCTTGCTGACCAAGAATACAACCCATACTCTCATCGAGCACATTCAAATACATGATCAACGGTCTTCCTTCAACAGGCGGAGACAGAATCAGAGGCTCAAAAAGATACTCTTTAATACTATCAAAAGCTTTCTGGCAGTCTTCGGTCCAATCACAAGATTGATCTTTCTGAAGAAGCTTGAATATAGGCGCACATGTGTGAAATGAATCTTGAGATATAATTCAAGCGGCCGAGAAAACGTTTGACTTACTTCTCAGTTTTGGGCGCATGCATCTCTTGTATTGCTTTGACCTTGGAAGGATCAACTTCAATACCCTTCACCCTGAGAATAAAGCCTAACAACTTACCAGAACGAACATCAAATATACACTTATTGGGATTCAAACGGAGTTTATACTTCCTCAAACAGTGGAATAGCTTCAACAAATGCTAAACATGTTCCTCTTCATCAATGGATTTAGCAATCATATCATCAGCATAGACTTCAATTTCTTTACGCATCATATCATGAAAAAGAGTAGTCATTGCTCTCTGGTAAGCTGTACCAGCATTCTTTAGACCGAAAGGCATCACTCTATAATAGAATGTTCCCTAGGGTGTAATGAATATGGTCTTCTCCATATCTTCGGGTGCCATATTGATCTGATTATATCCATAAAATCCGTCCATAAACGAAAAGACTTTGAATTTAGTTGTGTTGTGTACCAACATATCAATGTATGGCAGAGGGAAATCATATTTCGGACAGTCTTTATTCAAATCTCTATAATCAACACACATACATACTTTTCCATCCTTCTTCGGCACAGGCACAATATTGGCCACCCATTATGGATACTCGGCAGTAACAAGGAAACCAACGCCAATCTTCTTTTGTACTTCTTCTTTGATCTTTACTTCCTTGTTAGGATGAGTCCTCCTCAACTTCTGCTTGACTGGCGGGCATTATGGCTTCAAAGGCAATCTATGCTCCACAAACTCATAATCCAACCCATGCATGTCTTGATAGGACCAGACAAACACATATGAATACTCTTGGAGAAGATCAATCAACCCCTTCTTAACCTCTGGACACAATTGAGATCCAATCTTGACTTCCTTCACATCATCTTCGAAACCCAAGTTGACTAACTCAATCTTCTCTTCGAATGGGTGAATGACTTTTTCCTCGTGCCCAAGTAGACGAGACAATTCATCAGATACTTCTTCATCACTTCTTTCCTCAGCCTCAAACACAGGGAATTGAAAATTTGGCGAAGGAGTAGGATCATTGTATTCGATGGGTTTAGAAACCAACCTGCATAATGATTTGATATTTTGATTTTAGAGAAGTGATTTTGTGACCAAATATTATGCCAATGGACGAATTATATTTTAATTATGTTCTTTGTGATTCCCAATTTTTCAGAAAGAGAAAAAAGTAAAAATAAACAGCATAGATGTTGATGAATAGAATTGAATTTTACTAATGATCTAATTTGAAAATGCCAAACAATGTTCACTTCTCCCTTAGGCATAGGAGAAAGATTTTCAAAAATAATAAAAGCAATTACTTAGAACGATGCATAATAACAGGAACATCAACGTCAACCCAATTGTTGCAAGCTTTTCCATGTGTCACAAAATTGGCGCAGTCTTCATCTTCATCACCCTCGACCACAGCAGCTAAGTGTTGTTCATTACCATGAATGAACCCTCCGCTACGGAAACTAGGTTGCACATCTTCAGCTCTAAACTGAGATGAACCTTGTTGGAATCCCAAACCGACTTTGCTCTTGTTCTCGGTGACTTCTATACTTTTTCCCCACTGATCAGAAATACCGTCTTAAACAATCTTTCTGAGCGTCTTCGAGGAGGACATAGGTTCCCCAACTCTCTTTTCTTAAGCATTAGATAAAGCTTGGAACGAAGTTCCAACCTCATCCTGTAAGACCCCAATTTTGACCCTAAGATCCCTCATGGCATCATAACATTGCATTTGCATAGCCTCAAGGATCATGAGCATCTTGGTTCCCTTTGCCTTTGGGTGGGACTCCTTGTGATTGGTTTGAGATCACCAAGCATGCTTGAATTATACATCATTGTTTCTCTAACTTTTGGTTTACTAAAAAAAAAATATTAATAACAATAATAAAATTAAAAAAAAAAAAAACAAAAA
Organism: Lathyrus oleraceus; assembly: GCF_024323335.1. Lineage (NCBI taxonomy): Eukaryota > Viridiplantae > Streptophyta > Magnoliopsida > Fabales > Fabaceae > Lathyrus > Lathyrus oleraceus. Next base: position 297,009,672 of record NC_066580.1, on the reverse strand, counting down.
AAATAATAATAATAATAATAAAAAAACGAAAAATAAATAAATAAATAAAATATAACAAAAATAATTTTGGACTTGGGCCTCTCTCATTTGAGCCCACAAGTCCACAAAAAACCAGGTTATAAATTCAGAGTTTCAGTGAAACAAAAGGACAGGCCATTCCTATTACCCTGGAAGGAAAAAGAAAGTGAGAGAAGAGCTGACAGAGTTCAGAGCAACCTCCAGAGGCAAACCCTCAGATTGCTCTGCAAACCCAACGGTGCAAATCAATTTCATTCGATCTCTCCAATCAGGTTTATGCCTTCAATTTGAATGTTCTGAATATATGAGGTATTATGGGTGAATTTGATACCCTTTTGATGCATGTGTTTAACAGGAGGTTTAGGCCTCCTACCCTTGGTTGCTTTTTGTGAGCTTTTTTGTGAATTTTAATGGCATGATTCATGTGGTTACATTTTGATTTGGGGGCAACTCTTGATTACCCTATCTTGTTTCTCTAACTTGTTTGTTGAGTTTTTTTTTGTGAGGGCTCACATGACTCTTGCAGAGATGGCCTGGTGTTCCACTTTATTTATGGGATACCACCTGGAGGTTTATTCTGATTACCTGTGCTTAATGGCTTGAGATATTTGTTTGTGACTGCTTATTTCAAAGGATGGGAGCTACTTGGATCATCAATATGATCTCAAGAGGGGAACTCCTAATGTGGTTTTATTTTCTTTTCCCTTATCTCTTGTATGTTTAGGAATTTAACCCTTTTTTTTTCTTTCTCCCCATTCTAACCCAAGAAAAAACTTTTTGTGCAAACAATAACTTTTGTTTTCAACATTAGAAACCTAAGCCTTATGCTTTTGATTTTCAAAACTTATTTTTCATAACACTTATTCTGAATTGAACCTTTTAATTTACTTTAACCATATTTTTGTAAATACTTTTAATGGTAAATATAACCCATTCAAATACTTTTTGTGGTTTCAATGGCCACCTTCTTAATCAAACTCCTTTTTTATAACCATTAGCTATTAGGTTTGAATTATCTTTGAGGTAGATATAATACTCACCTTTATCCTTAGTGATGGACAATGAGTCTTCCATGCTTATTATAGGGTTAACCCCTCACTAGCATGTTGAAGCTATCCTCACATGGTGGATTTGTGGTTTTAGGTTGAGTTTTCTCCCTTTGATAACAAAAGACCTTAAGGTTTTTGGACCAATCAATTCACCAACTTTTTTTTGAATTTTTTTACCCCGAACTACGAGGTTTTGATCCTATTTTTTTTTAAGATGGTACGTAGGCAATGGGTTCATCCATTCAAACACAAAATGTAAATAATTTGTATATTCTTTTCTCATCCCTTCAATCATGTTTGCACAAATAAATTTTCACAAAAAAAAAAAACAACAACCTTACAACAAATGTGAAAAGGGCTCCCTAGGAGTACCTAGGATGCTTTGGGTGCCTAACACCTTCCCATTTCATAACCAACCCCCTTACCCAGATCTCTGAGATTTTTACTAGTTTTTGATTCGATAAAACTTTTAGGTTTTTGTTCACTTTCTAACCATTCCTTTGGATAAATAGAAGTGCGGTGGCGACTCGACTTGTATGATTTACCTTGGATTTAGTCAATATCTCTAATGGTAACGAATACCCCGCTACAGAAAAATGGCGACTCTGTTGGGGAGAAATAATTTGCCTAGTGGGTTTTGCCTGCTTTTCATATTTGTTGTATTGTATTGTATATTTTTTTTTTGTGACATGTTTTTTGTGCAATTTGGGATTACTGTATTGTATGTAATGATTGAATTGTTTGAATATTAATTCCTTGTATGCTTGGTGATCTTCGTGAGATGAGTTCTATACCCGAACTCGAGTGCACTTAGGATAGGAGAATGGCATAGTCTTGTCGACTTGTGTGGAGTTATTCCTTAGCAAGTTGACTTGCAAGTCCATTCACTTGGTGGAGGTTATGTTGGGATCAATAATGTGACACAAGTAAGTTGTGGTTAGACATTACTTTTCCAATATAGACCTTAGAAGCCAATGACCTTAGAAGCCAAGTGTAAGATTTGATACGATTGTTACGCGATACTACACTCATAAGAGTCTCTCTTGAGAATATTTTTGGAATACGAGTAGTCGTTTCTCCGATAATATCCAAAAGATGGGATGATGACTATGGGAACCTTTTGTAGAACATGTTTGGCAGGTTTAAACCCTAGTAAACTCCCTTTTGGGTGGTTCTTAACCTAAACTCCATGCTCATGACTTGCAACAAACCCTTGATTCATGGTTGATCCGTTCATGTATCCTTAATATTAATGGAACTTGGGTGTTGATAAGGTGCAAACCATAATCCACCAAAATGGATGGTTGATATTAAGGATAACATGATCCATCCCATAACTTCTGTTTGGTGTGCTTTTCTTGATCCTTGAGTGTGATTGTTGCATTCATGCATTCATGCACCCATTTGCATCCATATCATCAATAAATAAGAAAATTTTCAAGGAACTTAAGGGGTTTATTTGCAAAATTTTTAAACATGGAAAGACAAAGAAGGAATACAAAGAAGTATAGCTTCAGACAACCAGATTTGAAAGAGTTAAGGAATCTGACATCCTATGTATTAGATCCTTTGGGTTTCAAGGCTCGTTTTGGGAAGCTTCTTCCTCTTCTGACTACTCAGGTGGATGAAGGGTTGATGAGTGTATTGGTGCAGTTTTACTATCCTTTGTACCGTTGCTTCACGTTTCTGGATTTTCAGCTTTTGCCTACCCTTGAGGAGTATGCTTACCTTGTGGGTATACCTATTCTAGACCAATTACCGTTCAGTGGCTTGGAGAGTATTCCTACTTCACAAGAGATAGCAGACATGTTGCACATAGATGAATCTCTGGTTGGTGCTCATATGACTACCAAAGGTGGAATTCAAGGTCTCCCTTCTGAGTTCCTCATTGCTCAAGCTACTATGTATGGGAAGGCCATGAGTGAGGACGCCTTTGAGGCCATATTTGTACTTCTCATCTACGGGTTAGTATTATTCCCCAACATCGACAAGTTTATGGATGTGAACGCTATTAGGATTTTCTCTACTCTTAATCCCGTTCTGACTCTGTTGGGCGATACCTATTTCTCTTTGCATATGAGGAATGCAAAGGGTGGTGGCGCCATTGTGTGTTGTTTGCCTCTGTTGTATAAGTGGTTTATTTCTCACTTATCGTAGACGGTCGCCTTCAAGGAGAATAAGGGATGTCTACGGTGGTCCACGAGACTCATGTCTCTCACTAATGATGATATCTCTTAGTATAACTCTGTGTATGATGGTGTGCAGATTATTGACTCTTGTGGCGAATTCTCCAATGTACCTCTTCTTGGTACATGTGGTGGGATTAACTACAATCCTGTTTTGGCACGTCGGCAACTTGGGTTCCCCTTAAAGGATAAACCCAAAAACATTCTGTTAGAGGGTGTATTCTTTCAAGATGGTAAAGATCCCCAAGGCTTGAAAGCTAGGATGGTCCGCGCTTGGCGCAAGATTCATAGGAAAGGAAGGAAAGAGTTGGGTCCTAAGAATTGCATCGCTTTGGAGCCTTACACTGTTTGGGTTAGGAAGAGGGCGTCTGAGTATCTCATGCCTTACGAGTATCCGAGACCTACACCTACGATTATGGTTGGGCCTTCAACCCTCCCTAATCAAGGAGTAGAGGAGTTGAGAGACGAAGACTGTTCACGTGCCTGGATCCGTGAACGTGAAGAGTTGCTTCAGCAGATTAAGGAGAAGGATGCGTTGATTGAGTTTCTTGAACATCAGGTTATTGATGACCCTGATGATGTATGAACTTCTCTACTTCCTCAGTCTTCTAAGTTATGGAAGAGGAAGTATGATCAACTCGCCAAAGAGAAGGCCGATATGGAGGCAGCCTACGAGAGGGAGATGAAGAGGCTTCGCTCATCTTATCTTCCTGTGTCCCGTGCTTTAGATGATTGTTTCTAGGGATCCATAATACGATTATTTTCCTTTTCTCTTGTATATGATTGACGATGCTGCACTTCTTTTCTCTGATATTATTTGATGAGATATTTCCATATGTGATAAAATGCTTAATATTTCCAGAATTTGCAAATAAAACTCTAAAGTTCCTTTGAAATAAAAAACAAATCATATGCACAAACATTGCATGCATCATATGAATAAGAAGGTTTTGTTTCCGGTCCCTCGCCCTGTGGTCTAACTCTGTGTCCTTCATTTATTTTGAAGACAAGCTGATTCACCGGTACTACACTAAAGCCAATACTTCAAGACTAATGGATCAACTAGAGCAAGAGAACCGTGAATTTAAGGAGAAAAGGCTCTCCTGGTTAGCCATTTGTCTTCCTTCTCTTATACAGATGCTGAGGTTGAAATTGGAACTCCTTTCCAAGCTTTATCTATAGCTGAGCCTATTGAGAAGAGAACTCCTTCATTTGCTTCCTTCAAAAATGCAAACTTGGCCATTAAGCGTGGTACAACCACTGGTTTAGGAAAAATGATTGAGTTAGAAGACAACGAATCCCGGGCTGGCATTAGTTTTTCTTCTAGTACTTTCAACAAGCAAGGTTTCTTCAAAAGTGGAGGTTTTATCCACACTGGTCTAGACGAGGAGGCTGCTACCGTCTTAGAAGAAGATACAAAGGATTCTGGCAATTTCATCATCCCTGGAGGGGTCTGCAACAATTGGGTCGATGTGGATATTCCAACAGTTGTCCATAAGTCAACGTAATGATCACTTTGTTTAAAAACCCTTCTCCCATGCCAAAAGGAGGAGTGATGACATTGTTGGCGCATAACTTCAATGATATTTTCATCCAACAAATTCATGTTAAATGTTTGTTTTTCCAATTATTTTCCCTTTTTTCTTTTGCATGAAATTGGTGATCACATAAAACCCTAAAAAAAAAAACAAGAATAAAATCAATCTTTTCATCTGCATAATGATTTGCCTTGTTTGAATTTTGAAGCTTTTCATATCCAAAACCATTATACAGGTTAATTTCTAGACCCATTGAACATAATGACCCAACACTATCTCCCAGTTTTGAGTTCCCTGTATTTGAGGCAGAGGAAGATGATGTTGAAGAGATTCCTAATGAGATCACCCGGCTACTCGAGCATGAAGAGAAGATCATTTAGCCGCATCTTGAGAATCTGGAAACAGTCAACTTGGGGTCTGAAGATTGTGTGCGAGAGGTAAACATTTGGGCACTTCTGGAAGAATCTGTTAAGAAGGAGTTGATTAAGTTGCTACGAGAATATGTTGACGTCTTTGCCTGGTCATATGGAGACATGTCTGGTCTAGATACTGATATTGTGCAACATTTCCTACCTCTAAAGCCTGAGTGCATGCCTGTAAAGCAGAAGCTCAGAAGATCTCATCCTGACATGGCAGTGAAGATCAAAGAAGAAGTTCAGAAGCAAATTGATGCGGGGTTCCTGGTGACTTCTATATATCCTCAATGGGTGGCCAATATTGTGCCCGTGCCTAAGAAAGATGGAAAAGTCCGGATGTGTGTGGACTATAGAGACTTGAATAAAGCTAGTCCGAAAGATGATTTCCCTCTACCACACATTGATATGTTGGTAGAAAATACAGCTAAATTCAATGTCTTCTCGTTTATGGACGGATTTTCCGGATATAATCAGATTAAGATGGCACCCGAGGATATGGAGAAGACAACATTCATCACATGTTGGGGAACATTCTGTTATCGAGTGATGCCCTTCGGTTTGAAGAACGTCGGAGCCACGTATCAACGAGCTATGACTACCTTGTTTCATGACATGATGCATAAAGAGATTGAGGCGTATGTTGACGATATGATCGCTAAGTCAAGATCAGAGGTTGTACTCCCTGTAGAGGTGGAGATCCCATCAATGAGAGTCTTGATGGAGGCCAAGTTGACTGATGCTGAATGGGTTCAGAGTCGTTATGACCAGCTGAACTTGATAGAAGAAAAGAGATTGACTGCCATGTGCCATGGTCAGTTATACCAGCAAAGAATGAAGAAAGCTTTTGATAAGAAGGTCAAGCCTCGTGTGTTCCGAGAAGGTGACCTTGTGCTCAAAAAAGTTTTTTCTTTCGCGCCCGATTCCAGGGGCAAGTGGACTCCGAACTATGAGGGTCCATATGTTGTTAAGAGAGCCTTTTCAGGCGGTGCTTTGATACTTACAACTATGGATGGGGAGGATTTCACTCGTCCTATGAATTCAGATGCAGTCAAGAAAGACTTCGTCTAAAAAAAAAAAACTGAATAACTCGCTAAGTTGAAAACCCGAAGGGGCGGCTTAGGCAAAAATGAGCGTCTCGGTGGATTGAAAACCCGAAAGGGCAGTCCAAACAAAAGTTAGAGACACAAAAAATATATAATAATGATATATGTATCCTGCTAGATTGATTACCTCATCCTGGGGCAATCTAGGCAAAAATTAGGGATTTGGCAAGTAACTGCATCCTGACAAGACTTTGTTCTACAACTGTCATCCGTCAGAGATCCTTGCTCATTATCAGCCAAAGCTTCAAATACATCGGATTCAGAATTGGTGGAGAAATGGTCATTATGTTCAATGTAGCCCTTTTCCAATATATATCACCAATTTCAAATTTGTAAAGATCTATGGAGTCTTGCCATTCGCAGACTACCATTCTATCAAATAAATTTGAGCCTTTTATCCAATTATTGGCACTCTTATCTGTTTCTATTCAACAAATGTTTTGCATGTTTTCATTAAGAAAATATCATTGTTTTAAACGATCAAATTTTTTATAATTTGTTTTTAAACAAAGTGAACATTCACAACGACGAAAGGATACTTAGGAGATCCTCAGTGCTCTCCCAAGGGTGGTACGATCCCCAACAGGGTAAGATTTTGTCCATATTCCTGGCATGACTGTATCTCCTCCCTCTGGAACCCCTTGTGGTTTATCCTACCAAGTGGATTGCTTGTTGAGAGTCACCTCTCTTCCCTTCAGCAGAGTAGCAATCTTTCTTCTTCAGCAGCTTGGATCTCTTTGGGCAAGAGCGGTATTTGGTGGTTGATCCCGATAAATCGTTTATCTCCTCGGATAGATTCCCTAGTAGAGTTGTTGGTGTGGTGGACCTTGTCTGTGATAACTCTCGTCCCCAGCTGGAATGATTGATGATTCATCCCTTGCAGAGTTCTTTGCTTCCTGGTATCTCTGATCCCCAGCAGATTGGATACTCTCCGGTGAACATGGCTTTCTCTCTTGAGATGTAGTACCAGATGGTTAGTTCCTGGACCTGGTTCTGTTAGATATGTCTGTCTATCAACATACATCATACATAAACCACGCATATTCATGCATAATTATAACATTAAGGTATTCATGTTGCATTCTTTGCCATATATCGTTGTTTGTTGTCTCCTGCTATTTGGTGATATACTTCCCCAAGCAAACGTGTGTGTCTGATCTCTCCATATAGAGTCAGATCCATAAGCAGAAAGTGTCTATCCTTTCTTCCATATTCCCCACGGGTTATATCCTCGTGAATGTTGATTGTTTTTGTTCCTTCCCAATACATATACTAGGATGGTTTTCCCCATTAAGTTATATCCTCACCGGGACAAGTCTTGATTTGGTGTGCCTATCTAGTTTGATCCTAGATCGGTCTCTTGAGACTTTTTTCCTGTTTCCCCGTGGTAAATGAATAATCGCTCGATAATTAGTAATTATTATCCCGGCGGAGTCTGTGGTTCTCTACCCTCATACCGGTAGTTGTAAGTCATATTTTTGTGGTCTACTACCCAGTAACCGGTAGTTGTAAACCCCATTTTGTCCCCGTGCAGAGTTAAACCTTGATTGTTGTTCATCCTAACCGATGACGAGTACTCTCTTTTATGGTTCTCTACCCTCATACCGGTAGATGTAATTCCCTCCTTGTTGTTTATCTTTATACAAAATTCAATATTGACATTCCTTAATTTTTTAGTATACCACACAATAACCGGTGATATATCTCTTGGATTATTGCTCTAATTACACAATTTATCCCCAGCGGGTCATCTCTCGTCTATCTTGTTGTTGTTAGTAACGGTATCTCTCCCCTGAATTGGTCATCATTATATACCTAGTTTCGGTATCTCGATGCCTTTTCTTTTCGGTCGATTTATCCTTTATTAACCCAGTAACCGGTTGTGGATAATCGTCCATGCGAGTATATTATCTACGTTCTGACGGTAATAGATAGTATATCTCATGCACTCTTTGGTCGAAGCCTTTTGTTCTTCCCCAGTTGAGTAAGATTCGTACCCCCTTTTCGGAGTCGAATGTCCATCCCATAATCGAGTTTGCTTTTTGCCCTCTTTTTGGATGATGAGTGTTTTGGGAATATTCCCCAATTCACGCCTTGATTGGTCATCATTATATACCTAGTTTCGGTATCCCCATGCCTTTTCTTTTCGGTCGATTTATCCTTTATTAACCCAGTAACCGGTTGTGGATAATCGTCCATGCGAGTATATTATCTACGTTCTGACGGTAATAGATAGTATATCTCATGCACTCTTTGGTCGAAGCTTTTGTCCTTCCCCAATCGAGTAAGATTCGTACCCCCTTTACGGAGTCGAATATCCATCCTATCATCGAGTTTGCTTTTAGCCCTCTTTTGGATGAATAATGTTTTGGGAATATTCCGCAATTCACGCCTTAGTTGATCACCTATTATATGCCCAGTAATCGGTATCCCTGGTGTTCCCTCCTCTCTGCTCCCTATTATGACTTTTTGTCCTCTGTGGAGTCAGATTTTCCTGAGTTGAGATATACCTTTTTAGGTCTTCCTCAGATGATTTGGTTGATTGATATCTCTCACCCTTATACCGATCTTAGATATTCATTCTTCCCGAGCATGTTGTATCTCACCCTCATACCGGCGATCAGATCACATGTCTCCTTGAGCTTATTACCCAGTAACCGGTAATACCTCGTCCCGCTGCTTCCCCAGGAGTGTCCTTTTAGGCATCCCCAGCGAAGTCCCTTAGTGGATTGTTTTCATCCGGATTTTTATCCGAAGTATCCGTTGTGGATAGTTTTTGCTGTATTGGCATATTCCCCAATACATGCACCTTTGAGTCAGCTCGGGTCTTTCCATTGGATATTTTCCCTTTGGAATTTTGTTCCCCAAGCGTTGAGTCGTGACCTGCTCACGCATTTTATTCCCTCTCCTATCCCCAGAAGAGTCCCTAGAGTCTCAGTCCCATTGAGTGTATTTCTCATATGGATTGTCAGTTTCTCCAGATGTCTTTTCTTCTTTGTGGACACATATCCCCACAGAGTTCGTACTATTTGCATACATACATCTGCATCATGAGGTCTCTTAGGGGCCAAAATTTGTCTCTTTGTTATTCTTTAAGCCCATTTTACCTCGTCGAGACGAAGATTTTAACCTTCACTTCTCCGGCTAGAATGACCTTAAATAGGGGCATCTGTAAGACCCCAATTTTGACCCTAAGATCCCTCATGGCATCATAACATTGCATTTGCATAGCCTCAAGGATCATGAGCATCTTGGTTCCCTTTGCCTTTGGGTGGGACTCCTTGTGATTGGTTTGAGATCACCAAGCATGCTTGAATTATACATCATTGTTTCTCTTACTTTTGTTTACTAAAAAAAAGAAAAAAAGAAATAATAAAAAAAAAAAAAAAAAAAAAAAAAAAAAAAAAAAAAAAAAAGAAAAAAACAACTAAATAAATAAATAAAAAATGAAAAATAAATAAATAAATAAATAAAATATAACAAAAATAATTTTGGACTTGGGCCTCTCTCACTTGAGCCCACAGGTCCACAAAAACTAGGTTATAAATTCAAAGTTTTAGTGAAACAAAAGGACAGGCCATTCCTATTACCCTGGTAGTAAAAAGAAAGTGAGAGAAGAGCTGACAGAGTTCAGAGCAACCTCTAGAGGCAAACCCTCAGATTGCTCTGCAAACCCAATGGTGCAATTCAATTTCATTCGATCTCTCCAATTAGGTTAGCCCTATATCCATCATCTTTATGCCTTCAATTTGAATGTTCTGAATATATGAGGTATTATGGGTGAATTTGATACCCTTTTGATTCATGTGTTTGACAGGAGGTTTAGGCCTCCTACCCTTGGTTGCTTTTTGTGAGTTTTTTTGTGAATTTTAATGCCATGATTCATGTGGTTACATTTTGATTTGGGGGCAACTCTTGATTACCCTATCTTGTTTCTCTAACCTATTTGTTGAGTTTTTTTTTTGTGAGGGCTCACATGACTCTTGCAGAGATGGCCTGGTGTTCCACTTTATTTATGGGATACCACCTGGAGGTTTATTCTGATTACCTGTGCTTAATGGCTTGAGATATTTGTTTGTGACTGCTTATTCCAAAGGATGGGAGCTACTTGGATCATCAATATGATCTCAAGAGGGGAACTTCTAATGTGGTTTTATTTTCTTTTCCCTTATCTCTTGTCTGTTTAGGAATTTAACCCTTTTTTTTTCTTTCTCCCCATTCTAACCCAAGCCAAAACTTTTTGTGCAAACAATAACTTTTGTTTTCAACATTAGAAACCTAAGCCTTATGCTTTTGATTTTCAAAACTTATTTTTCATAACACTTATTCTGAATTGAACCTTTTAATCCACTTTAACCATATTTTTGTAAATACTTTTAATGGTAAATATAACCCATTCAAATACTTTTTGTGGTTTCAATGGCCACCTTCTCAATCAAACCCTTTTTTTATAACCATTAGCTATTACGTTTGAATTATCCTTGAGGTAGATATAATACTCACCTTTATCCTTAGTGATGGACAATGAGTCTTCCATGCTTATTATAGGGTTAACCCCTCACTAGCATGTTGAAGCTATCCTCACATGGTGGATTTGTGGTTTTAGGTTGAGTTTTCTGCCTTTGATAACAAAAGACCTTAAGGTTTTTGGACCAATCAATTCACCAACTTTCTTTTTGAATTTTTTTACCCCGAACTACGAGGTTTTGATCCTAATCTTTTTTTATGATGGTACGTAGGCAATGGGTTCATCCATTCAAACACAAAATGTAAATAATTTGTATATTCTTTTCTCATCCCTTCAATCATGTTTGCACAAATAAATTTTCACAAAAAAAAAACAACAACCTTACAACAAATGTGAAAAGGGCTCCCTAGGAGTACCTAGGATGCTTTGGGTGCCTAACACCTTCCCATTGTATAACCAACCCCCTTACCCAGATCTCTGACATTTTTACTAGTTTTTGATTCGATAAAACTTTTAGGTTTTTGTTCGCTTTCTAACCATTCCTTTGGATAAATAAAAGTGCGGTGGCGACTCGACTTGTATGATTTACCTTGGATTTAGTCAATATCTCTAATGGTAACGAATACCCCGCTACACATCCTCAACTTCTACATAAGAGAAAGACGACATGTGGCTTACCAATAAAGCCTTCTCCCCACCAACAATAACAAGCATTCCATTCTTGACAAACTTCAATTTCTGGTGCAGTGTTGACGTAACGGCTCTTGCCTCATGTATCCATGGCCTTCCTAACAAGAAGCTATAGGCCGGGTGGATATCCATTACTTGGAAAGTAATTTGGAAATCACTCGGACTTATCTTTAAAGGGAAGTCCACTTCACCAATCATGGTCTTGCGAGAACCATCAAATGCCTTGACGATCACACCACTATATCTCATCAGAGCTCCTTGATATGTCAATCTAGAAATAGTTGATTTGGGAAGTACATTCAAAGACAAACTAGTATCAACCAACACATTTGACAGTGCATCCTCCTTGCAATTCATTGAAATATGCAATGCCAAATTGTGATTCCTATCCTCCTCAGGAAGTTCCTCATCACATAAGCTCAAGTTGTTGCAAGAAGTGATGTTAGCCACAATATGATCAAACTGATCCACCGTAACATCGTGTTGGACATAAGCTTACTCCAATACCTTTTGCAATGCTTCTCTGTGCGCTTCAGAATTCATATGTAGAGACAACATTGAAATTTTGGAGGGAGTTTGGAGCAACTGCTCCACCATGTTAAACTCACTCTTCTTAATCAACCGGAGTAGCTCATCATCATCATTAGGCTTCAAACTACTGGATTCACCAGATTTACACTTTGGAGCGCTAATTGGATCCACTGCAGGCACTTCAACACTCTTACTAGCAGATACATCTTCTAAATTCTTTGGGAACACCGACCCAAAAACAAGACCGTTACAGGTCACCTTTGTAACATCAATAATGCTCAAAATAGAACTGTTCTTAGCTAATGGAACCTCTTGACCATTATCTAACATAGTAGCGTTATACTGATACATAACAGCCTTATCAGATGCATATGGGACTGGAACCGCTAGCCGTATTACCAATGGCGATACCGATCTATTGTTGACGATGTTACTGCTGCTGTTGTCAAATTGAATCCCCACTCTCTCTGGAGTTTTGAATACTGGAACTATAACATTCACATCGTCACCTAAGTGACGGGACTGAAGAATTTGGATCATACCTTCATCCATCAACCTTTGGATGTCTCTCTTCATAACCATACAACCTCGAGGGTTAACACTGCAGATTGCACAACCATCATGGTCATGCTCATAATCACTTACCAAACAGATATCCTTGTGCATCGTCACCAAGGAGCTTTTAATGAAACAGACATTAAATACTTTGAATTCCCCAAGACAGCCATCTACCATGTTAACAGAAGGGTTACCATGAGCAGGTAGTGGGTTAGCTTTGACATTCGACGCACGATCCTCAAAGGACACCATCCCACTTTTAACCAATTTCTTAACCTCATATTTCAAGGGGTAACAGTTCTCAATATCATAGCCAGGAGCCCCTTGATGAATGGCACAGTGAAGCTATAGATTGTACCACCATGGAAGTGGTTCTGGAATTTGCGGAGGATTTGTTGGTTGCAAAAGGTTCTTGAGAACCAATGATAGGTACAATTCAACATAAGACATAACAATCGGGTCGAAAGAGACCTTTTTGCTCTCAAAGTTTTGTTGTTGTTGGTGATTGTTGGTGTTGTTGTTATAGTTGTTTGTTCTTTGTTGTGGCTGTTGTTGATGTTGTTGTTGAACGAGGATTGATTGATTGTTTAAAAATACAAGAATAAAAGATGATACTTGATGATGGTGTTGCTGGGGTTGTGGACTTCTTCTGGAATGAGGCCTCCTCTTCCTACCAACGGATACTACATTAGCCTCGCCTTCTTTTTTCTAGCAAACCCACTGCCATACTTCTTGCTAGACGAAACCTCCTCTTTAGACATCCATCCCTCTCGGAAACCTTCTTCTAACCTCATCCCCATGTTTACCATTTCAATAAAATCGCTGGGGGCAATGGCAATCATGTGGGCATAGTAAAATGAGCTCAGGGTCTTGAGAAAAATCTTGGTCATTTCCTTTTCTTCCAAAGGTGGGGTAATCTGAGCGGCAAGCTCTCCCCATCGTTGAGCGTATTCCTTCAACGTCTCCTTATCCTTCTGAGACAATGACCTCAACTGGTCCCTATCCGGCACCATATCCATATTATATTTGTACAGCTTCACGAAAGCCTCACCCAAATCATTGAACGTGCGAACACTCGCACTATCCAAACACATATACCACCTCAGAGCGGCACCAGTCAGACTGTCTTGAAAATAATGGATCAGTAACTGATCATTATCGGTTTGCGTCGACATCTTTCTAGCATGCATGAAGAGATGACTGAGTGGACAAGTATTCCCCTTATACTTTCCAAAGTCAAGGGCTTTGAAATTCTTTAGAATCATGACATTAGGAACCAAGCAATGTTCCGCATCACTCTTACCAAACAAATCTTTTCCCCTCAGGGTCTTCAACTCCTTTCGCAGCTCAAGGAATTGATATTTCATTTCGTCCATATTCTCATAAACATCAGGACCCTCAAACGGCTCAGAATGGTATATGGTATCCTCAACACGAGGCAACATATGAACAACCGATGGAGGCACAAACATGATCGGGCTAGATGCCGGTATTTAAGTAAAAGTAGGCGCAAAACCTTGAGGTACAAAGTTGGGCGGCATTCCCCATGGGAATCCGGTAGGCATGGCAGGAGCAAAGTGAGCGGCAGGAACGATTGAAGAAAGAACCTCATATATGACAGTCCTCTGAGGAGGAGGACTTGCAGGTGTTGGAGAAGATTGACTTTGAGCAGCTAGGATTGACTCCATCATGGAAGTCAGACGGGCAATCTCGTCCTTCAAATCTTTGTTCTCTTGCTCTAGCCGTTCCATTATCCTTGGATGATTGGCGAGGGTATTGTATCGATGAGTCAGCTTGGCTGAAGTATAGAAGAAGAACCAATAAGACATCTGGCGAAAGAGAAACTTGTTATGCAAATGATGCATGAAATGCAACGCTTGATTGTTTTTATTTTCAAGTAACTTACTATTTTTTGGGCAAATATATAACAATTTCACAATTTTATTGACCATAAAAATCGCTTTTATTTATATAATTGGAAGGATTACACTAAGTACGATTTCAGAAACCAAAATCCAAAATACCAGAGAAAAGGAGACTAATCATCATAAGGATCCCTAACAACAACGTCAGAAGATCGGGCCACAGGCGCGTACTTCCTTCGGATGCGTCGGAACTCAGACTCAAAAGAAGTCTTCATCCGAGTCTTCTCGAGGACAAGATGATCAACAATCTTCTTCCAAGCAACGGAAGGATGAGGCATATTAGAGGAAGATGACACCTTTGGTTCTCTCTATCTCTTCACTACTTGGTCTTCAAGAAGCTCAATAAGTGCATCCTTATCCTTAGGCTCAAAGCTGCAATACCTCATGCTTTTGGCTCAAAGCATGGAACCGCTCTTCCCACACAAGCACTTGGTTTCATGAAAGTTGGCATTGGCCAAATCCTTTTGCATAGGGAGTGTTGCCTAATTCTAAGTCCAATGTCTCAGATCAAATCCAACAGTCCACACATAAGTCTTTTAGGGTTTTTGTTGTTATTAGGTACATTAAGGTCAAAAGACCACAAACACAAACAAGTATATACAATCACAAAATGAGGCTCAAATGAGCAAAGTCAAGATGGAATTAAAGTAAACAAGTTGAATGGTATGATAAATGGCAAATGAATAAAGACTTGAAATTAAAATGCATAAAAGTAAATGACTTGAAATTAAATTTTAGCTGTTAGTTGATTTGAAGTTAGTATTGCTTTTGCTTTTGTTTTGTTTAATTCATTCTTTGGAGAACACTCAACCCACTATTCACAAGCATGGATTCTTGAACCAAGACATATTCCAAAGGAAGTAAAAAAGGCCAAGTTTCCACATAATCCAATAAAAACTTTAGTGTTAATGCATGTTAGAGATATGGTATTATTAACCATACTCCTAAAACATACCACACTTAAAAGAATATGCAAAAGAGGTGGAACTAATCTCATCCACACATATGTTGATTTTTACAATCAACTAGCCTTAGGATATAGAGACATCATAGGTCCATGAAATGAATGAGAAAAGAATGAAATTGAGATGAAGAGGGAGGGGAAATGGAATCAACACAAATTGTTCAAACGAGGACTTTTATCAAATTAAAATCATTCATTCATTTTGGGAGATGAAATGTACATTTCATCAATCCCCTAAATCCAATTATTTTAACTCAACAAAGTCAAATTAACCTTGACCAAGGCCCAACAACACAATTCAAACTCAACAAGTCAATATCAAAAGCTCAACATAATTTGTTTGCATTTAAACAATTAAAATCAATTAAATAATGCATTAAATTAAATTATGGTTAGTGAAAATCTTAAAACCTCATCAAAACACCAAATAAATGGCCATGAGATTTATCATAGGTCAAACAAGGTCAAAGGACCTTAGAGAAAAAATTTCATTACCTTTGGAAATTTAAAACTATTTTTAAACAATTAAAAATAATCACAAAAACAATTAAATAATGAAAAATATTAATAATGATCCAAAAAATAATTTTAATTCAGAAAATGAAAGAGAAGTTTATTTAAATTTTTTGGTGAAACTCTCATATTTTTTGGATCAATATTAAAATTAATATGAATTAATGAAAATAAACCAAATAAAATGAAAATCAGAAAATAGGAGAAAACGTGGACCACTTGATCTCCCTCACTAATTGAGGCGGCAGATCAAGTGGCTGCTAGCGCGCGTTCCATGGTGGAGTCAAGTCAAAGCGTTGTATGGATGGTATGCAAAACCAAGGAACGAGATAAAATCATTTCAAATGGATCATGTGTTTCAGATGAGCGTCAACACATCGCCGGAGCCATAACTCCGGTCTCCTTCTTCGGTGAGCTTCACCAGACTCGTTCACTCACAACCATTACCAAAATTAAAAAGAAGGACATGAATTTAAAGTAAAAATGCTCAGGAGCTCAAATCTGGCCTCAATTTCTCATAACTCCAAGTATATTGAAAGCATAGGGAGATGAATTTTGAGGTGTGTGATCTGAGTTGCTTCGATTTGACCTCAAAGAAACCCAATCTTATTCCCTACATAGGTAGGACTTCAGAAAACCAAAGATCAAAAAGAATTATGGAGAATTCAGTTAGAATCGAAGAGATGAAAATTTCTAGAAAATACCTTCAATGCAGGTCTGTATTCAATTGATCTTGCTCTTGCTTGCTATTGATCTTGCTCTAGACAATTGATGGAGTGGAATTGAATGATCAAAAGGCATATGACTCTTGGAGTCTTGAATCTCAAAACAATGAGATTCAAACTCAATTTCAAATGGAAATTATCAAGGTTATCCTCTAAAATAAGAGGGTGTGAAGGTTGGGGATTAAAGGTGGCGTGCATGGTCCTTAGTTATGATGGCAAGGGGTTTTATGTATAGCCATTAGGATTGATATTTGCACACTTGAAATGAAGATCAAAAAATAGCAATGTACATTGTATGGGTGCATGGGCGTGTGATAGGCCCATGTAATCACTCTTTCTGGTCCATAATTGAGTACAGACAATGCTGATGTCATGTTGGAAAGCTATACATTTGTGTATGAAAGGTTCAAGTTGACTTATGCCAAATGATGATCCAATGTTCAAGCCATGCGCAGGTCACTCATATCTTGTCCAAATGGGATGAAATTGGACTTTTCGAAAAGGCTAGATCAAGAGGAACAACTTTGATGTTGAACAATTTTTCATTTGGAGCTTTAATCATGACGAATTTTGAGGTGGAAGTTAGAAAAATCAAACATGTCAAAAAAAATTCTAACTATCAAGTCATATGTTCAGTTATTCCACCTTGGCTAAGTTTTTATGTGAGCTTCAACTGAAAACGTTTCCTTCATCAAAGTTGAAGCTCTACCAAAGTACTTAAACATGGTCACAAATTTGACCTCATTTGGATTTAATATGAAGGAGTTATGCATTTTTAAAGTTGGGGAAAATCACTTGTTCAATGGCATTGGTCCAAAATGACCTATAATGTATCCTTATATCACATGCACATAAAAGTTGAATTTGCTATTTCTCCAAACATAAAAGTTGAAGTAGACATCTTGAATTTGATTGTGAAACTTGTAAATATTTCATCTCATAAATAATGAGCAAGTTATGGCCTTGGGAAGATGACCTCCAAATTAGGTTTTAGACAAAATGACCTATAATCTTTCACCATAAAAAATGACTTTCCAAGCAAAACTAGCTCTAGACCCAAACATGAAAGTTGTTTAGAATGTTATTTAGTGTAACTTTGCTCTTGGAATAACTTTATATGATAAAAACTGTAGGAGATAGGGTCGAGGGAACCCCAGTTTTGATTAGATGAATTCCTCTGGTCAACCACCATGAACCAAGTTGCTAGCTTTCCCTTCTCTTGTCTTTTAGGACTCATGGAGGATCATATATGCATAAGATGATGAGATTTGAAGTATACCTTGAAATATTTGATCAATTGGTGAAAAAGCTTGTTGAAGAAGTTACACAAGATACTCGGATGAATTAGGGTTTCCAAGGCAAACCAACTCCAAACTCTTGATGATTTCTTGATCAAAATAACATGTGAAGATCACGGGGATTCATATATGATGCTTAGAGCCATAGTAAACCAATTTTTGATTGAGCTCCTTGCCTTGAGGGTCTTAAACCATATATGTGAGCTTGATAGATCAAAGGTGAGCACATGCCCTACCTACAAAAGAGTTAGTTTATACAAATACATATTTTGGTATTTTGGTTAGTAAAGATGATAAAATACAAAGTATGATACAATCAAATGTGTCTGGTGATCTCTCATAATGAAAACCCAATGATCATAGGTGAGGACGATGCCAAGGTGTGATCCCAATGCTAATGCATATGATGAGATAGCACAAGGGATCTTATGGTCAAAATTGGGGTCTTGCAAGGTGAATGGGAGATGAATCAACCCGATTTGATACAATACAGAGATTATGCAAGGGGGATTTCAAATTTCTTTACAAAGGTTGAGTTCCATCATATGCCTCGAGATGAAAATCAGATGGCAGATGCTCTTGCAACGTTGGCTTCAATGATTGTGGTGAAATTTCGGAATGAAGTTCCTAATTTGACTATGATGCGTCTTGATAGGCCAACTCATGTGTTTGCTGTCGAAGAAGTCAAAAATGAAAAGCCGTGGTCATTTGATATCAAGTGTTTGCTCCAAAGTTAAATTTACCCGCTTGAGGCATATTTAAAAGATAAGAAAACTTTGAGAAGATTAGCTGGCAATTTTTACCTGAATAGTGATGTGCTTTACAAGAGAAACTTTGATATAGTTATGCTCATGGATATACATGAGCATACTTATTGATGACTGAGTTCCATGAACGTTCCTTTGGTACTCATTCTGATGGACATGCTATGGCAAAGAAGATGTTGAGAGCATGTAACTATTGGCTGACAATGGAATCTGACTGTTGCAAGTTTGTGAAGAAATGCCATAAGTGTCAAATTTATGCAGATAAGGTCCATGTTCCTCCGACACTGTTCAATGTTATTTCCTCCCCATGGCCTTTCTCCATGTGGGGAATTGATATGATTGGTATGATTGAGCCCAAAGCTTCGAACAGAGATCGTTTAATTCTGGTGGCTATTGGTTACTTCACAAAGTGGGTTGAAGTGGCATTGTAAGCAAATGTAACCAAGCAAGTTATTGTGAGGTTTATCAAGAATAAAATTATATGCCGTTATGGTGTGCCAAGTAAGATCATTATTGATAATGGATCTAACTTGAACAATAATATGGTGGAAGCCCTTTGTAAAGACTTCAAGATTGCACATCATAATTCTTCTCCCTACAGACCCAAGATGAATGGGGTCGTTGAAGCTGCAAATAAGAACATCATGAAGATCATTCAGAAAATGGTTGTAACATATAAAGATTGGCATGAGATGCTCCCATTAGCTTTGCATGAGTACCGTACATCCATCCTCACTTCAACATGGGAAACCCCTTTCTCTCTTGTTTATGGCATGGAAGTTGTGCACGAAGTAGAGGTTGAGAGCCCATTATTGTGTGTCTTGATGGAAGCCAAGTTAACACAAGCTTAATGGTGTTAGACCAGATATAACCAGCTGAATTTGATTGAAGAGAAAAGAATGACTTCCATGTGTCATGGTCAGTTATATCAGGAGAGAATGAAGAAGGAATTTGATAAGAAGGTCAAGCCTCATGTGTTTAGAGAAGGTGACTTGTGCTCAAGAAGATTCTATCTTTCAAATCTGATGCCAGGGGAAAATGGACTCCTAATTATGAAGGCCCATACGTTGTGAAGAGAGCCTTTTTAGGCGGTGCTTTGATTCTTACTTTAAGACCCTAATTTTGACCCTACGATCCCTCATGGCATCATATCATTGCTCATTGCATTTGCCTCAAGGATCATAACATCTTGGCTCCTTTACCATTGGATTGGGACTTGTATGAGTTGGTTTGAGACCACCAAGCATGCTTGTATTGTGTATTATTGATTTTCTTGTTTTGTTTATTAACCAAAAGCACAAAAATATGTAACTAACTTTGTTTGTTATGAAGCTCAAGCAGTCATGTGATTCAAGGCTCCTAGGAGGCCCTTATGCCCATTTAAGTGGCCAGATGAAAGTGAAAGCAAGCATGATAATGGTTCACAAAGCACTCTATCATCATATATGCCTCCCAAGTGTCTCAATTTGTCAATTTCATCAAGATAAACCAAAGGGCTTGAGAATTGTTTCCCAAGGAAACCCTGATTCTGCTGGCATTAACTGTGCCTTGCTCATGAAGCAACCTTAACCCATGATCAAATACAATCAAAGGAAGTTCTTTAACTCATTATTTTATGCGTATATGAGCCCATGTTAGTGTCCTCAATCATCAATTCATCAAGATTTGAAGATTGGCTTTGAGAAGTTGATCAGTCAAATCATCTAACTATTTTGAAATCCACTGAGACCTAACGTTTGATGTGTTTGTCAAATGAAGACGACCCCAAGAGACAAAATGCTCTTAAGAAACATATTAACAACTTTCATGTTCATAAAAAATAGCTTTAAAACTTGGAAGTTCATCATTCATTTCAAAACATTAAAGGTCATTTTGACTGAAACCATAATTTTGGGTCAACTTCCCAAGGACCTTACTCCTTCATTTTTTATGATTTTGAGGTGGAACCAAGGGAATTGAATATTTGAGATGTATACTTCATTTGTTATGTTGGAAAAAATTTCAAAATCCTAAAATAAACGCATGTGATAATACAAAACATTATAGGTCACTTTGGACCAAAGTCATTGAAATGTGAAAAAGTCCAACTTCAAGTGCCCATAATATTCTCATAAAAAATCTAAATGATGCAAAGTTTAAGTCCAAATTTATTTTTTTTAAAAGATATACAACTTTGATATTGGAGGTTTTGTCATTTGAGGTTTTCATCATTAAAACAACAGGACTTGAAGTTGGTCCATTTTGGCAAAATTCTCACATACATGTTTTGTACCTTGAACTTCATGGCATGTTTTCAATATTTTTCCTACTCCAAATGGATTTTTGTTCAACATAAAAAATTTTCCTCATGTCAAGACCTTTCCAACCATTACCCACATGCCTATGTTTCAATTTTGCCAATGGCATTTTCGAAGAGGTGAAGTTTTAGGTTCAATTATGCATAACATGTGAAATCTTCTTGCACATTCCATTGCATGGCTATCTGCACGTCAAAACTTGATCCATGTGACTTCAGCATGCAAAACCAGTTGATTTTGGGCCTCCCATGCGCCTGTATAGACCCATGCATGGAGGACCCAACTTCACATGCACATGAATTCTTCATGGCATTGCATTACCCTTGGCTATAAATAGAATGCCTTGCACACTTCAAACTTCAACCTTAAGGCGCCTGAAGCTCTGGACAATTGAATCCCAAACCTCCATTAAAAAAAAATCTGATTTTTCTCTTTAATTTTCAAGTTCAAATTTCAACTTCATTGGTTGATCTTTGACCTTCAATTCCTTAGCCTTGCTTCATTGCTACCTCAAGAACAAGTTGCACTGAAGAATTGGATCAAATCGTGCCATTGAAAGCTGCTCTTCAAAGGTTTATATTCAAACTGTTTTGATTCGAATCTCTCTTAATATAGTGCATTACTTGGTTTAGTTGGTACCTCTGAAGTCCTCATGTGAGAGGCAATTGATTTGTGCTTTTAATTTTATGAATTGAGCAAGTTCAGTTTGAACACCTTATTTTTCCATCTCAGATTTCTTTCTCTGTAGGGATCTTGAGTGGAAATTAAGGGTACAAGGGTGATGTACATCACCCCAACTTTCGAATGGTATATGGATCGTGAGTTTTGGTGAAAGTTTTGAAACCTTCAACTCTGGCCGGTTTTGGTGAAGGTTTTGAAGGTTTCCACCACCGTCCCCACGTGGATGAGTTCCTGGCCCTTGGATTCATGTTCTCAGATCTAATCTCAGCGCTTGAATGTTATGACTTATTTTAATGCTGAGTGTTACACGTTTGACTCATCCATACCATGCACGCGAGCCTCCTGGCTGTTTGATGCGCCACGTCAATTAATGAGCCAAGATCTGACGCCTCTGGATTTTTTATTTATTTTTAATTTCTGTTTTAATTTTCTCTTATTCCAATTATTTTTAAAAATTCATGACTTCTTTATTTGGAATCACAAAAATTTGGGACCAACTGCAAAAATTTTCTCTTAAATTCTAGTTTCTAAAAATGATTTTTAATTATTTTTGTTATTCCATTTTATATTTTTTGTGAATTATTTCATTTCTGATTATTTTTAATTCATTTAAAATACTTTTCAATATTCAAAAATGCCAAAAATATTTTCTTGACATCTTTGGATGATGATGAATCTATAAAAAATATTCTCATCAATTTCTTAATTGATTTGAGATTTATTTGAGATTTTAGTTCAATTATATTATTTTTCTCCATTTGTTTGACCATGTTAAACTTATGATGATCCAATTGGACTTTTCCAAGTTGATTTGAATTTGATTTGAAGTTTGACCTTTATTTGTCCATTTTATTTCAAGTATTATTTTAACTCCAAAAAATACCAAAAATATTCTTATTATTTCTTGACTTCTAAGCCTCATCTCACTTCTGTTTACCATTGATTGATGTTGATTCCATTCATGTTGGATCAATGTGTTTTGCTTATGTCTTTTGAATTTCAATTATGTACATTCCATTTCCATCTTCTTCTTCTTCTTTTTCTTTTTGACCAATGAGTTAATGATTAGTGGTTAGCCTTGAGATATGAGGGGCTTAACCTTCTTTGTTCCAAATCAAATTCATCTTGATCAAAGATCAAGTGAATTGCTTTGCATTAGAGATAGGTTGCTTCTTGGTCAAGCAAAAAACCTAAATCCATACAAGGTCATTCCTCTTTTCTTTTGGCATGGCAAGTTGTAGGAGCTTGGCTTACTAGTCATGATCTCTAACATGTATTTATTTGCCTATAGTTTTATTGACCGGCCTCAGATAGGTGTGACTACTACATTAGTCCACTTACGATTTCTTAACATAGCGCTAAATTTCCTTATGGCACACTAACACTAACTACTAATCACTAACTATTTATTCAAGCATTTAATTCTTGCAATTTAATTTAAGGCAATGTAATTTCTTGCTCATTAATTCATTTGTCTTTGCCCTTTGCTCACTTGAGCTCATGTTTATGTTTATGCAATTTTCCTTTTGCTCACTTGAGCACATTATTGTGTATATACTATTGCTTTGTGCTTGTTTTGTTTTGCTTGTGTGAACCCAATGCAAATGGAGAAAGGACTTAGATTTAGGACCTTACCTTTGCTAAATGGGGTTTGAAGAGCAACTAGGCCTCATGCCTTTAGAATGCTAAAATTGTCAAAGAGCAACTAGGCCTCATGCCTTTAGAATGCTTAATCTTGAAGATGACATTGAAAGGACCCCTAATTCTAAACTCACTCTTATCCATTCTTTTATTTGTATGGTGGAACTTTTTGGTTTGTGTGTTCTTGTGATAGGGATACCAAACTTGAGCTACTTAGAAGGACCATTGTCATGAGCATCCAAAATGAGAGAGACAAAAGCCCATCGGAAGATTTCTAGGAGTTTGATTGATTATTTGCTTGATTGCTTGAGTTAATTTCTTATTGCTTCCTAAGTCCAAAGGAATGTTGCAACTTGGATCATCTTTATAATCTCAAGAAGGGAACTCCAAGTGGTCTTATTTCTCTTCCCTCATCTTTGCATGTTTAGGATCTAGCCATTCTCTTCTCCTCTCCACTCTAACCCAAGCCAAACTTTTTGTGCAAACATTAACATTGCTTTCAAAATTAGAAACCTAGGCACTATGCCTTTTGATTTTTTTCAAACTCTTTTCATAACACTTATTTTGAATTGAATCTTAAGTCAACTTTGACTTTATTTTGTGAATACTTTTCATTTATAATACAACTCACTCAAATTGTTTTTGTGGTTCCAATGGCACTTTTGCCAAAACTTTTAATAAACATTAGCTATTAGGTTTGAGTTATCTTAGAGGTTGATATAATACACACCTGTATCCTTAGTGTTGGATCATAAGTCTTCTATACTTATTATAGGGTTAACCCATCACTAGCATGTTGAAGCTCTCCTCACATGGTGTATTTGTGGTTTTAGGTTGAGTTTTCTCCCTTTGATAACAAAAGACCTTAAGGATCTTGACCAATCAATTCACCAACTTCTTTTGAAATTTTTACCCCGAACTACGAGGTTTTGATCCTACCTTTTTTAGGTGATACGTAGGCAATGGGTTTATCCATTCAAACACAAAAATTGTAAATAACTTGTATGTTCTTTTCCCATCTCCCCAATCATGTTTGCACAAATATATTTTCCAAATACCAACCTACCATACAACATTTGTAAAAAGGGCTCCCTTAGAGTACTAAGGATGTTTTGGGAGCTTAAAACCTTCCCATTCAATAACCAACCCCCTTACCCAGATCTCTGACACTTTTATTAGTTTTTTATTTGATAAAACTTCTCGGTTTTTGTTCGCTTTCTAACCTTTCCTTTGGATAAATAGAAGTGCGGTGGTGACTCGAATTGTATGATTTACTTTTGATTTAGTCAATAAATCTAAAGGTTACAAATACCCCGCTACACTATAGTAAAGGAATTCATTGGTACATGGTAAACATAACATGAATCAATTTAGGTCAAACATGCATCACATTATAAGTCTTCATGAAAAAAACATTAAACTTGAATCAAAGTTCATGATAAGACCAAGCTTAAGTGGAAAACCTAATCACCTGGTAACCATTCAGTCAAATATGTTTTCAAGGTGAATCAATTGATACATTGTATGAAGATAATCAAGCTCAAACATGTTAAGGATAAAAATTAACATTTAAAAGAGTGTGCTTTAATCATACAAGCTTTCAACATCAAGAACAAACAAGACATAAGCCAAAAGAATCAATTACGAGCCTTAAAAAAACACTTAAAAGCACATGTTTTCCATATAATCAAAAGTGGTGAAATAAATAATGTTTTTGGATTATTTGGTGTCATCATAAAATAGACATTCTCATGAACACATGGAAAAAAGAATGGGTCAAAAATGTAAAGGGATCATGAAGTTATGGATATTTGAAGTTATGAAGAAAAATGAACATTTAATAAGTGAGAAAAAAATAAACGTTACACTGGCCAGGTTCGAACCCACGTCCCTGGGGTTCCATGCACCGTTTGGAAAAATAAAAACCAAAGTCTAGGCTGAGGGGGATTCGAACCCCAGACCTTTCAGTTACAAGTAACTTAGGGCACACACTTCTACCACAAGGGTGGCTATACATTTGTTCATTATAACACAAGCAATTGTATATATTATAAAAACACGTTTGATTTGACTTTTCCATGCCATGTCAGCATCTTCTTCAACCTCTCTCTTATGCCACGTCATGCTATTGGACTTTTTGGAAAGCTAAGACCATCCTATACAACCTTCATGTTGGGAGTTTTCCTTGAATCAATGTGGAACATTGTAAAAAATGATGATCAAGTAAGTCACTTTTTGAAGGCATATTTGGTTGAAAGTTTTTCTAAGTGTTTTAATTTTATGGTACCAACTTCATGGATTCATAACTGGAAATCATTGAATTTTTTGGGAATCAATCATCAAGTACAAAGTTGAAGTATGAAGTAAGACCTTTAATCTAATCATTGGAGCAAAGAAAATGGTGGCTTGGATCACAAGTTATGGCCTTGGAAAGTTGGGTACTTGAACATGTATTTTTCTCATAACTTAGAAAAATTTACAAAACCAAATCTTGCCTTTTTTGCAAGGAACCTACAATTTCTTGTTTTCTCTTGATCAAATGATTCCATCAACCATATTTTAGTATCCTTGAGTTGAGAAGTCCATGGTTGACCAAAAATGTCAAAAGTAAAACTTTTACTTTGCCTTAGTTGACTTTGAATCTAATGAATCTAATTCTTGCAATATTTATTTAATGAATGGGATCTCTTGGGCACATTAGATGATATGAATGGATCACTTATGATGTATTTGAAGTCTTTGAACCATACTTTAAGCTTTGGATATCATTCCTTGGAAAAAAAGTCAACCAGTTGACTTTGGCTCAAAACCCTAGTTGAGGGTATCAGATGAACTCTGGCCTTGATGAATTTGAGATGGAAAGATATTGAACTTGAATCTTGTTGATGGAAGTCACTTGATCACTTGGTAAGGATTAGGAGGTTAAAATTTTGAAACTCATGCCAAGTCTCGATTGATCAATCTTTGAAAGCTCTTGGTGCAAAACCGTAGCTTAAGACAAACAAAGTATAAAACCTTTTTGTATTTTCAATAGGTTAGTAATGCAAAGATGCTAGATGTAATGCAAATAATAAAAATGATGGTGGCATCTTAGGGTTGAAAATTAGGGTAAGACATATCCAATCAAAAAATTATTATGTGTAGTTTGATCGTGTGTATGCATAGATTGGATTGAAAATGATGAGATGCTTTGAAATCCTGGACTCATGTAGGTTTTACTCACTCTAGAAACCTTACTAGAGAATGATGCATGTATGGAGTATTTATATGCATGGGTGGTTTAGGGAAAAAGAAGAATATGAATTTTTGAAGAAATATATCGGATAGGTCGACCTATACAGGTTATGTGTCTACCAGCTCGATGCATAGGTCGACTTGTTCAAGGTCATGTGTCGACCTATGACAAATATGTGCTTCTTATGTGTCGACCTAAAGACTCGACACATGAAAGAGAGGCCACATACTTTAATACAACATCATACGTGTTAACCTATAAACTTCATGTGTCGACTTTGATTGGTGATTTCGCAAGTGCACGAATCGCGTCAGAGTAATATAAAAGAATATTGATCCCATAGAGACCAAATCGTCAATCTATCGATTACTATCGTTACGATGTTTATCTAAGGCGGTATAAAAGAGATATTGATGTTGCAAAATAACGGTAAATAATAAATGCAGTGTAGATAAAGACAGGTTTGAATGTTTATCACGTCACTTAAGTGATGTTTCGATTGTCTAAATAGAACTACTTATGAGGCAATATTTTCTACTCTTGAAAAGAATCCATTTAACAGGAACTGTCGCTTTCGCGTATTCAGAATCGAGTTTACCTTTAAATTAAGGCCTTTTATTGTCACTTATAAAAGGTGCGCGGAATGCTAAAGTAGTAAACTTATTTTTAAGAAATAAGACTCGTAAACTTAGTTGAAAAGTGATTTTGATTTAGAAAGTTTTACCCAAGGAGTTTCCTGATTTTAAATCTATCAACGCGTCCGAAAACAGTTTCAAAAATCGTTTTTCCTTAAAGTGATAAAAATTCCTAGTTAACTAAGCCAGGGTGCTTTCGCACTCCTTGAATAGTTAAAACTAACCAAATGTGTTTCAGAAAACTCAAGTTAAAAATCAAAATAGGCTTTAAAGTATTTCTACAGATTCAATTTGTGAAACATCTCTTTAATCGCGATCCTTACATTCTAACCTTTAAAAGATTTAGCCAGACATCGTAATACCAACAAAAACAACGATATTGATTATGATGAAAAGTTGTTTTAGAATGTGAGGCATCAAAAACGGGTAAAGCGTGTAAAATAAATAAAGTAAAGCGTCGACAGAAATTAAATAAAGTAAAGCATGGACAAAAATTAAATAAAGTAAAGCGTAGACAGAAATTAAATAAAGTAAAGCATAGACAGAAATTAAATAAAGTAAAGCGTAGACAGAAATTAAATGAAGTAAAGCGAGACAAGTAAATAAATAAAGTAAAGCGAGACAAGTAAAAAAATAAAATAAAGTGAGACAAGTAAATAAATAAAAGCGATAAAAAAGAATCTGTTCCAAACGGAGGCTTTAAATCTGGTACAAGGAAAATAAACCTCTGACTCTGAAGATAAAGACGACAACGACTCGAAGTGACCCAACTCAATCTCACTAAGGTGCGATAACCTCTCAATATTACGGATTACCGCTTTTATAGATGAAGAATATAGTCTTAGTATTGTAAACTAAGTTGGATGATTTGAAAATGAAATGGAACGAACTATTTATAGAGGATTTCAGCAGCTTGCAAAGACCATGGTGCCCCTCAACTTCTCCTTAGTGGGAACGTGGAAATCAAAGGTGGCGCCCACCATCCCTTCATGGTGCCCGCCATGTGTGGAAATGGGAAAGATCATGGGAACGTGGCGGTTACCTCCTGGTTGAGGGCTGATGAGTCATGGCTTCTCCTATAGCGGCCGCCATGTGTACAATATTTTCCGAAAAACCCTAATTTTAGGTCTTTTTGTTTTGTTTCTCCTAAAAGGTCCCGAAAGTGCTAAATATATGAAAACAACATAAAAGAGAGCATAATACAAACAAAATGATAATAAAGTCCTAATAAACATGTGAAATCCGAGTCAAAAACACGGTGTGATTCAGTGTGATCAGACTTATAGCCAAGAAATTTTTTCCATAGGTCGACCTGTAGATCTATGTGTCGACCTACAGCCAACAATATTTTTCAATAAGTCGACTTATAGGTCTATGTGTCGACCTGTACTGTTATTTTTCATCAAAATTAATTTTTCATGCATGTTTGATGCATGACACCTTTCTCACATTATTTCCAAATAGGTTTATGCTTCCTAATGATAAGATGCACATAGAGATTCAGAGGATACCATCCAATATACATTTATGCTAAAGTATCCTAGTTTTGATATCATACAAAACACATCTAATGGAAGTGGCACTCACAAGGTCAGCCTGACAAGGCAGCACATGAGATAGAGCTTACTGGATTTAGTAATGCAGGGTGGGTGTTGACCTGTACACTTTATGCGCCGAACTATGCAAAAGTAAATTTTCTTATAAGTTGACCTAAAGTCGTATGTGTCGACCTATACGGTGTTTTTCACACAAAAACTCAATTTTTGATGCATAAAAATCTTTTCTTGATGCATGAATCCTTTCTAAATCATTTCCAATCATGATGACATACTTCTTAATGCTAAAATGCATATAATATCTAATGTACAAAAACGCTAAAGTTTTTCCTAGTTTTGACATCATTCAAAACACATCTAAACGGAAAGTTGCATTCACATACTCCCCCTTTTTTATTATGGCAAAACTTGAAACGATGCGTTTCTTGTTCATGAAAAGCTCCCCCTGAATGTGTGCATCATAGATTTATATACTTCTCCCCCTTTGACAACATCAAAAAGAGATAAAGTACAATATTAGCAGTATCACATATTCCATATACAACATAGAGGCAATTACAAAGATAAGAAGTGCACTCACATATATTCCTCATATACGAAAACACACAAAATTAATAAACATAATCATATTAAACAATATCCATAATCATTTAATACAACAACCAAAATATCATCATTGTCTCAAATTCAAAATAGAAAAGTAATATTAGTTAACACATAAACCATAAGCAAAAACAAACCAGAAACAAAATAAGGATGCATATTAACTCAAAGTATGATTCAACAAAATGCATAGTGACACATGAGAGCAAAAGACATAAACCAAGACAAAATGCACAACACTTCATTTGAGCATCACTTCATCGTCTTCCACATCCTCTTGGCGTTGATCTTTCTCTCGTATGTCAACCTTGTCCTTATTTGAGATATTGAGAATCCAAGATATAAAACATCTCTCGGTAGAACCTTTCATATTGACCTAAATCTACTTTTTAGGCTGAGATTAAGTGATTAATCTTGGCGAGAACACCAAGATGATTAGCATTCATATCAATCCTTAAGGACAAAAGAGAGTCTGTCACATATGAAGCAAAATCCGCAAAGTTGGAATCCTTAGTATACATGTGTTGCTGCATTAGACGAAACTGCTCCGTTTGTGCAGCTTTAAAGGTCTCTTTCCATTTTCACTCCTCTTCATATCTCTCGTCTTGTCTCATCTGCATATTCTGAAGCATAGTCATTATAGAAGCAATATCAGCAGAGCTGACACTAAAACCAGCACTGTGATCATCTCCATGAGGATCACATGCATTACGGAATCTCCTTCAGTAACATCATGATGAACTCATATAGGTAGCTCATCATCCATATGAGCTTCAACTTCATCATCACCACACTCAACAAGATAGTCAAAATTGCACACCTTTCTTCCATGCCTACTCAAGCGCAAATAGTACACCCGATGATTTGTGTCCCAAAAATAGTTCATGTTAATTAGTGTACAGTGAGAAAATTCTTGAGATGGACCAGGACATTTGTAGGTAAGATTCGGCAAGCCAATGTCAAATTCGTTTAGAATCTTAGCAATCATAGAGAGATAGAAAAATGATATGCCCTTGTTGCATTTTTTATAGAGAACATACGAGATACAAAGTAGTGAGGCCAATTAATTTTGACTTTATCCAGCATAATGTATACAAATGAATATCAAAATAGTCAATTCTCAAAAAGCTGCCATTCTTTGACTGTAAGATATGAGATACCACACATAGCCAAATTCTTGGCACCATCTTCAATTGACTGGTGGTCATTGGATCATAACAGTCCTCGACATGAGGAGCCTTGAGTAACTCATTCACATGAACACTCCATTAAAAATTTACATGAGTGTGAAGATCAGTTACCAACAGATTAGTCTCGTCATCCTCATCAGGATCACCCACAGTATTACGAAACAAGGTTTTCCACAAATCATTAGTAAACTGATAAACTTTGTTACCTATCGAAAAACTGAAGTAAGAACCTTTCTTTTCATGTATCCCTAAGTATAATACTTGAATAAGATCCTCATTGTAATATTGAGCACGCTATAGGAAATAGTCAATCTGTTGATGCTCAACAAGCTTAACAACATCGGGTATATCCAAGAAACCAACCGTAACCTGCTTCCACATCATTTGTTTCACTACAAGACACGTTTGATGCTTTTAGTCAAAATCCTTGGAATACTTCTTGGGAACCAAAGTAAATGGATTTTAAGCAGCAATAGTAGAGGTAGTAGCCTTTCTTTTACCCTTAGAGTTACTGTTGAGCTTAGAAAGCTTTGAAGCCATGGGAAATGATGAAATGTAGTGTGCACACTAGGTGTTTTACGAAATGTTTGAATGAAGAAAGAATGAGTATGAGAGATTTTTGAATACCCACACACTCAAACAAGACACACATAGGTGAAGAATTCCGATATTTGGTGAGATTTGGCAAAATGGGGTTTTTGAAGGTGAATGAAGGAAATTGATGAAAAATGTCTTGATGGAACTAAGGATGATAATGATGTAGGATGAGTGAAAAAAACATGATTCAATGTGATTGACTAAGTTTCAAAAATTTAGGGAACTTGAGAGACTAGGTGCATGTATCCGAAATGAAAAGTATTTGACCAAAGAGAAAATAAATGACTCAATTTGCACTTATGAGTCGACCTCAACACGAACGCATCGACCTACCAAGGTTATACGTCAGCATATACTGAAGCGAATACCCAAGAAATAAAAAAATAGTTTTATGTGTTGACCTATCCATTGAATGTGTCGACACATACTTAACGAATTTTGAGAAATTCAAAAACTTAATATTATATATCGAACTATACGTATTTCGTGTCGATACATGATGTACAAAACATGGAAAATTGACACTTGTGAACTTGGAAAGACATTAGATGACTCAATTTGACTCATGCAAAAATGATTGAATGAAAGACATATGTATATCGTACTCTTTAATGATTTTATAGCTAAAATTATGTCAACATACAAATGTAAGCATGAATTAGTAAAGGATATAGATCAAATGTGAATACATTATAACAAAATCACTATAAACAGGTAAAAGAAATACTAACTAACAAAACAAGAAAAGGATTCAAACGATATTACCTCACTGTACGAATGACTAAGGATGCATTTGCATTCCACAAGGAACCTCGAAGTAAAGATGGAATGAACACTGAAAGTGAGAATAATAATATATCCAAAAGTCTTATTGACTTGATGATCATCCTAACAATCGGACTTTCAATCTTGTTCAATGATGAAAATGATCTTGCTCCTCCTCATGTTTTCTCATCTTAGGTTGATCAATCCTCAATTTGATGAACTTGAGTATGTCTTGTCAAAGATAACCTACACAATTAAGAATAATACCTTTCTCGACACTTCTCGGATAGAAAACATTAGTAATAATAAACACACTTTTACCACTTAAAAGAACACTAAAATTTAACCTCCTTGGTAACACAACTCATATTACTTGCCACATAGTCAAAGCAATAAGGAGATGTCAACCATGTTACACCTTGATATTCCATAATAGAGATCCCATACTCTCTTCATAGAATCAATACATTGGGTCCTTGATGATTAGTCAAAACTTGGTTGCATCTAGGCAACCATTGATAAGTGCCTTTAGGGACAATGAGTCTTCTAAAGTTTCACTTTGCAATAGTATGACCCTTCATGCAACAATAATGAAAATAAACATTGTGAGAAGATTTTTTTTTTTATATTTGAACTCTTTTCAACATAACTATACCTTCTATAAGGATTATAATGAAGGCATATCATATTTTGAAGTGTCAATAGCAAAAGTGACATTGGATTGCAAAACCTTGCATAACTTAGCATTAAGAGTTCTTGCCTATTTTTTCCAAATATGGAAATTCTCACAACAGAACCACGAAGGTTCCTTATCCTCACTTTTATCTTTTAGAATATCTACCATAAATTTCCTTATTGCTTCCATATTCTTTTCGTTTTCTAACATTTTAGCTTCCAAATGAGAAAAAATTATTGTGTTTGAAGATAGCCTTTTGAAAGAATATATGACTTGTCTTTGTAGATTTTCAAAATATTCTTGTAAATAAGAATAAGATAAGTCATGAGTATATTTAGTTTTAGAGTGACTTACAATCTTGTTCTTTCCTTTGTTGGCCATGTAGCACATCTTTTCTGATTCGACGCTTGAGTTTGAGCTTTCATCACTTGATGAATCCCTTTCGCTTTCCCAAGCAAAATACGCTCTTCTAGAATTTCTAGATCTCTTATGATTACCCTTATCCTTTTATTTCTTAATCTTAGGACACTTTGGCCTATAATGACTTGCTTGTCCATAATTATAGCATGAACTTCTAATCTTGCCTTTCTTATTCTCTACTTCTTTTGAGGAGTTTGACAATCTTCTAGATTTCCTATGGTTCTTTTCGGAGTAGTTATTTTGTTGTTCCCACATATATCTATTATATTTATTAATGAATAACCCCATATATTCTTCATCGGAGTCCTTTTCATCTTTAGTTTCACACTCACTATGCTCAGTTTTTTAGGATTTTAATCTTGAAGTATTTAGAGAAATAGAGTTCTTCTCTTCCACCTTGTCTTTACCTTTCTTTTTCTTCATCTTCTTTTCATACTACTTTTTTTTTTCAAGCAAGTGAGTTCTTGCTCATTTCTTCCAATTTTTCAAATAAAGTAGTTAGATCAAGTACTTTAAGATCATTCACCTCTTTCATAGCGGTGACCTTAGGTTACCATTACCAGTTAAGACATCTCAAACCTTTATTAGTAGTAATGTCATTAGAAATAGGCATACCTAGAGCATTCAAAACCTAATAATAATATGTGTGAATCTCTTTTGCGTGTCGGTAATGGTTTCACCATGCTTCGTACGAAAAAGTTCAAACTCTTGATTAAATGTGTTGATTCTAGCTTGTTTGACCTCATTAGTTCCCTCATGGGAAACTTACAATGCATTCCCATATAGCTTTGGAGGTTTCACAATGTGAAACACGATAATACTCATTAACACCTAAAGCGTGTATGAGAATATTTTGTGCCTTACAATCATGTGACCACAACTTTCTATCATTATCATTCCATTGACCTTCCTTTTTTGGTACGATGGCACCTTTACCATTGGTCATTTTAATTTTATTAGGATCATTGATGATGGCGTCGCATACACCCTTATCAATGGAGTTGATATGGATATGCATACAAGCTTTCCAATAGCCATAATTCTCACTGATAAAAGTAAGTGCTCTATTATACGCACCTTTAGGTTCGGTAGCCATTATCTAAAAAGTAAATCTTAAGCACGGAATAAATCGGAGCTCGTGATACCACTTGTTAGACGGTAGGCCAAGATCTAGAGGGGGTGAATAGACCACGAGTTAAAATTTGAATCAAAATTTATTTTGAAAAAGTTTATAGCGCGGAAGCAAGTTTAAAAAATTTTGGGATAAAAAATAGTCTAATCGAACCTACTACCGAAAAGCTCGGATATATGGAGAGGTTTCAATGCAATGATAATAATCCATAAGTCAATCAACAATAACTAATCACAACTAGTTGAATACAATATAATATGAAATGTCTATCTCCAATGATCAAAACACACACAAAATTAAGTCAAGCAATTTTTCAAACACTTAGTGTGCGATCAACAATGTTTGAACTTTATGTAGGGTTTGTTATTCTTTGAAATCCAATCATAACCAAATGGTGTGTGATCTACACAACAACATAAGTTTCAACATGCATTCAAGATTATGATCCAAACGATATTGATCAAATGATCAATGCAATCGATAATTTACAAACCACAAAATAAAAGGTATATATATATATATATATATATATATATATATATATAGAGAGAGAGAGAGAAGAGAGAGAGAGAGAGAGAGAGTACACAAAGATTTATTTAGGAAGTTCCACAATTGACCTCCCTATGGGTACATCTGCTCTCAATTCGAATTCGAATTGAGATATTATAAGCAATCTTACTTTGAAAAATGTGTGTATACACGAGATGAAGAAATCGAACTGTACAAACCCTAAGTTTGATGTTGACTCTATCCCCTCCAAAACCCTTGATCAAAGATTGATCAAGTAACCAATAATTCTGCTTCAATTTACTTGTTCTTACTACTTCCTTGCCCATAGGCTTTCACCTAGTTGAATTAATCCCAAGCACACACTTCTTTAAACCCAAAATTTTCCAACACGATCCACCGTCTCACGCACTCCCTTGCAAGGCACCCCTTGTCCCAAGGTTTTCATTCGATTGGATCCTAATTGCATAATCTTGTCCAAAACCTTCAAACCCTAAGTGATCTTGAAGGAAAACCCCAACTCGGTTTTATGATATGAATCCCTCAAAGTTCTTAACCCAATAATCTCAGAACAACAAAGCTAATTGGACGTTATGAACCATAATCTAGATGGCACCCAATCAAAAAATGATTATGTTTAGTTTGATTGTGTGTATGCAAAAATGGAGTTAAAGATGATGAGAATGCTTTGAAATCCCGTATTCATGTAGGTTTTACTCACTCTAGAAACCTTACTAGAAAATGATGCATGTATTTAGTATTTAAATGCATGAGTGCTAGAAGGCAAAAAGGAATGCAAAAGGAATTGAAAAGAATGCCAAAATTCAAGATTTAAGGTCTATAGGTCGACCTATCTGAGCCATGCGTCGACCTATACAGGTCATGTCTCGACCTGTTTGAAGCATAAGTCAATTTGTAAACGTTATTTTCATACCATAATTTTTATCCCTAAGATCCAACATTTTATTTGCATTTAGGCATACAAGCAAGGACACATTTTGTGCCTTCCCCTTACCCATCTTTGAGTTTGCTTTTGCAGGGATCACCAAGCAGCTCTTTAGTGATGTTTTACCTTTATGTTTATTTGATTCATTTCTTATCTAACTACTAATCAAAATACCAAAAATATTTCTTGTTTCCCTTGAGTTTATTGTGAAAGATATGGATTTTCAAATCAAAACCATCTCAAAGTTTAGCTGTTTACTTCTCAAGGAAAGTCAAAGGTTCATGTGTTTTGTTCAATGCCTTCTTCAATAACAACTTCAAGATTTCAGAAATTTAGTCAAGATACAATCAAGGACGCATTATCTTGAGTTCATATGATCACCCATGTGATTAGAAATTCAAGTAAAGTCCAAGTACACAAGCTTGTTCCAAGTGGGTTTGACCTAAAAGTTAACATTTTGATGTCAAAGTTCCAATGATCACAACTTCTTCAATTCTCAACATTTTTGAATGCTTATTTTTGCATACGACTCTTCTCAACATCCTCTACAACTTCTCATCACATGACAAGATCAAAATTTTGGAGACATTAGAGGTCATTTGTGGACTTAGTGAAATTTAACCTATTTTCAAGTGATTTTTTTCCCAACTTTCAAAGATCATAACTTCTTAAATTTTCAACATATGAGGCTGATTCGTGTTGCAATATGTCATTTGTGATGCCCTCTTCAAGTTTTCTTCAAGGATCAAGGTCATAATACGCTTGTGTAACACCCCAAAATTTGCCCTCCTCATTCATGCATTCATTTTTAGGTCATTTAGCACTTCATATTGCATTTCATCATGTCAATCAGGATCAGATCTAAGAAGCTTGAACATCATCCAAGACATTTTGTGGTTTCTATCCGAGTGATGAGTCAACACAAGGGAAAGACTTGAGCTACTTCCAACAGGTTCAAATCGGATCTATTCATCACTCAAAGCGCTAATGTTGAAGAAGCAAAAATCTGTCCCCGAGCTGTCATGCTCGCTAGGCGAGCAGAATGGTTCGCTTAGCGAAAGGAACTGTCATGCTCGCTAGGCGAGCAAATCCTTCGCTAGGCGAAGCGCACGCGTTTTCAGAATATAACAGAAAGTCATGGGCTTGAGTTGCTCTCATTTGAGCCCACAAAGCCACGAAAATCAGGTTATAAATACCAGAGTTTCAGTAGAAAAAAAGAGATAGGGCAAAGAATAGAGAGAGAGAGACCTAGCAACTAATCTGCAGCAGCCTCCAGACAGCTCTGAAAAGTTCACTCTGACTCACACACTTTTTTGCCCCCATCTCACGCAAACCCTAACACTGCTTTGCAAACCCAACCGGGCAATTCAATTTTGTTCGATCTCTCCAATCAGGTTTGCCCTATCCCCATTACCTTATATTTTAAATATGAATACTCTGAATGTATGAGGTATTATCGTGAGGTTTTGCCCACGAGTTTAGATGTGCATGAATGTGTAGGACAATACCTTGAATGTTTTAATCACTTAATTTCTGAAATGGAGACCACATGGTTTGGGGTTTCTGAGATTGTACTGTTATCCATGAAGAACCCAAAACCCGCAGGCGTTCGCTAGCACCATCGTTAGGCGAGCCTGTAGCGAGGCTTCGCTAAGCCTTCGCTAAGCGACGCAGCAGCGATTACGACAACAGTTGCTTTTCTGTTTGCTCTAACCTGTTTTATGTTTGCCATGGCATTGTTTTCTCCTGATTCCATCCTGTTACTCTAACCTGTTTGTTGAGTTTTTGTGAGGGCTCACATGACTCTTGAAGGGATAGCTTGCTTGGTGTTCCACTTTATTTGTGGGATACCATCTGGAGGTTTATTCCGATTACCTGTACTGACTCGCTTTCTGTGATGGTGCTAGCTTGAGGGATCTCCGGGTTTCTTGTGTCGTTAGTTGCTATTACTTCGGATCTTTATCCGTACGGTAGACCTTTTGATCCTTTATTTTTTCCGTATTTTTACCGCTTTCTTAGCTGGAAGACCTCGATAGGAGGCAATGTTTTCTTTTGTTTGTTTACTTTTGTGCCCAAAGACCTCCAAAAAGAGGCATTAGTGCTAAAGACCTCCATGAAGAGGAAATTGACGGATAAAAGGGATTAGTAGTCAATCCCCCGTTAGTCAGTGCGTCGTTCTTTAAGATCACACTACGTGTCGATGCTTCAGAACAAAAGCCCAAGATCTTTTGTCAGGTCGGTCAGTGGAGAGGGTTCCATATTTCTGAACCCCCACGCTATGTCATGAGCTCACCCTGTCCAGTGTTAAGAGCTATGAGGACTTATCCTCATTACCCTTTTGATCTACTCACCCTGGCGATCAATGTCAATGGTTAAGAGCCCATTTGATTACCCTTCCATGGCTTGTTTGTCGAGGTTGATATGACCCCTCTTGACTAAAGCCCTACCCCTGTGTGTTTGGGCCCCTTTGCTGGCGTGTTTACTTTATGCATGTTTGTTTTGTATGGTTTGATTGTCTCCCCATAGGATTGCTAGGCTTCGTATAGTCTCCCGTTTGCATGTCTATTAAGGTAGCACGATTCCTTCGTCTTGGACTGCCTTTTTGCATGAGCATCCCTAAAACCCCCCAACTAATTGGTTTTTGTTTCTCCTAAAAACACGTTTACTCCTTCTACTACAGGCGAGTAAGTCTCCAAGGGTCGAGCATCCGGTAGATTGCGTAGTAACTTCGTTCATCTAAAAAACACAACCCTTAACCCGTAGTTAGCCGAACTACGTTTTGCTATGATTCTCATTCCAGATGAGATACGTAGGCATAAGACGCGATGTCTTACCGAGCACACATCCCCCTAACCCATAGGTAGCCGAGCTACGAAGACTCTGATTCTCAATCCAGATGAGATACGTATGCAGTGGATGCGATATCCGTGCGAGTCATTTTCTTTTGACCCCCACTTTTAGTAAATAGTACATTAGATAAACCCACACCCTTTAGACAAGAATAACAAGAGTGGATCCCGTAGAGTACTATGGATGCGTAGGGGTGCTAATACCTTACCTTCGCATAATCGACTCCCGAACCCAAGATTTGGTTGCGAGACCTTGTCTTTTCCTTTTCTTTTTTCCAGGTTTACTTCGAGCATTTCCTTTCCCTCCTTTGGGATAAATAACGCACGGTGATGACTCTTCTGTCATTTCTTTCTCGCCGGTTGTTTTTTCGCATCTCCTCTTTTTAAGGTTGCGACAGCTGGCGACTCTGTTGGGGACCCTGTTTCCCTAAGCGAGTCCCTCCTAGCTTTTGTAGGTCGCTTGTTTGTTGGGTGTTCATTTCTTTTGTACAGTTATTTATTTGTCTGCTTTATCTTATTGCATTGTGCACATGTGATTGTCGTATCTGCTGTTTGTGTTTTTTGGGGAGGGATGTTCTATGAGAGATAAGCCCATTACCCAGGCTTGAGTGTGCACACAGGTTTTAGAGTGGATAGTCATGAGGCTTGCGTGGCATGTTGCTACGTTAAGTCGTTCATGAAGACCCACACCCAGAAGAGGTTTCTTTTGGATATATTCTGTCCTATGGGTGTTCCATAACGACATGATATTCCTCTACAAATCGTCGACTCTGGTGACCATTTCCCGAGAACTCAGTCGAGGCCTCTCCTCTGAGACGCGTTTATGTTAGCTCTGGTGGGCGCATTCTCGCTGCTCAATCCGAGGACACCGAGACTGGGAACTTGCTATTAGGATACCTTGTTGAGGGGAGTCAATGGAGGTCTTTTATCCCGTAATAATGCCAAACCTTCAGTGGTAAACGTATTATTCTCGACTGAAGGGCCAAAGTTGACAAACTTTTGTTCTTAGAACCTACCAGTGAGGGGCGGGCTAAATTCAGGAAACCTTAACCTCCAACCAACCCGGTTTTCTGGAGCAGAGTTCTGATCTTGTATTGTGTTCCTCAGTGGTTTTCTCTTCAGATAGTGCAACCTGGCAGATGTTCAAGCGGATCCAGCAATCCTGATTGACATGCCTTTGCATTGCATAACATCATCTGCACATTTGCATCCAACATCTCATGCTTATTCATTTGCAGGGTATTCCCTTTCAAAAGGGGGGTGCCTTAAAATTGAATAAGCATCGCATCGCATACCATGCATACTAACCCTTGTTTGTTTTGTAGGTGTCACCGCAGTGTCTAATGTTTATTCCCTGTCTCGGGCATTATTGGTCCCAAGCGAGTCCACAGGTAGTAAGGATTCCTCACAAGTTCAAACCCCCTACTTTTGAGAAATACAACGGGGCTTCTTGCCCACGCACTCATCTCGAATCTTATCTAGGAAGGTTGGGAGCTCACACGGAAGATGAAAAGTTATGGATGTACTATTTTGAAGACAGTCTAACTGGAGCTTCTCGTGAATGGTATTCTCATTTGTCTCGTACTACCATCAAGCAATATCAATACAACTTGGACATGGCTCCAAATTGGACCTTGTTACAAGGAATGTCTCAGACTGCCAAGGAGACCTTTAGAGAATATGCTCAGCGTTGGAGACAAATTGTTGCGTCCCTCGAACCCCCTGTGTCCGAAAGGGAGATGGTGGACATGTTCATGAACACTCTTCAAGGCAATTATATTGAGAGGTTGGCTGCTTGCCCATCAATCAGCTTTGAAGAGATAGTAATTGCTGGAGAAAGAATGGAGAGTCTGTTGAAGATGGGCCGAATTCAAGACAATAGTGCTTCCAAGAAACCGTATGCTGGTAACGGTCAGCGAAGAAGAGAAGGCGAGACAAGCATTGTGTATGCCGGCAGAGGCAGGGGGTTCGAGGGGCCGTAGTCACTATTCTAACACCTGTTCCTCAACAACAACAACAACCGCAGTATCATCCGCAACAGCAACCCAGGTACAACAATCAACAACAAGGAGGTAATCCGGGTCAGCAGAGACACTATCAACAACGTCCAAGGTAGACGGACCGGGTCATTGAGCCAATCCCAATGCCTTATTCTGTGTTACTTCCCAAGCTGATTGACATGAATCTGGTTACGTTTAGAACTCTGGCCCCACCAATCGATCCCAATAATTTGCCTAGGGGTTATGATGTCAACGCCAGATGTGCTTTTCACTCCAACGCACCTGGCCATACTACAGATAATTGCAAGGCTCTCCAGTTAAAGGTACAAGATTTGAGAGATGCCCAGGCTATCAATTTTCTCTGGTGCCTAATGTTATCCAAAACCCGATGCCAGGCCACGGCGGGCAGAGGATTAATGCTGTTGATAGTGGGGAAACTTTGAATTTGGTTTCTGATGTGACTAAAGTGAAGACTTCGCTATCGGTTGTCAAAGACCGACTTTTGAAAGGACAGATTTTCCCGGGCTGTGGGGAGGAGTGCAGAAATTGTCAAGCTACCGAGAACGGATGTGACAGTTTGAGAAGGGGTATTCAACAACTGATAGATGAAGGTCGTCTTCAGTTCGATCAGACCCGTCCAGTAAAGAATGATGTGTCGATAGTGACAATTTATTTCACTCCTGAAGAAATATATGTTCCCGAAAGACCCGCTCTGACGATAATATATTTCCCAGAAAGTCCAGCACCAGTTATAATTCACTCTGACAGCCCTCAACCGGCTTCGGTTAGTTCGGTCACCATCACGGTACCAGGACTTGTTCCGTATGAGAAAGACAGTGTTATCCCGTGGCACTATGGGGCTGATATCTACTTCCAGGGGCGGAAAGTTAACGAAGAAGACACTGACATTGGTAGCTCCGCTGTAGACAATGTTGGAGGGGTTGGTGGCTTCACTCGCAGTGGACGCCTATTTGCACCATCAACATTGCGCATGAATACTGAAGTTGAGGCAGCTGCCAAGGCTAAAGGAAAACAGGTAGCCGCCGAAGAAGACACTACTGAGGAAGCTCCTCCTAAGACCGCATTCGAGAAGGAAGTGGATGAGTTTATGAGGATTATCAAGAAAAGTGACTACAAGGTAGTCGACCAGCTGAATCAGACACCCTCAAAGATCTCCATTCTCTCGCTATTGATGTGCTCTGAGGCACACAGAGCAGCCTTGTTGAAAGTACTAAATATGGCCTATGTTCCACCAGAGATAACCGTTAACCAGATGGAGTCGGTAGTTTCAAATGTAAACGCTTGCCATGGGCTAGGTTTCACCGACTATGACCTGACATCCGAGGGCAGGAATCATAACAAAGCTTTGCATATCACAATGGAAAGCAAAGGGGTGGTGTTTTCCCATGTTTTGGTGGATACAGGCTCTTCTCTGAATGTTCTTCCAAAGAAAGCCTTAATGAAGTTGGATTGCGATGGCATTATCCTGAGACCAAGTTATTTAGTTGTAAGGGATTTTGATGGCTCTAAGAGATCTGTCTTTGGCGAAGTTGAGTTGCCAGTTAAGATTGGACCGCAGGTGTTCAAGAGTACCTTTTATGTGATGGATATTCAGCCTGCCTATAGCTGTCTGCTAGGACGGCCCTGGATTCATGTTGTCGGCGCTGTTACTTCTACTCTCCACCAGAAGCTCAAGTATGAACTAGAAGGTCAGGTCGTCACTGTCTGTGGTGAAGAGGATATTTTTGTTAGCCACCTATCTACATTTAAGTATGTGGAGATGGATGGCGAGATGCATGAGATGTTGTGTCAGGGCTTCGAAGCCATAAACATCAGTGAGGTCGCGCCCGAAGTTGTCTTTTCACCTAAGTCCGAGAAGGTCGGGACTTCTATCTCTTAATATAAGCAAGATGTTGAAGTGGTTAAAGCTGGTAATGCCCAAGGCTAGGGCAAATTTGTGGAGCCAATCATCAAAGAAGACAAGTTCGGATTGGGGTTTACTCCGGGGTCTTAGAAGAATGAAGCTGGTACTTTCTCCAGCGGGGGTTTGGTTTCTCCCCACATCGTCAATGCCGCAAATGAAGACAAGGCTGACAGCGACTGTGACTTAGATAGCTGGATTCGCCCATGTGTCCTGGGAGAAAAGCTCAACAATTGGTCGTCCGAAAAAGTCGTCCGAGTTACTCTACTGAAAGAGTAATTTTTATTATTTTCCTTTTATTACATGCATAATAAAGTCTTACACTTTGCCCAAGGTGTAATGACTCATCTGTAGGGCCATCCATTTAGTCGCACTTCACAATTATTTTCATCATCAATAAAGGACAACTTTTGCAAACAATTTTGTGTTCTCTTTCTTTCAACTATTTTACTTTTACAAAAAAATGGCAATGTTTCTTTTTCGTTTTTCTTTCCAAAAATCTCGTAAAGCATGATCCTCCATCAAGCAGAGATGATCACCCGGATCTCACTGCTAACGACACTGCTATGGCCAAGTATGACTTCGACAATCCTATCTATCAAGCCGAAGAAGGGGTTGAGGAAGATTGTGAATTGCCTGAAGAGTTAGCCAGATTGTTGAAACAAGAGGACCGAACTATTACACCTTATCAGGAGGTGATTGAGACCGTCAACATTGGTACCGAAGACGACATTCATCACACCGTGGGGTACCTTCTGTTACAAGGTCATGCCTTTTGGGTTGAAGAACGCGGGGGCAACGTACCAACGAGCTATGGTAACACTTTTTCATGATATGATTCACAAAGAGATCGAATGCTATGTGGATGATATGATTGCCAAGTCCCGAACAGAAGAAGAACATCTAGACAATCTGCAGAAGTTGTTTGAACGTCTGAGAAAGTTCAAGTTGAGGCTGAATCCGAACAAGTGCACTTTTGGAGTGCGAACTGGTAAGCTGTTAGGTTTCATTGTAAGTGAAAGAGGAATAGAGGTAGATCCTGCGAAAGT
Source organism: Lathyrus oleraceus (assembly GCF_024323335.1). Classification (NCBI taxonomy): domain Eukaryota; kingdom Viridiplantae; phylum Streptophyta; class Magnoliopsida; order Fabales; family Fabaceae; genus Lathyrus; species Lathyrus oleraceus. The sequence goes on along the minus strand of NC_066580.1, from coordinate 296,966,223 downwards.
AAAAGCTATTCAAGAAATGCCTGCACCTAAAACAGAAAGAAAGGTTCGTGGCTTCCTAGGCAGATTAAACTACAGTTTAAGGTTCATTTCTAATCTTACAGCCACATGCGAGCCATTGTTCAAAATGCTGAGAAAAGAGCGAGAGGTCAGGTGGAATGATGATTGTCAGAAAGCCTTTGAAAGAATAAAAGAGTATTTGCAGGAACCCCCGATTCTAGTGCCTCCAGTAGAGGGAAGACCGTTGATCATGTACTTGACGGTGTCAGAAAGGTCAATGGGTTGTGTGCTCGGTCAGCATGACGAGTCAGGTTGAAAAGAGCATGCAATATACTACCTTAGCAAAAAGTTTACCGACTATGAACAAAGATACTCACTGCTCAAGAAAACTTGCTGCGCTTTGGCATGGGCTGCTCACCGACTAAGACAGTATATGTTTACTCACACGACTCTATTGATATCAAAGATGGATCCAGTCAAGTATATTTTTGAAAAGCCAGCGCTTACCGGAAGGGTTGCTAGGTGGCAAATGATACTGACAGAGTATGACATCCAATACACTTCACAAAAAGCCATCAAAGGAAGTATCTTGTCAGACTATCTTGCAGAGCAACCGATTGATGATTACCAACCTATGAGGTTCGACTTTCCTGATGAGAACATCATGTTTCTCAAATCGGAAGATTGCGAGGAACCACTCCTGGAGGAGAGGCCTGACCCTGAATCCAAAGGGATTATGATGTTTGATGGGGCGGTCAACGTCAATGGTCGCGGAGTTGGTGCAACGTTGATCACGCCGGAGGGAGTTCATATGCCATTTTGTGCCAGAATAACTTTTCCATGCACCAACAATGAAGCCGAATACGAAGCTTGTATCCTAGGACTTGAGGAAGCCATCAACCTACGGATTAAAACCCTGGATGTTAAGCTGGACGAAGCAGAATGGGCCCGTTCCCGATACAATCAGTAAAGAGACTAGCAGCTATGTGCCATGGCCAACTATATCAGAGACGGATGAAGAGAGCGTTTGATCAGAAAGTGCGCCCTCGGGAGTATCAAGTCAGTGAATTGGTACTCAAAAGAATTCTTCCTCCCAACATAGATCACAAGGGCAAGTGGACACCGAACTATCAGGGTCCATACGTGGGTAAAAGAGTTTTCTCTGGCGGAGCTTTGATGCTAACAACCATGGATGGCGAAGACTTCCCATTCCCTGTCAACTCAGACGCAGTTAAAAAATACTTCGCATAATTGACCCGCTGGACAAAAGAAAAAGAGTCCAGGCAAAAAAGGGCATCCTGACGAACCAAAAAAAAAATAAAGAGGTTCGGGCAAAAATTAGGGATATAAAAAAAAAAAAAAACATACACCCGATGAGTCGAAAACCCGAAAGGGCGGGTCAGGCAAAAAAGGGTATCCCGGTAGATTGAAAACCCAAAAGGGAGGTCCACGCAAAAGAGGGAATAAGCGAATGACTGCGATCTAAGTTCATCCGTGTTATATCACCGTTTCATTTAATCTAGCAACCTTCGAAGGTTAAATATCGACTAATCATCAACTTCAGAAAGCGAGATGAGCAGAGCGTCTTGAGGGCATACGAGCCATAGCAGAGTCGAAACTCAGTGGGACCCCGTATCCACATTGCCATTAGGATAGTTTCTTTTGTTCAGTTTATAGCGATCGCCTCTTTTTAGGGATCAGCTTCCTAATGCACTTGCCTATTCGTGGCACAAAATTTTCAAACCAATAAAAGTCGAATAATTCAGTTAAAAAGCCTCTTTATTTTTCGTTTATCAGTTTGTTTGCAAAAGATGTCTGAATTCTTGATTAAACATATTGCATCTGAACATAATGGTGGCTTTTACAGATGATTTGCACAGGAAAACATTTAAAATTGCTTTGAATGTGCTTAATCCCAGACGGTGAATTCAAACCGAGTAATTTCCCCGGGACATACGTGTGTGATTGCAGGTCACAGGAACCGGATGCCAAGTCATGAATCCTCACCCCCAAGTGATTGACAAAGACTATCCTCAGCAGAGCATGTCCCCCAGTAGAGTTGCACCTTGTATCCCCTGCAACAGCGGAGTAGTTGCATCCCCAACAGACAAGAGGGTGGTGTTCCCAGTGTTCATCTCATTCCGCAACATATTTTTTTAACGGATTTGTTTTGATCCTCAGCCTGAGGACGATCAGCAAGTTCATATCCCCAGCAAAGGTCGATTCCTACGACATTTCCCCAGGAAGTGCTTTCCCCACAGACTCTCCTCATAGAGCCTCGCCAAACAAAGTTCCCATAGTTGATACTCCCCCAGCAAGGTCAACTTTTCAAAAAAAGGGAAAGCCAATCTATTTTCGGTGGTCCCCCGGTCCCGGCAGACGGATCATTCCCCACAAAGCATTCAAGGATTGATACAGCGATCCGTTCCCTACTGGAGTTTGCTTCCCCAAGGAGACTTCTTTTTGCACCGTGCATAACATTTGCATTTGCATGCATATCATATCAAGCATACACATAAGCTGATAAACAGGTTCTTCAAAGCAGACTGAAGAATTACTTCACAACCAAAGTCATGAGATTCAGCCAGAGGATCGAGTGTGTGTGATGCAACATGAGGGTCATTTCAAAGATTCAGCCTGAAATCGTTTTCCAATGAGCCAGTCTGAGGTTCAACTTGAAGATTCAGCCAGAGAGTCGCCTACAAGCGTTATTTCCCCAGCAAGCCAGCTAGAGGAGTAAATTGACAGCTCAACAGAAATTCAACCTACAGGAGGATCCAGCCCGCGGATCGCAAAAAAAAATAAAAAAAAATGCATGCCTCGATGAGTCAAAAAGTGGAATATTCTCCAAGCTGCATATCTACCATGAAGATTGGGTGTTTACTAACCAAAAGCACAAAAATATGTCACTAATATCTTTTGTTTTAAAGCTTAAGCAGTCATGTGATCCAAGGCTCCTATCAGGCCCCTATACTCAAAGAAAGGGCCAGTTGAAGATGAAAGCAAGCATGACAATGGTTCACAAAGCTCTCAATCATCATATATTCCTCCCAAGTATCTCAATTTGTCAAATTGATCAAGATAAACCAAAAGGCTTGAGGATTGTTTCCCAAGGAAACCCTAATTCAATTGTGCCTTGCTCATGAAGCAACATCAACCTATGATCTAATACATTCAAGGGAAGTTCTTTAACTCATCATTTTATGCATATATGAGCCTATGTGAGTGTCCTCAATCATTCATTCATTAAGATTTGAAGTTTGGACTTGAGAAGTTGATCAGTCAATTCATGTGACTATTTTGAAATCCACTGAGACCTAAATTTTGATATGTTTGTCAAATGAACAACTTTCATGTTCATCAAAAATACATTTGAAACTTGGGAGGTCATCATTCATTTCAAAACATTATAGGTCATTTTTACTGAAACCCTAATTTTGGGTCAAGTTCCCAAGGACCTAACTCCTTCATTTTTTATGATTTTGATGTGAGACCAAGTGAATTGGAAAGTTTGAGATGTCTACTTCAATTGTTATGTCGGACAAAATTTCATAATCCGAAAATAAGTACATGTGATAATACAAAACATTATAGGTCACTTAGGACCAAAGCCATTGAATCTTGAAAAAGTTCAACTTCAAGTGCCCATAATTTAATCCTCAAAAATCCAAATGATGCAAAAGTTAATTCCAAATTGATTGCCTTGAAAATATCTACAACTTTGATGTTGAAGGTTTTGTCATTTGAGGCTTGTATCATTGAAACATAAGGGTTTGAAGTTGGGCCATTTTGGCAAAATTTTCAAATACATGTTTTGTACCTTGAACTTCATGGCTAGCTTTCAATATTTTCCAAACTCCAAATGAATTTTTGTTCAACATAGCTTTTGTGCCTTATGTCAAGACCTTTCCAAACATTACCCACATGCTTATGTTTGAATTTTCCAATTTGTATTTTTGAAGAGGAGAACAATTATGATCAATTATGCATAACATGTTAAATCTTGCTACAGAATCCATTGCCTTGCCATTTGCACGTCCAAACATGATTCATTTGAGTTAAGCATGCAAAACCAATTGATTTTGGGCCTCACATGCGCCTGTACAGGCCCATGCATGGAGGACCCAAATTCACATGCACACGATTTTTCCACCTCTTTGCATCAGTTGTGGCTATAAATAGAAGGCATTGCTTCATTCAAAGGGTAACCTGAAGGCGCCTGGACCTCTGCTGAATGGCTTCCCTAACCTTTCACCAAAGGAATTTGCAATTGCACTTTTCATTTTCAAGTGTGATTTTCAACAATATCAGTTGATTATCATCACTAATTCGTAAGCCTATCTCTCATACCAAGCATCCAGATCAAGCTGCAAGCAAAGGTTTACACCTCATCTGTTTTGCTTTAAATCTCCTTATATTTTGTGCATTGCTTGTGTTGGTTTGAATTTTTGAAGTCCTCATGTGAGAGGCAATCTATTGGCGGTTTTAATTTTGAGAATTGGTTAACTTCAGATTGAACACCTCATTTTTCAACCTCAGATTTCTTCTTCTATAAGAATCTTGAGAAGAAACTAAGGTCAAGGGGGTGATGTACATCACCCCAGCTTTCATTTGATATATGGATCGCGTGTTTTAGTTGAGGTTGTAAAACCTGCAACTGGTGGCCGGAGCTGGCCTTCTCACCGGAGAAGACAGTGGTTTCCACCACCGTCCCCACGCGTCCAAACCTTGGCCCTTGGATCCATTGGTCACGATCTAATCTTGGTTGTTGATTTGTTTGACCTCATTTAATACATGGTGCCACGATGTTGACTAATATGTACAATGAGCGCGCGCTTCCTGGCCATGTCATCAGCCACGTCAATTAATGAGGTTGGATATGACGCCTGTGGTTTTTTCTATTTTATTAATTTCTGTTTTATTTTCTTTTAATCCATTTATTTTCAAAAATTCATAACTTCTTTATTTGGAATCACAAAAATATGGGACCAATTGCAAAAACTTTCTCTTAAATTCTAGTTTCATAAAATTATTTTTAATTATTTGTGTGATTCCATTTAATATTTTTAGTGAATTATTTCTTTTCTGATTGCTTTTAATTCACTTAAAATACCATTTGATATTCAAAAATGCCAAAAATATTTTCTTAACATCTTTGGATGATGATGAATCTATGAAAAATATTCTCATCAATTTCTTAATTGATTTGAGATTTATTTGAGATTTTAGTCCAATTATGTTATTTCTTCATTTTTAATTGTTTAAAACTAGTTTCTGTTTTCAAAAAATGTTGAGAAAATTTGTCAAACATTGTTTGACCATGTTAGACTTATGATGATCCAATTAGACTTATCCAAGTTGATTTGAATTGGATTTGAAGTTTGATCTTTATTTGTTCATTTTATTTTATGCATTTTTTAATTCCAAAAAATACCAAAAATATATTTGACATCTCTTGACTTCTAAGTTTCATTTCACTTCTGTTTACTATTGATTGATGTTGATTCCATTCATGTTTGATCAATGTGTTTTGGTTATGTTATTTGACTTTTCATTTTGTACATTCCATTTCCATTTTCATCTTCTTCTTTTTCTTTTGACTAATGAGTTAATGATTTGTGGTTAGCCTTGACACATGAGAGGCTTAACATTCTTTGATCCAAATCAAACTCATCTTGATCAAAGATCCAGTGAATTGCTTTGTGTCCAAGATTGGTTGCTTCTTGGTCAAGCAAAGAACCTGAAATCCATACAAGGTCATTCTTCTTTTCTTTTGGCATGGCAAGTTGTAGGAGTTTGGCTTACTAGTCATGATCTCTAACTTGTGCTTATTTGTGTATAGTTGTATTGACCGGCCTCGGATAGGTGTGACTACTACATTAGTCCACTTACGATTTCTTAACATAGCGCTAAATTGCCTTATGGCACACTAACACTAACAACTAATTACTAACATTTAATTCAAGCATTTAATTCTTGCAACTTACTGTAATGCAATTTAATTTCTTGCTCATTTATTCATATTGCTTTTGCCCTTTGCTCACTTGAGCTCATGTTTATATTTATGCCATTTGCCTTTTGCTCACTTGGGCATATTATTGTGTAAATATACTTTTGCCTTGTGTTTATTTTGTTTTTTTTGTGTGAACCAATGTAAAAAGGAGAAAGGACTTAGAATTAGGACCTTACCTAAGCTTAATGGAGTTTCAAGAGCAAATAGGCCTCATGCCTTTAGAATGCTAAAATTGTTGAAGAGCAACTAGGCCTCGTGCCTTTAGAATGCTTAATCTTGAAGATGACATGAAAGGACCCCTAATCTAAACTCTCTCTTTGTCCATTCTTTCTATTGCATTGTGGAACCTTTTGATTTGTTTGTTTTTGTGTGATAGGGATCCCAAAATTGAGCAATTTAGAAGGACCATTGTCATGAGCATCCAAGATAAGAGATACAAATCCAAATTGGAAGATCCTAGGAGCTTGATTGAATATTTGCTTGATTAGTTGAGTTAATTGCTTATTGCTTGCTAAGCCCAAAGGAAAGGAGCTTTTGAATCATCTTTATGATCTCAAGAAAGGAACTCCAAGGGTTTTATTCTCTTCTCTCATCTTTGCATGTTTAGCACCTAGCCCTTCTCTTCTTCTCTCCACTCTAACCCAAGCCATACTCAATTTGTGCAAACATTGACATTATTTTCAAAACTAGAAACCTAGGCATTATGCCTTTGATTTTTTCAAACTCTTTTCATAATACTTATTTTGAATTGAATCCTAAGTCAACTTTGACTTTATTTTGTGAATACTTCTAATGTGTAAATACAACATACTCAAATGTTTTTGTGGTTCCAATGGCCATCTTTGCCAAAGCTTTTCATAAACATTAGCTATTAGGTTTGAGTTATCACACTGGTTGATATAAACCTCACCTGTATCCTTAGTGATTGGACTATAAGTCTTCCATACTTATTATAGGGTGGATCCCTCACTAGTATGTTGAAGCTCTCCTCACATGGTGGATTGTGGTTTAGGTTGAGTTTTCTACCTTTGATAACAAAAGACCTTAAGGCTTTTGACCAATCAATTCACCAACTTATTTTGAGATTTTTACCCCGAACTACGAGGTTTTGATCCTACCTTTGGGATGGTACGTAGGCAATGGGTTTATCCATTCAAACACAAAATTTGTAACTAATTTGTATATTCTTTTCTCATCTCCCCAATCATGTTTGCACAAATATTTTCAAAAATACCAACCTACCATACAACATTTGCAAAAAGGGCTCCCTTAGAGTACTAAGGATATTTTGGGTGCTTAAAACCTTCCCATGGCATAACCAACCCCCTTACCCAGATCTCTGACATTTTTATAAGTTTTTGATTTGATAAAATTTCTCGGTTTTTGTTCGCTTTCTAACCTTTCCTTTGGATTAATAGAAGTGCGGTGGCGACTCGAATTGTATGATTTAATTTTGATTTAGTCAATAAATCTAAAGGTAACAAATACCCCGCTACACTAAGTTGAAGACTGAAGAAGATCATGTTGAGTATTTGTTGACGCTGTTTCAGCGGTTGAGAAAGTTTAAACTCCTGTTGAATCCTAATAAATGTACTTTCGGTGTTCATTCAGGAAAGCTATTAGGTTTCATTGTTAGCTAGAAAGGTATGGAAGTAGATCCTGGTAAAGTCAGAGGTATTCAAGAGATGCTTGCACCAAAGATTGAAAAGCAAGTTAGAGGGTTCCTTAGGCGTCTGAATTATATATCCAGATTCATATGACACATGACATCCATATGTGGGCCAATATTCAAGCTTCTCTAAAAAGATCAAGGTTGTGTTTGTACAGAGGACTTCTAGAAAGCTTTTGACAGTATCAAGGAGTATCTGCTTGAACCTCCTATTTTGTCTCCTCCAATGGAAGGAAGACCTTTGATTATGTATTTGACCGTGTTAGAAGAGTCAATGGGTTGTGTGCTTGGATAATAAGATGAAACAGGTAGAGAGGAGAATACCATCTACTATCTGAGTAAGAAGTTTACATACTGTGAGTCTCGGTACTCCATGCTTAAAAAGACTTGTTGTGGTTTAGTCTAGGCTGCCAAACGTTTACACTAGTATATGATCAATCATACCACTTGGTTGATATCCAAAATAGATCCAATCAAATATAATTTTGAAAATCCTACTTTGAATGAAAGGATAACTCGTTTGCAGATGCTATTGTATGAATATAATATCGAGTACCATACTCAGAAACAAATCAAAGGAAGTATTCTTGCAAATCATTTGTCTCACCAGTCGATCGATGATTATCAATCAACCAAGTTCGACTTCCCCGATGAAGATGTTATGTATTTGAAAGCTAAATATTACGATGAACCATTGGCTGGAGAAGGGCCAGAGCATGGATCCTGGTGGGGTTTAGTGTTTGATGGAGCTGGTAATGCTTATTGAAATGGAATTGGGGAAATCATTATTAATCCTAAGGTTTCTCATATCCTTTTTACTATAACATTGATGTTTGATTGTATAAATAATATGGCAGAATATGAACCTTGTATCATGGGTCTTGAAGAAGCCATTGATTTGAGAATTAAAATCCTAGACGTGTATGGAGATTTGTGGTTAATCAGATTATAGGAGAATGAGAGACTCGTCATCCCGACCTGATTCCTTACAAATATTATGCAAGGAGGTTGTCAAATTTCTTAAATAAAATAGAGTTTCATCATATACCTCGTGAAGAGAATCAAATGGCGGATGCACTGGCTACTCTATCCTCTATGTATAAAGTAAATTGTTGGAACGACGCACCCAATATCACAATTATGTGCCTTGATAAACATGCTCATGTGTTTCCAGCAGAAGAAGTCACAGATGATAAGCCTAGGTATTATGATATTAAATGTTTCCTCCAAATTCAGGAATACCCGTTTGGGGCATCCAGCAAAGATAAGAAGACTGGCTCATAATATCCTTCTAAATGAAGATGTGTTGTAAAAGAGAAATGTTGACATGGTTTTGATTAGATGCGTGGATAGACACGAAGATGACATGTTAATGCAAGAAGTTCATGAAGGATCCTTTGGTACTCATTCCAATGGACATGCAATGGCTAAAAAGATGTTAAGGGAAGGTTATTATTGGTTGACAATGGAATCTAATTGTTGTAAGTATGTGAAGAAGTGCCATAAATGTCAGATTTATGCTGATAAGATTCATGTGCCTCTGACGCTTCTCAATGTTATTTCATCCCCATGGCCTTTCTCTATTTGGGGAATCGATATGATTGGTATGATTGAACCCAAAGCTTCAAACGAACATCGTTTCATCCTGGTAGCTATTGATTACTTCACCATGTGGGTTGAAGCATAATCTTATGCTAATGTGACCAAGCACGTTGTGGTTCAATTTATCAAGAATCAGATTATTTTTCGATATGGTGTTCCATGTAAGATCATTATTGAGAATGGGTCGAACTTGAATAAAAAAATGATGAAAGAACTTTGTGATAACTTCAAGATTGAACATCATAACTCTTCTCGTTACAGACCCAAGATGAATGGGGTCGTTGAAGAAGCAAATAAGAATATTAAGAAGAACATCTAGAAGATGGTTGTGTTATATAAGGATTGGAATGAGATGCTCCCTTTTTCTTTGCAGGGATAACGTACATCTATCCGCACTTCAACAAGGGCAACCCCTTTCTATCTTGTGTATGGAATGGAAGTAATGCTCCCTATGGAGGTTGAGATCCCATCAATGCGAGTCCTAATGGAAGCCAATTTGTCTGAGGCTGAATGGTGTCAAAGCAGATATGACCAGTTGAATTTGATTGAAGAGAAAAGAATGACAGCCTTGTGTTATGATCAATTATATCAAAAGAGAATGAAGAAAGCATTTGACAAGAAGGTTCAACCTCGTGTATTCAGATCAGGTGACCTTGTGCTCAAGAAGATCTTGTATTTCAACACTGATCCTAGGGGCAAGTGGACTCCTAATTGTGAAGGCTCGTATGTTGTTAAGAGAGCTTTCTCTGGTGGTGCATTAATTCTTACAACTATGGATGGTGAGCAACTCCCTCGTCTTTTGAATGTCGATGTAGTCAAGAAATATTTCACCTAGTAAAATAAAAGAACAACTCGCTAAGTTGAAAACCTGAAAGGGAGGCTTAGGCAAAAATGAGCGTATCGGTGGATTGAAAACCCGAAAGGGAGGTCCCGGAAAAAGTTAGAGACATAAAAAAGAAAATAAGCATCCCGGTAGATCAAACCTAGAAATAAGCATCCCGGTAGATCATTTTTCCGTCATGCTCGACCGAAGCCCAGAGCATAGCGGAATTCAAAGTTGTTAGGGAGAAGAATGGTTATTGTATTTCAATGTAGCCCTTTCCATGTACTTTGTAATGATCCATGGTGTCCCTCCATTTGTGAACTACCATTCTATCAATAAAATTTGAGCCTTTTTCCCATTTGTTTTCTATTCTCATTTTGAAATAATTTCTCACCACTCTCTGGAACTTTTCTCCCCGTAAAGTGTGTGTGCATCCTCTCTCTAATAGAGTGTTGACCTTAAGTAGAAAGAGCTTATCCTTTCTAATACCCCACTGAGTCTGATCCTCGTGGAAGATTTTGTTTCAGTTTTCCCCTCCAGTTCATTATCGGGATGGAATCAATCTCCAATTAAGTTCATGTTCTCATTGGATTGAGTCCTCTTCTACTGCTTGTCTCCAGTTCAGTCCTAGATTGAACTTTTGCCCCCCTTTGATTAGTTACCTTTGTTAAGTTACCTCTTGGCTGGTAGTTGGTAATCATTTTGTTTGAGCTTATTACCTTTGTTAAGCTATCACTTGGCTGATAGTAGGTAATACTCCTTTTACCTTTGATTAGTTACCTTTATTAAGTTACCACTTGGCTAGTAGTTGGTAATCATTCCGTTTGAGCTTATTACCTTTATTAAGTTATCACTTGGCTAAGAGTAGGTAATACTCCTTTTACCTTTGATTGGTTGCCTTTGTTAAGTTACCACTTGGCTGGTAGTCGGTAATCATTATGTTTGATCTTATTACCTTTGTTAAGCTATCACTCGGCTGATAGTAGGTAATACTCCTTTTACCTCTGATTGGTTACCTTTGTTAAGTTATCACTTGGATGATAGTTAGGTAATATTCCTCTCCTTATGGAGTCATGGTTTCCCCTTTTGTTGTTTACTTTTCCCCAGTGAAGTCTTGCTTTGATAAGTCTTCCCTGTTGGATCCTTAGTTTATTTTCTAACTGTATTGGTTATTCTCGAGATTCTTTCTTTGCCACTGTGGAACATTGTTTGTCCCCATCTAAGTATCCCCTTTTGGAATTTGTCATTCCCCTATGGAATTTCAGTCTCCTCTTTACTCTAGCAGTTCTTTATCTCTCATGGTGCTATATTTCCCATAGAGATCCTGGCTTGCATTCATATCACATCATAAACATCTTGCAGTATCTTAGGGACAAAAATTAGGTCTTTAATATTTAAGTCTCTCGAATCTTGTCGAGACTAAGGTTTCAACCTTCATATCTCCAAATTGAAGAAACTTGAATATGGGCATCTATCATACCCTAATTTTTAACCCTAAGATCCCACATCTCATTTTCATTTTATTATACAAGCGAGACCATAATTTGGTCATTCCCCTTATCCATCTTTGGGTTTGCTTTTGCAGGGATCACCAAGCACCTCTTTGATGATGTTTTACCTATGTGTTTATTTGATTCATTTATTATCTAACCAGTAATCAAAATACCAAAAATATGTCTTGTTTCCCTTGAGTTTATTTTGAAAGGTAGGGCTTTTCAAATCAAGAGCATCTCAAAGTTTAGCTGCTTACTTCTAAGGGAAAGTCAAAGGTTCATGTGTTTATTTCGATGCCTTCTTCAACAAGCAACTTCAACCTTTGAGCAATTTAATAAAGAGACAATGAATAAAAGCTTTTCTTGAGTTCATATGATCATGCATATGCTTTGAAATGCAAGAAAAGTCCAAGTACACAAGCTTGTTCCAAGGGGGTTTGACCTAAAAGTCAACATTTTGAAGTCAAGGTTCCAAAGATCACAACTCCTTCAATTCTCGACATTTTTTAATGCTTCATTTTTCATATGTACTCTTCTCAACATCCTCTATAACTTCTTTTCAGATGACAAGAGCCAATTATGCACGGAGGATCATCAAATGTTTAGAGACAATGTAGGTCATCTATGACTTTTTCCCAACTTTCAAAGATCATAACTTCTTCAATATTCAACATATGAGGCTGATTCTTTTTGCACAATGTCATTTGTGACGCCCTCTACAAGTTTTCTTCAAAGATCAAGGTCAGAATATGCTTGGAAGGCCATGGAATTCCTTGGTATATTATAGGTCATTTTCATCCATGAAGCACACAAATTTTTTGAAGTTATGTAACCAGTTTTTGATGCCAACTTCAACATTCCATAACTTTGTGCTCAAAAATCCAAATTCAACCTTTCTTGGCACATTCTAATCTTGGACATAATGTTAACACATTGAAAAAAGAATGGGATCAAAAATCCTCTTGAGTAGGATCCTCCATTGAGTTGAACATGGTGACTTGGAACTGGAGAAATCACCATTGCCTGAAATTTGAACATGAATAATCTCAATTCAAAGCCAAATTAGCAAGTGTTCTGATCTTAAACATGTTTAACCAAGTCTCTAGAAGACAATAGACCCTTATTACGCATCATTTGGATGAGTTTTAATGAGTTTCAAGTCACACTTTCACATTCGGATCAAATTTGTTTTGCACGAATTCATCATCATTCCACACATATTTGGATCCAAACACATTCCCTATAAATAGAGGAGGTTATTGCCTTCATTTGCATGCTTTGGAGAGCCAAGAAGCCCCTGTTGCAACTTAAATTTTTTTCAGAAAATTCAACTATCGTGTTTTGAGTTTCAGCTTGTTTCAATCAAATTTCTTGATTCCATCAGCACCTTCGACATCCTCTGAAACTTTTGCAACAATTCTCAAGCTCTGGGACCTCCTGAAGTTCTCTACCCAGATCGAGCTTCATGAACTTCTGATCACCATCTAGACAAGGTAGTTATGAGCATCATTTAAACTCAAACAAGTTACTACAATGTAGTCCTTCACTCTCTGACTCTTTCCCCTAAATTATCTGGTGTTGACTAATCATGTTCATCATTTAATTTTTTATTTTTCATGGATTGCTAGTTTCTGAAACTTCTCTGAAATTCCCTTTGCTCAATTCACATAAATGAATTTGGAGTATGAGGTTGAATTCAAGATGAGAGGAGGATCACAATGGTGGTGGTCTCGTGTTCTGAATTTACCAAACGATGAAACTCCAGTGAGAGCTCACCGGAGAAGACGATTGAAGTTTCCTAGGTTGTCTGAGTTTGAATCAGACACGTTAGCAAATTGAAATGTTTTAATTGGTTGAATTTGAATTGGATCCTGTGTTTGGCTGGTAGTGCGTTCCACAATGCATCCTAACCTTTGGAGTGTTGGATCTGCCACGTCAACTAATGAGGTATGATCCAACGCTCCGTATTTTTTCTGATTTTAATTCTTTTTCTTTTGTTATTTTTAATTGTTTTTTCTTTAAAAATTCATAGTGATTTCATTTTTTATCCAAAAAATCCCAAAATAATTTCTAAAATTCTCTTTTATTTTTCTTCATCTGATTTTAATTTTTCCATATTTTAGTTCACTAATTTTCTATTTTTCTGTAATTTTTTCTTATCTCTTTTATTTTAATTGATTAAAAATTACTTTTCTGCAATTTTAAATTCAGTAAATTTTATTATATGCTTCTAATTTTATTTTCAACCTTGCATAATTTTCTTGGCCATTAATTTGGTGTTTTGAAGGACTCTATGGATTTTTAATATTTTATTTCTATTTTAAAATTCATTTTTATTTCATTTAGTTGCATTTTAAATTTGTATGACCTTATGAACTTCTGTTGGCCTTGGATCATAATGGTTTGGACTTCTAGTCTCATCAAACTCAATGGATATTGGGTGTTGATGGGGTGAAAACCTAATCCACCAAAAGGGATGATTGATTTTGATGATGACTTGATCAAACGTTTGATCCAATTTGGGTGTGACCTCTCTTGTCTTCTTCTTCTTCATCTCTTTCTTTTCTCTTTGATCAATTGGATAGCTTGTGTCCATATTGTTCATGATCTGTGGATTGGTGTTTAATGAACTTTTATCATTTCAAATCTACCTCCTAATTGATCATGGCTCATTTAAGGTACTTTGGATTGATGCATAAGTTTGTCCTAAGTGTCATGAAGTGTGGATTGAAGTAATGGACCATCATCCTAGCCTTTGTGCTTGGTCATCCCTTTTATTTTTTGTGTGGCATGACTTTAGGATAATCGTTTACATATCATTTCTCTAGCATGTATTAACACAAACATTATTATTGACCTGCCTCATATAGTTGTGACTTCTACATAAGCCCAATTACGATTGCTTAACATATCGTTGAATTTTTCCCAAAGGAAACAAAGGGATTTTTATAAGTGAGATTGTAAGTCTCCTATTCCTTAGGGTATTGTGTGAAAATGGGTCTCCTTTCCCATTTGTGAGAGCTAGTGGCATACTTGTTGATTTTATCCAAGTTAGAGCCCTTCTCATAAATGATGTATAGCTTCATATTTTCATGCTTGTGAGGGGATAGTTGAGTATTCTTCAAAAAATGACCAAAACGTCTTTTCATCTTTACTAATATCTTTCACTAACTCTTGACTTGTATTAACTTCTATTTAAATGTCATTTACTTTATGTCTTTATTTTATGTCATTTACTTTATGCTTTATATTTAGCATTCCATATCATATCATTTGTGATCATGTCATTTTGTTCTTTATTCATTTGGACCCTTCTTTTATATCATTGTAAAGAAGACACTAATAAGAAAAAACCTAAAAAGAAACTTACTTCTCCTAACTCATAGACTTATGGTTACTAACCTTGGCATCATTATGGAGTTATGGACTTAGATTTAGGATCTTGACTTTTGCTTTGGGACTTATGACTTGGGACCTTGGAATCCATATGATACTTATGACTTAGGACTTCTCTGTAAAGACTTGGCTTGGTTACTTTGGTTTCATCTAATACATGGATTATAATTTACTTAATCCAAAGAAGGGAATTCTTTCTTGACTTATGTCATAAAGCTTTCTATCTCTTGGTTAGATCTTTCCTCCTTAGCTTTTACATTATGCTTTAGGATATTATCTTCTTATCCTCCCTTTCTTAAATTTTCAAATCTTTCTCTCTTTTCAAAAACCTTCTTGATTTCAAACTTGAACCTCTTTCTCAATAAACCTTGACTTTTGTCAACTGATTTCCAAAACTGCTTCCTAATAAATGATAATTCATCTTAAGCATATTCAAACCAATTTCAAAAGACTTAAAAAATGCATAACTCATTCAAACCATTTTGTGCCCTTGTGCACTTCTCCTTTTAAAACTTTTCTCAAGGCATTAGAAATGAGTCATTTCCATAGTTGAGTTATAATTCTCTTATCTCCATAGTATTAATTATAATCCTTTTCCATTTATGAGAGCTAGTGACATACTTGTTGATCCTTATCCAAGTTGAAGCCCTTCTCATGATGATGCAAAGTTTTCATACTTGTGGGTGACTAGTTAAGTATTCTCCTTAAAATTACAAAATGTCTTTTCCATGAAAAGTGAATCAAAACAAACTCCCTTTGTTATTTTTACCATGAAGTACGAGGTTTCGATCTTCCATTGCACTTTGTTGGTATGTAGGCATGAAACTTCAAAAGTCTTGGCAAGCAAAAAAATGCTTCTTTTCCCATATCTCCAATCTTTTAACAAACAACACCCTTTTTCAAACCAAAATATACATATTTTCAAAGAGGTTCTCATGGAGTACCATGGATGTTTGGGGTTCTAATACCTTCCCGTTGCATAACTAACCGCCGGTCCCTTGTTCTATTTTTATTAGTTTTGTTTTAAAAATTCTTTGGGCTTTGTTCATACTTTTCCCCCTTTCCTTTGGAAACAATAAAAGCGCGGTGAAAACTCTTGCTTTGCAAGTTAAGTTAATCAATAGGTTAATCTTAAATTTTTTACAGTTATAGTTATGTGCTCCCTCTAGGTCGACCTGACAAGGCGGCAAATGAGATAGAGCTTACAGGCTTTAATAATGCAGGGTGGGTGTCGACTTGTACACTTTATGTTCGACCTATGCAAAAGGAAATTTTCTTATAGGTCGGCCTAAATTCTTATGTGTCAACCTATATAGTGTTTTTCTCATAAAAACTCAACTTTTGATGCATACAAATCTTTTCTTGATGCCTGAATCCTTTCCAAATCATTTCCAATCATGTTGACATGTTTCCTAATGCTAAAATGCATAATGCACACCTAGAATTAGTTGATATCGTCCAATGTACAAAAACGCTAAAGTTTATCTTAGTTTTGACATGGTTTTGACATCATTCAAAGCACATATAAATAGAAAGTTACACTCACAATTGTTCTCCTACTTATCAACATTTTTTATGTTCCATTTCATCTAATATTAAACCAACAATCTTTCTTCAAGTCAACAAGCTTGACTGTTGGAAGCATGCTATGAATGTTGAATTGCATTCACTTCCAAAAAATCATACAGGACTATAATGGATCTAGCATCTGGTAGGGTTCCTATTGGTTGTGGGGTCTACAAGATCAAGTATAAAGCCAATGGTTCCATAAATAAGTATAAAGTTAGGCTTGTTGCAAAGGGATATACTCAAATGGAAGGCATAAACTATTTTTACACATTTTCTCTAGTAGCTAAGATCACTACAATCAGGGTTTTGTTGTTTATTGCTGCTATTAAAGGTTGGCATTTGGAGCAGTTGGATGTAAATAATGTTTTCCTTCATGGTGATTTGCATGAGGAGATTTATATCGCATTGCCTCATGGTTTATTCACTTCCAACAATGCACAGGTTTATAAGCTTCACAAGTCATTATATGGATTAAAGAAATCTAGTAGGAAATGGTATTCCAATCTCTCATCTATTTTCTATCTCTTGGTTACTCTCAATCCAAAGCATACCACTTCTTATAAGTTATGTCAAATAAAACTAGTTTCACTGCTTTACTAGTTTATTTTAATAATATAGTGGTGGCTGGAAATTCTTTTAAGGAAATATAATTTGTTAAGAATCTTCTAGATCATAAGTTTAAAATCAAAGATCTTGGTAAGATAAGTTATGTCTTGGGGTTTGTGATTGCTATATCCAATAAGGGAATTTTCATGAATTAGAGGAAATATACACTTGAATTATTAGAAAAGATACAAGTTTTCTTGTAGCAAAACCTTCATCTATTCCCTTTGATCCTAACCTCAAGTTATCCCTTACTGATGGCCAGCCTTTAAAAGATCCTTCCTCATATAGAAGATTAATTGGTAGGTTGATCTACTTGACAAATAGTATACCTGGCATTTCATATGTTGTGCAACATTTGAGCGAATGTGTTTCCAAGCCTCTCGAACCTCGCTATAAAACTCCAACAAGGATTTTAAGATACCTAAGATTTGTTCCTGCTAAGCGTATTCTATTTCTAGCTTCAGTTAGCTTGAAACTCTTTGGTTTTACTGATTCTGATTGGCCAGGATGTCCTGATACAAGGAAATCCATTATTGGTTTCTGTGTCATTCTTGGTTCTTTCCTTCTATGTAGGAAGTCGAAGAAGCAACATATTGTTTCTAGATCCTCCACAGAAGCTAAATACAGAGCACTGACTTCTTTAAGCTGTGAAATACAATGGCTCTAATACCTCTTTCAAGGCTTCATAAGAAGCTTTTCTCAGCCATCATCTGTTTAATGTGATAGTAAGTTTGCTATCTATTTGGGTCATAATCCAACATTCCATGAAATAAGTATGCATATAGAATTGCATTGTCATGTAGTTTGTGAAAAGATTCAATCCAAGCTCATTCATCTACTTCCTATTTCTATTGCTGCTTAATTAGCTGATAATTTCATAAAACCCTTTGCATCATCAAATATTGTCTTCTATCTTGACCAAATTGGGTCTTTGTAGCATTCATAGTCCAACTTAAGGGGTGATATTAGCTTATATTAGCTTAATTAGTTTATTTTATGTATTAAATAAACTGTTAGTTAGTTTAACGTATATATAAAATAGAAGTGTACTCTTATTGAGTTAATCGATAAAACATTATTTCTCATTCATCTCAGTATTCTTTTCTCCCTACTTTACGATTACTCTTCTCTTCATCTTCTTCTTCTAGATGAAAGTTACCATTGTTGACAGCGTATATATATATATATATATATATATATAATGTTTTCAAAGATTTTTTTACTCTCATCTCACATTTTTTTGCACTGAAAAATTGATGACTTGTATGTCTTTTAATAACATGTAATTTATAATTTTTATCTTTAAGGTTATACAAAAGTTTCTATATAATAACATGATGTTTATTTTATATATTTTGTATATTAAAGTAGTAAACTATAGAGACAACCAGATGAATAAGAAATAAAATTCAAAAATAAAATGATAATTAATAATTATATAAATAAAAGAATACATAATGTAATAATTAAAATACATATTGATTTGGTGGCAACTCTAGGAAGAGTGGCATGTTCCATGTAAAGGGTTTAAATCCTGTTATTTCACTATATTAGTGCATGAATTATTTAAAGAACATATGATCACAAGTTTGAACCGTAACTTAAAATGAATAGAGGATGGTTTAGTTATGCCTACAATTTTAAGGCGTAGTGTAAAACGAATAAGGGGCGGTTTTGTTATTGTCCACAATTACAAACCATAGTTTAAAAAGAATAGATGACGGTTATGTTATGTCGACGATTTTAAAAACGTAGCTATAAAAGAATAAGCTATGGTTTCAAAATATAAATCTAAGAACCAAATAACACATAATAAGCGTGACTTTTACTCCTGCAACGTTTTTCCAGCCGTTGCCTAAAGCCAAAAATGTTGTAGCAGTTTAATAAGTGACACATCTTAAAATAGAGAGATTAATAATTTTAAGTGAAAAATATCAGTGAGAAATCAAACTATTCGAATTTGAAATATGGACTAATTTTCTAAATGAGATAAAATAAGAAGATCGAAAGTATAATTAAGTCTTTTTTATTAGTTCCTTTTATCTTTTTCTTTTAAGTAGTTTTTAAAGCTTAATTAATTAATATATATATATAATATATATATATATTATATATATATATATATATATATATATATATATATATATATATATATATATATAAACTTACTCATACTAATTATTTTTCATACTAATTATTTTTGTTGAGACTCTTTACTTTTCTTAACAATATGTTTCTATCATATTTTTTAATTATTGTATTTTTATGAATGAAAAGTTATATAAAAGTTTTTAACAAAATAAGACCTGTTTTCTATTTTGTTATTGGTTCTTTATTTTTTATACTAAATTATAAATTTATAATGTCTCTATTAATTTTTCTTCCAAAAATTTCATGGGTAGATTTGGTAATTTCAACTCTTACTACCTCTAACTAATTTTATTTTGGCCATTCTTCTTTATACACCAATTTATTTTTTTAACTCAACTTGTCATGTTCTTACGAGACATGATTTGTTTTTTAATAAATATGCTCTATATACTTATTTTATATATTTTAATAATTTAATAACATTTAAATACATTTTATTTTATGTTTTGATTATTTTATTTCAATTATTATTTTAAGACAAAAAATATCATTACTTCATTTATTCTAATCAAATATACATATTTTAACAATTTTAAAATTATTTATATAATCTATTAACAATTAATCATATAAAAATATGTGTGTTGAAACTCATTCCTCTACCTTCCGGTAAGGAAGTGCGTCATGATGGATATGGTTAGGTATTTACAGTCTTGGGCTTGAAGTTCTCTTACCTTCGATTATTATGATTGGATGATGGGTGATACCTTTAAACACTCAGACGCCAAAATCATTGATTGTTGGATATGGGAGTGTAGATGTAAATCCATGACCATTAAGCTATGGATAAACTTAACGTCGATAAAACCAGAGTCGCCACCGCGCTTTTATTGTTTTCAAAGGAAAAGGGAAAAGTACAAACAAAACCCAAAGATAAGAAGTTTTCAAATCAAAACTAATAAAATGCCAGAGATTACAGGTAAGGGGGTTGGTTACACAAAGGGAAGGTGTTAGCACCCAAAGTGTCCTTGGTACTCCTAGGGAGCCCTTTTTGTATGTGCATATGTGTTTTTGGTATAAAAGATGTTTGTAATAAATAGAGTGTGGGTATGAGAAAAGAATTCATTGATTATATTTTTGTGTTTGACAAGACCTTCGGACTTGTGCATACGTACCAACATAAAAATGAGGGATCAAAACCTCGTAGTTCGTGGTATCAATTAAAAAGTGAGTGAATTGCTTTTAACAAAATTTAAATTTAAAAAGAGGCACAAAGGTCCTAAAAGAGTTTGAATGAGTGTTAGTTCTTTTTGTCTTTTGAAATTTTTAGGTCAATATGGTTAGATTCATTTACAAGTTTGATTTAAGAAAAGAGTTTAAAAATGCAATGGTATAAGGCCAAGGTTTCTAATTTTCAATAAAGTTTAAGTTTAGAAATCACAAGCAAAGAAAGTTTTTGAAAAAGGGGGAAAGATTTGAAATTTAAGAGAGCGGGAGGAGATGAAGAGACTAATCCTAAGCAAAAATATATAAGTTAAGAGTTGGAAAGATCTGACCAATGGGATGCAATCCAATAGACCGGAATGTCATATAGAAACCCACTTTTCCTTTGTACTTTAGAATCAAGCAATATCAATAAAAAAGTAGCAAGATGAAGAGCAAGGTATCAAATAAAGATAGCCACATCCAAACATACAACTTCACAGTCTTCTTCTTAATCTTCCCATGTATCAGATGAACTACTCCTTGATTGGCTCAGATTAAGACATTAGACTCAGGTTCAAAAGAACATTTGCATCAAAACCATGTAGCAGATGAATTCACTTGGATCCCCATACTTGCATTAGATGGAAAATGAACTCACAATAACTTGGTTTCAGAAATGTTGGCTTTGGCCAAGTCCTTTTGCATAGGGAATGTTGCCTAATTCTAAGTCCAAAGCTCAGATCAAATCCAATATTCCACACAAACAGTTTTTATGGTTTTTATTGTTTATTAAGTATTTTAAGGTCCTAAGACTACAAACACAAACAAGATACACAAACAAATATATACAACTATAATATATTGCTCAAGTGAGCAAAGTGAAAATGGCATAAACATAAACAAGTTAAATGGTATGTAAATGACAAATGAAATGGTAAATGGCTTGAATTTAAATTTCATAAAGTAAATGACTTGGCCAAAGTCCAGTTAAATAAAAAGCAAGATTAAATAAAAGTTAGTCAAATGTTAGGTGATTAGATATTAGTGGTGTTTTTGTTTTCAATTGATTAAATCATTCATTGGAGAACACTCGACCCTCTATTCACAAACATGGATCCTTGAACCAAGACATCTTCCAAAGGAAGGAAAAAAGACCAAGTTTCCACACAATGGCATGAAAGGGGGGAGACTTACAATCTCACTTACTAGAATGCTATGCCTTTGGGTCATAATTTAACGCTATGTTAAGCAATCGTAACTGGACTTATAGAGAAGTGACAACTATCTGAGGCCATGCAATAATTTTTTTGGTGTTAATGCATGTTAGAGATATGGTATAATGAACCATACTCCTAAAATATACCACACACAAAAATAAAATGATCAAAGGATGGACCTAATCTCATCCATACTTGTATTGGTTCATCTAACACAAAATTATTGATAAACCAATTAGCTTTAGGATATTGAGACTTCATTGGCCAATAAAAAGAATGGGATAGAATGGGATTAAAGATGAAGAGGGAGGGGAGATGAGATCAACACAAATTGGTCATGGGATGACTTTTATCAAATTAAAATCATCCATTCATTTTAGGAGATGAAATATACGTTTAATCAACCCCCTAAATCCAATGATTTTAATCCAACAAAAGTCAAATCAACCTTGACCAATGCCCAAACACATAGTCAAACATCACAAGTCAATAAAAATGGCTCAACATAATTGGTTTTTTTACAAAAATAACCCACTTTTTCAAGGAAAATCTCAAAATACCCCTGGTTTCAAAAAAAATCCCAAACTACCCCACTTTTAGAAGGAGTCGCTAATTGAATTGGAGACTCCTCTTAAAACTTGAATGGAGGCGCCAATTGGATTCGCTAGGGCAGGTGCCCTAGCCAATCCAATTGGAGCCCCTGTGTAGGTTTTAAGAGGAGTCGCCAATTCAATTGGAGACTCTTCCTAAAATGCAATTTTTTTTGTTATATGGTACACGTGATAGATAAATTTGATATAGGACCACTTGATATTAATAAAATTTTCCATTTACACAAAGAAACCTAATGGTGATGACCGGGATCACCTAACCGACCTCCAGTCCCACATCCTTTAGCTACTCTAACCCGTGGCCCTAACCCACGTTGAGGATTCGGTACCAGTGTTTGAGCATCTGAGGGGCCAGGAACGTCACTACCAACTATAGGAGAAGTTCTGTTGAGGTAGTCAGACAATTCGGCATAGTCTTTAGTATGCATCGATGGTGTACCGCCGTAGCTGAGGTCATGAACTATGCCAGAGAAGTTGGGATGTGGTTGACTCATTGATGGGTGACCGAGACGGTGGAAGGGAAACATGGGTGTGAAAGATGCGTCGAGGAAAGGTTGGAAAGGTTGTTGGGGTGTTTGGTAGAGATAAGGTTGTTGGATGTTTTGGTTTTGTGATGTTTGGGCTTCTTGGCTACGGTAGGAGGAGGGGCGGTTGGTGTTGAATGGTCGTTGGGTGTTCTGGCTTAGGCGACTTTGGTAGGGTGATGGGGTGGGTGCGTAGCGATGTTGAGTCTCAGGTTGATGGTCAATTTGTTGCTGGTGGTATGTGGTATGCTCTAGGTATTGGGGTTGGGTGTATGGAATGTTTTTGTTGTGTGTTTGTGTGTTGGTTGAACGGAATGTTTGACGGACAGGGGGTTGTGTGTATTCGGTCTGACACTGTTGTTGGGGGTTTGATGTTGAGGTTTCAGTCGTGTAAGTCATCTGGCATGGGCGTACAAGTACATATCCTCGACGATGAACTGAAAACCAACCGATATGTACCAAGCCATATAAGTACGACTTGGTTTTTCTTCAGTTGGCATGACTGCGTCAATTAACACATGCTCATGACGGTGCTTCCATTTGCGACACTCCGATCTTGCGAAGCTTTTCCATGGATTGAAGTTCCATTAGTTGTTAACTTTGCGCAGATGCCATTCTCCTAGGCTAGCTGGGGGATATGGGATATTTTGGAGCATACCGAACTGCAGCTTCACACGATCACTGTTGTGCATTTCCATAGTTGTGAACCGTATTATCGGTGTGTATGCAGTCCATATGGCCGCGTCTTCAGCGCTGACCTCATGGTCATGATCCAAATTAAGGTATGGACGCCAAATGAACTGAAATGTGAAAGAAGATAGGATTATAGTCAATGTAGAAGAAGCTAACAAAATATAACGAAATAATTAAGTTATTTTCCTTCCGTCTGTTGGTCGAAGGTGATCCAACAGGTTGCGATACTGAGTAATACAGTGTCTTGGACATCTGTTGTAACTCATACCACGTGCATACCATCTACACCAAAAAGTCAAAAAATATTAGTTAGAGGTAATAATATTTAAAGAAGTAAGTAAAGATATAGAAATTTAAACGACTTACTTTTGTGCATACGAAAATGTGAAAGGGTTGTTATTGACGGGTGCTAGAGACGGTAGTCTTGACCAACCCCATGCTTGTAGCAAAACAACACATCCAGAAAATGTAGATGTGTCTTTGTGTGAGTTTTTGCACAAGGAGCTATGGAGATAGGCTAAACAAGCAGATCCCCAACTGTAACTTCCTATTATATCTACATGTCTAAGTAGAGGTAAATACATAATATGCGTGCTAGAATCACTACCTTCGGGAAATAAAAATGAGCCAATTAACAGCATAATGTAACACCTAATTTTTATTATTCGAGCATCTTCGGTAGAATGCTCATCTAAGTATGAACTATTATAGTACGACTTAATGCGTGAGAGTAGTATACCTTGACCTCTTGCATTATCATCTAACAAATCAGTCTCTAAGAGCTCCATGCAAATTGAATTTGAATAGTTGGTTTTACCATTAACAGCCTTACCTTCAATGGGTAGTCCCAAAAGCATGTAGACGTCTTCTAACGTCACGGTACACTCACCGGTTGGGAACCGAAATGTGTGTGTCTCTGGTCTCCATATTTCGCATAAAGCTAGAATGAATTTGTTATCTATGGACCAAGACAAAATCTTGCTTATATGACCAAAACCGGCAAGTTCAACATAAGGTTGAATCATCGGTTCCATATGGACATATTCGTGGACCCGAGTTCGGAACCTTGATACATCCTATAAAAGAAAGAATAAAAAACTTGACTAAATTGGTATGTTAAAATAAAAGGGGGTTGGTGAAGATGAAAGATAAAAAGTTAACAAAAGAAAAAACTTACATATGTTGCGATGTTTGCAACCGTTCCTCTATGTGACTCGCCCATTGTGAGGATAGACATTTTGTCGGGGGGTTGGTGTAGATGAAACTACAAGAAGTTGTTGTAGATGAAAATGTAGAAGAAGTATTATAGAAAAAGTAGTGAGAGTGATGGTGTGGAAGAAGTGTTGATGGAGTGGATGTATTTATAGGCAAATGGATGGGAGCATGAAAAGTTGTGCTTGTATGGTGTCTCCACTTGAATTGGCGACCATGTACAACCTTTAAGAGGGGTCGCCATTCAAATTGGCGCCTCCATAGGGACATGCATGCAAGACCTAGGTATGATTGCTTGGTTTCGAGGTCTGAATGCATGGTGTCTCCACTTGAATTGGCGCCCATGTGCAAGGAATGAGTGGGGGCGCCAATTCATTTGGAGTGTGTGTCTGCATGTCTGACACGTGGTTGTCTTGTCTCTTGCATTCTGAACATGTCACTTCTTAGTAGCTTGCATGGTTGACACATTATTTCGGAGTAGCTTGCATGTGCGACACGTCATTTCATAGTAACTTGCATGTGCGACACATCACTTCGAACTAGCTAGCATGTGAGACACTTCACTCCTCTATTTAAGTGTCTTACTATCAACATCCAAGACACTTCACTCACATTCATCTGCAGTAGGAAAATTGTTTTCCTCTGCACAATGTCATCTTCATCATTATACAGTGTCAATGTTCACTGCAATGATGAAACATACGAGTCTGAGCTATATGGTTTTTGTTTTTGAAACACCGATACCATTAGACACATGATCAAGAGAAATGCAACCTTCTTGCATTTGAAAAAAAGAATACAATCCTGTATAGGATCAAGTATTGTGTCAAAGATCACATATCAAAATCCAATATTTTTTTAGAATAGTCAATGCTAGTATTTTCCCCTTAAGGTACGAGACGATGAAGATGTAGAATACATGTTTGTTAGTCATGAACATTCAGGCTGCAACTGTATCGAGTTGTACATTACTCTTCAACCATGTATACCATCGCAACAGTCTCAACTAACTGGTCAGGATGAATCTGGTGAAGATGATCCACAATGGTCAGATGAACTCAACCCAGAAGCAGAAGCAGAAGTGGACGTCGTTGATGAAGAAGAAGAGGAGACCGAGATACAGGTTGATCAGATGCTGAACAACGACGATGAAGATGATGATCAACCACCACCAATACCTCCTACTCATGTCTAGAATCCACCTCAACATATGACAAATATGGATCTTCAAGACGATGAAACATCCAACAGTGTTTTCTATAATCCGTATCCGAGATCAGAAGGCGAATTAAAGGTGGAAGACATGTTTCGTACCAAAGAATAATGTGTTTTGGCTATAAAAAAATTCCACATGAACAACTCTGCTGACTTTACAATGAAACACACTGATTCTAGAAGGTATGTTATCGAATGTCGTAACATGCTTTGTAAGTTTCGTTTGGTTGCGTCTTACAAGAAGAAAAAAGACTTTTGGGAGATCGCTTTAATAGAACCACCTCACAGTTGCATTGCAACTAACGTTGAACAAGATCACCGTAAACTAAGCGCAGCGATGATATGTCAAGACATTCTGTCGTTGGTTAATAAAGACCCATCAGTGGAGGTGAGTATAATTGTATTCCATATCAGAACAACATATAATTATACTCCATCTTACAAGAAAGCCTGGATTGCAAGGACAAAGGTTGTTGAACAAGTTTTCGGCAACTGGGAGGATTCATACAAGGAAATGCCACGGTTTTTATGGGCCGTAAAAACATATGTCCCAGGAACTGTGGCAATTATGGAGACATTGCCAGCGATGATGCCAGACGGAACCTGTGCTACAGGTAATAGAATATTTCACTGTCTCTTTTGGGCATTTGACTCGTGCATCAAAGGTTTTGCATTCTGCAAACCTATTATTCAAATTGATGGCACTTGGTTATACGGAAAATACAAGGGTACTTTTCTCATGGAGGTTGCACAAGACGGCAACAACAATGTGTTTCCCATTGCCTTTACTCTTGTTGAAGGTGAAACGGCTGGTGGATGGGGTTTCTTTCTTCGACATCTCAGAACGCATGTGGCTCCATAAGCTAATCTCTGTTTCATTTCTGATAGACATGCTGCCATTGAGAGTGCCTACAACAACCATGACGACGGATGGCATGATCCTCCTTCTACCCATGTCTACTGTATCAGACACATTGCACAAAACTTCATGCGTGCTATAAAAAATAAGAATCTTCACAAGAAGGTGGTGAATGTTGGGTATGCTCTAACTCAGCCGTCATTTCAATATTATCGTGATGAAATTAGACTATCGAATGAAGATACAGGGAGATGGCTCAATAATATACCAATAGAGCAGTGGACAAGGGCATTTGACACAGGTTGTCGATGAGGCCACATGACAACAAACATTGTGGAATGCATGAACGGGGTATTCAAAGGAATTTGAAATCTGCCGATAACCGCCTTGGTAAGATCAACCTATTATAGGTTGGCTTCTATGTTCGCAACCAGAGGTGAAAGATGGAGTGCGGTGTTAATGTCCAGGCAAGTATTCAGTAAGTGTTGCATGAAGGTCATGAAAGAGGAAAGCATCAAAGCTAGCACACACGCTATAACAGTCTTTGACCGTCACAGGCAAAATTTCAGCGTCCAGGAAACAATGGACCACAACGAGGGGAGACCAAATTTAGCCTACGCTGTTAGACTAAACATAAGTTGGTGCGATTATGTAAAATTCCCGGCCTTCCACATACCTTGCTCCCATGTCATAGAAGCATGCACTTATACTCGTCAAGATGCTTACAACCATTTATTTGATGTGTACAAGGCCAACACCATCATGAATGTATATAATCAAAGCTTCTCAGTACTACCAATGGAGGATTACTGGCCTCCATATGAAGGTGATATTGTTTGGCACAATGACGAGATGTGTAGAAAGAAGAAAGGAAGGCCAAACAGCACACGTATAAGAACAGAGATGGGTTCCACAGATAAAATGATAAGATTATGTAGTATCTGTCGTCAACCAGGACACAACAAGAACAACTGTCCCAATCGAGGAGCATCATCTAGGTCTTAAGCTTTTTGTAACATTGTATTTATGTAACCTTCAATCATTATATATCATTAAGTTTTTGTTACAACGAAGTTCACAACAAACATCAGTACAAAATAAGCTATCTGAAAAACATAAATATTTCTAACTGATTATAACAATCAAATTGATGTTGTCTCGACCGAACATCATTTCCCTAGAATCCTTACGAGTCTTCATTCGCATCCTACCAAAGATATTGTCAAGTCTCTCAATACTTCTAATTTTTTCCCCTTTTGGTATTTTCCCATCTAACCAACGAACCAGCTCCCACTTCAGTTAATCGAACGTAGTGATGTTCAAGAACAACATCAGCATCTGAGGTTCATCTCTCGCATAAATCACCTTACCGTATCGGCGACGAACACCAAACATGATTGCCAAATGATTATGTGAGATTTGGAACATTTACTCACACAACACATCTATTTATAACACAAAAAATGCATTTTATGAGGAGTCTCCCATTGAATTGACGACTCCTCTTAAAACCTACACAGGGGCGCCAATTGGATTGACGCCTCCATTCATGTTTTAAGAGGAGTCTCCAATTCAATTGGCGACTCCTCCTAAAAGTGGGGTATTTTGGGATTTTTTTTGAAACTAGGGGTATTTTGGGATTTTCCTTGAAAGAGTGGGTTATTTTTATATAAAAACCAACATAGTTTCTACACAATTAAACAATTTAAAATCAAATTAAAATGCATTTAAATTAAATTATGTTTGGTCAAAATTCTAAAACCTCTTCAAAACACCAAATAAATGGCCAAGAGATTTATCATAGGTCAAACAAGGTCAAAGGACCTTAGACAAAAAATTTCATTATTTTTTGAAAGTCATAAGTATTTTTAAACAATTAAAAACATGCACAAAAGCAATTAAATCATGAAAAACATCAAAATTAATCCAAAAAACGATTTTAATTCTGAAAATGAAAGAGAAAAATATTAGATTTTTTTTGCTGGAAGTCCCATAGTTTTTGGACTAAAAATGAAATTAATATGAATTAATCAAAAATAAGAGATTAAATGAAATAAAGAGAAAAATCAAAAAAAGGAGAGCCATTTGATCTCCCTCATTAATTGAGGTGGCATATCAGATGGCTAGAAACGTGTATTCCACATGCACACGAGTCAAACATACTGCAGGCATGGTAATCTGTTTGGACGCACGAGATTAAAACAAATCAAATGGATCAGATGACCTGGATTGATCCAGCACACCACCGGAGCCCTAGCTCCGGTCATGTTCTCCAGTGAGGGCCACCGGACTGGTCCAACCAAAAACTTATGAAAAATGAAAAGTGAATACACTAATTTGAAGGAAGAATGCTCAGGAGCACGAATCTGGCCTCAATTTTGTCCAATTCCAAGTATATAAAAAGATACCGGAACTTGAATTTTGAGGATCATGAATTGAGTTACTTTGATTTAACCTCAAAGTAACTCAATCTTCTTGCCTACATTGATAGGACTTTAGATAACCAAAAATCAGCAAGAATGGTGAAGAATTGAGGGAGAATCGAAGAGATGAAAATTCTGAAAATTCACCTTCAATGGAGCTTCAAATTTGCACGATCTTGCTTTCAATTATGTTTGGCCTTGCTTCAGATGCTTAATGGAGGTGAAATGGCCCAGGAGAAGTAGGGACTCTTGGAGTTTCAATCTCAAAAAAGATTGAGAATTGAAACTCGGTTTTCAAAGAAAATCCTCAAGTTTATCTTTAAATAGTGAGGTGTAACGGGGTATTCGTTACCCTTAGAGATATTGACGAAATCCAAGGTAAACCATACAAGTCGAGTCGCCACCGCACTTATATTTATCCAAAGGAATGGTTAGAAAGCGAACAAAAACCTAAAAGTTTTATCGAATCAAAAACTAGTAAAAATGTCAGAGATCTGGGTTAGGGGGTTGGTTATGCAATGGGAAGGATTTAAGCACCCAAAACATCCTAGGTACTCCTAGGGAGCCCTTTTCATAAGTGTTGTTCTAGTCTAAAGGGTGTGGGTATATCTAAAGTACTATTTACTAAAAGGAAGGTTAAAAGAAAATGACTCGCAAGGATATCGCATCCACTGCCTACGTATCTCATCTGAGTATGAGAATCAGAGTCTTCGTATCTCGGCTACCTATGGGTTAAAGAGAAGTGTGATCGGTAAGACGTCGCGTCTTATGCATACGTATCTCATCTGGAATGAGAATCGGAGCAAAACGTAGTTCGGCTAACTAGGGGTTAAGGATTTCCATCTGAACATGGACTTACAAAAGAGGACACCAGTTGTGTCAAAGGAGGGGTGGCAGCATGTTCAACGTCCTAGCAGTAGGTGTCGCAGCTCGCTGAATCGAGTCTTAGGCAGTTACCTCTTTGCAATAGAACGGACTGACATGCCACAAGATCGGAGACGCGCGGAAGGTCTAAAAGTGGGGAAGCTCTGCTCTAGAGTTGTCATGCAATATGGACCTATGTGTTAGGATTTACAAAGGGGAACATCTACCTAATGTTATCATGCAAAGAATAAGGGAATTCTACCTATGATATCATACAAAGGGTTCTACCTAATGGGTGCTACCTAAACGAAACAAGAGTCGACATATGGAGCGCAGAGAGGAGTTACGGATAAGGGTAGATGGCGATACCGGAGGCAATCGACTTATAGGTATGATGATGCCTGAGGCAATCGACTTACAAGAGGATGGATGAATGCGTGTTGGTTCTGTTAAGTTTTGAAAATGATTACTCGATGTTGGATCGAGCTTTTGATCTTATTTTGAAATGGTTATCGGATGTTCGTTTTAATTCTTTTATTAACAGGTGACTAAAGAAATAAATATTATACACTTTATGGGAGAGGGGTACATTTGTTATGAATGGGGATTCTTCATGGCAAACAAACAATAAAAATATATACCTCATACATCATACAAGTTGGCAACATTTATCAATCAGATCGGATAAATAAACAATATATAATCAAACCAAAGAATCAAATAGTGCAGCATTTAAACAATGCATGAGAGTATGAACATGTTAAATAATCAAGCAATAGAAAGCATGAATGAGAGAAACAAGTATAAAAGATAACAGATGAATCAAACAGATGAAAATATACACACGAAGGGTCCACTGAATAATTTAATCAGGAAATAAGGTAAGGACCAAATAAAATCAAGGTAAAAGGCCTCTAATACATGGCATATGAGATGAACGAGGGAGGATCAAAAGATCTCTTCAATTGCCATAAGCAATCCCTAAGTTAAACGTCGATCATAAAGAAGTCAACTGAAAATTCAAGTCAACTTAAAAAATAAAAAATAAATAGCAAATTAATCAAGAAAATTATGAAAAATTAAACTAAACAAGGTGGGGTCAGGACATCATCATCCCCCAAAAAAGATTTTAAAAATAATGAAAATTGGCACGTGAATTAATTAAAACAAAACATAGGTCAAACCAAAAGTCAATTAATAAGACTAGGTTAGAAATAAAGCAAGAATAAATAGTAAATTAATCAAGAAAATTATGAAAAATTATACTAAATAATTTGGGGTCAGGAAATCATCATCCCCCAAAATGATATTAAAACTAATGAAAATTGGTACGTGAATTAATTAAAATAAAACAGAAGTCAAATTCAAAGTCAACCAACCAAACTAGGTCAAAAATAAATCCAAAATAAATTGAAAATATGAAATAAAATTCCAAGAAAAGGTCAGATTGACCATGAGACAGTGATCAACCTTCATCCCAAAAAGCAAGCGTAGATATATCAAATCACGGCCATGGAAGAGATGATTACCTAATGGAAAATAGAAGTGGAATGGAATCTGATATGTGATGAAGCTTTGCCTCCTTTCCATGAAATTCCAATGCTCCTTTAGGGTTAGGGTTTCAGCTTCTTAAATAGGGTGGATTAGGGGTTCTTATGGGCTTTTTAATAAGTGATTTATCCATAATAATAAAAGTGTGAAGTGAGGTGTAAAATGTTGTTATTTTGGGCGAAAGATAAGTGAATGGATGTCCAATGCATGGCCAAAAGAGGTAAAAAACGTGACTGGTTTGTGCAGCATGCTTAGAAAATCTGATTGGGCCAGCCAGGCCCAAAATCTGCCTAGAAAATCAAGTCATAGTGCCCACTTTAAATAAATGTATCTCTCAAACCATGGATCCAATGAGATGATTCCAAAAGGATGTGAAAGAGGACATGGCAAGGTACAATTGTTGTGAAGAAAGTATTTCCAAATAATGCCTTGAAGTGCAAGAAAACTGGCCAAGAAGTCTTGACAATTTTTGAAGATTTTGGACTTAGAAATTTTGAAGATTTCTAAGTGTCATAAAAATATATCTCACTTTGACTAAGCATAACTTTCTCAATTCTAATCCAAATGGAGCAAACTTTATATCTCAAGAAAGATTGAAACAAGAGGAACAACTTTCATGTTGGAGAAATGTTCAATTGGAGCTTTTATCTTGAAGCAAAATGGGCTTAAAGTGAGTGCAACGATCATGAAAACTTGCCCTAAATGGAAAGTCAACCATTTCCAAATTAGGTAACTTTTCCAATTCCTGATTCAATGATGAATCCATGATCCGACCCTGATCAAATTTCACATGTAGGATCCTCTAGGCATGGATTTTGAGATTCCACTCTCAAAATGTCAGGAGTTGGCTTTTCTGGTCCCATAGTTGACTTTTCCCAACCTGTCTGATTCCCGATTCCATTGATCAATTGAAGCACTTCTAGATCAAATAAAGAGCTGATTTTTTGTATGTAGACCCTTGCGGACATATGGAGGGCCATGGAAAAGATTTTCACCCAAAGAATCAGAAATAACTGATTTTATACCAAACCCTAGTTTTATGGCAAAATGATTAGGAACTGATTTCACTGATTGCCAATGGATCTTTCTGAGATAATTGTGAATCTTCCTAGGCCATGATGCCTCTCTAATTATGACATGGATGAGCTCCTCTACTTCCAACCAAACATTTCCTGTTGCAGGTAGCCATGAAACCCTAATTTCTGATTAAATCGAGATGAACACTCTGATAGCTTTGAATCCTTCACTGATGAACTGAGGACCATAAAAAGATACGTGGACCCCCCTGAGACCCTTGAGACTTGTATACTTAGAAAATGAAGTCCAATTCTCAATCTTGCTTTGGGTGGGCTCCTTCTGTTAAGAAGTGGTCGATCAAAACCTGATCTCCATGTCACTAATGCAGTATGCAATGAGTATGACCGAATATGATGCTAATGAAGTGTAAAACATAATCCCATGCTTCCAAGAAAAATGAAGGATAAATTTTAGGGTATTACAGCTTCCCCTATTCAATCAACTGGAAACCCGAAAGGAAGATAGCAACGACTTTTGCACTTTCGAGGTATCAAGTGATTGAATACGATAAAAGCCCAAAAATTTACACTGAAGTGAAAAAATGAAGTGACAATGCCTGTCAGAATCGGCCAAGAGGTGGTCTTGAAAAAGAATCCGTCTGGTACGGTGAGAGTCGGTCTGAACACCGAAACAAGGAATGTTAGCCTGAATACCAAAATAAATGGTAACACAAAAATAACCATGGCCTGAATGCCGCTCATCAATCTGAATACTGGAAATGACTTCGATCTGAGCATCGGACGATACTTGATTATCAAACATCGGTCTGAACATCGGGAAACTGGCCTGAATGCCACTTCGGTCTGAATACCGGAAAACTGGCCTGAATGCCACAAGTTGCATCGACCTGAATGTCGGAAACTTCTTCGATCTGAACATCGGAAGACTGGCCCGAATGCCACTTCGGTCTGAATACCGGAAACATGGCCTGAATGCCACAAGTTGCATCGACCTGAATGTCAAAAACTTCTTCGATCCGAACATCAGAAAACTGGCCTGAATGCCACTTCGGTCTGAATACCGGAAACTTGGCCTGAATGCCACAAGATGCGTCGACCTGAACGTCGGAAACTTTTTCGATCTGAACATCGGAAGACTGGCCTGATGCCACTTCGGTCTGAATACCGGAAACTTTCATTCCTGTCAGCATCGACAGAAATAACAAAAATGATAATTGAGGCGGCGCGTGGGCCAACGACCCCTTCTAGGAATAATAAAGATAAGTCATGAACAATCTTTAGTCTGAGTACTGGAAACAACTTCTGGCTTATCACTTGGGATACCGAGAATTCCTTATGCTTTACATGCGTATGTTTGAATTTTTCAATGGCGTAATGCTCCATGAAAATGGAAATGCTACACAATTTGGGAGGATGCAATGCAATATGATTCTACATGCAGGGATACGAAATGCTTGATTAGAGAGAACGCCAAGCTGAGGCAAGGAATTCTGCTGGGGAAATGATCACCATCTTCTGGACCCTGGCAAGGCTGTTGGAGATGCACAGCATAAAGAACTCTGTGGGGAAATGACCCGCCACACGGTGTTCTGGCAAAAAACAAAATACCGAGGCTCTGACTGGGGAGAGAATGGCACTGAAAACTTGCTGCTGAGGAAAGCGATAGTGGTTCTGGAAAACACCGATACGGTACCGAGATTCTGCTTCAAGGAAAGAGACCATGGGTGTAGTGTCGAGATCATCGATCTGGCATCGAACACTAAGGAGCAGCCGCTTCTGCTGGGAAGATACAGTCTGGCACTGTCAACTTCGCTGGGGATATACAGTCTGACACTGTCAACTCCGCTGGGGATATATAGTCTGACACTATCGACTCTACTGGTGAATGTATAATCTGAAAAAATTCTTGCGGAAGTACAGCAGTGAGAGCCTGCTGGGGATTGAAGAATCCAATGCTCGGACCAGCTCTGCAGGGATAAGATATCAAATTCAAACTGTTGAGGAAAATACATCCGCGATCATTTGATGGGGACCTTAAGGAAATGCCCCGAGTGTACCTGTTCTGAATAGACGATCCAAAGCACTTAAAATTTACAGCAATTTTCAATGTTTATTAAGCACGTACCTGTAAAGCTCTTATGTTTCATGATTCAATGTTTATCAAAAATTTGGACGTCATTTTTACAAACAAAATAGTAAAATGAAAATGAACACAAAGATGTACTGAATAACATGATTTTATTGATTGAGTGGCCTCTGAATAGGTATTTACATCAGGAAGCAATCCTCGGAAAGAGGTAATTGCACAACATATAAAAAATAGAAATTAATCTAATGGCAATGTGAAATGGATTTCTATCGGGTTCCAATTTTTCTATGATTCGCTCGTCTTCAAGATCCTCCAGATGATCAGCTTTCCGAAAAAGGTGATTGGACTGTTTCCTATCCTTCGGAAGTTTCCGGTTATCGACACGAGATGATATTCAGAACTACTCAGAATGCAGCCATTTGTATAATCCCTAAGTTTTGCCTGGATCGCCCTTTCGGGTTTTCAATCCACCGGGATACCCATTTTTGCCTAAGTTGCCCTTTCAGGTTTTCAACTTACCGGGTGTACAATCTTTTCATTTTTTAATCCCTAACTTTTTCCCGAACCTTTTTCATTTTCTTGGTTCACCGGGATACCCATTTTTTTGCCTGGACTATTCTTTTTATCGTCCAGCGGGTCTATTTTATGCGAAGTATTTTTTAACTGCGTCTGAGTTCACAGGGGAAGTGAAGTTTTCACCATCCATAGTTGCAAGCATTAAGGCCCCACCATCAAAAACCTTGGTGACAATATACGGTCCATCATAGTTAGGAGTCCACTTGCCCCTGTGATCTGTCTGAGGAGGAAGGATCCTTTTCAACACCAAATCTCCGACTTGGAAGCATCGAGGACGCACTTTCTGATCAAAGGCTCTCTTCATCCGACTCTGATAGAATTGCCCATGACAAATGGTTGCCATTCCCTTCTCTTCGATAAGACTCAACTCATTGAACCTTGTCCGAACCCATTCAGCTTCGTCTAACTTGACATCCAGCAGGACTCTTAGAGAAGGAATCTCCACTTCAACAGGTAGGACTGCTTCCATACCATACACAAGGGAGTAAGGGGTTGCCCCGGTCGATATACATACTGAAGTACGATACTCATGCAAGGCGAAGGGTAGCATCTCATGCCAGTCTCTGTACGTAACGACCATCTTTTGCACAATCTTCTTTATGTTCTTATTTGTTGCCTCAACAACACCGTTCATCTTAGGACGATAAGGGGAAGAGTTATGATGTTGAATGTTGAAGTTCTTGCACAACTCCTTCATCATTTTGTTATTGAGGTTAGAACTATTATCAGTAATGATTCTTTCGGGAATCCCATAACAACAAATGATTTCTTTCTTAATGAATCGGGTAACCACATGTCTGACATTTATGACACTTCCGCGCATATTTGAAACAATCAGACTCCATGGTCATCCAGTAATAGCCTGCTCTCAATAATTTCTTAGCCATTGCATGTCCGCCGGCATGAGGACCGAAGGAGCCTTCATGAACTTCCTGCATTAACATGTTTGCTTCGTGTCTATCCACGCATCTGAGAAAAACCATGTCGAAGTTCCTCTTATACAGCACATCATCTTTGTTCAAGAAGGAACTGCCTGCCAATCTTCTCAAAGTCTTTCTATCATTGTTGGATGCTCCTGCAGGGTACTCTTGATTCTTTAGAAAGCCCTTGATGTCGTGGTACCAGGGCTTGTCATCAACTACCAGTTCAGCAGCACACACATACGCGGCCCTATCAAGGCGCATAACATCGATCCTGGGAGCATAGTTCCACCGAATCATCTTGATCATGGAGGACAGAGTAGAAAGAGCATCTGCCATCTGGTTCTCATCACGAGGTATATGATACAGCCTTACTGTTGTGAAGAAAGTCAACAGTCTTCTCGTGTAGTCTCTATAGGGGACCAGATTAGGCTGGAGAGTATTCCAATCACCATTCACTTGATTGATCACTAGAGATGAATCTCCGAAGATGTCCAGAGTCTTGATTCTCAAATTAATGGCTTGCTCGATACCCAAGATACAAGCCTCATACTCAGCTTCATTATTGGTGCACTCAAAAGTCAGACGAGCGGTGAAAGGCATGTGGGCACCTTTCGGAGTGGTAATGACAACACCAATTCCACTTCCTTTGCCATTAACGGCCCCATCAAACATTAACGTCCACTTTTCATCTGGATCAGGACCCTCCTCAACAACTGGCTCTTCACAGTTTTTCATCTTGAGGAACATGATATCTTCATCCGGAAAATCAAACTTCATCGGCTCATAATCATCAATCGGCTGCTGAGCAAGATAGTCTGACAGAATAATCCCTTTGATGGCTTTCTGGGATGTATACTGGATGTCGTACTCTGTCAGTACCATTTGCCAACGAGCAACCCTTCCAGTGAGAGCTGGCTTCTCAAATATATACATGACTGGATCCATTTTGGAGATCAATAAGGTCGTGTGAGTCAGCATGTACTGTCCCAATCGCTTAGCAGCCCATGCAAGTGCACAACACGTCTTTTCAAGCATTGAGTATCTCGACTCGCAATCTGTGAATTTTTTACTCAGGTAGTAGATGGCATGCTCTTTCCTACCTGTCTCGTCGTGTTGACCGAGAACACAACCCATGGAATTATCAAGTATTGTCAAATACATAATCAGCGGTCTCCCTGGGACTAGAGGCATAAGGATTGGAGGATTCTTGCAAATACTCTTTTATCTTCTTGAAATCCCTTTGGAAATCATGATTCCACCTGATGGCCTGATCTTTTCTCAACAATTTGAATATTGGCTCACACGTGGCTGTTAGGTGAGAGATGAACCTTGCAATGTAGTTCAACCATCCTAAGAAACCACAGACTTGTTTTTCTGTTCTTGGCTCAGGCATTTCTTGCATCGCTTTCACTTTGGCCGGATCCAGCTCAATCCCTTTTTCACTAACAATAAAACCCAACAGTTTTCCAGATCTAACCCCGAAAGTACACTTATTCGGATTAAGCCTCAGCTTGAATTTCCTCAAACGCTCAAACAGTTTCTGCAAATTCACCAAATGTTCTTCTTCCGTATGAGATTTGGCAATCATATCATCAACATAAACCTCGATTTCATGATGAATCATATCATGGAAAAGAGTTGCCATAGCTCGTTAATATGTTGCCCCAACATTTTTTAGACCAAACGACATCACCTTGTAGCAGAAGGTGCCCCATGGGGTTATGAAAGTTGTCTTCTCCATGTCTTCTGGTGCCATCTTAATTTGATTATAGCCAGAAAAGCCATCCATGAAGGAGAATACCGAGAACTGAGTTGTGTTATCCACCAAAACATCGATGTGAGGTAATGGGAAATCATCTTTAGGACTAGCTCTGTTCAGATCCCGGTAGTCAACACACATCTGTACCTTTCCATCCTTTTTAGGTATTGGAACGATATTTGCAACCCATGGTGGATGATTTGTAACCGCTAGAAACCCTGCATCCAACTGTTTTTGTACTTATTCCTTTATCTTGACAGCCATCTCTGGTCTTGTTCTTCTGAGCTTCTGCTTGACAGGAGGACAATCCTATTTGAGAGGCAAATGGTGTACCACAATGTCTGTGTTAAGCCCTGGCATGTCCTGATAAGACCAAGTGAAGATGTCAACATACTCTTGCAGCAATTCAATCATCCCCTTCTTCGCATTATCTTCCAAAGCATCCCCTATCTTGATTTCTCTCTTGGCGTCCTCGGTGCCGAGATTAATCACTTCAACAGACTCTTGATGCGGTTGAATGACCCTTTCCTCCTATTTTAATAACCTGGCAAGTTCTGCAGGGAGTTCACAATCTTCATCACTCTCTTATTCAGCTT
This sequence comes from Lathyrus oleraceus, assembly GCF_024323335.1. Classification (NCBI taxonomy): domain Eukaryota; kingdom Viridiplantae; phylum Streptophyta; class Magnoliopsida; order Fabales; family Fabaceae; genus Lathyrus; species Lathyrus oleraceus. The sequence continues at coordinate 296,927,609 of NC_066580.1, read as the reverse complement.
GAAAGATTGGATTTTCAAAGTCGAAGCGAGCCATAGCAGAACTCTTATCAATAGGATCCGGTGACGTGCATCTGCATGAGTGATAGTATGTGCTTATAAGTGTGAACAAGAAGTGGAAACTAAACAAAACATTGCCAAATGTATATTTTTTTTATATTTTTGATTTTTGAAAACTGCAAAAATAGAAAGACAGTGAACAAAATATTTGAATGCAAAAAGACGTCCTTTATTTATGATAAGATAATGCAGGTATCCAAATAGATGAGCCCTACAATGAGTCATCACGCCCTGGGCGGAACGTAAGACTTGGATATGCATGAATAAACAAAGAAAATTACTCTTTAAGAAGAGTGACTTGGATAATCTCTTCAGAAGACCAGTTGCAGAGAACTTCACCCGGGACCCTTGGACGCACCTAGTTATCAATGTCGCAATCATTATCCCCCTCTTCTTTGTTGATTGCAGAGATATCATTGGGAGTTAAAAAATCAGCAGGATCAACATTTGTAAATTCTTCAGCATCTTCAGGAAAGAGAGGATCAACATCTTCATTCTCAACAACCCCTTCAACAACCCATTCAACAACCCCTTCAACAGACCTTTGGGAATATAAGTCTTCAGCTTGGAGGATACCATCGTCAAGCAAGGCCTGGATACCCTGCTGCAACTTCACACAACCCTCACTCTGTGCAACACAACCTAAATAACCGCTCCCACAGCCGGGGAAAACATCTGCCTTTAGCAAGTGTTCTTTGATTTCTAACAACGAAGTCTTCAGCTTCAACACCTCCTTGACTAGTTTGGCTTCTCCTTCAACCATGTTAACATTTGGAGCCGGCGCAAAGTTAATGGCCTTTGAGTCAATAAGGTCCTGAACTACGGGCTTAAAAGCTTTGCAGTTCTCAATAGTGTGGCCAGGTGCCCCAGAGTGGAAATTAAACCTAGCATTGGTGTCATAACCCACTAGAAGCCTGCCAACGGGAGGTGCCAAAGTGCGTAACTGCACAAGTTGCAATTGTTGAAGGTTGGGAAGCAATTGGGCATACGACATCGAAAGAGTGTCGAAACGCCTATCCATCATCCTCTGTCTCTGTTGATAAGCAGATTTGTTACCTTGTTGTTGTTGTTATTGATTTTGTTGACGTTGAGGTTGTTGTTGTTGCACTGGTGCTGCAGCCGGAATGGTCACTGCTGCAACATAAGGTTGTTGAGTGTAATTCTGAAAGTTATGCCTCCGGTTACCCCTGTTCTGATAAGAAGATATGGCATTTTCATCCCCTTCTCTCCTCTTTTGTCCTCCTAAGAACGGCTTCTTTGACCCCGAAGACGATCCAACCCCATTTTGGATCTTACATATCTTCAAGTAGTTCTCCACCCTCTCACCGGTAGAGACCACATCAGCAAAATTCGAGGCGTTGCAACCCACCAGACGCTCCAAATAAGATCCAGGCAGTGTGTTCATAAACATGTTGGCCATCTCTTTTTCCAACATCGGAGGCTGAACACGGGAAGCCAACTCTCTCCAGCGTTGAGCATACTCTTTGAAGCACTCGTTGCTCTTGAGAGACAAATTATGGAGCTGAGTCCTTTCAGGTGCCATATCCGTATTATACTGATATTGCTTCACAAAGGCCTCAGCCAAGTCTCTCCAGCAGCGAATATGGACTCTGTCCAGCCTCATATACCACTCCAAGGATGCCCCAGCTAGGCTGTCCTGGAAGAAGTACATGAGCAGCATCTCATCATCAGAATACACGATCATCTTGCGGAAGTAAGCTTGTACATGAGTCTTCGGGCAAGAGTTTCCATTGTACTTATCAAACACAGGGACTTTGAATTTTGGTGGAACTCTCACGCGTGGGACCAGCCCCAAGTCAGCAACATCCACACCAAGAGCATTTTTCCCTTCCATAAGTTTCAACCTCTCCTCCAGTGTCTGAAACATAGGGTCCATACCATGGCCCATGCCAAAGTCCTCCTGAAGTAGGGGGAATGGATCCTCCTGATCATCATGGATGGGTTATTGACCAAGGTTGCCATGTGGGATTGGGATAGGCCCCGGTCCATTGGATCCATTAGCCTCTCCAGCGGGAGGATCAGCCACAACCTCCGGTTGAGTAGTAGGGGGATTCCCCTGTACCAACAATCTAATCTCCTGTTGTCCCTGAGCCACACCTTGGACCACTTCCATGAACTGATTCATGCGAATCCTCATCTCAGTGAGCTCTGCTTGTAAACCTTCCATTACTCTCTGTTGATTCCTTCGGGTACCGTATCGGTGAATGCCTGAGTCAGCTATCCTAATAATGGAATACCAGACAAGATGAGAACACTGCGGCGGTACCTGTTATGCAAGACATGCTAATGAATATGCAAATGGAATGACATGTTTATCAATTTCAAAGGGTATTCTACCCCTTGATTCCAGTCTCACATTACATAAACAGTGTAAGAAACCCCCGACTAGAATCAAGAAGAAGATATAAACCCCTAGGAATAGATAAACATGATGCATGCAATGCTTATGATTTAATTTTTATATAAGAGGAACTTTAGAGTCTTATTTGCAAATTTTGGAAATATTAAACGTTTATCACATACGAAAATATCACGTCAATTAATATTTGGAAATGTTTTTACGCCAAAGAAGTACAGTCTTGGTAACCAAATATAATACAAGAGAGAAGGAAAATGAACATCCTTTGGATCCCTAGAAGCAATCGTCCAAAGCCCTCGAGACCGGACGATAAGTTGCACGAAGCCTCTTCACCTCCCTCTCATAGGCTGCCTCCATATCTGCCTTCTCTTTGGCGAGTCGATCATACTTCCTCTTCCAAAACTCGGAAGACTCAGGAAGTAGAGAAGTCAATGCATCATCATGATCATCAATAACCTGGTGCTCAAGGAACTCTATCAAAGCATCCTTCTCTCTGATCTGCTGAAGCAACTCCTCTCGTTCACGGATCCAAGCACGCGAACGATCTTCGTCTCTCAACTCCTTTACTCCTTGGCTAGGGAGGGTTGAAGGCCCAGCCATAACCAAAGGTGTGGGTCTTGGATACTCATAAGGCATGAGGTACTCGGAAGCTCTCCTCCTAACCCAAGAAGTATAGGGTTCCAAAGCGATACAGTTCTTCGGACCTAGCTCCTTCCTTCCTTTCTTATGGATCTTGCGCCAAGCGCGGACCATCCTGCCCTTCAAGCCTTGGGGATATTTACCCTCCTGAAATAACACACCCTCTAACAGAATGTTATTGGGTTTATCCTTTAGGGGGAACCCAAGCCGACGACGTGTCAAAATAAGGTTGTACTTAATTCCACCGCATGTACCAAGAAGAGGTACATCAGAGAATTCACCACAAGAGTCGATAATCTACACACCATCATATACACGGTTGTGTAGCGGTGTATTCGTCGCTATATGATCTATCGATTAAATCATAAGCTAAGAGATACGTTGAAATTTTCGAGTCGCCACCGCACTTTTATTTATCCAAAGGACTGGCTAAAAAGCGAACAAAAGCCTAAGAAGTTTTACACGTAGAAAACTAATAAAAAGATCAGAGATTCTGGGTAAGGGGTAAATTACGCAATGGGAAGGTGTTAGGCACCCACTACGTCCTAGGTACTCCTAGGGAGCCCTTTTCACACTTGTTATGCAAAAATTATTATTTGTTATGACATGAAGATTGTGCAAACATGATTGGGATGGTGAGAAAAGAATATACAATTTTATTATTATTGGGTTCGAACGGATGAACCCGTTGCCTACGTACCTTCCATCAAAGGTAAGGATCAGAACGCCGTAGTTCGGCTAAAAGATTTCCAAAAGTGGGTTAGGTTCAATTTTAAACACAAACCCTAGGTCTTACGTTATCCACGGGAGAAAACTCAACCTTATACAGACAACAACGTCCACCATGTGAGAACAGCTTCAACTTGCCAGGGAGGGGTTAACCCTATAATAGGCAAGGAAGACTTACAATTCAATCACTAAAGACAGAAGGTGAGATTAACATCAACCACTAAGATAAATCAAACCTATAGCTCATGTATGAAAAGATTAATGGACAAAGCCAAAACAAGTGAATGAGTGGAGTTACTGATTATGATTATGAAAATGGAGTCAAAGTATGATTAAGATCAATTCAAATAAGTATTATGAAACGGATTTGGAAAAAGGTCAAGGACTTGAGTCCAAGTTTTTAGTTAGAAAACATGAAGATGTTTGCACAACACTTATGTCAAGTTTGAAAGATAAAGTGTGAAAAGGTTCTAAGACGTAATGAATGATGAATGGATGAAGGATGGATAGTAAAACTTCTTAGAAGGTTCACTTCTTGGAATCATATGGAAGATGATTCAAGTGTGTCCTTTGGAATGGCAATTAATAATAACAAACAAACAAAGCAAGCAAAAGCGGATATCGGATGCCAATCACTGGTCTTATACCAATCTCCTAAAACAAAATGGGATATCAGAAGCCACTCAATGGACTTACACTAATCTCCACAAGCAAAGAAGTAAAAGCGGATACCGGATACCAATAGATGGATTTACACCAGTCTCCTAAAACAGAACAGGATATCAGATGCCACTCAATGGACTTATACCGATCTCCTCAAAAGAAAAACAAAGATGAAATATGGAAGTTAACTGCCAATCTATCTGGACTTAGGTTAACTCCACAGTATGCTCACAGGAAATCCAATGCCACATCACAGGGACTTACAATGGATCCTCACATACAAGAACAAGAGCAACAATATGATCACAGGTATGCAAATGCCAACTTACAGGGACTTATAATTGCAACCTCACATCAACAAAGAAAACAAACTATGATCACAGGAAAGCAGATGCCAACTTACAGGGACTTATAACTGCAACCTCACATACAAATCAAACAGATCAAATTATGATCACAGGATAACAGATGCCAACTTACAGGGACTTATAACTGTATCCTCACATACAAACAGATAAACAAAAGATATGAGTGACCAATGAGGTCTTACACTCTATCCTTCCATATCATAGGAGCAAAGGCCAAAAGAGATGGACTTACAATTGTCCTCAATGGGCAAACAACAATGATAACATCACAAAACAAATGAGATGATCATGCACTAATGGCAATTGATGATGATGATAAATGCATAGCATATGGGCAAGCAAGTACATATGAAGCAATCAATCAATCAATGAATAACAAACAGCACACTCTATAGCCAAACAATGGGGGGCTCACACAAGAGGGTTTGACTTTAACAGCCCACTGTAATAGGTAAGTGTCGCTCTTAACCTGGCCATTGAGGGGCTCAGGTGAAGCAGATGAAAAGGAGATGAGGGGTGTGCCTCATTGCTTCAATCTCAGATCAGAGAGAGCATCAAAGAAAGTGTGGGAGTTCAGAAAGTAGGAACTCTCTCCACATTATTGACTCGATTAGATCTTGGGTATTTATCTCATTGCTTCAACCAGGTACTGGGAGCAAAGAGAGGACACACTGAATAGTGGGGGATAGATTTCTTATCCCTACCTTCCACCAATTGCCTTACTTGAAGGACTTTTCCTGCTTGGGACAATTATAACACACACAGGCATTGCCTCTTAAGGAGGACTTCAGACAGTTTGCCCGGTCAAATAACAGACCGGGTCTCCAGACTACATGAAGAAGAAGTAATTATACCTCAAAGCAAATGCTAAAAAGCAAAGCAAGCAAGCAAGTTCAAAGAACTTAAGCAACTAAAGCACCTGCAAAAGTCAAACTCATTAGTAAACAAGTCAACAGTCAAAATCAAAAGGAAATGAACCAATAGTCACACAGTGGGACCAATTGTGCAAGGCACAAAGACTCAAGCATGTGAGTCACCTACAAAACAAGGTTAGCAAACCATATAATTCAACTCAAACAAATATTTGAATGATCCTCAAGGCATTAGTGTTCAACCTGAAACAGATGAACTCAACATAAGCTCAGAAGACCACTAGGACTGGCCTAGGGTCAAAGATGAAAGAAAAAGTCAAGGCAGCAAGCAATGTTCAATCAAAGTCAAATTCAATCATGTAAGAAAGTAAACACAATTGGATTCAAACTTATATCATGCATCAAAGCCATTTCATATGCAAAAGAATGCAAAGCATAGCAAAGGAAGCATGTAAAAGTCAACAGCAAGGACTTCATTCAAAAGTCAACTCAAACAATTTCAAAAATTATGAAATAAATTACACTCAATCCTAACATCTAACATGGAACACATGCAAAATTTCATGGCATTTGGATGAGAGGAAGGCAGTCAAATAAAATCATGAAGTCAAATCAAATTCAAGTAAGCATGGTGAAAGTCAACAAGCATGGGTCAACTTCAAAAAATCATATTAATTTGAAAACAGAAGAGAAATGAATGAGATTAACACCAATGCAAAGCTTGAAGTGTCTAGTTGTCACATATGAAATTTCATGGACATACAATAAGATTTGAGAATTTCACAAAAGATTTGGCAAGGCATAGCACAAAAAGTCAACAAATGACCACATATGGAAGAAAATTCTCAATCAAATGGAAAACAGCATGATTAATTCCAATAAAATTCATACATCAATTAGACATTCAAGGGATCATTCATGCAAAATTTGGAGTCATTTGGATAAGAGGAAGCATGTGAACAAAATTGGGAAAATGCATGATCATGGTATAGCACCAAATGTAACACATAACTTCAGAAAATCATAACTCTCAATCCACAAATGAGAAATGCACAAACTTTATATGGAAATGAAGGTCAATGTGTCTAGTTTTACCACAAAAAATTTCAAAGGCATTGAATATAACATGAATATTTCACAATTGAAATGGTGAGATGTATCATTTATGCACACATGTTGGGAAAACAAATGCCAATAAAAATCCAGCCAATGAAAAATTATTAAAAATCAAAATCAAATACTAGACACTCTTGTGAAAATGATGGAAAAAGTTTCATGATTTTTGGATTTGATTTGAGTGAAATATGAATTATGGAAGATTGGTAAATATTTGGATGAAACATGAACAAAAGTAAGGCATGGCAAGTCAACATAAGTTGACCGATGGCATTTTTGCAATTCTAACTATCACTTATCAAAACGGCTGTGTTTTGGAGGGCCAAACGAAATAACCTGATTGGTTGGCCCTCAATGCAACAGTACACACAACAACAACAGCCAATCGAAAATCAAGTTGCTGGGCAACATAAACCCTAGGGTTTCAACTATGGCAAGGCATTCTTGTGCAACCAACTCAACAACGAATTTCAACATCATCAAACAAAAAGCATGGCGTTGATGCAGCAGGTTCATGACACAACATACAAACAATAAAATTCAAACATGATTCATGAAAAAAATCTGGGCAGACATGCTTTATGGTTGGTATAGCAATTCATGCTCATGCGACCAACATCAACAGACCAACATACACAGCAGGATAGTCATCCTCCTTATCACAACAGCAAGGCATAGCATCATGTTCATCAATCATCATATCAAATAGAACAAACAAAAGCAACAACATGTTTCAAAATTGCAGCATGGTTTTAGCATGGCAGCATGTAAAACTTTGATCATACAACAAACCAACATTCATGACCAAACACAACAAATACCAACATGTGGATTTTATGAGCAATGTTCAGGAAGTTTCAAACAAGCAGCATCATGGTTTTATGTATCATTCGACCAATAAAACAAACAACAGCAATGTTCACAATTCATATGGTTTTTCATGGCAGCTCAAAAATAGCAAACAGCAGGGCATTCATGAGATTTTCTTATCAGCTAATGGCAGCACAACAGCAGCAGGCATCTAGCATAGTAAGTGATAATGGTTCAATGCAATTAAAACAAACAAAAGCAGCCAACAGGAGTCTAGAAAATGACTGAGGTTTATGTGTTTGGTTGTGGCAGCAACAGGTCAAGCTCATGTTGTTCACCCAACAGCAAAGTTCCAACAGCAAGGAAAACACAATATGGCAATGGTATGGACTCTCATACAATTAAAGCAATAGTAAACCAACACAAAACAAACATGTTCATGGGAAGTTTGGGTATATTAAGGCAGCAAATCAGCAGCAGGGTTTATTGGGTTTAAAAACAACAGCAACAACCATCATCATGCAATTAAACGAGCACAAATCATGAACATTAGCACCATGCATCATCAGTCAACAACAGCACAACAGCATATAACATATTGCACATGGAGCATAGATTTTCTAGGCATGGTCAGGTTTAAACAGCAGAGCATTGCACATTTTCATTGAAAACTCATCATTAATCGAAAAACAAACAGCAAGGCATATAGCAGGACATGACCAAACAACAAAACAGTATCAATAATCCAACAGGCCAAAACAACAATCATCATGGAACATCAACCAACATTGGAACAAGCATGCTCATGGGAATGTTCATGCTGCAACCCAAACAAAAACAGACAACAGCACACAACAGCATATAGCATATTTCACAACTGCAGCATAATGTGTTCATCAAAATCATCATCAAACATCAATCCACAACAAAGCAAATGTTAATCATGAACACAAAAACTGGACAAGGCAGGTTGTAGCAGCAGCATAATTCATTCATCAGTCTACAGCATGACTAACAGCACAGCAATAACAATATGCTCATACAAATACAAGCCACAACAGCCAATAAACTTCACAATTCACTGGATTCTCATGCAGACCTTAGGATCTCTACTAGCACCAAAACATACAGCACACAACAATATGGACTTTAGCAATAGCAGCACATGACCATATGGATTTTTTTGAGCACGTTCAAGGTTGCAATGACAGCCGCACACATGTTCAACTTCATCATCATCGAAACAAACAAAACAAACAACAGCATGGCTTGGCAACTTCAAGCTCATGTTCATCAAAAACAAAAGCAAGCAACAGCAACGGTAATGATCATTCATCATTATCATGTGCATCATCATGAAAGACATCAAGCAATCAGTAGGACAGTTTTTTTTGGAAATTAATCTTAGAATTTGTCAAAACAACATGGCAGCAACAACAGTCAAACATATGCCTGGATTCTGGAAGGCAGCTAGGGTTTTAATCAATATGGCAGCTCATGCAGTTTATGGTCTTGGCAATGCAGACCACATTCTCAAACAAAATCATATCAAATTGGGATTCCAAAATAGCACACGAACAACAAGGCAATGATGCAACCATACTCATGCACCAAAACAGCACAAACCCTACACATTCAATGCAAAATCCTGGACAAGTTCTAAGGTTCATGGACAGGGTATATGCAGCAACAATAGCAGGGTAGTAACAGCATGGTTTCAGTATTTTCAACATCCACACCAACACTTGGTCAGCAATTACAACAGCATGGTTCAACTAGCATTGTTAGCAACTTGGTTCATCAACATCATGTCATCATCATTATAACACAGATCATGAACAACAGCATATACCAATAACAATCACACCAATACAACATCCAATCAAAAAAACTGGACAGGACAGGTAGTTTAACAGCAGATATACACCATTCAACATACAAAATCACCAAAAATCAACATGCCCAGAAATCAACCATATGCATATCAATAGCTTCATCAAACTACATACAAGCATTATATAGCAAGGGTTTTCATGAAATCATAAACATGTGAGCCAATCGATGGAGCATGCATTTGGACCTAGAAATGAAAGTTCAGATTTCTTGCAATATGATTAACCAAATCAAATGATGTAAAGCACACAACATTCAGCATGGCAAAAACTATCAAAAACATGTCATAGCATAGCAGATAATGAAGGTCGAAACCTTACTTGGTTTTGAAGAAAAGTGAGCTACAGTGGTGCTTTTGTGGTTGTGAGCAAAAACAGGTGAGCACAATGGTTGCTAATGATGAAGGCTTGAAGAAGATCAGTTTAAACTTGCTTGGTTTCACTCTAAACCCCAGCTGCCATTGAAGGACTCCTTTGAAAACAGAACCGGATAAAAACTGTGCAGAGGATGTTTTATACTCGAAAGGAGTTCCAAAGAATGTCCAGATGAAGAATCAATCCAGTTGTTCAAGGGTTTTTTGTGTTTTAAGCAGAAAATGCCAAAAACGAAAAATGGAGAATGAGAGAGTATCAAGGTTCTTGGTCTGTGGCTGCAGTGTCTAGGGTTTTGCAATGTCAGAAAATGTCCTTATATTCATCTGTTTATCATCACTTAATTAAATGGTAAGCTTGTTTTGTTCAAAATGGGTGATTTGCATTTTTGCTAATTGAGGAACAAGTGAAATGGAGGGTGTGTGCTGCTGCGAATTGGGCTGCTACAGGCTGCAAAAAGGACAACATATTTGCTGTTTTGGTTGTACAAGAAAAAGCTGTACTGATTTTGCCTTATGTACTTCTATTTGCAACTTTTGCCAATTTTGAATTTTGATCCAAAATGATGATGGAATGATGGTATGATGATGGTTTTGGAATTGGAACAAGTCAAAAATGTGATATGGAACATTTCCCAATTGACCAAATCAAGAAAAAGTCAAAAACTCAAAAAGTCAAAGTTTGGTCAAACTTTGAATTTAAATGCAAAAGGTCCAAAAATGCCATTTTGAATGGTAAGGTTTTAGGTCATGAAATTTATATTTTTGGAAAGAGGATGAAAAATGTGGTTTGTAGAAAAAAACCCCACCAAATTTGGCCTTATGGTTTGAGAGATATGGCTTGTTGAAGTTCAAAATTTGGTGAAAATGATTTGATCATATCTTGACAACCACACATGGGATTTTGATGTTCTTGGACTTTTTGAAAATGGGAAGACAAGATCTTCAACTTTCATGTTGGGCAAAAATTCATTTGGAGCTTGTATCATGATGTAAGTTTAAGATCAAGAAGTTTCCATTTTTGGCAGTTGAAATTACAGGTCCACTTTCTATTTCTGGAAAATTTTCTGATTGGCCTGATTTTCTTCCATGATGAGGTTGAACATGATATATGAGGCTTATACAAGCATGAATGAGCTTCTTCAAATCAATTCTATCCATCAAATTCTTGATTAAATCCTCAGTTGACCAAGTTTGACTTTTCTAGGGTTTTGAGTGACTGATGCATTTCTGATGAATTCCAAACCCTAATTCTTTGAGGACTTGACTTCAAATGATGTCTCAAGTCATATGAACTTTTGATTATTGAGCATGGTGTCCAAATTCTGCAAGAATGGCCACCATCCATTGCTTTGACTGATCAATGACTGACTTTGACCTAATTTCTGATGATTACTTTATCTGCAAGCAACAAGGTTAAACAGACAATATTTTTGTACTTTTTGAATGATAAACATATGAAAGCAAAGATATACAAATGCACAGTATGCTTGGTGATCAAGAAACAAACCCACAAGGCAAACTATCCACTAAAGGGGACAAAGGCATGCATTGATCCTTGAGGTTATGATATGAATGATATGGGCCATGAGGGATCTTAGGGCCCAAATTGGGGTCTTACAGATGCCCCTATTTAAGGTCATTCTAGCCGGAGAAGTGAAGTTTAGAAATCTTCATCTCGACGCGGTAGAATGGACTTAAATAACAGTAATGAGACAAATTTTGGTCCCTAAGAGACCTCATGATGCATATGTATGTATGCAAAAGACACAAACTCTGTGGGGAATATAATTCACACAGAAGAAAAGACGATCCATCAGAGTAGTACACTCACCAGGAACAGAGACTCTAACAAGACTCTATGGGGATAATAAAAGAAAAGAAATGTGTGAACAATACACGACTCCAAACTGGGGAAAAACAAAACTGACACAACGTGATCAAAACACGACTCTGATTAGAAAACAGAAAACAGACTGGAGAACTCACTGGGGAGTGAAGGACTCACACTGGAAAAAGAATTCCAAATGGAAAATAAATCCATTGGAGAGACACAAGCTGACTCCTGGAGGAGAAGCAACAAAAAACTTCCACTGGGGAAGTAACAAAGAAATGAGATGTTCCCAGGCATACGGGTAACAAACTCAGGAAAATCTGACTCCACAGGGGGACCGAGGTCATAATAGGGAGCAGAAAGGAGGGAACACCAAGGATACCGGTTACTGGGTATATAATAGGTGACCGACCAAAGCGTGAATTGGATTTCACTTCCAAAACACTCATCATCCTGAAGAGAGCTAGAAAAGCGAACTTGTTTAGGATGGACATTCAATTCCGCAAGGAAAATGAATCTTACTCTGAGGGGAAAACAATCAAAAGATCGACTCAAAAGCGAACGAGATATAATATCCATTACCGTCAGAACGTGGATAGAATACTCAGATGAGACATATTATTCATTACCGGCAGACCGTGAATAATATACTCGAATGGAAAATTATCCTGAACCGGTTACTGGGTTGTTTATAGGATAAAATCCGAAAACGTGAATTGGTTTTCACTTCCAAAACACTCATCATCCAAAAGGAGGGCTTGAAAAAGCAAAACAACTTACAGGATGGACATTCGAATCCACAACGGGAAAACGAATCTTACTCAAATGGGGACACAAACCCAAAGAGTGCATGAGATATAATATCCATTACCGGCAGACCGTGGATAAAATACTCGCATGAGATCTATTATCTATTACCGTCAGAACGTAGATAATAAACTCGCATGGTAAGAAACACCAGAGATACCGGTTACTGGGTATATAATAGGTGATCTACCGAAAACGTGAATTGGTTTTCACTTCCAAAACACTCATCATCCAAAACACAAACTGGTTAAAGGATGGACATTCGTTTCTACAAAGAATACGAATCTTGCTCAGTTGGGGAAAATCAACAAAGGATTCCAACTAAAGAGCGCATGAGATATATTATTCATTACCGGCAGACCGTGAATAATACACTCGAAAGGAAAAGACACCAGAGATCCGGTTACTGGGTATATAATAGGTGACTAACCAAAAAGAGAGACAATCGATACCAAGCATACGGGTAAACGAAAGACAACTCAAAGGATAAATTGCAAGCATCCGGCAATTATCCAACAACAAGAAATATTCGTCTCCGCAAAGGGAAAAACGAATCTTACTCGACTGGGGAAACACAAAAGGTTTCGACTGAAGAGTGCATGAGATATACTATTCATTACCGGCAGACCGTGAATAATATACTCGCATGGAAGACTATCCACAACCGGTTACTGGGTTAAAAAAAGGATAAATCAACCGAACAGAAAGGCATCGGGGTACCAAATTAGGTATATAATGATGACCAATCAAAAGGAGCAACAGACATTACCGACAAAAGGGTGAATGAAAGGCGAACTGCTGAGGATAAATTGCAAGCATCCGGCAATTATCGACAGAAGACTAGCTGGGGATGCACTGGTAAACAACCAATGATCCGGGGAACAAATCACTAGCATACGGTGAAAAGACCCACTGGGGATAAAATTGCTAGCATACGGCAATTATCCACAAAAGACTTGCTGGGGATATAAGTGCTGATCTGAGCAACTTATACAAGCAAAGGAAAATCATCATCAAATATTGAATGAAGATAACCACAAAATTAGGGTTTACATCTACCGAATACGGGGTAGAAGACCAACAACTCCACGTGGGGATAGAACAAATCACAAATCCGCACGGGAAACCAAAATAGGGTTTATAACAAACCACAAACTGCTGAAGAGCAGGAAAATAGGATTTACAACTACCGAGTAGGGTAGAAAACCAAAACTCTGGCTGGAGAATAAAAGGTGTATAACCACAAATTCTGTCGAGAAAGCCAGGAAAGATAGGACTTACAACTGCTGGTTTGTAGGCAGAGGCCCAAAAACATTCCGCTGGGGAACAACCCACTGGGAAGTACAAGATATCTGACAAATAGCCAATTCGGGAACAATCCGAAAAGACAGACTGAATAAAGACACGTCCTAATGAGGATATAACTCAAATAGGAAAATCCACCCCAATATATGTGTTGGGAGGAAACGGAAGAAACCGTCATCCACGAGGATATATCTCAGTGGGGAACTGCAGAAGGAAAAACAATATTTTCTGCTTATGGGGTTGACTCTATATGGAGAGATTTATAAACACCCAACATCTGCTTGGGGAGATCTGTAAAGAGATCTATATCGCCAGAGCAGGAGACACGACAAACAAAAGATATATGGCAAAAAATGCAACATGAATATCTGAATGTTTATGAATATGCATGAATATGCGTGATTTATGTTTGATGAATGCTGACAAAACAGACAATTCTAACACAAACAGGTTCAGGAACCAAACGTCCGGTATTATACTTCCAGGGAAAAAAACCAACTGGAGAGCCAATCTGCGGAGATCTACGTGCTGTAAAGCAAAGATCTGCAGGTACTGCTGAAGAAGCAGAAGGTCAGAGATATTAGGAAACAACCCAATCAGGGTACAGAAAGTCACAACGGGCAAAACAGCCACCAAGACAAATCTGTAGGGGAACAAAGAAGTCCCAAAGTATATCTGCAGGGGATCCCAGTGTCAACTGAGAAACAAAAAGTGCATTGCACAAGCACGAACTGCTGTAGAAGCAACTCCACATAACTCCGCTGGGGAAAACCCACTGAGGGAGAAAGATATCATCCAAATAGAATCTAACTGCATAAGCAACTCTACTGGGGAAAACTGTCGGCTACTCTCTTGGGAACAAACCACTGAGGGAGGACAGATCAAACAAGCAGATTCTGCAACAAACACTCCACTTGGGGAGAAAACGTAGCAAACTGATCACAACAAGTAGATTCTGCAATATAAGCCACTCTACTGGGGATCACAGATAGTCAGGAAATAATCCGTTCACTGGAGGCTAGAGCCATCATCCGACCATATCGGGGATTGAAGGAGTATTCAACGGGCGAAACTGCCACAACAAACATTCTGCAGACTAAGCTGAGGAAAAGATGGTTGCAAGATACTGGGATGTCAACCCAAATCAACCACTGAGTAGGAAAATAAATCCTGCTCTGCTGAAGAGAATAACTCTGATGGAGAGATAGCAATAATTCCGCAGACGACTTCGCCGGGGAAAAGGTAAAGTACCGGGTATCAAACCACTGACTTACCGAGTCTTCAAAAAGAAAACAAACGTGCTGAGGAAACAGACAGTTCCGCTGGCACACTGCATGGGGAGAAAAGCGGTAACAACTCCACTCGCAACCCTGGTGGGGATATCAATAACAGCTCTACTCGCGACTCCGAGGGGAGTATCAATCAGTGGCTATACTCATGACTGTGCTGAGGAGACAAATAAAGTCTGGGGATATGACCCACTGGATAAAGGGACGGGGCACCAAGATGACAAACCATCAACCGCCGAAACTTCTACAAGGAAAACACCCATGCTAGGGAAAAAACTGCTGCTGGAGAGTACGAAGTCTTCAACAACAAATCACTTGCGACTGTACTGGGGAACAACCCCAACAACAACTCTGTCTGAGGAACAGCCTCAACAAAGATCTGAAGAAAGAAGATACCACCAAACCAGGAATATGAACGAATGTCTTACCTGTTGGGAATCATGCCACCCTCGGGAGAGCACTGAGATATTCTTGAGTATCCTTTCAATCTTGTGAATGTTCACTTTGTTTAAAACAAAAATTTTGAAAAATTTGATTTGTTTAAAACAATGACATTTTATCAATTTAAAACATGCAAAACATTTGTTGAATTGAAACAAATAAGAGTGCAAATAATTGGATAAAAAGCTCAAATTGATTTGATAGAATGGTAGTCTGCAAATGGCAAGACTCCATAGATCTGTACAAATTTGAAATCAGTGATATATATTGGAAGAGGGCTACATTGAACATAATGATCCTTTCTCTACCAATTTGAATCTCGATGTATCCGAAGCTTCAGTTGACGACGAATCGAGAATCTTCTGACGAAATGACGACTGATGAACAGAAAGTCTTGTCAGGATGCAGTTACTTGCCAAATCCCTAATTTTTGCCTAGATTGCCCCAGAGTGAGGTACTCAATCTAGCGGGATGCAAATATATATTTTTTTTTCAAGTCTCTAATTTTTGCCTGGATTACCCTTGCGGGTTCTCCACCGAGACGCTCATTTTTGCCTAAGCCGCCCTTTCGGGTTTTCAACTTAGCGAGCTATTCTGTTTTTTCATTTCTTTTTTCATTTGCATATACTTTTTTTTTTTTTTTTTTTTTTTTTTTTTTTTTTTTTTTTTTTTTTAGGCAAAGTATCTCTTGACTGCATCTGAATTCACAGGACGAGTGAAATCCTCCCCATCCATTGTTGTAAGCATCAAAGCTCCGCCTGAAAAGGCTCTCTTAACAACATATGGACCCTCGTAGTTTGGAGTCCACTTGCCCCTGGAATCGGGCGCGAAAGACAAAACTTTCTTGAGCACAAGGTCACCTTCTCGGAACACACGAGGCTTGACCTTCTTGTCGAATGCTTTCTTCATTCTCTGTTGATACAACTGACCATGGCACATGGCAGTTAATCTCTTCTCTTCAATCAAATTCAACTGGTCAAAACGACTCTGAATCCATTCAGCATCAGTCAACTTGGCTTCCATCAAGACTCGCATTGATGGGATCTCCACCTCTACTGGGAGAACGGCTTCCATGCCATAAACAAGAGAGAAAGGGGTTGCCCCTGTTGAAGTGCGTACAGACGTACGGTATCCATGCAAAGCAAATGGCAGCATCTCATGCCAATCTTTGTAGGTGACAGTCATCTTCTGGATAATTCTCTTGATATTCTTGTTAGCAGCTTCAACAGCCCCATTCATCTTAGGTCTGTAAGGAGAGGAATTATGGTGTGCAATCTTAAATTCAGCGCACAACTCATCCATCATCTTGTTATTCAGATTGGATCCATTATCAGTAATGATCCTCTCTGGCACACCATAACGGCAAATCAGCTGGTTCTTGATAAACTTCACAACCACCTGTCTGGTTACATTCGCGTACGAAGCGGCTTCAACCCATTTGGTGAAGTAATCAATTGCTACGAGAATAAACCGATGTCCGTTGGACGCTTTCGGTTCAATCATACCGATCATGTCGATTCCCCACATAGAGAAAGGCCATGGTGATGAAATCACATTCAGGAGTGTCGGAGGAATATGAATCTTATCCGCATAAATTTGACACTTGTGACATTTCTTCACATACTTGCAACAGTCAGACTCCATTGTCAGCCAATAGTAGCCTGCTCTCAACATTTTCTTAGCCATGGCATGTCCATTGGAATGAGTACCAAATGAACCCTCATGGACCTCAGTCATCAATAGGTTTGCTTCGTGTCTATCCACGCATCTGAGCAAAACCATATCAAAATTTCTTTGTACAGCACTTCTCCACTGAGGTAGAAACTGCCTGACAACCTTCTCAAAGTTTTCCTATCTTTCACAGATGCCCCAGGCGGGTAGACCTGGTTCTGGAGGAAATTCTTGATATCAAAATACCAAGGCTTGTCATCTTTCACGTCTTCAATTGCAAATATGTGAGCGGGTCTATCCAAGCGCATCACAGTAATGTTGGGAACATCATTCCACCATCTGACAACTATCATGGAAGCAAGCGTTGCAAGGGCATCTGCCATCCGATTATCCTCTCGAGGAATATGATAAAATTCAACTTCTGTGAAGAAAGTTGAAATTCTCCTTGCATAATCTCTGTATGGGATGAGACCTGGTTGATTCGTCTCCCATTCACCTTTGATCTGATTGACAACCAAAGCTGAATCACCATAGACATCAAGATACTTGATCCTTAAGTCAATGCATTCTTCAAGTCCCATAATACAGGCTTCATACTCCGCCATATTATTCGTGCATTTAAAGGTTAGCCTTGCTGTAAATGGAATGTGCGATCCCTGGGGATTAACAATCACTGCCCCAATTCCATTTCCATATTGATTAACAGCGCCATCAAACACCATCGTCCATCTGGAACCAGGTTCTGGACCTTCATCAAGTGTAGGCTCATCGCAATCTTTCATCTTCAAATACAGAATTTCCTCGTCAGGGAAGTCATACTGAACAGACTGATGATCTTCAATTGGCTGGTGCGCTAGGTGGTCAGCCAAGATACTACCTTTGATAGCTTTCTGAGCTCGATACTCAATATCATACTCAGACAACAGCATCTGCCAACGGGCAATCCTCCCAGTTAAAGCAGGCTTCTCGAAGATATACTTAATTGGATCCATTCTGGATATCAACCAAGTTGTATGATTTATCATGTACTGGCGCAAACGCTTAGCTGCCCAAGCTAAAGCACAGCACGTCTTCTCAAGCATAGAGTACCGAGACTCACAATCAGTAAACTTCTTACTGAGGTAGTAGATAGCAAACTCCTTCTTCCCTGATTCATCTTGTTGACCGAGTACACAACCCATCGAGTCTTCAAGAACTGTCAAGTACATAATCAGAGGTCTTCCTTCCACAGGCGGAGACAAAATCGGAGGTTCGGACAGATAATCTTTGATACTGTCGAAAGCTTTCTGGCAATCCTCGGTCCAATCATGAGACTGATCTTTCCGGAGGAGCTTGAATATCGGCGCACATGTGGCAGTCATGTGGGATATAAATCTGGAAATGTAGTTCAAGCGGCCAAGAAAACCTCGGACTTGCTTCTCAGTTTTGGGTGCGGGCATCTCTTGTATTGCTTTGACCTTTGCAGGATCAACCTCAATACCTCTTTCACTTACCACAAAACCCAACAACTTTCCGGAACGGACTCCAAAAGTACATTTGTTCGGATTCAGACGAAGCTGGAACTTCCTCAAACGCTGAAAAAGCTTCAACAAATGCTCAATATGCTCAACTTCCGTTCGGGACTTAGCAATCATATCATCAACATAGACTTCTATCTCCTTGTGCATCATATCATGAAACAAGGTAGTCATAGCTCGTTGATACGTGGCTCCGGCGTTCTTCAAACCGAAGGGCATCACTCGATAACAGAATGTTCCCCAAGGTGTGATGAATGTTGTCTTCTCCATATCCTCTGGTGCCATCTTGATTTGATTATATCCGGAAAATCCGTCCATAAAGGAAAAGACTTTGAATTTAGCTGTATTGTCTACCAACATGTCAATGTGTGGTAGAGGAAAATCATCTTTTGGGCTAGCTTTATTCAAATCTCTGTAATCAACGCACATACGGACTTTTCCGTCCTTCTTAGGAACAGGCACAATATTGGCCACCCATTGAGGATATGTCGAAGTCACCAGAAACCCCGCATCAATTTGCTTCTGAACTTCCTCTTTGATCT
Source organism: Lathyrus oleraceus (assembly GCF_024323335.1). Taxonomy (NCBI): domain Eukaryota; kingdom Viridiplantae; phylum Streptophyta; class Magnoliopsida; order Fabales; family Fabaceae; genus Lathyrus; species Lathyrus oleraceus. The sequence goes on along the minus strand of NC_066580.1, from coordinate 296,908,306 downwards.
TCACTGCCATATCTGGATGAGTTCTTCTGAGCTTCTGCTTCACAGGCACGCACTCAGGCTTCAAAGGCAGGAAATGTTGCACAATATCTGTATCTAAACCCGGCATGTCTTCATAGGACCAAGCAAAGATATCTGAATATTCTCGTAGCAAGCTGATCAAATCTTCCTTAACAGACCCTTCAAGAAGTGCCCCAATCTTCACCAGGCGCTCACAATCTTCAGATCCCAAGTTGACTGTTTCCAAGTCTTCGAGATGCGGCTGAATGATCTTCTCTTCGTGCTCAAGGAGACGGGTGATCTCATCAGGAATCTCTTCAACGTCATCTTCTTCTGCCTCAAATACAGGGAATTCAAAGTTGGGAGATGGCGTTGGATCATTATGTTCAATGGGTTTTAGAATCAACCTGCATAATGATTTTGGTTAAGAAAAATTCAGCATTTAAACAAGCAAATCATTATGCAGATGAAAAATGTTGCTTTTATAGCTTTTATTTTTGTTTTTATGGTTTTTTGTGATCACTGATTTCATAAAGAAAAGCAAAAAGTGAAAACAAAGGAAAAACAAATGTTTTGACAATGCAAAAATTGAATGAAAATATCATTGTATATATGCTTTGCCAACAATGTCATCACTTCTCCTTTTGGCATGGGAGAAGGGTTTTAAACAAAATGAACAATTACTCTGATCTATGGATAACTGTAGGAACATCCACAGCGACCCAATTGTGGCAGACACCACCAGGAATAACAAAATTGTTCAAGTCTTCTGCATCTTCTTCTTCAATGATAGCAGCAGCTTCCTCTTCTGCAGGTTGATCAGCATGGATGAATCCTCCACTCGTGAACAGACCTTGCTCGTTGAATGCCCCAGAACCATAGCCAATGCCAGCCCGGGATCGATTATCTTCAAGTTCAAGCACTTTCCCTAATCCAGCTACTGCACCACATTCAATGGCCAGTTTAGCATCTCGGTAGGAAGTGAATGAAGGAGACTTCTTCTCGATTGGTTTATCAATAGATAAAGCTTGGAACTGAGTTCCAACTTCATCCTCTGCATCAATGTACGAGAAAGAAGATAGATTACTGACCAGGAGAGCCTTTTCTCCCCCTACTACAACCAATTTCTTGTTTTTCACAAACTTCAGCTTTTGGTGTAGGGTGGATGTCACGGCGCCAGCCTCGTGAATCCATGGTCTGCCCAAGAGACAGCTGTATGATGGGTGAATATCCATTACTTGAAAAGTGATCTGGAAATCACTTGGTCCAATTTTGATTGGGAGATCAACTTCCCCAATCACGGTCTTACGCGACCCATCAAAAGCTTTAACAACAACCCCACTCTGCCTCATAGGAGGACCTTGATATGACAATCGAGAGAGTGTGGATTTTGGCAATACATTCAGAGATGATCCAGTGTCCACCACACATTGGACATTGCATCAGATTTGCAATTCATAGAGATATGTAAAGCCATGTTGTGGTCTCTTCCCTCCTCAGGGAGATCAGCGTCACAAAAGCTCAGAGTGTTGCAAGCGGTAATGTTTGCAACAATGCTATCAAATTGTTCCAAGGTGACGTCGTGATCGACATATGCCAGGTCCAAGACTTTCTGCAGAGACTCCCTATGAGGCTCTGAATTCAGCAATAGAGAAAGAATGGAGATCTTGGAGGGCGTGTGTAGAAGCTGGTCTACAATATTGTACTCGCTCTTTCTGATGAGCCTCAGCATCTCATCAGATTCTTCATCAACAATGCCACTCGGGCCAACAACTGAAGAAATGGGAGTCTTTTGTACAGACGAGGAGGGTTTGGCAACATCAAGTGCCGGATTCTGAACATTCACAGCATTCCCTACAGGGCGCTCAACAGATTCAGAAGAAACAGCAGGAGCTTTGGCAGGTGCAGAAAAGACACGACCACTACGGGTCAATCCACTAACATCAGCGATAGTGGTTACGGAAGTAGACGGCAGAGGTACCTCAACCCCATCCTGGACAGCAACAGGATTGTACCGGAAAGGTACGGCTTGATCAGATGAATACGGCACAGGGCCAGCTGGTTTGATGATCAAAGCAGGGGAAGCTTTAGGCTTGTTGCTATTATAACGAATAACAACGGGCTCTGGCAATTTGAACACCGGGGAGATAACACTCACTTCGGGCTCAACTGTATCCACATTGCGATTCTGGAGAATCTCAATGGTACCTTCATTCAACATCATCTGCAGTTCCCGGCGAACCTGATCACAACCCAAGCGGTTAACAGAACAGACACGGCACTGGTCATGGTTATGCTTCAAATAGCTGTGCTGACACAGCATCTTATGTAATCCAACCAATGACTGCCGGATATGACTGACATATTTCACCTTGTACTTCCCAAGGTCTTCCTGGATCATATTCACAGACTTCCCATGCGAAGGCAATGGGTTCCTGGTGACATTCGGGTTAGAGTCTTCAAAACTCAGATTCCACTTCTCATAAGGTCTTGAACCTTATTCTTCAGTGGGAAACAGTTCTCAACGTTGTGGCCCGGAGCACCGGAATGGTAGGCACAATGCTGGTCTGGTTTGTACCACCATTGCGGATTTGCAGGAATAGCAGGAGGATCCCTGGGTGAAACCAACTTCCTCTCCAACAAGGAGGGATAAAGCTCTGTATATGTCATTGGAATAGGGTCGAAGCTGACCTTCTTCCTATCATAGTTCACATTCGCCTGATTGGTTGTACTTCCACGAGGCTGGTAAGCCTGTTGCTGTGGACGCTGTTGTTGCTGTTGATATTGCGGTTGTGGATATTGCTGCTGATGCTGATACTGTTGAGCATTATCCTTGAATACAGGTGCCACACTAGCCACCTGATGCTGATGTTTGGAATGATGTGCAGGCTTCCTCTGAACAGAGGGTCTTCGATGCTTGGGCTGAGACTGCACAGCATGAGCTTCACCTTCTTTCCTCTTAAACGCTCCATACCGTTTAGAGGAAGAACCATCATCTTTTGACAACCGTCCTTCGCGGACGCCTTCTTCAAGACGCATCCCCATGTTCACCATCTCGGTGAAATCAGAGGGAGCGCTGGCCACCATTCTCTCATAATAGAATGACCCAAGAGTCTTCAGAAAGATCTTGGTCATCTCCTTCTCTTCTAATGGTGGAGTGATTTGAGCTGCCAGCTCACGCCATCTCTGGGCGTACTCCTTGAACGATTCTTTGTCCTTTTGTGACATAGACCTGAGTTGATCTCTGTCAGGCGCCATGTCAACATTGTATTTATATTGCTTGACGAAAGCTTCGCCAAGGTCATTGAAAGAGCGGATGTTGGCACTGTCCAGACTCATGTACCAACGGAGAGCAGCACCAGACAAACTGTCTTGAAAGTAGTGGATCAAGAGTTGATCGTTGTCTGTCTGCGTGGACATCTTTCTGGCATACATAACCAAGTGTGCCAAAGGACAAGTGTTCCCTTTATACTTTTCAAAGTCTGGGACCTTGAATTTAACTGGTATTTTCACACCGGGAACTAGACAAAGTTCGGCTGCTGACTTGCCGAAGAGATCTTTGCCTCGGAGAGTTCTCAATTCCTTCCTCAGCTCAAGGAATTGGTCGTTCATTGCATCCATTTTCTCATGCACATCTGAGCCTTCAGAAGCTTCAGAGTGATAAATGGTGTCGTCTACCCTAGGCATGGTATGCACGACAGGAGGCACAGGAATAGGGACCGGGCTAGATGCCGGCATTTGAGCGAATGTAGGAGCTGGCAGATCAGGCATGAAGCCAGGAGGCATCCCCCAAGGAAAACCGGGAGGCATGGCGTTTGGCTGCGAGGCACTAACAGGCACCGTTGAGGTAGCTATCTCAGATATGACTGTCCGCTGAACCGGAGTTGCTGGCTGTTGGGGAGCGGGCTGATTCTGGGCAGCAAGAAGTTGCTCCATCAATGCGCCAAGTCTGGCGACTTCATCCTCAGAGTCTGATTCTCTTGTTCCAATTGCTCCATAATCCTTGCAGAGTTGACCCTCGTATAATACCGGTGAGTCAGCTTGTCTTCAAAATAAATGAAGAGCAGATGTTAGAACCGGAAGACCAGAAAAATGGGTACCTGTTTATGCAAGAATGATGCATGAAATGCTTGTGCAAATGCTTTGATTTTCAAGGAACCCTCAGGGTATTTGTTTGCAATATTTCGAATATTTAAACATTTTGATTGCTTATGGAAAATATTTCATTCAAAATATTAAGACAAAGAAGTACAACATTCTTTTAAATATTACAAAGAGAAAAGGTAAATAACATCCTATGGATCCCTATTAGCTCGGGATGCTGGAAGACGAGAAGTGTACAACTTCTTGATCTCTCTCTCATAGGCGGCCTCCATATCAGCTTTCTCCTTTGCAAGTTGATCATACTTCCTTTTCCAGAATTTGGATGACTGAGGAAGCAGAGAAGTCCAAGTGTCGTTCGGATCATCGATCACTCGGTGCTCGAGAAATTCAATCATAGCATCCTTCTCCTTGAGCTGCTGCAGCAATTCCTCTCTCTCGCGGATCCAGGCACGCGAAAGGTCTTCTTCTCTCAACTCCTCTACACGTTGGGTAGGGAGGGTTGAAGGCCCAGCCACATCCAACAGTGTAGGTCTTGGATGATCATATGGCATCAGGTAGGTAGCAACCCTCTGTCTGACCCAAGAGGTATAGGGCTCCAAAGCAATGCAGTTCTTTGGACCCAATTCATTCCTACTCTTTATGCGAATATTGCGCCAAGCGCGGACAAATCTGGCTTTCAGGCCTTGGGGATCTTTACCCTCCTGAAAGAATACACCTTCTAACAGAATGTTATGGGGTTTATCCTTTAGGGGGAACCCAAGCTGACGACGTGCAAGCGTAGGGTTGTAGGTAATCCCACCACATGTACCAAGAAGAGGCACATTGGGGAATTCACCACAAGAATTAATGATCTGGACGGTATCATACACGCGATCATACCAGGTGATATCATCATTGGTGAGAGACATGAGTCTCTGAGACCACCGTAGACATCCCTTGTTCTCCTTGAAAGCAACTGTCTGCGGCAAGTGCGAAATAAACCACTTGTACAGCAGGGGTAAACAGCAGACAATGACTCCTCCATTCTTCATATTCCTCAAATGCATAGAGACATATGCATCACCCAACAAGGTCGGAACTGGATTAAGAACTGAAAAGATCCTAATAGCGTTCATGTCGACGAACTTGTCAAAGTTGGGAAACAAAACCAATCCATAGATGAGTAGTACAAATAGAGCCTCAAAGGCATCCTCACTCATGGCCTTCCCATAGAAAATGGCTTGAGCGATAAGGAACTCGGAGGAAAACCCTGAATTCCGCCTTTGGTAGTCAGATTAGCTCTAATCAGATCTTCATCTATGTGCAACAGACTGGAAATCTCTCGAGCAGATGGAATACTCTCTAAGCCACTGAACGGCACTTGATCCAGAATAGGAATCCCAATAAGGTGAGAGTATTCTTCCAAAGTCGGCAACAACTGGAAGTCGGGAAACAAGAAGCAATGATAGAGCGGATCATAGAACTGAGCAAGAGTGCTCCTCAATCCCTCATCCACTTGAGTAGTCAGCAACGGCAGAAGCTTCCCATAGCGAGCCTTGAAACCCAAGGGATCTAATACATACGATGTCAGATTCCTTAACTCTTTTACATCGGGCTGCTTGAAGTTGTACTTCTTTGTATGCCTTTTTGGTCTTTCCATGTCTGAAAATTTTGCAAATAACCCTTTAAGTTCCTTGAAAATTTTCTCTTTGATGACATGAATGCGGATGAATGCGTGAATGTATGAATGCAACAAACACACTCAAGGATCAAACAAAGCACACCAAACAAAGGTCGTGGGAAAGCTCTATGTATCCCTAATATCAATCATCCATTTTGGTGGATTTAGGTTTTCACCTTATCGACACCCAAGTTCCATTGATATTAACGGTACATGAACCGGCTCAAACATTCTTAATATCAACCAGCCGCTTTGATGGATTTTAGGTTTTTACACCTGATCCGGGATCCATTGATATTAACAATGCTTGAACGACTCAACCACGAATCACGGGTTTGTTGAGAGTCACGAGCATGGAGTCTCGGTTAAGAACCACCCAAAGGGAGTGTACTAGGGTTTAAACCTGCCAGACATGTTCTATCAGAGGTTCCCACAATCATCGTTCCATCTTTCGAATATTTTCGGAGGAACGAATACTCGTATTCCAAGAATATTCTCAAGAGAAACTCTTATGAGTGTAGTATCGCGTAACAATCGTATCAGAACTGACATCTGAACGACCTCCGCACTACGGTCCTAAAAATAGGCCAAGATGGGTTCGGTAAACTACGGTCCTTGGCTTCTGCGGAACATGATTGAAAGAATAATGCCTAACCACAAATAACTTGTGTGACATTATTAGTTCAACATGACCTCCACCAAGTGAATGGTCTCGCAAGTCAACTGGCTAAGGACTACTCCACACCAGTCGACAAGACTATGCCATTCTCCTATCCTAGAGAGCACTCGAGTTCGGGTATAGAACTCATCTCACAGATCACCAAAGCACACAGCAAATGTATATCAAGCAATTCACACATTACAATCAATACATTCATCCCAAATTGTACAAAAATATGTCAGATAAACAATAATAACATATATCACAACAAGGGTGAAAAGTAGGCAATACAACCAGAGATTCTGGGTTCGATCCCCAGCAGAGTCGCCACTTTTCTGTAGCGGTGTATTCGTCGCTATATGATCTATCGATTAAATCATAAGCTAAGAGATACGTTGAAATTTTCGAGTCGCCACCGCACTTTTATTTATCCAAAGGACTGGCTAAAAAGCGAACAAAAGCCTAAGAAGTTTTACACGTAGAAAACTAATAAAAAGATCAGAGATTCTGGGTAAGGGGTAAATTACGCAATGGGAAGGTGTTAGGCACCCACTACGTCCTAGGTACTCCTAGGGAGCCCTTTTCACACTTGTTATGCAAAAATTATTATTTGTTATGACATGAAGATTGTGCAAACATGATTGGGATGGTGAGAAAAGAATATACAATTTTATTATTATTGGGTTCGAACGGATGAACCCGTTGCCTACGTACCTTCCATCAAAGGTAAGGATCAGAACGCCATAGTTCGGCTAAAAGATTTCCAAAAGTGGGTTAGGTTCAATTTTAAACACAAACCCTAGGTCTTACGTTATCCACGGGAGAAAACTCAACCTTATACAGACAACAACGTCCACCATGTGAGAACAGCTTCAACTTGCCAGGGAGGGGTTAACCCTATAATAGGCAAGGAAGACTTACAATTCAATCACTAAAGACAGAAGGTGAGATTAACATCAACCACTAAGATAAATCAAACCTATAGCTCATGTATGAAAAGATTAATGGACAAAGCCAAAACAAGTGAATGAGTGGAGTTACTGATTATGATTATGAAAATGGAGTCAAAGTATGATTAAGATCAATTCAAATAAGTATTATGAAACGGATTTTGGAAAAAGGTCAAGGACTTGAGTCCAGGTTTTTAGTTAGAAAACATGAAGATGTTTGCACAACACTTATGTCAAGTTTGAAAGATAAAGTGTGAAAAGGTTCTAAGACGTAATGAATGATGAATGGATGAAGGATGGATAGTAAAACTTCTTAGAAGGTTCACTTCTTGAAATCATATGGAAGATGATTCAAGTGTGTCCTTTGGAATGGCAATTAATAATAACAAACAAACAAAGCAAGCAAAAGCGGATATCGGATGCCAATCACTGGTCTTATACCAATCTCCTAAAACAAAATGGGATATCAGAAGCCACTCAATGGACTTACACTAATCTCCACAAGCAAAGAAGTAAAAGCGGATACCGGATACCAATAGATGGATTTACACCAGTCTCCTAAAACAGAACAGGATATCAGATGCCACTCAATGGACTTATACCGATCTCCTCAAAAGAAAAACAAAGATGAAATATGGAAGTTAACTGCCAATCTATCTGGACTTAGGTTAACTCCACAGTATGCTCACAGGAAATCCAATGCCACATCACAGGGACTTACAATGGATCCTCACATACAAGAACAAGAGCAACAATATGATCACAGGTATGCAAATGCCAACTTACAGGGACTTATAATTGCAACCTCACATCAACAAAGAAAACAAACTATGATCACAGGAAAGCAGATGCCAACTTACAGGGACTTATAACTGCAACCTCACATACAAATCAAACAGATCAAATTATGATCACAGGATAACAGATGCCAACTTACAGGGACTTATAACTGTATCCTCACATACAAACAGATAAACAAAAGATATGAGTGACCAATGAGGTCTTACACTCTATCCTTCCATATCATAGGAGCAAAGGCCAAAAGAGATGGACTTACAATTGTCCTCAATGGGCAAACAACAATGATAACATCACAAAACAAATGAGATGATCATGCACTAATGGCAATTGATGATGATGATAAATGCATAGCATATGGGCAAGCAAGTACATATGAAGCAATCAATCAATCAATGAATAACAAACAGCACACTCTATAGCCAAACAATGGGGGGCTCACACAAGAGGGTTTGACTTTAACAGCCCACTGTAATAGGTAAGTGTCGCTCTTAACCTGGCCATTGAGGGGCTCAGGTGAAGCAGATGAAAAGGAGATGAGGGGTGTGCCTCATTGCTTCAATCTCAGATCAGAGAGAGCATCAAAGAAAGTGTGGGAGTTCAGAAAGTAGGAACTCTCTCCACATTATTGACTCGATTAGATCTTGGGTATTTATCTCATTGCTTCAACCAGGTACTGGGAGCAAAGAGAGGACACACTGAATAGTGGGGGATAGATTTCTTATCCCTACCTTCCACCAATTGCCTTACTTGAAGGACTTTTCCTGCTTGGGACAATTATAAACACACACAGGCATTGCCTCTTAAGGAGGACTTCAGACAGTTTGCCCGGTCAAATAACAGACCGGGTCTCCAGACTACATGAAGAAGAAGTAATTATACCTCAAAGCAAATGCTAAAAAGCAAAGCAAGCAAGCAAGTTCAAAGAACTTAAGCAACTAAAGCACCTGCAAAAGTCAAACTCATTAGTAAACAAGTCAACAGTCAAAATCAAAAGGAAATGAACCAATAGTCACACAGTGGGACCAATTGTGCAAGGCACAAAGACTCAAGCATGTGAGTCACCTACAAAACAAAGGTTAGCAAACCATATAATTCAACTCAAACAAATATTTGAATGATCCTCAAGGCATTAGTGTTCAACCTGAAACAGATGAACTCAACATAAGCTCAGAAGACCACTAGGACTGGCCTAGGGTCAAAGATGAAAGAAAAAGTCAAGGCAGCAAGCAATGTTCAATCAAAGTCAAATTCAATCATGTAAGAAAGTAAACACAATTGGATTCAAACTTATATCATGCATCAAAGCCATTTCATATGCAAAAGAATGCAAAGCATAGCAAAGGAAGCATGTAAAAGTCAACAGCAAGGACTTCATTCAAAAGTCAACTCAAACAATTTCAAAAATTATGAAATAAATTACACTCAATCCTAACATCTAACATGGAACACATGCAAAATTTCATGGCATTTGGATGAGAGGAAGGCAGTCAAATAAAATCATGAAGTCAAATCAAATTCAAGTAAGCATGGTGAAAGTCAACAAGCATGGGTCAACTTCAAAAAATCATATTAATTTGAAAACAGAAGAGAAATGAATGAGATTAACACCAATGCAAAGCTTGAAGTGTCTAGTTGTCACATATGAAATTTCATGGACATACAATAAGATTTGAGAATTTCACAAAAGATTTGGCAAGGCATAGCACAAAAAGTCAACAAATGACCACATATGGAAGAAAATTCTCAATCAAATGGAAAACAGCATGATTAATTCCAATAAAATTCATACATCAATTAGACATTCAAGGGATCATTCATGCAAAATTTGGAGTCATTTGGATAAGAGGAAGCATGTGAACAAAAATTGGGAAAATGCATGATCATGGTATAGCACCAAATGTAACACATAACTTCAGAAAATCATAACTCTCAATCCACAAATGAGAAATGCACAAACTTTATATGGAAATGAAGGTCAATGTGTCTAGTTTTACCACAAAAATTTCAAAGGCATTGGATATAACATGAATATTTCACAATTGAAATGGTGAGATGTATCATTTATGCACACATGTTGGGAAAACAAATGCCAATAAAAATCCAGCCAATGAAAAATTTATTAAAAATCAAAATCAAATACTAGACACTCTTGTGAAAATGATGGAAAAAGTTTCATGATTTTTGGATTTGATTTGAGTGAAATATGAATTATGGAAGATTGGTAAATATTTGGATGAAACATGAACAAAAGTAAGGCATGGCAAGTCAACATAAGTTGACCGATGGCATTTTTGCAATTCTAACTATCACTTATCAAAACGGCTGTGTTTTGGAGGGCCAAACGAAATAACCTGATTGGTTGGCCCTCAATGCAACAGTACACACAACAACAACAGCCAATCGAAAATCAAGTTGCTGGGCAACATAAACCCTAGGGTTTCAACTATGGCAAGGCATTCTTGTGCAACCAACTCAACAACGAATTTCAACATCATCAAACAAAAAGCATGGCGTTGATGCAGCAGGTTCATGACACAACATACAAACAATAAAATTCAAACATGATTCATGAAAAAAATCTGGGCAGACATGCTTTATGGTTGGTATAGCAATTCATGCTCATGCGACCAACATCAACAGACCAACATACACAGCAGGATAGTCATCCTCCTTATCACAACAGCAAGGCATAGCATCATGTTCATCAATCATCATATCAAATAGAACAAACAAAAGCAACAACATGTTTCAAAATTGCAGCATGGTTTTAGCATGGCAGCATGTAAAACTTTGATCATACAACAAACCAACATTCATGACCAAACACAACAAATACCAACATGTGGATTTTATGAGCAATGTTCAGGAAGTTTCAAACAAGCAGCATCATGGTTTTATGTATCATTCGACCAATAAAACAAACAACAGCAATGTTCACAATTCATATGGTTTTTCATGGCAGCTCAAAAATAGCAAACAGCAGGGCATTCATGAGATTTTCTTATCAGCTAATGGCAGCACAACAGCAGCAGGCATCTAGCATAGTAAGTGATAATGGTTCAATGCAATTAAAACAAACAAAAGCAGCCAACAGGAGTCTAGAAAATGACTGAGGTTTATGTGTTTGGTTGTGGCAGCAACAGGTCAAGCTCATGTTGTTCACCCAACAGCAAAGTTCCAACAGCAAGGAAAACACAATATGGCAATGGTATGGACTCTCATACAATTAAAGCAATAGTAAACCAACACAAAACAAACATGTTCATGGGAAGTTTGGGTATATTAAGGGCAGCAAATCAGCAGCAGGGTTTATTGGGTTTAAAAACAACAGCAACAACCATCATCATGCAATTAAACGAGCACAAATCATGAACATTAGCACCATGCATCATCAGTCAACAACAGCACAACAGCATATAACATATTGCACATGGAGCATAGATTTTCTAGGCATGGTCAGGTTTAAACAGCAGAGCATTGCACATTTTCATTGAAAACTCATCATTAATCGAAAAACAAACAGCAAGGCATATAGCAGGACATGACCAAACAACAAAACAGTATCAATAATCCAACAGGCCAAAACAACAATCATCATGGAACATCAACCAACATTGGAACAAGCATGCTCATGGGAATGTTCATGCTGCAACCCAAACAAAAACACACAACAGCACACAACAGCATATAGCATATTTCACAACTGCAGCATAATGTGTTCATCAAAATCATCATCAAACATCAATCCACAACAAAGCAAATGTTAATCATGAACACAAAAACTGGACAAGGCAGGTTGTAGCAGCAGCATAATTCATTCATCAGTCTACAGCATGACTAACAGCACAGCAATAACAATATGCTCATACAAATACAAGCCACAACAGCCAATAAACTTCACAATTCTCTGGATTCTCATGCAGACCTTAGGATCTCTACTAGCAGCCAAACATACAGCACACAACAATATGGACTTTAGCAATAGCAGCACATGACCATATGGATTTTTTTGAGCACGTTCAAGGTTGCAATGACAGCCGCACACATGTTCAACTTCATCATCATCGAAACAAACAAAACAAACAACAGCATGGCTTGGCAACTTCAAGCTCATGTTCATCAAAACAAAAGCAAGCAACAGCAACGGTAATGATCATTCATCATTATCATGTGCATCATCATGAAAAGACATCAAGCAATCAGTAGGACAGTTTTTTTTGGAAATTAATCTTAGAATTTGTCAAAACAACATGGCAGCAACAACAGTCAAACATATGCCTGGATTCTGGAAGGCAGCTAGGGTTTTAATCAATATGGCAGCTCATGCAGTTTATGGTCTTGGCAATGCAGACCACATTCTCAAACAAAATCATATCAAATTGGGATTCCAAAATAGCACACGAACAACAAGGCAATGATGCAACCATACTCATGCACCAAAACAGCACAAACCCTACACATTCAATGCAAAATCCTGGACAAGTTCTAAGGTTCATGGACAGGGTATATGCAGCAACAATAGCAGGGTAGTAACAGCATGGTTTCAGTATTTTCAACATCCACACCAACACTTGGTCAGCAATTACAACAGCATGGTTCAACTAGCATTGTTAGCAACTTGGTTCATCAACATCATGTCATCATCATTATAACACAGATCATGAACAACAGCATATACCAATAACAATCACACCAATACAACATCCAATCAAAAAAACTGGACAGGACAGGTAGTTTAACAGCAGTATACACCATTCAACATACAAAATCACCAAAAATCAACATGCCCAGAAATCAACCATATGCATATCAATAGCTTCATCAAACTACATACAAGCATTATATAGCAAGGGTTTTCATGAAATCATAAACATGTGAGCCAATCGATGGAGAATGCATTTGGACCTAGAAATGAAAGTTCAGATTTCTTGCAATATGATTAACCAAATCAAATGATGTAAAGCACACAACATTCAGCATGGCAAAAACTATCAAAAACATATCATAGCATAGCAGATAATGAAGGTCGAAACCTTACTTGGTTTTGAAGAAAAGTGAGCTACAGTGGTCCTTTTGTGGTTGTGAGCAAAAACAGGTGAGCACAATGGTTGCTAATGATGAAGGCTTGAAGAAGATCAGTTTAAACTTGCTTGGTTTCACTCTAAACCCCAGCTGCCATTGAAGGACTCCTTTGAAAACAGAACCGGATAAAAACTGTGCAGAGGATGTTTTATACTCGAAAGGAGTTCCAAAGAATGTCCAGATGAAGAATCAATCCCAGTTGTTCAAGGGTTTTTTGTGTTTTAAGCAGAAAATGCCAAAAACGAAAAATGGAGAATGAGAGAGTATCAAGGTTCTTGGTCTGTGGCTGCAGTGTCTAGGGTTTTGCAATGTCAGAAAATGTCCTTATATTCATCTGTTAATCATCACTTAATTAAATGGTAAGCTTGTTTTGTTCAAAAATGGGTGATTTGCATTTTTGCTAATTGAGGAACAAGTGAAATGGAGGGTGTGTGCTGCTGCGAATTGGGCTGCTACAGGCTGCAAAAAGGACAACATATTTGCTGTTTTGGTTGTACAAGAAAAAGCTGTACTGATTTTGCCTTATGTACTTCTATTTGCACCTTTTGCCAATTTTGAATTTTGATCCAAAATGATGATGGAATGATGGTATGATGATGGTTTTGGAATTGGAACAAGTCAAAAATGTGATATGGAACATTTCCCAATTGACCAAATCAAGAAAAAGTCAAAAACTCAAAAAGTCAAAGTTTGGTCAAACTTTGAATTTAAATGCAAAAGGTCCAAAAATGCCATTTTGAATGGTAAGGTTTTAGGTCATGAAATTTATATTTTTGGAAAGAGGATGAAAAATGTGGTTTGTAGAAAAAAACCCCACCAAATTTGGCCTTATGGTTTGAGAGATATGGCTTGTTGAAGTTCAAAATTTGGTGAAAATGATTTGATCATATCTTGACAACCACACATGGGATTTTGATGTTCTTGGACTTTTTGAAAATGGGAAGACAAGATCTTCAACTTTCATGTTGGGCAAAAATTCATTTGGAGCTTGTATCATGATGTAAGTTTAAGATCAAGAAGTTTCCATTTTTGGCAGTTGAAATTACAGGTCCACTTTCTATTTCTGGAAAATTTTCTGATTGGCCTGATTTTCTTCCATGATGAGGTTGAACATGATATATGAGGCTTATACAAGCATGAATGAGCTTCTTCAAATCAATTCTATCCATCAAATTCTTGATTAAATCCTCAGTTGACCAAGTTTGACTTTTCTAGGGTTTTGAGTGACTGATGCATTTCTGATGAATTCCAAACCCTAATTCTTTGAGGACTTGACTTCAAATGATGTCTCAAGTCATATGAACTTTTGATTATTGAGCATGGTGTCCAAATTCTGCAAGAATGGCCACCATCCATTGCTTTGACTGATCAATGACTGACTTTGACCTAATTTCTGATGATTACTTTATCTGCAAGCAACAAGGTTAAACAGACAATATTTTTGTACTTTTTGAATGATAAACATATGAAAGCAAAGATATACAAATGCACAGTATGCTTGGTGATCAAGAAACAAACCCACAAGGCAAACTATCCACTAGAAGGGGACAAAGGCATGCATTGATCCTTGAGGTTATGATATGAATGATATGGGCCATGAGGGATCTTAGGGCCCAAAATTGGGGTCTTACAGGTTGTACCAAAAGATATCATCATTAGTGAGAGACATAAGTCTCGTGGACCACCGTAGACATCCTTTGTTCTCCTTGAAGGCGAGCGTCTAAGGCAAGTGCGAAATAAACCACTTGTACAACAGAGGCAAACATCACACAATGGTATCATCACCCTTTGCATTCCTCATATGCAAAGAGAAATAAGTGTCACCCAACAGAGTAGGAATGGGATTAAGAGTAGAGAAAATCCTAATGGCGTTCACATCCACAAACTTGCCGATGTTGGGGAATAACACTAGCCCATAGATGAGAAGTACAAATATGGCCTCAAAGGCGTCCTCACTCATGGCCTTCCCAAACATAGTAGCTTGATAAATGAGGAAATCAGACGGGAGACCTTGAATTCCACCTTTGGTAGTCATATGAGCACCAATAATAGATTCATCTATACGCAACAGATCAACAATCTCTTGAGAAGAAGGAACTCTCTCCAAGCCACTGAACGACAACTGGTCTAGGATAGGTATGCCCACAAGATAGGCATACTCCTCAAGCGTGGGCAAAAGCTGGAAATCCGGAAAAGTGAAGCAGCAGTACAAGGGATCATAGAACTGCACCAACACACTCATTAGACCTTCATCCACTTGAGTAGCCAGAATAGACAGAAGCTTCCCATGACGAGCCTTGAATTCCAAGGGATCTAATACATAGGATGTCAAACTCCTTAACTCTTTCAAGTCGGGTTGTCTGAAACTGTACTTCTTCGTATTCCTTCTTTGCTTATCCATGTCTGAAAATTTGCAAATAGACCTCTTAAGTTCCTTGAAGGTTTTCTCATTGTTGATGATATGGATGTGTATGAATACATGAATGCATGGATGCAACAATCACACTCAAGGATCAAGCAAATCACACCAAACAAAGGTCATAGGGTGGATGAAGTCATCCTTAATATCAATCATCCATTTTGGTGGATTATGGTTTACACCTTATCAACACCCAAGTTCCATTGATATTAAGGATACACAAGAACGGATCAACCACGAATCAAGGGTTTTTTGCGAGTCGCGAGCATGGAGTCTTTGTTAAGAACCACCCAAAGGGAGTGTACTATGGTTAAACCTGACAATCATGTTCTACAAGAGGTTCCCATAGTCATCATCCCATCTTTAGGATATTATCGGATAAACGACTACTCGTATTCCAAAAATATTCTCAAGAGACACTCTTATGAGTGTAGTATCGCGTAACAATCGTATCAAATCTTACACTTGAACGATCTTCGCACTACGTCCTAAAAATAGGCCAAGATGGGCGTGGTAAACTAAGGTCCTTGGTTTCTAAGGCATATATTGGAAAGAGTAATGCCTAACCACGACTACTCGTGTGACATTATTGATCCCAACATAACCTCCACCAAGTGAATGGGCTTGCAAGTCAACTTGCTAAGGAATAACTCCACACAAGTCAACAAGACTATGCCATTTTCCTATCCTAAGTGCACTCGAGTTCGGGTATAGAACTCATCTCACGAAAATCACCAAGCATACAAGGAATTAATATTCAAACAATTCAATCATTACATACAATACAGTAATCCCAAATTGCACAAAAATATGTCACAAAGCAATATACCATACAATACAACAAATATGAAAAGTATGCAAAACACACTAGGCAAATTTCATTCCCCAGTAGAGTCGCCACTTTTCTGTAGCGGGGTATTCGTTACCATTAGAGATATTCACTAAATCCAAGGTAAACCATACAAGTCGAGTCGCCACCGCACTTCTATTTATCCAAAGGAATGGTTAGAAAGCGAACAAAAACCTAAAAGTTTTATCGAATCAAAAACTAGTAAAAATGTCAGAGATCTGAGTAAGGGGGTTGGTTATGTAATGGGAAGGTTTTAAGCACCCAAAACATCCTAGGTACTCCTAGGGAGCCCTTTTCATAAGTGTTGTTCTAGTCTAAAGGGTGTAGGTATATCTAAAGTACTATTTACTAAAAGGAAGGTTAAAAGAAAATGACTCGCAAGGATGTCGCATCCACTGCCTACGTATCTCATCTGAGTATGAGAATCAGAGTCTTCGTAGCTCGGCTACCTATGGGTTAAAGAGAAGTGTGCTCGGTAAGACGTCGAGTCTTATGCCTACGTATCTCATCTGGAATGAGAATCAGAGCAAAACGTAGTTCGGCTAACTAGAGGTTAAGGATTGCCATCTGAACATGGACTTACAAAAGAGGACACTAGTTGTGTCAAAGGAGGGTGGGAAGTGTGTTCAACTTCCTAGCAGTAGGTATCGCAGCTTGCTGAATCGAGTCTTAGGTAGTTACCTCTTTGCAATAGAACGGATTGACATGCCACAAGATCGGAGACGCACGGAAGGTCTAAAAGTGGGGAAGCTCTGCTCTAGAGTTGTCATGCAATATGGACCTATGTGTTAGGATTTACAAAGGGGAACATCTACCTAATGTTAGCATGCAAAGAATAAGGGAATTCTACCTATGTTATCATACAAAGGGTTCTACCTGATAGGTGCTACCTAAACGGAACAAGAGTCGACGGATGGAGCGCGGAGAAGTGTTACAGATAAGGGTAGATGGCGATACGGGAGACAATCCACTAATAGGTAGATGGCGATGCCTTAGGCAATCGACTTACAAGAGGATGGATGAATGCGTGCTGGTTCTGTTAAGTTTTGAAAATGATTACTCGATGTTGGATCGAGCTTTCGATCTTATTTTGAAATGGTTATCGGATGTTCGTTTTAATTCTTGTATTAACAGGTGACTAAAGAAATAAAGAAATAAATATTATACACTTTATGGGAGGGGGTACATTTGTTAAGAATGGGGATTGTTCATGGCAAACAAACAATAAAAATATATGCCTCATACATCATCCAAGTAGGCAATAGTTATCAATCAGATCAGATAAATAAACAATATATAATCAAACCAAAGAATCAAATAATGGAGCATTTAAACAACGCATGGGAGTATGAACATGTTAAATAATCAAGCAATAGAAAGCATGAATGAGAGAAACAAGTATACAAGATAACAGATGAATCAAACAGATGAAAATATACACACGAGGGTCCACTGAATAATTTAATCAGGAAATGAGGTAAGGACAAAATAAAATCAAGGTAAAAAACCTCTAATACATGGCATATGAGATGAACGAGGGAGGATCAAAAGATCTCTTCAATTGTCATAAGCAATCGCTAAGTCAAACATCGATCATAAAGAAGTCAACTGAAAATTCAAGCCAACTTAAAAAATAACAAGTAAATAGCAAATTAATCAAAAGTCAATTAAGAAGACTAGGTTAGAAATAAATCAAGAATAAATAGTAAATTAATCAAGAAAATTATGAAAAATTAAACTAAATAAGGTGGGGTCAGGAAATCATCATCCCTCAAAAAATTGTTAAAAATAATGAAAAATGGTATGTGAATTAATTAAAATAAAACAGAAGTCAAATTAAAAGTCAACCAACCAAACAAGGTCAAAAATAAATCCAAAATAAATTGAAAATGTGAAATAAAATTACAAGAAAAGGTCAGGTTGACCATGAGACAGTGGTCAACCTTCATCCCAAAATCAAATGCTAACAATAATTTTAAGTCCTAAAAATAAAATCAATAAAAAAAAGTATGTTAAAATGGACCATTTAGAATAAATAATTAAAATAAAATATTAATATTAAAAAAATGCGAAAATAAAAATCATATAAAATTAAATAAAACGTTAAGAAAAGTGAAAAATATTTTTGGGTAATTTTATGGACGAAGAAAATATTTTAAATAAGAAAATGAAATATGAAAATGGAAGGATTAATGGTGATCAACATTGTAAGCAAGCGTAGATATATCAAAACATGGCCATGGAAGAGATGATTACCTAATGGAAAATAGAAGTGGAATGGAATCTGATATGTGATGAAGCTTTGCCTCCTTGCCACGAAATTACAATGCTCCTTTAGGGTTAGGGTTTCAGCTTCTTAAATAGGGTGGATTAGGTGTTCTCATGGGCTTTTTAATAAGTGATTTATCCATAAGAATAAAAGTGTAAAGTGAGGTGTAAAATATTGTTATTTTGGGCCAAACATAAGTGAATGGATATCCAATGCATGGCCAAAAGAGATAAAAAACGTGACTGGTTTGTGCAGCATGCTTAGAAAATCTGATTGGGCCAGCCAGGCCCAAAATCATCCTAGAAAATCAAGTCATGGTGCCCACTTTAAATGAATGTATCTCTCAAACCATTGATCCAAATGAGATGATTCCAAAAGGACGTGAAAAGAGGACATGGCAAGGTACAATTTTTGTGAAGAAAGTATTTTCAAATAATGCCTTAAGGTGCAAGTAAACTGGCCAAGAAGTCTTGACAAATTTTGAATATTTTGGACTTAGAAAATTTTCTAAGTGTCCTAAAAAAATGTCTCACTTTGAATAAGCATAACTTTCTCAATTCTAATCCAAATGGAGCAAACTTTATATCTCAAGAAAGATTGAAACAAGAGGAACAACTTTCATGTTGGAGAAATGTTCAATTGGAGCTTTTATCTTGAAGCAAAATGGGCTTAAAGTGAGTGCAACGATCATGAAAACTTGCCCTAAATGGAAAGTCAACCATTTCCAAATTAGGTAACTTTTCCAATTCCTGATTCAATGATGAATCCATGATCCGACCCTAATCAAATTTCACATGTAGGATCCTCTAGGCATGGATTTTGAGATTCCACTCTCAAAATGTCAGGAGTTGGCTTTTCTGGTCCCACAGTTGACTTTTCCCAAACTGTCTGATTCCTGATTCCATTGATCAATTGAAGCACTTCTAGCTCAAATAAAGAGCTGATTTTTTGTATGTAGACCCTTGCGAACATATGGAGGGCCATGGAAAAGAGTTTCACCCAAAGAATCAGAAATAAACTGATTTTATATGAAACCCTAGTTTAGGGCAAAATGATCAGGAACTGATTGCACTGATTGCCAATGGATCTTTCTGTGATAATTGTGAATCTTCCTAGGCCAAGATGCCTCTCTAATTATGACATGGATGAGCTCCTCTACTTCCAACCAAACATTTCTTGTTGCAGGTAGCCATGAAACCCTAATTTCTGATTAAATCCAGATGAACACTCTGATAGCTTTGAATCCTTCACTGATGAACTGAGGACCATAATAAGATACTTAGACCCCTTGAGACCCTTGAGACTTGTATACTTAGAAAATGAAGTCCAATTCTCAATCTTGCTTTGTGTGGGCTCCTTCTGTTAAGGAGTGATCGATCAAAACCTGATCTCCATGTCACTAATGAAGTACACAATGAGTATGACCTAATATGATGCTAATGAAGTGTAAAACATAATCCCATTTTGGGGTATTACATTAGGGTTTAGGGTTGCAGGTTCAAAGCTTGGGAATGAGGTCCTTAATTCTGAGCAATGAGGGTCTTATTTATAGCCAAGGATATTGATTTCCACACACACTTCCAATTTTGGCAAAATTTCAAAATTCCCTTTGCATGGTTACATGGGCGTGTGCTAGGCCCATGAAATGAGTCTGCATCATGCTGAATTCATGTTGGAAAGCCATGTAATTGTGTATGAAAAATAGAAGTCGAAAACATCCAAATGGTCCCTCAACTTGCACCCATACGCAAGTCTTTCATACTTTGGCCAAAGGAGGTAATCTTATACTTCTTGGAAAGCTTAGATCAAGGGCAACAACTTTCATGTTGAACACATTTTCATTTGAATCTTGGATGGTGATGAATTTTGAGGTGGAAGTTTGGGAAATCAAACATATTTGAAAATTTTCTAAGTCCCAATTCAAATGTTTACTTCTTCCACCTTGAATAACGTTTTCTATGGACTTTAAATGAGAAAAGTTCCTTCATCAAAGTTGTATCTATTTCAAGCCTTTTAAATTTGGTCACAAATTTGACCTCATTTGGATTTGGCATGATGGAAAATCACTTGTTCAATGGTATTGGCCCAAAATGACCTATAATTTTTCCTCTTGGAACGTGCATTTCAAGTTAAATTTGAAATTACTACAAATATCAAAGTTGAAGTAGACATCTTGAATTTGACCATGCAATTTGAATGGCTTTAATATCATAAAAATTGAGCAAGTTATGGTCTTGGGAAGTTGACCTCCAAACTAGGGTTCAAACAAAATGACCTATAATCTTTCATCATAAAAATGACTTTACAAGTCAAACTAGATCTTGACTTAAACATTAAAGTTGTTTGTAATGTCATTTTTAGAAACTTTGATCTTGGAATTATTTTCATATGACAAAAATTGTAAGAGATATGGTTTAGGGAACCCCAGTTCTGACCAGTTGACTTTCTCTGATCAACCCCCAAGAACCATCTTGCTAGCTTGACATTCTCTTGACTTTTGTGTTTCATGGACGATAATATATGTATAAGATGATGAAATATGAAGTATCCCTTGAAATATTTGATCAATTGCTGAAGAAACTTGTTGAAGAAGTCACACAAGATACCCAGATGAATTAGGGTTTCCAACGAAAACAAACTCCAAACTCTTGATGATTTCTTGATCAAGATAAGATGTGAAGATCATGGGGGTACATATATGATACTTAGAGTCAATGTGAACCACTTTTTTTTGAGCTTGATAAAGCATGAGTGAGCATACACATTGACATATTTTTGGTATTTTGGTTAGTAAACAAAGATTGAAGTATGATACAATCAAATGTGCTTGGTGATCTCTCCCAATGCAAACCTAATGGATGCGGGGTAAGGAGGATGTCAAGGTGTGATCCCAATGTCAATGCATATGATAAGATAGTCATGAGGGATCTTAGGGTCAAAATTGGGGTCTTACAGGGAGGTATAAAATATTAGGGGATTTTATATGTACTTTGATTCGACATATATAATCCTTTATATAGAATTTTTACTATGACTTTTGAATACCTACAACCCTTGAGTCAATCATCATTGTCCAAACAAATAGATATAACAATATATTTCGTTATATTATCTGATGATCCTATATCCATCATTCACATAGATCATGTGTTTTTCAAGGGTGGGTTCAAGCTTATTTCCAAGGTCATACAACATTCCTTTGGATGATAGTTATGACAATCATGGTTTTTCCTCTGATATCATTGGCGTGACACCAATATAGAGTTTTATCATAAATATTTTTGCCTTACTGGTGTCGCAACCTACGAAAAAACAACCGGCGAAAAAGGAAAATGAC
Organism: Lathyrus oleraceus; assembly: GCF_024323335.1. Lineage (NCBI taxonomy): Eukaryota > Viridiplantae > Streptophyta > Magnoliopsida > Fabales > Fabaceae > Lathyrus > Lathyrus oleraceus. The sequence continues at coordinate 296,886,176 of NC_066580.1, read as the reverse complement.
AGAAGAGTCGCCACCGTGCGTTATTTATCCCAAAGGAGGGAAAGGAAACGCTCGAAGTAAACCTGGAAAAAGGAAAGGAAAAGACAAGGTCTCGTAACCAAATCTTGGGTTTGGGAGCCGATTATACGAAGGGAAGGTATTAGCACCCCTACGCATCCGTAGTACTCTACGGGATCCACTCTTGTTGTTCTCGTCTAAAGGGTGTGGGTTTATCTAATGTACTATTTACTAAAAGAGGGGTCAAAAGAAAATGACTCGCACAGATGTCGCATCCACTGCATACGTATCTCATCTGTATATGAGAATCAGAGTCTTCGTAGCTCGGCTACCTATGGGTTAGAGAGGAATGTGCTCTCTAAGACATCGCGTCTTATGCCTACGTATCTCATCTAGAATGAGAATCAGAGCTAGCCGTAGTTCGTCTACCTACGGGTTTGTTTTGGATGAACGACGTTACTACGCAATCTGCCATATGCTCAACCTTTGGAGACTTACTCGCCTGTAGTAGAAGGAGTAAACGTGTTCTTAGGAGAAGAAAAATTAATGAGTTTGTTTGTGTTTTAGGAATGCTCGTGCAAAAAGGAAGTCCTAGACGAAGGGACCGTGCTACCTTAATTGACATGCAAACGAGAGACTATACGAAGCCTAGTAATCTTATGGGGAGACGATCACACCATACAAAACAAACATGCATAAAACACGCCAACAAGGGGCTCAAACATACATGGGTAGGGCTTTAGTCAAGAGGGGTCATATCAACCTCGACAAACAAGCCATGGAAGGGTAGTTAAATGGGCTCTTAACCACTGACATTGAACGTCAGGGTGAGCAGATCAAAAGGGTAGTGAGGATACGACCTCATAGCTCTTAACCTTGGACATGGTGAGCTCATGACAAAAAGTGGGGATTCAGAAAGGTGGAACCCTCTCCACTGACGATCGGACAAAAGATCTTGGGCTTTTGTTCTGAAGCAACGACACGTAGTGCGAGCATAAAGAACGACACACTGAATAACGGGGGATTGACTACTAATCCCTTTTATCCATCAATTTCCTCTTCATGGAGGTCTTTAGCACTGGTGACTCCTTTTGGAGGTCTTTGGGCACAAAAGTAAACACACAAAAACATTGCCTCCTATCGAGGTCTTCCAGCTAAGAAAGCGGTAAAATGCGGGAAAGATAAAGGGATCAAGAGATCTACCCCACGGATAAAGATTCAAGGTAACAACAACTAAAGGAACGAGAAACCCAGAGATCTCTCAAGCTAGCACCATCAAGGAAAACAAGTCAGCAAAGCAATCAGAATAAATCTCCAAATGGTATCCCACAAATAAAGTGGAATACCAAGCAAGTTATCTCTTCAGGAGTCATGTGAGCCCTCACAAAAACTCAACAAACAGGTTAGAGAAACAAGATAGGGTGCAATCAAGAATTGCACCAAACAGAAGAATCATAGCAACAACAGTGTCAGGTGAACAGTGCATGGATGCAATAGAAAGCATGTCGTAACGAACACAACACAGATTGGAGAGCAAACAGAAAAAAAGCTACTGTCACGATCGCTACTGCTTCGCCTAGCGAAGGCTTAGCGAAGCGTTGCTGCAGGCTCGCCTAGCGATGCGGCTAGCGAATTCCTGCGGGTTCTGGATTTCCCATGGATAACAGTACGATTTCAGAAATTAAGTGGTCAAACATTCAAGGCATTGTTCTATATATTCATGCATATCTAAACCCGTGGGCAAACCTGAAGGCGTAAAATAGTGACAATAGGGCAAACCTGATTGGAGAGATCGATTGAAATTAGATTGCCCGGCTGGGTTTGCAGAGCAATCCTAGAGTCTTTGTCTGAGAGAGGATTGATAGAGGTGACTCTGTGCAAATGAGTTTTTCCTTCAGTGTCCGGAGGCTGCTCTGAATTCTATTAGCTTCTTCTCTGGCTATTTCTCTTCTCTTGTTAGATCAGCCCCTTTTTTTGGAGATGGAAGTCTAGAATTTATAACCTGATTTTCGTGGCTTTGTGGGCTCAAATGAGAGAGGTCCGAGTTCAAGATTTTTCTGTTATATTTTGAAAACGCGAGTGATTCGCCTAGCGAATAATTTGCTCGCCTAGCGAGCATGACAGTTCAGATTCGCTAAGCGAACCACGTTGCTCGCCTAGCGAGCGTGACAGCTCATGAACAAACTTTTACTCCTTCAAGATTAGCGTTTTGAATGATGAATAGACCCCATTTAAACATGTTGGAAGTAAATCAAGTCATTCCCTTGTGTTGATTGATCACTCGGATAAAACCCACAAAGTGTCTTGGATAACGTTCAAGCTTCTTGGATCTGATTCTGATTGATATGATGCAACACAATATGAAATGTCAAATGACCTAAAAATGAATGCATGAATGAGGGGGGGCAAATTTGAGGTGCTACAGCTGCCCCTATTCAATCAACTAGAGACCCGAAAAGAAGAAAGGAGTGACTTTCGCACTTTCGAGGTATCAAGGGATTGAATACAATAAAAGCCTGAAAATTTGCACTGAAGTGAGGTGAAGTGACAATGCCTGTCAGAATCGTCAAAGAGGTGGTCTTGAAAGAAAAATCTGTCTGGTGCGGTGAGAGTCGGTCTAAATACCGAAAAAGAATGTTAACCTGGATACCAAAATAAATCGTAACACAAAAATAACCATGGCCTGAATGCCGCTCATCAATCTGAATACTGGAAATGATTTTGATCTGAGCATCGGCATATATGATTATCGAACATCGGTCTGAACACCGGGAAATTGGCCTGAATACCGGAAAACTGGCCTGAATGCCACAAGTTGCGTCGATCTGAATGTCGGAGACTTCTTTGATCTGAACATCGGAAAATCGGCATGAATGCCACTTCGGTCTGAATACCGGAAAATCTGGCCTGAATGCCACAAGTTGCGTCGACCTGAACGTCGGAAACTTCTTCGATCTAAAAATCGGAAAATCGGAAAATCGGCCTGAATGGCACTTCGGTCTGAATACCGGAAAATCTGGCCTGAATGCCACAAGTTGCGTCGACTCGAACGTCGGAAACTTCTTCGATCTGAACATCAGAAAATCGGCCTGAATGCCACTTCGGTCTGAATACCAGAAACAATTCGTGCCTGTCAGCATCGGCAGAGATAGGGAAAAATAATTGAGGCGGCACGTGGGCCAACGACCTATGCTGGGGGTAGTAGGTCATGAACAACCTTCAGTCTGAGCACTGGAAACAACTTCTGGTTTATCATTTGGGATACCGAGAATGTCTTATGCGTACATGCATATGTTTGTATTTTTCCATGACGTAATGCTCCATGAAAATAGAAATGCTACGCAATTTGGAAGGATGTAATGCAATATGATTCTACATGCAGGGATGCAAAATGCCGGGGAGAATGCCAAGCCGAGGCAAGGAATTCTGCTGGGGAAATGATCACCATCTTCTGGAGCCTGGCGAGGCTGTTGGAGATGCACAACACAGAGAACTCTGTGGGGAAATGACCCACCACACAGTGTTCTGGAAATAACAAAATATTGAGACTCTGACTGAGGAGAGAATGACATTGAGAACTTGCTGTTGAGGAAAGCGACAGTGGTTCTGGCAACCATAGTCTGTGAGAGAGACGACTCGGCAGGGGAAACAAACACCGATAGGGTACCGAGATTCTGCTTCATAGAAAGAGACCATGGGTCTGGCATTGGGATTATCGATCTGGCATCGAACTCTAAGGAGCAGCTGCTTCTGCTGGGAAGATACAGTCTGGCACTATCAACTTCGCTGGGGATATACAGTCTGGCGCTGTCGACTCTACTGGTGAATGTATAATCTGAAACAAATGCTTGGGGAGTACAGCAGTGAGAACCTGCTGGGGATTGAAGAATCCAAAGTTTAGACCAACTTTGCAAGGATAAGATACCAAATACCAAATGTTGAGGAAAACATTCGCGATCATCTGTTGGGAACCTTAAGGAAATGCCCCGAGTGTACCTGTTCTGAATAGACGATCCAAAGCACTTAAAATTTACAGCAATTTTAAATGTTTATTAAGCATGTACCTGTAAAGCCCTTATGTTTCATGATGCAATGTTTATCAAAAATTTGGACGTCATTTTTGCAAACAAAACAGTAAAATGAAAATGAAAACAGAGGTATACTGAATAACATGATTTTATTTATTGAATGGCCTCTGAATAGGCATTTATATCAGGAAGCAATCCCTGGAAAGAGGTAATAGCACAAAAGATAAAAAAACAGAAATTAATCTAATGGCAATGTGAAATTGATTTCTATCGTGTTCCAATTCTACTATGACTCGCTCGTCTTCAAGATCCTCCAGATGATCAGCTTTCTGAAAAAGATGATTGGACTGTTTCCTACCCTTCGAAACTTTCCTGTTATCGACACGAGATGAGATTCAGAACTACTCAGAATGCAGTCATTCGCTTAATCCCTAACTTTTGTTTGGATCACCCTTTTCGGGTTTTCAATCCACCGGGATACCCATTTTTCCCTAAGTTGCCCTTTCAGGTTTTCAACTAACAGGGTGTACAATCTTTTCATTTTTTAATCCCTAATTTTTGCCCGAACCTTTTCATTTTCCTGGTTCGTCGGGATGCCCATTTTTTTGCATGGACTATTCTTTTTACTGTCCAACGGGTCTATTTTATGCGAAGTATTTTTTAACTGCGTCTGAGTTCATAGGGGAAGTGATGTTTTCACCATCCATAGTTGCAAGCATTAAGGCCCCACCATCAAAAACCTTGGTGACAATATACGGTCCGTCATAGTTAGGAGTCCACTTGCCCCTATGATCTGTCTGAGGAGGAAGGATCCTTTTCAACACTAAATCTTCGACTTGGAAACATCGAGGACGCACTCTCCGATCAAAGGCTCTCTTCATCCGACTCTGATACAACTGCCCATGACAAATGGCTGCCATTCGCTTCTCTTTGATAAGACTCAACTCATTGAACCTTGTCCGAATCCATTCAGCTTCGTCTAACTTGACATCCAGCAGGACTCTTAGAGAAGGAATCTCCACTTCAACAGGTAGGACTGCTTTCATACCATACACAAGGGAGTAAGGGGTTTGCCCGGTCAATGTATGTACTGAAGTACGGTACCCATGCAAGGCGAAGGGTAGCATCTCATGCCAGTCTTTGTATGTAACAACCAACTTCTGCACAATCTTCTTTATGTTCTTATTTGCTGCCTCAACAACGTCGTTCATCTTAGGGCGATAAGGGGAAGATTTGTGATGCTGAATGTTGAAGTTCTTGCACAACTCTTTCATCATTTTGTTATTGAGATTAGAAACATTATCAGTAATGATTCTTTCGGGAATCCCATAACGACAAATGATTTCTTTCTTGATGAATCGGGCAACCACATGTCTGGTGACATTCGCGAATGACGCTACTTCGACCTACTTGGTGAAATAGTCGATGGCAACAAAGATGAAGCGATGCCCATTGGAGGCGGTCGGCTCAATCTTTCCAATCATATCAATGGCCCACATAGCAAAAGGCCACGACGAAGACATCACATTCAAAGGATTTGGTGGCACATGTACCTTATCAGCATAAATCTGACATTTATGACACTTCCGCGCATATTTGAAACAATCAGACTCCATGGTCATCCAGTAATAGCCTGCTCTCAACAATTTCTTATCCATTGCATGTCCGCCGGCATGAGTACCGAAGGAGCCTTCATGATCTTCCTGCATTAACATGTCTGCTTCGTGTCTATCCACGCATCTGAGCAAAACCATGTCGAAGTTCCTCTTATACAGCACATCGTCTTTGTTCAAGAAGAAACTGCCTGCCAATCTTCTCAAAGTCTTTCTATCATTGTTGGATGCCCTTGCAGGGTACTCTTGATTCTTCAGAAAGCACTTGATGTCGTGGTACCAGGGCTTGCCATCAACTACCAGTTCAGCAGCAAACATCGATCCTGGGAGCATAGTTCCACCGAGTCACTTTGATCATGGAGGACAGAGTAGCAAGAGCATCTGCCATCTAGTTCTCATCACGAGGTATATGATACAGCTTTACTGTTGTGAAGAAAGCCAACAGTCTTCTCGTGTAATCTCTATAGGGGACCAAAGTAGGCTGGAGAGTATTCCAGTCACCATTCACTTGATTGATTACTAGAGCTGAATCTCCGAAGATGTCCAGAGTCTTGATTCTCAAATCAATGGCTTGCTCAATACCCAAAATACAGGCTTCATACTCAGCTTCATTATTGGTGCACTCAAAAGTTAGACGAGCGGTGAATGGCATGTGGGCACCTTTCGAAGTAGTAAGGACAACACCAATTCCACTTCCTCTAGCATTGACAGCCCCATCAAACAACAAAGTCCGCTTTTCATCTGGATCAGGTCCCTCCTCGACAACTGGCTCTTCGCAGTCTTTCATCTTGAGGAACATGATATCTTCATCTGGAAAATCAAACTTCATCAGCTCAAAATCTTCAACCGGCTGTTGAGCAGGATAGTCTGACAAAATACTCCCCTTGATGGCTTTCTAGGATGTATACTAGATATCGTACTCTGTCAGTACCATTTGCCAACGAGCAACCCTTCCGGTGAGAGCTGGCTTCTCGAATATATACTTGACTGGATCCATCTTGGAGATCAATAAGGTTGTGTGAGTCAGCATGCACTGTCTCAATCGCTTAGCGTCCCATGCAAGTGCACAACATGTCTTTTCAAGCATCGAGTATCTCGACTCGCAGTCTGTGAATTTCTTACTCAGGTAGTAGATAGCATGCTCTTTCCTACCTGTCTCGTCATGTTGACCGAGAACACAACCCATGGAATTGTCAAGTACAGTCAAATACATAATCAGCGGTCTCCCTGGGACCGGAGGCATGAGGATAGGCGGATTCTGCAAATACTCTTTTATTTTTTCGAAAGCCCTTTGACAATCATCGTTCCACCTGATAGCCTGATCTTTTCTCAGCAACTTGAAAATTGGCTCACACGTGGCTGCTAGGTGAGAGATGAACCTTGTAATGTAGTTCAACCTCCCTAAGAAACCACGGACTTGTTTTTCTGTTCTCGGCTCAGGCATTTCTTGTATCGCTTTCACTTTGGCCGAATCCACCTCAATCCCTTTTTCACTAACAATAAAACCCAACAGTTTTCCAGATCTCACCCCGAAAGTACACTTGTTCGGATTAAGCCTCAACTTGAATTTTCTCAAACGCTCAAACAGTTTCTGCAGATTCACCAAATGTTCTTCTTCTGTCTGAGATTTGGCAATCATATCGTCAACATAAACCTCTATTTCATGCTGAATCATATCATGGAAAAGAGTTACCATAGCTCGTTTATATGTTGCCCCAACATTTTTCAGACCAAACGACATCACCTTGTAGTAGAAGGTGCCCCATGGGGTTATGAAAGTTGTCTTCTCCACGTCTTCTGGTGCCATCTTGATTTGATTATAGGCAGAAAAGCCATCCATGAAGGAGAATACCGAGAATTGAGTCGCGTTATCCACCAAAACGTCAATGTGAGGTAATGGGAAATCATCCTTAGGGCTAGTTCTGTTCAGATCCCGGTAGTCGACACACATTCGTACTTTTCCATCCTTCTTAGGTAATGGAACGATATTTGAAACCCATGGCGGATACTTTGTAACCGCTAGAAACCCTGCATCCAACTGTTTTTGCACTTCTTCCTTTATCTTGACAGCCATCTCTAGTCTTGTTCTTCTGAGCTTCTGCTTGACCGGAGGACAATCCTCTTTGAGAGGCAAACGGTGTACCACAATGTCTGTGTCAAGCCCTTGCATGTCCTGATAAGACAAAGCGAAGATGTCAACATACTCTTGCAGCAATTCAATCAACCCCTTCTTCATATTATCTTCCAAAGCAGCCCCTATCTTGATTTCTTTCTTGACGTCCTCGGTGCCAAGATTAATCACTTCAGTAGACTCTTGATGCGGTTGAATGACCCTTTCTTCCTGTTTTAATAGCCTGGTGAGTTCTTCAGGGAGTTCACAGTCTTCATCACCCTCTTCTTCAGCTTGAAAGATTGGATTTTCAAAGTCGAAGTGAGCCATAGCAGAACTGTTATCAATAGGATCCGGTGACGTGCATCTGCATGAGTGATGGTATGTGCTTATGAGTGTGAACAAGGAGTGAAAACTAAACAAAACATTGCCAAAATGTATTTTTTTTATTTTTGAAAACTACAAAAATAGAATGACATTAAACAAAATATTTGAATGCAAAAAGACGTCCTTTATTTATGATAAAAAATACAGGTATCCACATAGATGAGCCCTACAATGAGTCATTACGCCCTGGGCGAAACATAAGACTGGGACATGCATGAATAAACAAGAAAAATTACTCCTCCAGAAAAGTGACTTAGACAATCTCCTCAGAAGACCAATTGTTGATGACATCACCCGGGATCCTCGGACGCACCCAGTTATCGATGTCGCAATCACTATCCCCATCTTCATCGTTGATCACATAGACCTGGCCATACTGAATGATGCCAGCGCTGGAGAAAGTAATCGGCCCCTGACGAGTCTGAAGTGTTGAAGCTGTAGAAGTCAGAGCTGGCTGATACCCAATCCCGAACTTGTCTTCTTTCATTGGTAACTCCAACAAATGTCCCTAACCGGGGGCAACACCCGAATCCACCAAGGCATGTGCCTGCTTGAAGGATGAGATAGAGGCACCTGCTTTAACCTCTTCCACCGGAGCTGCGTCCTTGATCTGAACTGCCTCAAAGGCCTGACATAGGGTCTCATGAAATTCACCTTCTACCTCTACATACTTGAATGTAGACAGGTTACTGACCAAAATGTCGTCCTCACCATAGACGGTGATAATCCTTCCATTGACTGGGAATTTAATCTTCTGATGTAAAGTTGAAGAGACTGCCCCAGCATTGTGGATCCAAGGACGACCCACTAGGCAACTATAGGAATGACTGATATCCATCACATAGAAGACGGTGTTAAAGGTTTGTGATCCAATCAGAATTGGCAATTCTACCTCTCCAAACACCGACCTCTTTGAACCATCGAAGGCTCTCACAATAAGATCTGAAGGCTTAAAGACCAAACTCTCTGCTTCTAACCTTGACTGGGCTCTCTTGGGCAGCACATTGAGAGAGGAACCTATATCCACCAGAACATGAGATAACACGGTGTCTTTGCATTCCATCGAGATGTGCAAAGCCTTGTTATGGTTGCGTCCAGCTGGTGTTAAGTTAGAATCAGTAAAACCTAACCCGTTGCCTGCATGAACATTTGCAACGATTCCTTCCAATTGGTTTACCGAGATCTCCTGGGGCACATATGCAGCATTTAGGACTTTCAGCAATGCCTCCCTGTGCGCGTCCGAACACAATAGGAGTGAAAGAATGGATATCTTGGACGGAGTCTGAATCACCTGATCGACTACCTTGTAATCGCTTTTCTTTATAATTCTCCAAAGCTCGTCAACATCCTTCGCAAAAGTCGGCTCAGAACCAGCCTGGGGTGTAGAGGCACCCTCATTCACGACTTGCTTGCCTTTTGCTTTTGCCGCAGTATCAACACTATCAGTTTGGGTAACGGGTGGTGAGAACAGTCTACCACTCCTGGTGAATCGCCCGATTCCACCAACATTGTCCACCGCGGGACCTTCAATGTCAAGTTCAGACTTCTGACCCTTTTCTACCTTCAGTGGCCTTTCCATCCCATGATCATGTGTGTATACACTCCCCCCGTAATGCCAAGGAATGGCCCTTTCGCTGGTGAAAGGTAAAGGACTAGGGGACGTGATGGTCATAGTGGAAGGTTGCGCTGGTGGCACCCGGTTGTTCTTCTGGTACATTGATCTGATTAGTTGGGTAGAAAATGGTAATAGTAGAAACATCATAGTCATACTCTGAAATCTCATTCATTGAAACTAAAATTCTGGCATAGTCAGAATTCAGATGTTCTACTCCAAGTCATGACATCTGATCCAACATTGTAACTAATACAGCAAGACAGTTATACAAATTAAAACCCTGTACTCAAGCACGCTTTCGCAGTAGTCACAACTTCTGCTACTGTATTACCTTAGAATGAACGAACATTTAGTTATGTCCTTCTTGTACAGAGACACAACAGAGATCAAACACCATACTTACATTTGTTGTGTTAGGACAGTTATCAGCATGATATATCAATATTGAATTGCACATCACCTGTTACTGTATTTCAATTTGTTGGCTTAGTACTGGTGTATCCTAACCTACAAGTTAAACCAGGTAACCTAATTTCCACACATTAGGGAGCTGACAAATGTGCTAGTTGTTAGTTTCATTAATTGTAGGTTAGTTGTTATTTTCCTGAATTTTAGCTCAGCTGTTGGATTCCTTAAATTAGCCTGAGAAAAATGCTGAAACAGAAAAACTAATTATCCTACAATTTAGTCCAAGCAGTCAGGTGTGAATGTTACAACATTCAGGTTGACATCCAGAACATATTCCTCATGCTGATTTTGTTATGTTCTTGAAACCAGACTGAGCTAACTTTGCTATACTATAAAAGACTAACCAGTCTCTACTCCAGTATCAGCCTACATGAACAACTGTCAAGACATCCAGTTTGACAGAAAATTGTTTACCCAGTTCGGTCCAACATGACCTACATCTGGGGGCTACCAGGCCAGGAAGAAGATCCACTATCAGCAGTATTAATTCAGAGTTAAACTCCCTCGTTTACAACCCTTCACTTAATCCCTACCCAATGCAATCTATACCTAGGAACTCCTAGATAGAAACCTCCAGTTTCCATTCCTATCACTAAAATACAATGTAATGTTCAAACACCTTGAACTTGCTTCACAGCTTCATTCAAGAACATAATCACTCTTGCCTACAGGCTTTGAGTTACAAATACTCTCAGCTTTTACCACTGAGAAACACATGGTAACCTTCCCACAGATTGGGAGGTTTACCTCACACACACCCCTAAATTTTCATTCTATGAGGCTTACAAAAACTAGGTTACAATAAGCTATTTATAACCTAATCACCCAACTGGATTTGGGCCTTCAGAAATCGCAGCAAACTTGTTCTTTGCTGTTACAAATACAGCAGAAAATTTCTGCTACAAACAAGGTCTTCAATCCTAAAATCTCTCCATATATATCTCCTTATTTTGAGCCTATATATGTTCTGATTGAGTCTTTAAGACCTCCACATGGGAGTTAGGATATTCACCAAATATCTTTACTAATCCCAGAATATATACTGAATTAATTTATTCAGTTTTCTACACATGTACGATGTCACAGGCATGATGTCGTGACATCGTACATGACATGTTGGTCCAGATGTTGAACTTCTCAACCCAACATATTAAAACAACAGAGATGATTACATTATTTGTTTTACAAAATTAATGCCAATCCTAAGGTATTAACAGAAACATAAACATCCGAAACATCGGAATCAAGTTCAATTACATCAGAATCAACCACATTGCTTGGGATATCAGCAACAACATTGGAAAAACTAAATACTTCATCATGGATTACAGAATCAGTAGGAACAACATCTACGAATTCATCAGTAGCGTTTTCAAATACCTTTTCCTCAACCCATTCCACAGACTCTTGGACAGACAAATCTTCAACCTGGAGGGTACCTCCGTCGAGCAAGGCCTGGATACCCTGTTGCAGCTTCAAACAACCTCCACTCGGAGTAGCACAATCCACACTACCCTTCCCACAACCGGGGAAAACATCAGCCTTCAACAAGTAGCCCTTGATATCCGACAACGGAGTCTTCAGCTTCAACACATCTTTGACGGGTCTGGCTTCCCCTTCCATCATATTAACATTCGCACCACCATGCTGGGGCATGGGATTGTTGACGACATTAGGAGCCGGTGCAAGGTCGATGGCCTTTGAATCAATAAGGTCCTGAACTACGTGCTTAAAAGCTTTGGAGTTCTCAATATTGTGGCCAGGTGCCCCAGAGTGGAAGCTACACCTAGCGTTGGCGTCATATCCCACTGGAAGCCTACCAACAGGAGGAGCCAGAGTGCGCAACTGCACAAGTTGTAGTTGTTGAAGACTAGAAAGCAACTGAGCGTACGACATTGGAAGAGTGTCGAAACGCCGGTCCATCATCCTTTGCCTCTGTTGATAGGCGGGTCTGTTACCCGGTTGTTGTTGCTGGTACTGAGTTTGCTGACGTTGTGGTTGTTGTTGTTGTAGCGGTGCTGCAACTGGAATGGTCACAACCGCAACATACGGTTGTTGATGATAGTTCTGAAAGTTATTCCTCCAGTTACCCCTGTTCTGATAAGAAGATATGGCATTTGCATCCCCTTCTCTCCTCTTCTGTCCCTGAATGAACAGTTTCCTCACCCCTGATGAAGATCCGCCTCCACTCTGGATCTTGCATGTCTTCAAATAGTTCTCCACCCTCTCACCGGTTGAGACTACATCAGCAAAGTTGGAGGCGTTGCAACCCATCAGGCGCTCCAAGTAAGGCCCGGGCAGAGTGTTCATGAACATGTTAGCCATTTCCTTCTCCAGCATTGGAGGTTGAACGCGGGAAGCCGTCTCTCTCCAGCGTTGAGCGTATTCCCTGAAGAACTCATTGCTTTTAAGAGACAGATTCTGAAGTTGAGTTCTATCTGGAGCCATGTCTGTATTATACTGATACTGCTTCACGAAAGCCTCAGCCAAATCCCTCCAGCAGCGGATGTGGGCTCTGTCCAGCCTCATATACCATTCCAGGGATGCCCCAGCTAGGCTATCCTGGAAAAAGTACATAAGCAACTTTTTATCGTCAGAATAGGCGACCATTTTGCGGAAATAGGCTTGTACATGAGTCTTCGGGCAAGAGTTGCCATTGTATTTGTCAAATATCGGGACCTTGAATTTCGGTGGCACCCTCAAGGCTGGGGCCAATCCCAAATCAGCAACGTCTACTCCGATAGCACTCTGTCCTTCCACAGCCTTCAGCCTCTCCTCTAATCTTCTAAACATGGGGTCCATGCAATGGCCCATGCCAAAGTTTTCTTGGAGTAGGGGGAATTGATCGTCCTGATCATCATGAGTGGGTTGTTGACCGGAGTTGACATGTAGGATCGAGGTAGGCCCCGGTCCAGTGGGTCCGTTAACCTCTCCAGCTGGAGGATCAGTCAACGTCTCTGGTTGAGTAGTGACGGGATTCCTCTGCATCATCTGCCTGAGCTCTTGTTGTCCCTGAGCTACCCCTTGAACCACATCCATGAATTGATTCATGCGAATCTTCATCTCGGCGAGCTCTGCTTGTAGGCTTTCCAATACTCTCTGATGATTTCTACAGGTATCGTACCGGTGAATGCCTGAGTCAGCTATCCTGCTAATGGAATACCAAATAACTGAGAACACTGCGGCGGTACCTGTTATGCAAGACATGTTGATGGATATGCAAATGCAATGACATGTTTATCAATTCCAACGGGTATTCTACCCCCTTGATTCCAGTCTCACATCAGACAGAAAGCGCAACAAGACCGAGTTGTGGATAAACCTCTGAGATCAAGATGCAATAAGGAAAACCATCACATGAATGAGTTTAAGAAGGGAAAGGCCTTAGCCAACAATACATCAAAAATGATCTCCACAACAAGCCTGTGGATCATCACTACAATACAATAAGTAAAGAGAGAAACAAAAATCAGGGATCAGCCTCCTGTATACAACCCATAAGGACTGCTCCTCACTTCAGCTAGTAGTACCATTGTGTCAGGATGATCTGGAGATTTTGTCAAGCGCCGGATAAGCAGATTCCTCTTGCGAATAACTCGTTGATGTGCTCTCTGTAGTAATTCCCATCATCTTCTCCGAATACCTTTTCAAGTCTAGGTTTCTTCAAACCTGCCAGCACTTTGAGTTCCTCAATCTGTCGTTCAGCTTTGTTGAGTTGATCCATGATATAACCATTGGTTGAACGAGCGCACAGAAGCTCATTGTTCTTCTCCTTCAGCAAAATCTTCAACTTCTCCATCTGACCAGTCAATTCGGCCACCATCTCCTCCTCCTTTACCTTCCTAGAAGCTAAAAATGTATCCCATTGCTCTTGCCAACCAGCTAGCTTGCCAAGAGCATCCGTTAATTGCTGTTTGACTTGCCTCAACTCAGAACTGGAATATCTCAGGGCTTCATCTGTCTTCCTGAAGAAATCCACCTCCACAACTAATTTCCTCTCTGCTCCCCCTTGCAATTTGATGGCTTCCCTCTTCTGATATTCCGCCTCATGGAATTGATGCATACAGTCTTGCAGCTTCACACTTAACTCTGAGTTTTTAGTTTGAAGCTTCTCCATGGCATTCTTCAATTTGTCATACTCCTCTTGGCTCATCATTGTTGACTGCTCAGGAGTAGGTGGATACAAAGGTTTTTCAATTGGAAATGGCAGACCAAACTCTTCGACTCTTCCTTGAAGCCACTCTTCATACCGAGGGTAAGTTCTACAATCTTCTATTCCAAGCTCGATTCTTCCTCTCTTGATCACCTTGAGCCAAGCCTCAGCTGCCTTACGGGATACAATCAAATCAGATGAAGAATGGAAAAACAGAGATTCTTCCACATCTTTTTACAAAGGCGGAGTTCTTAAAGCATATCCAAACTGTCTGACTGCCAGAGAAGGATTGTAGTTGATGCTTCCTCTTCTTCCCACCAACGGTACATTTGGGAATTTCCCACAACTGTGAATAATATTCGCCCGAAGCAAGCTCCGGTCAGACCACCAAGAGATATCTTCGGCTCTCATCCCCATCAGTCTCTTTGACCAACTCAACGAGTTCTTGACATCAATGAACGCTCCTGATTTAGATAGGTGAGAACTGAACCACTTATAAAACAAAGGCGCACAACAATGCACCAATCCTCCCCTTCTATTCTCATTCCTGTGATACACTGAATGAAAGAAATCTCCCAACAAGGTCGGCACCGGATTTTCCAACACAAAAAGGCGTATGGCGTCTACGTCCACAAATATCGCCATATTAGGGAACTGGACAATCCCATACACACAAAGAGCCAACACAGCATTGAAACACCTCCGATCACCATCTTCAAGCTTCTTCTTGGCTTCTCCCACTAAGAAACTCAGATGAAAACCATTGACTCCTCCTTTCTGACACATATTAGACTCCAAGACTGATTTCCCCAAATATGTGGCTGAAGCAACCATGCTGAAATCGGGCAGAGACTCAGAACTGTAGAATAGCGATTGCGGCTTGATAGGAACTCTGAGAAAACTAGCAACCTCCTCCAAAGTAGGGGCCAAAATATAATCTGGGAACGTGAAACACCTCAATGGAGGGTCATAGAACTGCAACAATGTAAAGAGAGCATCATGTTGATCTTTGGAGAGAACCGTAACGAAGCTTAGAATCAAACCATAATCCTCCCGGAATCCTTCTAGAGAAACATGATCCATTAACTTCATCAGCTGTTGAATAGGCTCCAAACAGACCACAGGAAACTTGTAGGCGACATGTCGCTTTCTGCCAATATCCATCTTAAGAGAACCAGAGAAACCCGACCGGAATCAAGAAGAAGATGTAAACCCCCATAGAAATAGATAAACATGTGTTAAATGATATGAATGCAAATGATGTGATGCAATGCAGTGACATGGGAATCAAGGTTGATGTATCTGCTTGAACATCTGTCAGGTTGCACTGTCTAAAGAGAAACCCACTGAAGAATATAATACAAGATCCAAGTTCTGCTCAAGAAAACCGGGTCTGTTGAAGGTTAAGGTTTCCTGAATTTAGCCCGCCCCTCACTAGTAGGTTCTAAGAACAGAAGTTTGTCAGTTTCAGCCCTTCAGTCGAGAATAATACGTTTACCACTAAAGGTTTGGCATTATTACGGGATAAAAGTGAAGGTAAGAGAAACAAGAAAGGGGGGGTTTGAATTGTTTTGGAAAATAAGCGCTTTTTCAGACAAAGACCACATAAGGAATTTATACTGGTTCGCTTATAATACAAAGCTACTCCAGTCCACCCGGCCAAGGTGATTTCGCCTTCAATAAGGACTTAATCCACTAATCTTGAAAGATTATTACAACCAACGTCTAAGAGAAAGATCTCTTAGTCCTCTCAAGTATGCAGATTGCGCAGAGTCACTTGAGGAAATATAAAACAACTTAGATAAAAACAAGGTTTGTAATCTAGAGTGCTTCTAGGATAAAGCAAGTATTACAGTAGTAAGACAAATAGAATGTTTCACGTTCTGAGCAAAAACTCGTGAAAGATTGAGAGAGAGAGAGAGAATGTTTCGGTGTATACAGGTGTGTCTCTCAATGCTGTTTGCTGTCCTTTATATAGAGGTGAAAGGACCGTTGAAATTGATGGCAGATAATTTTGTCTTGATTAGGAATCAATGCCATAACTTCTGTTGTTTCTTCCCAAAACAACTTTGTCTCCCTGAATAACTTCTTTCCAATAATAGTTCCTTTCCATTTAAATTCGAAGTTGACATTATTCTTTCTGAATTAGGAGATCCATTATCAGAGTCTACGTAACTCTGTTAATCTGATGTCTTGCTATGTGGCTTCAGAGCTTCCGATGATCTTGATAGCTTAGAGTTCTGATGGTGACTTCAGATACTGTTGTGAGCTTCTGGAATTTGATATACCGTTGTTCAGAGTCAGATCTTCTAGAGCGTACTTCTTCTTCAGATGCTTCTGATATACTGATCTGCTGTAAGCTCAGAGTCAGAACTTCTAGAGCGCATTTCTACTTCAGATGCTTCTGATCTTCTGATAATTTGTATCTGATTTGATTCTGAATCTGATGACGTAGTCAGATTCCTTTTAGAGTCCTGCACACTTAGAAACTTTTCGTTAGAGTGCCATTTTTGGTTTCATCCTTTGTTATCATCAAAATCCTGGAATCTGTTGTAGAACAATTTTTGTTCTTACAATCTCCCCCTTTTTGATGATGACAAAACAAACTCAAATGACAGATGAGACATTGAAAGAAAGGCTTTATCAGATCAGATAGAAGTGAGCTCCCCCTGAGATAGGCTAGGGAGTTTAGAAGTTCTTACCAGAGCTTCCAAGCAATGAAGTTTCTTGATTCCTTCTGCAATTTCCTTAAGTCCAATGTTAGATGAATTTATTTTAGATAATAGTATGTTTGCAGAGTGCTTAAGGTATTAAGCAATTTTTCATCAGAGCGATTTGGTTTCTCCCCCTCTTTGTCAGAATCAAAAAGACTTAAACAAAAAAACAAAAAAAATAAGGAGGAAAAATATATATTCAGATAAGAGAAACAGAACATCAAAGATAATGACAAGAGAAAAAAAACATCAGAAACAAAGATAAGCAAGGCAACAAGCAAAAGATCCTAAGTGCCTAAGGGTTGTGAGGAGGAGGCATTCTCTGAAGCAGTTGATTCAGCAGATTCTGGATGTTGGCGTTGACAGTGTCCTGTTGATCCAGTCTGGCTCGGACTTCCTTCTGCTCTATCTGATGTTCTTCCAGAGTCCTGAGAACCAGGGGGCAAAAGAAGAAGACTCCCCTTGAGTCAGAGCATGTTGTTCTTCAGCGGCTTTGGCTTCAGCTTCAGCAGCAACCTTTGCTTCAGCTTCAGCAGCAACCTTTGCTTCAGCTTCAGCAGCAGCAGCAGCGTCAGCTAGAGCTTTAACTTCAGCTTCCCTTGCCCTTTTGATTTCTTCTTCTCTGGCTCTTTCTTCTTCTTCCCTTCTGGCCTTTTCTTCAGCTTCTCTGGCCAAGCGCTCCTGTAGCCTTGCCTCAGCGTCTCTGATAAAGTTGTTTCTGACTTGCTCAGAGATGTGCTTCAGCTTGAAGGCCTCAGATGTCATCCAGCCAATGACCCTGTTCCAGTGTGTCCTAACAGAGTCAAGATCATCACTGATGCCAGAGTTTATGGTCAGAGACTTGACCTTTTGCACTGAAGCCCCTGCGAACAACATAATGGCTTCCTCTAGGGTAGGCAGGGAATGTTCTGGTTCAGATGTTTGAGGTGGAGAGGTTGGAGGGCTTAGGTTGAGTGTTTGAGGTTCAGCAAAAGTGTTTGGAGGGGTAATGTCAGAGGTATGGAGGTCAGAGGGTTGAAGTTCAGATGGAGTGATGGTTGGTTGTTCTGTGGGTGGTGAGGTTACTTCAGGTTCAGGTGGAGGTTGTTGTGGTTGTTGGGAGTTACGGTTTAGAGATTGAAGTTGTGCTAGAATGGGAGAAGCGGGGTCAGAGGGTTCTGCGTCAGAGGAAAGGATAAGGTAGGGAGGTGATTCTGGGGCTGAGGATGAGGAAGTGGTTTGGTTTAATTCTTCAGTTTCGGATAGTGGTAAGGAGGTATTGGCAAGATTAAATTTTGGTAGGGTTTGTTGTGTTCTGTTTGTGGAAGGAGGGGTTTCAGATGTGGTATAGATGGGTGTTGGTAGAGGAGTAGAAGAAGCTAATGGCTGTGCAGAGGGAACAGTAGAGGCAGACTTACCAGAAGATTCTTATAGAGGTGCTGGAGGCCTTGATTCAGAAGATTCTCCTAGCTTTGCTCTCTTCGCTTTTGAAGACTTCTCAGATGGACCTCTTTTGAACTTCACGAAGTCTGGGGCTGAATCTGGCAGATCGTCTAATCTGAAGTCAGAGATGTCCACTTCTTCATCCTTCAGACGTTGGAGATAGTGGAGGATTGCCTCTTTGGGTTCATTCTTGTAGAACCTTGCGAGACTATTTGGCATATCCCTCTGATCTTTTAAAGCTTCCCAAGAGGTGTCTAGAGTAGGTTTGACTTGAATCTTCTTCAGAATCCCCATGCTCTTCAGATTTCTGGAGTTCAGAGGCCGTCCAGTTTCTATTGCCATATCTTCCATGAGTTTATGTTTTTCCAGATGATCTACGAGCCCATTTTCTATCAGTACATTTGATAGAAGTCTTCCCAGAGGGATGTAGGTTCTGGGTTTCATGTTGTTCCTGGTCTCCCGTACGGAGTCTCTGAGGTATTTGAAGAGGAGGGCTGGGAGGCAAAGCTTCAGACCCTTATGAATACATTACAGAATACACTTCTGATCTGTATTGGTGTAATCTGATGAGTTGGATGCTGGGCGATGATGAATAGTTCCCATAATGATCTTGAGCCACACTCGGAGATTCTGATGTAGTTCTTTGTTCTTTGAGGGATTGCCTTCTGTGTTGAGTTTGAAGATGGTGG